>NC_134361.1:14349663-14949663 GCF_048569485.1 Anomaloglossus baeobatrachus
GCGGAGTCCGTAACTTAGATACCTCCTGCCCGCCATGAATTATAGATGCTTACAAAACATCACTAAGTAATCAATAGATGAGGAGCCTCCTCCTGCGACTCCAGCACCCGCCGGGGTCACCATATAGGATGATCTATAGGGTCTTACACCGGAACAGCACTCATGTTTGTACCTGAAGGCTCCTCACAATGTGCAGAAGAGCGGCCGATGGGCGCCATGTGCAGAAGAGCGGCCGACGGGTGCCATGTGCAGAAGAGCGGCCGACGGGTGCCATGTGCAGAAGAGCGGCCGACGGGCGCCATGTGCAGAAGAGCGGCCGACGGGCGCCATGTGCAGAAGAGCGGCCGACGGGTGCCATGTGCAGAAGAGCGGCCGATGGGTGCCATGTGCAGAAGAGCGGCCGACGGGTGCCATGTGCAGAAGAGCGGCCGACGGGTGCCATGTGCAGAAGAGCGGCCCATCGGCGCCATGTGCAGAAGAGCGGCCCATCGGCGCCATGTGCAGGAGAGCGGCCCATCGGCACCATGTGCAGAAGAGCGGCCCATCGGCACCATGTGCAGAAGAGCAGCCCATCGGCGCCATGTGCAGAAGAGCGGCCCACCGGCGCCATGTGCAGAAGAGCGGCCCACCGGCGCCATGTGCAGAAGAGCGGCCCATCGACGACATGTGCAGGAGAGTGGCCCATCGGCACCATGTGCAGAAGAGTGGCCTACCGGCGCCATGTGCAGGATAGTGGCCTACCGGCGCCATGTGCAGGAGAGCGCCGACCCGTGCCATGTGCAGGAGAGCGCCGACCCGTGCCATGTGCAGGAGAGCGCCGACCCGTGCCATGTGCAGGAGAGCGGCCGACACTTCTCAGATTCGCTGTGAATGGAGAGATATCTGCACCTCTGGGCATATCGGACTGTAGAGCTCTGTATTCACAGAGGCCAGAGGACGAGCATCAGCGACGATCACTCCACATGTCCTAAGGCCACGTCCACACCGTCAGTATTTGTAGCCTAAACCCAGAGTCGGTGAATAATCCAGGAGCGGTAAAGTGCTCTATTCCACTTTTCATTTGATTATTCCACTCCTGGTTTCGGCTACAAATACTTATGTAAAATATGGACCAAATCCTGAGTGTGGCCTAAAGCCGGAGTTACACTTGCGAGTGACTTGCACCAGAATTGAGTGGGATCTCCTGCTACGACCTGACACTTCCAGATAGCAGCGTGCGGCTGCATAGAAATACATAGAGCTGCACGCTCCTATCCGGAGAGCAGAGGCTCTGACGGGTGAGGTCTGACTCTGGCCTTACAGTGACGCCTGCATCTATGAGACACTAATAGGAAAAAAAATGTTACAAATTCTGCTGCACGGCCATTCTGCAAAAAGACAAAAGAGCCAAAACTGTCATCAACTCTGATAAAGATGAGAAAGGACAGAAAGATACAGGAGTTTCCGGAGGTTTATACTGGAAATGTTTCATCAGCTCAAAGAAGAAGAATGCAGATATCCAAATAAATGGCATTACCAGGTGTGAACTACCTCCTAATAAAGCTGTGACCTTCTCACCAAGAAAAACAACAAAAACATGTCACCAAGGAGCGAGGTGCGGTCCGGACACGGCCATTCCAGTCAATCCTCTACCCCACACGGCCCGCACATCGGCCGGATACATCGCACCCGCTGATACATCTCATAGAATGTGACACAAAGTAACAAACTGAAGCCGATAATGGTTTATAGAGGACTAGCTGCACTACCCGGCTTCGCCCGGGTTAATAACTGCTGTTGCTGTCTCAATCTCTTTCCCTGTCTGTTTATCTATCTCTGTCACTTTCCCTGTCTGTCTCTTTCCCTCTCTTTCCCTGTCTGTCTCTTTCCCTGTGTCTGTCTCTTTGTCTGTCTCTTTACCTGTCTTTGTCTGTCTCTTACCCTGTCTGTCTCTTTCCCTGTCTGTCTGTTTCCCTGTCAGTCTGTATCTTTGTCTGTGTCTGTTTCTTACCCTGTCTGTGTCTGTCTCTTTCCCTGGCTGCATTGTAGTCAAAAACACAGGGTAGATAGAGAAGTCGGGTTAGATGCTGCGCTAGAAACCACAAATCCAGGAGATGTGATGAATTCTTTCCTTTATTAACACAGGTCAACGCGTTTCAAAGGCATCTCCGCCTTCAGACATGAACATCATTGAGCATGTTTCCGGTAGGATGAAGGAGGAAGCTGTCAGTCGCTCTGCAGGCTTCTATGTAGGCTCGACCTCCAGGGAGACTCTCTCACTGGGCTCACTAACCCGGTCCTCGGACCAGCTACATTCGACGGCACCTGCTGTCAGGCCAGAGCCCCAGTAGACTCTGCAACTCCCTGGACTCTCACAGCCCTTTGCTGTCTCAGCAACTGTTTCCACAGCGCTGTTTGATATCTACCCTGGCTGCATTGTGACACACCAACATTCCATATAAGGGCGTGGCTGTGCATTCTTCTGAAGTTCTGGCTGCACTGTGGCTCCCAGCTCCATTTGCTTTAATGGAGGCAGGTTTTTTGGTGAATAACTGTAAAGCGCGGGGTTAAAATTTCCCCTCAAAACATAGCCTATGACGCTCTCGGGGTCCAGAAGTGTGAGTGTGCAAAACTTTGTGGCTGTAGCTACGACGGTGCAGATGCCAGTCCCGGACATACACGCGCGCGCACACAAACACACACACACACACACACACACACACACACACACACCTTTATATATTAGATTGTTCTCAACTGGAAACATAGTAGCAAATCCTCTGCTGTCAGAAGCATTAGATTTGTATAAGTTTTCAGCGTCACCGTACAAATGAGAACGTCACTATTCATAGACGGCAAGCAGAGATCATTAATGATGGAGAGAGCAAACACAAAGACCCCGACTCATTATGTCTTAAGAAAAATAGCGCTGGAATAAGAGGCGGTAATGAATTTTCTCATCTTTCTCCTGTCTTATCAATGCCCTGACCAGGTTCTTGGCAGAAAACCACCAATGCCCCGCATCATAATGGTGGTTACATCAAGTGTCATGACAATTTTGCACAATGCAAAGTTGCGTAAAAACTCAGCGACTTTTTACATTTTGCGCCAGTTTTGGGGATAATCACTAAAGTGAGTGGAGTTGATGGTAACACTCATCCAACAGACTTACTAAAAGACCAGAAAAGCTACTCCCATCTCTGACCGGAGTAATACTTCTGGCCACTTCATGAATGTGGTGGTCTTACTTCTGCCCCCTCACATTGGGACAAGTGTACAAGACTCTAGTATAAATGAATCGGGACCAAAGAGTTCCAAAATGTTAGCAAAAATTAAAAGTCACGCAAAAAAATTGCTACTTTTTTAACACTTTCAATCCAGAATGTTGACAAAGAAAAGTTGTAACACTTTGTATCAATGAAGAAAATGTTACTGGAAACTTCTTGTGTTATTGTAACATATGTGGGTTCTGGGGCCCCAAATAAAGGGCTCAAGAAGGACTTCAGTCTGCAGGGTTTGGGGGTGCTGGGAGCCCTGTGGGCCATTGATTTGGGCAGAGGGGGACGGAGGGGGTGCAGCTCCGATCCAAAACATCAAGTCAATCTTGGATTATGTTATCATTCACTTTATATTACGGAAACTTCTTGTGTTATTGTAACAGGGAATCTGAGCCCCTAAATAAACAGCTGAAGAGAGACTTCAGTCTGCAGGATTTGGGGGCACCTTGGTCCATTGATTTAGGACTATGGGGGAGGGGGTGTAGCTCGTACTGATGCAATACTTGAAGTCAATGTTGGATTTTGGGCTCATACTCTTTATATTAGCTTCTGGGTGCCAACAATTGGAGGTCTGAGTCTCCAGCTTCTGCTGCTCGCTATGCTTTATACTGCAGCTGCACTCATTTAGCTCTCCCAGAGCTCAGCGTATGGAGAAACAATTGCCTTTATAGCACATACCTTTGTGTGAGTTTTCAATATAAATATTGGGAGGTAGAATGATAAAACGTTATTACAAAAAATATACATATACATATTAAAAAATATTACAAAAGCAAATCCCAGGCGCGATGGGATCAGACATGTGGAAGGGTTTACCGGGAGCGACATATTTTAGGGGCTCCCTGTTAATCCAATACAACTTTTATACAGACCCATAAACAGCAGCAGTGGAAAAGACAGCACAGATGTTCACCTCTAATGCAATTTCCATTCAATTTCCTAAGTGCGTCCCCGTGTGCCGCGCGGCTTAACGTTATGTTTAGCTTGCAAATTCTTTTAATAAATAATGAATGCAATAAAATGGAGAGATCAATGGCAGCTGAGAAAATCATAAAACAAGGCGCGCGGCTCCGGCCCCGGCTGCTGAGCTCAAACTTTAATACGGAGACCAATCAATACGATTTTTCCCCTCTGCGCTCTCTCAACCTGTCACATGGTGAGCAGATAACCTCAGCGCAGATACCCGATATCAGTCACCCAACACCCGATCGCCCACCGCGGCCCCACTCACTGCTAACTGCGAGAAAACAATACAAAATCACTTAATAAACCACAGATAATAACTACAGGTCACAAGTGAAAGAAGAGAACAGCGACAGCGCAAGATCCACGCACGAGAGAAGTATCCAGAAATCACAGCAAAAAATACCAGATGGAGAAAAGACGATGATACACCGGTCACGTCAAATCTCCTCTCTATACAGCAGTATTATAGGAGTTATATTCTTGTACATAGGGGCAGTATTATAGTAGTTATATTCTTGTACATAGGGGGCCGTATTATAGTAGTTATATTCTTGTACATAGGGGGCAGTATTATAGTAGTTATATTCTTGTACATAGGAGCAGTATTATAGTAGTTATATTCTTGTATATAGGGGGCCGTATTATAGTAGTTATATTCTTGTACATAGGGGGCCGTATTATAGTAGTTATATTCTTGTCCATAGGGGGCAGTATTATAGTGGTTATATTCTTGTACATAGGGGCAGTATTATAGTAGTTATATTCTTGTACATAGGTGCAGTATTATAGTAGTTATATTCTTGTACATAGGGGCAGTATTATAGTAGTTATATTCTTGTACATAGGTGCAGTATTATAGTAGTTATATTCTTGTACATAGGGGCAGTATTATAGTAGTTATATTCTTGTACATAGGTGCAGTATTATAGTAGTTATATTCTTGTCCATAGGGGGCAATATTATAGGAGTTATATTCTTGTACATAGGGGCAGTATTATAGTAGTTATATTCTTGTACATAGGGGACAGTATTATAGTAGTTATATTCCTGTACATAGGAGCAGTATTATAGTAGCTATATTCTTGTATATAGGGGGCAGTATTATAGTAGTTATATTCTTGTACATAGGGGGCAGTATTATAGTAGTTATATTCTTGTACATGGGGGTAGTATTATAGTAGTTATATTCTTGTACATAGGGGGCAGTATTATAGTAGTTATATTCTTGTACATGGGGGTAGTATTATAGTAGTTATATTCTTGTACATAGGGGCAGTATTATAGTAGTTATATTCTTGTACATAGGGGCAGTATTATAGTAGTTATATTCCTGTACATAGGAGCAGTATTATAGTAGTTATATTCTTGTACATAGGGGGCAGTATTGTAGCAGTTATATTCTTGTATATGGGGGCAGTATTATAGTAATTATATTCTTGTACATAGGGGCAGTATTATAGTAGTTATATTCTTGTATATGGGGGCAGTATTATAGTAGTTATATTCTTGTACATAGGGGCAGTATTATAGTAGTTATATTCTTGTATATAGGGGCAGTATTATAGTAGTTATATTCTTGTACATAGAGGGCAGTATTATAGTAGTTATATTCTTGTATATAGGGGCAGTATTATAGTAGTTATATTCTTGTACATAGGGGCAGTATTATAGTAGTTATATTCTTGTATATAGGGGCAGTATTATAGTAGTTATATTCTTGTACATAGAGGGCAGTATTATAGTAGTTATATTCTTGTATATAGGGGCAGTATTATAGTAGTTATATTCTTGTACATAGGGGCAGTATTATAGTAGTTATATTCTTGTACATAGGGGGCAGTAGTATAGTAGTTATATTCTTGTACATAGGGGGCAGTATTATAGTAGTTATATTCTTATATTCTTGTACATAGGGGCAGTATTATAGTGGTTATATTCCTGTACATAGGGGCAGTATTATAGTAGTTATATTCGTGTACATAGGAGCAGTATTATAGTAGTTATATTCTTGTACATAGGGGGCAGTATTATAGTAGTTATTTTCTTGTATATAGGGGCAGTATTATAGTAGTTATATTCTTGTGTATAGGGGGCAGTATTGTAGTAGTTATAGTCTTGCACATAGGGGCAGTATTATAGTAGTTATATTCTTGTATATAGGAGCAGTATTATAGTAGTTGTATTCTTGCACATAGGGGCAGTAGTATAAATTTATTGAAATGCATTATAAGAGTTGTCCTAGATCATGTAGTGGCGTCCCACTGTTAGGAGTACATGTGAAATACTGATATAATACGCACTCACTGGTTCCTCGTCCCTCGGTTGCGTTTCCAGTGGCTGCAGACGTCACCGGCCGTTTTCCCCGGTGACATTTGCAGCTCGTCACTGGCCTCGGGGACAATAATACATACATCGGGGTCAGTGAGCCTCTTGTATCAGACGTTGTTGCGGGGACGTTCACATTTTGAAGCTTTGATACATTTCCTCTTTATCGGAGATTTCGGGTGTCGCCTCCTTTAAGCCTCGTGAGATCACTTATTCGGCTCCATTATTCGGGAGCGGCGATTACTACATGGAACTTGTAGAGAAATACAAATTGGATGTGTGTAATATTTAATCTGCAGGAACCGCGGCTTAAACAAACCTCACATTTCTATTAATTAAAACAATGCAGGTCATAAATCAACACCGGGGAGCAATAAGCGAACGTCAAAACACTTTGTACCACGTCTGAGCCCCGGGAGGGGAGGGAAAGGGGGGGAAAGGGGAGGAAAGGGGGGGGGAGGGGGCTTTTGTTTAAAGATTTGTGGAGGTCTCTATGGCTCAGAAGAGGAAGACGAGTCAATCTCAGCAGAAATCTGGAAAATTAAAGCACCGGTAACCTCCAGCCACCAGGACACTGAGCGTGCAGATAACGGGGGGATGATGGGAGTGGGCTTGTGTGTGGTGTAGGGTGCAGTGATTAGAGAAGCGGCTCAGTACCAGGCACCGCTTATCCCCTCGGACGCTGCGGGTCCTGGGTAATGACGCGGTGACAGCCGAGCTCCCCGCTCTTATTAATCATTCATCGCTCCCTACTGTAATCTCCTGTAACTTTATACGCTATATTGTTACTCGCTTTATACCTGCAGTCATAAAGGAAGACACCGTCTCCAGAAAGTGCAAGAAACAGACGACTTATACAAGAGCGGATGAACGAGTGAGGACGCAGGGTCTGAGGATATCGGGGTTCAGTGGCCCCTACAGGACCGGACTGTGAGGGCCCCTCATCTATACAGACTATCACCATCACCGCACATAATACTAATCGCCAATAAAATCAAACAGGACACAAGTCACAATACAAGCGCTATAATACAACGGCCTCGCCACATGGGGCTGTCTTTTGACTTTCGGGGTGCATTGTACACACATTGGTCCACACGGGAACTGGTCCTGCGACGCCAACATGGCCGGAGGCTGCAACATTACATGAGCAGATTGCATTACTGCACGTGATGGCCAAGGGCTGCAACATTGCATGAGGCTGTTGCATTACTGCAGGTGATGGCCAAGGGCTGCAACATTGCATGAGACTGTTGCATTACTGCACGTGATGGCGGAGGGCTGCAACATTGCATGAGATGGTTGCATTACTGCACGTGATGGCGGAGGGCTGCAACATTGCATGAGACGGTTACATTACCGCACGTGATGGCCGGAGGCTGCAACATTACATGAGCAGATTGCATTACTGCACGTGATGGCCGAGGGCTGCAACATTGCATGAGCAGATTGCATTACTGCACGTGATGGCCGAGGGCTGAAACATTACATGAGCAGATTGCATTACTGCACGTGATGGCCGAGGGCTGCAACATTACATGAGCAGATTGCATCACTGCACGTGAAGGCCGAGGGCTGAAACATTGCATGAGACGGTTACATTACCGCACGTGATGGCCGAGGGCTGCAACATTGCATGAGCAGATTGCATTACTGCACGTGATGGCCGAGGGCTGCAACATTGCATGAGACGGTTGCATTACTGCACGTGATGGCCGAGGGCTGCAACATTGCATGAGACGGTTGCATTACTGCACGTGATGGCCGAGGGCTGCAACATTGCATGAGACGGTTGCATTACTGCACGTGATGGCCGAGGGCTGCAACATTGCATGAGACGGTTGCATTACTGCACGTGATGGCCGAGGGCTGCAGCATTGCATGAGACGGTTGCATTACTGCACGTGATGGCCGGGGGCTGCAACATTGCATGAGACGGTTGCATTACTGTACGTGATGGCCGGGGGTTGCAACATTGCATGAGACCGTTGCGTTACTGCACGTGATGGCCGGGGTTGCAACATTGAGGGACACTATTGCATTACTGCACGTGATTCTGCCTATTAATCTCTGCTGGATCCGATGGATTCCAGGACGTGTGAACTCAGCCCAAGAAAATTCTCAGACAAAAGTAAACAATCCTCAGTGCAGCGACCTGTGACCTCACGCTGCATCAATGTGACTGCGTCAGTGTCAATAGGAAGTCAGTGACACAACTTGAGAGCGACAGAGCATGGAACACACGGGTTCGGAAACATTGGCAACTTTGTGTCACAGTCGTGGTAGATCGCAACACAAATCATCAAATGTCACAATGTGAAACATCGTGTGCTCCTGGTGTCTGTGCAATTTACAACCTGCAGCCTACAATGGTGGCCACATCTGTAACCAGCAAGTCACCGACAAGCTGCAAAAATAGTTTCACCATATGACAAAAAGGTCATTTCCCAGCCGAGATCACACAGTCTCACCCTGAGAAAATGGCAGGAGCCTTCTTTACTGTAGTGACCGGTCCACATCGGATACAAGGAACCTCGTCACAGATCAGTTTAATGCAAATGATATCAAGTGTAATGAGCTGTACAGGAGCATGAGGATGATGAGGAGGGGGAGAACCAGGATGATTGTTGATGATGATGATGATGATGATTGGATTTCACACTTTGCTGCTAACTCTTCTGTTGCTATTTTCTCCCAGGAATTTTCTTTCTTAAATTGATAAATCAGTGAAAAGTTCAGAAATGTAACAATTGTAACAAGAAGTGGATCGTTCTCTGTGGATGGATCAGTGCATGGATCGTTCTCTGTGGATGGATCAGTGCATGGATCGTTCTCTGTGGATGGATCAGTGCATGGATCGTTCTCTGTGGATGGATCAGTGCATGGATGAGTGCATGGATCGTTCTCTGTGGATGGATCAGTCCATGGATCGTTCTCTGTGGATGGATCAGTGCATGGATCGTTCTCTGTGGATGGATCAGTGCATGGATTGTTCTCTGTGGATGGATCAGTGCATGGATCGTTCTCTGTGGATGGATCAGTGCATGGATCGTTCTCTGTGGATGGAGCAGTACATGGATCGGTCTCTATGGTGGATTAGTGCATGGATCGTTCTCTGTGGATGGATCAGTACATGGATCGTTCTCTGTGGATGGATCAGTACATGGATTGTTCTCTACGGTGGATCAGTGCATGGATCGTTCTCTGTGGATGGATCAGTACATGGATCGTTCTCTACGGTGGATCAGTACATGGATCGGTCTCTACGGTGGATCAGTGCATGGATCGTTGTCTACGGTGGATCAGTACATGGATCGGTCTCTACGGTGGATCAGTACATGGATCGTTCTCTACGGTGGATCAGTACATGGATCGGTCTCTACGGTGGATTAGTGCATGGATCGTTGTCTACGGTGGATCAGTACATGGATCGGTCTCTACGGTGGATCAGTACATGGATCGGTCTCTACGGTGGATCAGTGCATGGATCGTTCTCTACGGTGGATCAGTATATGATCATTCTCTGGTTGTATCTGTGACGTATCCGCCTCCGGTGGTTGATCCTTCATATTTCTATGGCCGGTCGTCTTCCTCAGGTTGTAGGAGTTTTAATATAAAGGCAGAGACTCCACAAATCTTCCAGGGAGCAGCTGCTTCCCTCGTCCCCGCTCCTCCCCTCCGCATATCGCCAGATTGATAGGTGACATTTACCAAACGCCATAATCGTTCATTATCCGCTGCTGTCACTTTCATTACAGTCAAATGTTAATGTGAAAAATGCTTCACTAAACTCACGATTTTACTATTGATTTTTCCTTATTTTTTTCCTTTTGCAAATAATGATTTGTTCAATACTAAACCTGGGAGTGTGGGATCAGGATTCACAAGAGGCGCGCGCCTCCTCCACCGCCGCAATTATTCATGTGTAAAGAATTATTTACACATTAATCTACAGGGAATGAAGAAATGTGGACGAATTTATCCTGAATCCCAAAATTTAAAAAATGAAGAAAAAGCACAAGCTTTACTTTTCCCTGGGAAAGCAACCAAGCCGTCACCCAGCTTTCCTGGAATCCCACATGACCGGCAATAAACCTCCTATACCTGTTACAGGACAATGATGCAAATTTGCATTTTTGGAGTATTGAAGAAACTGAGTAACAATTCCAGTGACCGCACTAATGATGGTTGTTACCCAGCTTCCCTGGAAGCAGATATTATTTTAAAGCCTTTTTGTAATAATAAATAATAATATTATATTATTATTATTAAAAATATTTATATACTTTATGTTCAGCACCATGGAATCAATGGTGCTCTATAAATAAATAATAAATAATAATAATAATAAATACTTGTTATTTATGGGGTTGATATCCCCGACAACATTAAGTTGCTCCATAACAGAATTTTCCGGAATGTAAATCTTATCTGGTTACATTTGGCGCCAAAACACTTACGGTAGTTTGGGTAAATTTATTCATTTTTAAAGGTTTATGAAAATTAAAAGGAAAACAATAAAACAATACGTTACCAGTTTAGATGCGATCATGAAGCAGTGATATTTGTTTTGGGGGTTTTTTTCAATGCATTTTAAAACTTTAGCCATTGTGTTTAATTGGGGGAAAAAAAAGTAAATGTTTGGGATTTTTTGAACAGTTGATACATTGTGTCTCTCGGTACAAATACAATGTCTCTTTCATGAAACCTGGGACCGATTCTAAGTGATTTCTTTCATTTGTATTTTCTTTTTTTCTGCTGCTGTCGCTTTAAACGTCTCCAGCCTCTGCGCTGATTGCTGACAGTGTATAGGACATTAATGCATCTGTCATGATAACAAGCTAAGAATAACTTGCAGACATCAAACCAAGAGGCAGAATCTATGTGAAGTGATTCATTCAGATCTGTCTCATTGATTTATTAAACACAGGGCAACATCTGCAGCCTCACACAGCCGCGCCGCAAAATTAATGCAGGATCAATTCAAATGGAAAAAAGTGCAAAGAGAGATAAATCAAAACAGCATTTGCATGCGCTGCCACAATCAGCCTTATTGGGTGTAAATGCTGCGTATCCCCTTTCTGGAGCGAAACGCGACTAAACATTATGTTATCTCCGCAGAAGGGGCTTGATTTGAAGCGACACAGATTTGTACAGGTCCCGGCGCTGAAAAAAGAAAAGAAAAAAGGAGAAGAAAGGAGATGGAAAAAAAAAAAAATCAAGCGGCTTGGTGAATAACACTACTGAATATGCAACAGGAGCCGAGCCGTGATGTGCGCGCGCTGCCAATGGGGTCCGGCCGGCGGCGGCAATGTAAACATGGAGGTGGGGGCTCCCCATAAAGAGACAGTGATAAATGGAAAAATGTCAGACGCAAGGTGCACGGACACCGGGGAGGGACACGGCCGGATCAGGCAGGCGACAAAACCATTTAGCATTTATGACCCAAAAGAGCAGAGATCCCGAATTTTCCCCCACCAGATGCGACTCCTTTTTACTAAGCAGTCAGCGGCGTGAATATATACGCAACGGTGATATAGTGTAAGCAGCGGGGGGGGGGGGCAAGCCAGAGAAAAGACAAAAAAAGTGGGGAAACAAAATATATGCAAAAGTAAAAAAAAAAAAAAAAAAAAAAAAATATTAAATAATTATATATATATATATATTTCATATATATATATATATATATATATATATATATATATATATATATATATATATAAATATATTATATATATAATATATTATATAATATATTACATATAAAATTATAAATATTCCATATATATATATATATATATATATATATATATATATATATATATACACACACACATATACACACACATATATAAAATATTTATAATTTTATATATAATATATTATATATATATATATAATATATTATATATAAATTTATAAATATATATATAAAATTTTATATATATATATATAAAAATCTCATAAAAGTCTTGGGGACTTGGGAGAGAGAGGGAATGACAGGGGGAGCAGTAAAGGTCGGCGACAGTCTTGTCAATGGAGGTCACGCAGGTCGGCAGAGGGTGACGAGACTCATCTCATCCACACATTTAATCCTGTTACACCCCATTAATTTCTCCAGATTTGCACACAGATCTGCCACAAAATGATAAAAGAAAGAAAATCATAAGAAGTATTTAAAAAAAAAAAATCAGCCAATGGTGGATTTTAATTAGTTCTGTCAATATGAAATTAACCCCCCCCCCAACAATAACTGGTTTTAGAAATGTATCTTATGTTATTTTTCTCACAATGCAAAAATAGTCACAAATCTTTGATAACATCAGTCACAGAGTTCCAGTGTGAACAGACCCTGACCGGTATATAACAGAATTGCTGCCCCCAGCCCCAGTTATCCGGAGGCGTCACCGTATTACCGAGCCCGTGGCTTCGTGTCTGGACCGTCGGTGGGATAACATATTGGATTTATTTACAGAGCCCATTAACTTCTACGAGTCTGTGTTCCCTAATCAGCCCCGTCACATAAAATCTGTCTCTGGAGAAGTGAATCTGGTGGACGAGCCAATGGGAGGATGCGCTCAGTGATGGAGATATTGCGGCATCGTCAGTCATCATCAACGTTATCCTCTACACTGGACGTCGCCTCTACACCACGGAGCCCACGGAAAACAGAGACTTCCACGGGACACCGATGAAAAGTTCAGCAAATTTCTGCAAAACTTTAGGATTTATTTTGGTTACATCCAGAGGCTAAAAACCTGTCCTCAGCCAACACATGGGGTTGTCACAATTGTATCCAGTCTACAGGCACTTTGACTCCAGAATGATAACTGATACATTGCTGCAAACCATCAGAGGTGTTAGTGCCGCCGCACAATCCAGATTGAGATTGCAGAGATTATATTATTATTTTCTGGGAATGAAAGGCAAAGACGATGCCAACTGCATAAATGGAGGTCCGCGGCCTCGTCCCCTGGTGACCCAGATTCACACATTCCAGTATTGTCCCTTGATGTTGGTGGGGACCTGCTGAAGAATGGCTGGAGGCCGGCAGTGCGGGGTCAGGAGGGGCCCGAACGGGTTTAATCTTTATATTATCCTCACACAAAAGCACAAAAATCAGGAGAAACTGAGCGGAGACCATGGAGGAGCCTGAAAGTGACCACAGCCAAGTACAGGGGAACGGGCCTGAAACACCGAGACCCCGGAATGAGGAGGCCGGGCACAAAAATAAGGAGACCCCAGCAGAGCAAGAGAAGAGTCCTGAGAAGAATCAGAAGAGACCCGAGAAGAGACCTGAGAAGAATCAGAAGAGACCTGAAAAGAGACCTGAGAAGAATCAGAAGAGACCTGAAAAGAGACCTGAGAAGAATCAGAAGAGACCCGAGAAGAGACCCGAGAAGAGACCCGAGAAGAGACCCGAGAAGAGACCTGAGAAGAATCAGAAGAGACCTGAAAAGAGACCTGAGAAGAATCAGAAGAGACCTGAAAAGAGACCTGAGAAGAATCAGAAGAGACCTGAGAAGAATCAGAAGAGACCCGAGAAGAGACCTGAGAAGAATCAGAAGAGACCTGAGAAGAGACCCGAGAAGAGACCCGAGAAGAATCAGAAGAGACCTGAAAAGAGACCTGAGAAGAATCAGAAGAGACCTGAGAAGAGACCCGAGAAGAGACCCGAGAAGAGACCCGAGAAGAGACCCGAGAAGAATCAGAAGAGACCTCAAAAGAGACCTGAGAAGAATCAGAAGAGACCTGAGAAGAGACCTGAGAAGAATCAGAAGAGACCCGAGAAGAGACCTGAGAAGAATCAGAAGAGACCTCAGAAGAATCAGAAGAGACCTGAGAAGAGACCTGAGAAGAATCAGAAGAGACCTGAGAAGAGACCCGAGAAGAGACCCGAGAAGAGACCCGAGAAGAGACCCGAGAAGAGACCCGAGAAGAGACCCGAGAAGAGACCCGAGAAGAATCAGAAGAGACCTGAAAAGAGACCTGAGAAGAATCAGAAGAGACCTGAGAAGAGACCTGAGAAGAATCAGAAGAGACCTGAAAAGAGACCTGAGAAGAATCAGAAGAGACCTCAGAAGAATCAGAAGAGACCCGAGAAGAGACCTGAGAAGAATCAGAAGAGACCTGAGAAGAGACCCGAGAAGAGACCCGAGAAGAGACCCGAGAAGAGACCCGAGAAGAGACCAGAGAAGAGACCAGAGAAGAGACCAGAGAAGAGACCCGAGAAGAGACCCAAGAAGAGACCCAAGAAGAGATCCGAGAAGAGATCCGAGAAAAGACAGGAGAGACCCGAGAAGAGACCCGAGAAGAGACAGGAGAGACCCGAGAAGAGACAGAAGAGACCCGAGAAGAGACAGGAGAGACCCGAGAAGAGACAGGAGAGTCCTGAGAAGAGACAGGAGAGACCCGTGAAGAGACAGGAGAGACCCGAGAAGAGACAGGAGAGACCCGTGAAGAGACAGGAGAGACCCGTGAAGAGACAGGAGAGACCCGTGAAGAGACTGGAGAGTCCTGAGAAGAGACAGAAGAGTCCTGAGAAGAGACAGAAGAGACCCGAGAAGAGACAGAAGAGACCTGAGAAGAGACAGAAGAGACCTGGAAAGATGCTACAATCACCAAGAATCAGAGCAACGTCAGCAGCAGAAATACACAGAGAAGAGTTTTTCTTTTTACCATTAAACACATAAATCGATACAAATACAAACACAGATGAATACCTCCACTATATCACAGGACGATAATATATACACAACAATGCAAAAACACAAAGGACAGCAGCGCAGTGCGGAAAATAAGGTCAGAGGGTCAGCAGCATTGCAATAAGCAACATCCGGCTATAAACACAGATACACATGGAATATTATCAGTTACCATGGAATGTGTGCTGTTACATAGGACTGCAGGTGACAGCTACTACATTATCTGTACTCAGAGATATCACTGTTATCTGTGTTACATAGGACTGCAGGTGACACCTACTACATTATCTGTACTCAGAGATATCACTGTGTTATCTGTGTTACATAGGACTGCAGGTGACACCTACTACATTATCTGTACTCAGAGATATCACTGTGTTATCTGTGGTGTTACATAGGACTGCAGGTGACACCTACTAGATTATCTGTACTCAGAGAGAAATCACTGTGTGATCTGTGGTGTTACATAGGACTGCAGGTGACATCTACTACATTATCTGTACTCAGAGATATCACTGTTATCTGTGTTGTTACATAGGACTGCAGGGGACATCCACAACGCTATACCATAGTGTATATTAAATGACACTGTCAGCTCTGCTCCACGTGTGACACCTGCAGATACACAGCACATACAGATGAAGCACATGGCGGCGGTGACAGGGTTATCTTTAACACACAGATATCAGAGACTCCCGGCTCTATTAAGACATCTATTCTGCAAGCATCAAGCATTAATAACAGCAACATGCGAAGCGTCACAGCAGATACTCACCGCAAAGAAGACGGAGCGTGCAAGAGCGGATCTGGAGCCTACAGGTGAAGCCGAGCTGAGGATGCTATTAGGAGCTCAAGCTTTACAGCATTGTGATTACTCCGAGCACAGATAATGTAGTAGATGTCTCCTGCAGTCCTATGTAACACCACAGATAACACAGTGATATCTCTCTGAGTGCAGATAATGTAGTAGATGTTACCTGCAGTCCTATGTAACACCACAGATCACACAGTGATATCTCTCTGAATACAGATAATGTAGTAGATGTCACCTGCAGTCCTATGTAACACCACAGATAACAGTGATATCTCTCTGAGTACAGATAATGTAGTAGAGGTCACCTGCAGTCCTATGTAACACCACAGATAACACAATGATATCTCTCTGAATACAAATAATGTAGTAGATGTTACCTGCAGTCCTATGTAACACCACAGATCACACAGTGATATCTCTCTGAATACAGATAATGTAGTAGATGTCCCCTGCAGTCCTATGTAACACCACAGATAACACAGTGATATCTCTCTGAGCACAGATTATGTAGTAGATGTCTCCTGCAGTCCTATGTAACACCACAGATAACACAGTGATATATCTGAGTACAGATAATGTAGTAGATGTCACCTGCAGTCCTATGTAACACCACAGATAACACAGTGATATCTCTCTGAGTACAGATAATGTAGTAGATGTCCCCTGCAGTCCTATGTAACACCACAGATAACACAGAGATAGCTCTCTGAGTACAGTTAATGTAGTAGATGTCACCTGCAGTCCTATGTAACACCACAGATAACACAGTGATATCTCTGTGAGTACAGATAATGTAGTAATGTCACCTGCAGTCCTATGTAACACCACAGATAACACAGTGATATCTCTCTGAGTACAGATAATGTAGTAGATGTCACCTGCAGTCCTATGTAACACCACAGATAACACAGTGATATCTCTGAGTACAGATAATGTAGTATGTGATGGTCATTACTCTAGATTTAGCTGGTGATCCACATACCAGTCTAGATCCAGGGAGGTTTTCCACCTGGCGCCTCCAGAGCCCTGATAGCAGAACTCTTCTCCTGCGGTGCTGCTGTATGATTACAGCTCTGGGGGAAGCTTTCATGCAGTTTGAAAGGGGGAATTTAAACCATGATCTACACAATAATACAGTAATACATGTGTGACAAATCAGTGACGCCAGATATCACTGCACCAGGTTGGTAGGATTAATAGTAAATAGAAAATCATAACAATATACATGACATCCCATGTTATACATCTACATATATATGTAAAGTCTCGTGTAGAAAATAAATTAGGCTAGGTTCACACAGGGCATTTTTGCAGCTTTTCTTTCTGCAGTGAAACTGCAGCAAAACCTAATATATTCTCATGAAATAACCTGCTGTTTTGCTGCGTTTTTTGCTGCGTTTTTGCAGTTCCTCATTGCTCTGTTTGGGTGGGAAAAAAGTTGCAAAAATGCTGAAACAATTGGCACGCTGCTTCTTTAAAAAACGCAGCAAAAACCGGAGCGAGGTGATAACTCAGTCAGGAAAGAAAACGCACGTGTGTGCAGGAGATTTGCGGAACCTCAGACTTTGCTGGGGCTGGAAAAGCAGCATCTTATTAGCATGGATTTGCATAAAACCAAATGACAAAATCAAACAAAAAAGTTTCAAAAATGCAACGTGTGAACATAGCCTTACACAGAAAAAGCCCCAATTATATAGAGGATATTTGATATACACAGTACACAGATGACAGTATACACAGCACAGCTACCATAGAGGCACACAGCGTATACACAACTATGTGTCCATCATCCTGATATATAACAATATATATATACACACACACAGAACCAGATACTGTGTACACAATATAAACCGCACATACATGTGATAAACCCGCTATACCCCAGACATGCAGCGTATACAGGGCGTATACAGGACGTATACAGGACGTATACAGGACGTATACAGGACGTATACAGGGCACTCACGGTCTATGGATACACAACGCTCCCAGAAGACACAGAACAGATACAAAATGTCAAGAGTGAAGGCATTAAGTAAAGACGAGCAGTCCGGAGCAGCGTGCACACAGCAGCGTCTACCTCGTATGTCACATCACACACGTGTCCATCCGGACGTCCAGGCTGCAGGTGAAGACACAGAAAACTCAGAAAAGACACCACAAACAGGAACACGGGCGGCGGTGCCCAATGTCAGCCACGAGGACGGTGACTGCGCAATACAGAGCGATGCAGAAGTTTACACGCCGCACACGTACATGTGTTATTACATGTGATGAAGCTCAGGGAGACCACATCCAGATACAAGAGTAACCGTCCACAGCGAGGACATCCCCCAAAAAGGGCCCCGCAACCTGCACACAGCAAGCCCCCCCAAATAATGACACCCCGAGCTGGTGAAGAGGGACATCAGCTCAGAGCAGACGCCAAGACAAGACCCCATCACCTGACACACAAAATTACACCACACACACACATAGAATGAAATAACTCGGCAGCTCTACTACACCAGCAAATATATAACATGTGCACATGTAGCAGAGCTCACGATGACATGCCTACATGTCTTCAGTTACATGGGACTGCAGGTAATAACTACCAGAAAGTTATCCCTGTGTTATCTGTGGTGTTACATAGGACTGCAGGTGACATCTACTACATTATCTGTACTCAGAGAGATATCACTGTGTTATCTGTGGTGTTACATAGGACTGCAGGTGACATCTACTACATTATCTGTACTCAGAGATATCACTGTGTTATCGGTGGTGTTACATAGGACTGCAGGTGACATCTACTACATTATCTGTACTCAAAGATATCCCTGTGTTATCTGTGGTGTTACATAGGACTGCAGGTGACATCTACTACATTATCTGTACTCAGAGATATCACTGTGTTATCTGTGGTGTTACATAGGACTGCAGGTGACATCTACTGCATTATCTGTACTCAGAGAGATATCACTGTGTTATCTGTGGTGTTACATAGGACTGCAGGAGACATCTACTACATTATCTGTACTCAGAGAGATATCACTGTGCTATCTGTGGTGTTACATAGGACTGCAGGTGACATCTACTACATTATCTGTACTCAGAGATATCCCTGTGTTATCTGTGGTGTTACATAGGACTGCAGGTGACATCTACTACATTATCTGTACTCAGAGATATCACTGTGTTATCTGTGATGTTACATAGGACTGCAGGTGACATCTACTACATTATCTGTACTCAGAGATATCACTGTGTTATCTGTGATGTTACATAGGACTGCAGGTGACATCTACTACATTATCTGTACTCAGAGATATCACTGTGTTATCGGTGGTGTTACATAGGACTGCAGGTGACATCTACTACATTATCTGTACTCAGAGAGATATCACTATGTAATCTGTGGTGTTACATAGGACTGCAGGTGACATCTACTACATTATCTGTACTCAGAGATATCACTGTGCTATCTGTGGTGTTACATAGGACTGCAGGTGACATCTACTACATTATCTGTACTCAGAGATATCACTGTGTTATCTGTGGTGTTACATAGGACTGCAGGTGACACCTACTACATTATCTGTACTCAGAGATATCACTGTGTTATCTGTGGTGTTACATAGGACTGCAGGTGACATCTACTACATTATCTGTACTCAGAGATATCACTGTGTTATCTGTGGTGTTACATAGGACTGCAGGTGACATCTACTACATTATCTGTACTCAGAGATATCACTGTGTTATCTGGGGTGTTACATAGGACTGCAGGTGACATCTACTACATTATCTGTACTCAGAGATATCACTGTTATCTGTGGTGTTACATAGGACTGCAGGTGACATCTACTACATTATCTGTACTCAGAGATATCACTGTGTTATCTGTGGTGTTACATAGGACTGCAGGTGACATCTACTACATTATCTGTGGTGTTACATAGGACTGCAGGTGACATCTACTACATTATCTGTGGTGTTACATAGGACTGCAGGTGACATCTACTACATTATCTGTACTCAGAGATATCACTGTGTTATCTGTGGTGTTACATAGGACTGCAGGTGATATCTACTACATTATCTGTACTCAGAGAGATATCACTGTTATCTGTGGTGTTACATAGGACTGCAGGTGACATCTACTACATTATCTGTGGTGTTACATAGGAGAATTCTGCTTTGTGTTTTTGTTACTTTGTAACATTTGTTTTCATCTATTATCTTCCTCATTCTATTACTTTGCGGCTCTGATAACAAAAATATAACAACATGAAATAAAAGAATAAGTGCAGCGCTCTAGACTGGTACGCACAGTATATGCTGCCCAGGACTGGTACATGTGGTATACAGGGCCCTGGACAAGAACATGCAGTATACAGTGCATCGGATGAGAACATGGATATACAGGAGGCGCTGACCCCAGGTGGGCATACGCAGGAGGCGCTGACCCCAGGTGGGCATACGCAGGAGGCGCTGACCCCAGGTGGGCATACGCAGGAGGCGCTGACACAGGTGGGCATACGCAGGAGGAGCTGACCCCAGGTGGGCATACGCAGGAGGTGCAGACCCCAGGTGGGCATACGCAGGAGGCGCTGAACCCAGGTGGGCATACGCAGGAGGCGCTGAACCCAGGTGGGCATACACAGGAGGCGCTGAACCCAGGTGGGCATACGCAGGAGGCGCTGAACCCAGGTGAGTATACGCAGGTGGCGCTGAACCCAAGTGAGTATACGCAGGCGGCGCTGACCCAGGTGGGTATACGCAGGAGGCGCTGAACCCAGGTGAGTATACGCAGCAGGCGCTGACCCAGGTGGGCATACGCAGGAGGCGCTGAACCCAGGTGAGTATACGCAGCAGGCGCTGACCCAGGTGGGCATACGCAGGAGGTGCTGACCCCAGGTGGGTATACGCAGGAGGTCCTGACCCCAGGTGGGCATACGCAGGAGGTGCTGACCCCAGGTGGGTTTACGCAGGAGGTGCTGACCCCAGGTGGGTTTACGCAGGAGGCGCTGACCCAGGTTTATATATATATAGAAGACACTGACATCACTATAGGGAGCTTTTAGCCTATACATATATATATGAAGTTTGTTAGCATGTAGGCAGAACACGCGAGTCCTGTAGTGTAATGAGACAGGAGGCACGGCGCGGTGTATACGGCACACACACATACAGTGACATTATCAGGCACAGGGTATATATCAGGCACACTCCAGCAGTAATATATAATGATGCACAGGGCACATTATAGGGCACAGCCCTGGACTGTATAGAGCATCACACATGGCAGATTATGGGGCACACAGTGCTCGGTTCTCTGACCTGGCGCTGGCACTGTCCTGGTACGGGACACACTACTGTACTATATAAATGAGGCTCAGGGCACACTATGGGGCACACTATGGGGCACAGTACGGGGCACAGTATAGGGCACATTTCAATCTGACATAGCGTCGGTTCAGTCCTCTTGTAGGGCAGAGTATGGGGCACACTATGGGGCTATTCGGCACAGTACAGGGCACACTATGGGGATATGCGGCACATTTAGGTCTGACCTGGAGTTGGTTCAGTCCTGTTGTAGGGCACAGTGTGGGGCACAGTACAGGGATATGAAGCACACTGTGTGACACATTGTGTGGTACAATATGGGGCACATTTCAGTCTGAGCTGGCATTGGTGAAGTCCTGTTGTAGTAGGGCACAGTACGGGGCACACTATGGGGATAGGGGGCACAGTACAGGGACACATTGTGGGGCACAGTATGGGGACACATTGTAGGGCACAGTACGGGGACACATTGTGGGGCACAGTACGGGGCACAGTGTGGGGCACAGTACGGGGCACATTGTGGGGCACAGTACGGGGCACATTGTGGGGCACATTGTGGGGCACAGTACGGGGCACATTGTGGGGCACAGTACGGGGCACATTATGGGGCACAGTTCGGGACAAATTGTGGGGCACAGTACGGCCCACATTGTGGGGCACAGTAGGGGGCATATTATGGGGCACAGTTCGGGACATATTGTGGGGCACAGTACGGGGCACATTGTGGGGCACAGTACGGGGCACATTGTGGGGCACAGTATGGGGCACAGTACGGGGCACATTGTGGGCCACAGTACGGGGCACATTGTGGGGCACATTGTGGGGCACAGTACGGGGCACATTGTGGGGCACAGTACGGGGCACAGTACGGGGCACAGTACGGGGCACAGTATGGGGCACATTGTGGGGCACAGTAGGGGGCACAGTACGGGGCACATTGTGGGGCACAGTACGGGGCACAGTACGGGGCATTGTGGGGCACAGTACGGGGCACATTGTGGGGCACAGTACGGGGCATTGTGGGGCACAGTACGGGGCACATTGTGGGGCACAGTATGGGGCACATTGTGGGGCACAGTATGGGGCACATTGTGGGGCAGAGTATGGGGCACATTGTGGGGCAGAGTACGGGGCACATTGTGGGGCACAGTACGGGGCACATTGTGGGGCACAGTACGGGGCACATTGTGGGGCACAGTACAGGGCACATTGTGGGGCACAGTACGGGGCACATTGTGGGGCACAGTACGGGGCACAGTGTGGGGCACAGTGTGGGGCACATTGTGGGGCACAGTAGGGGGCACAGTACGGGGCACATTATGGGGCACAGTAGGGGGCACATTATAGGGCACATTATGGGGCACATTGTGGGGCACAGTAGGGGGCACAGTATGGGGCACATTGTGGGGCACAGTAGGGGGCACATTATAGGGCACATTATGGGGCACATTGTGGGGCACAGTTCGGGACATATTGTGGGGCACAGTACGGGGCACATTGTGGGGCACAGTACAGGGCACATTGTGGGGCACAGTACGGGGCACATTGTGGGGCACAGTACGGGGCACAGTGTGGGGCAGTGTGGGGCACATTGTGGGGCACAGTAGGGGGCACAGTACGGGGCACATTATGGGGCACAGTACGGGGCACATTGTGGGGCAGAGTACGGGGCACATTGTGGGGCACAGTACGGGGCACATTGTGGGGCACAGTAGGGGGCACAGTACGGGGCACAGTTCGGGACATATTGTGGGGCACAGTTCGGGACATATTGTGGGGCACAGTACGGGGCACAGTAGGGGGCACATTGTGGGGCACATTAGGGGGCACAGTTCGGGACATATTGTGGGGCACATTTCGTTCTGACCTGGCGTTGGTGCAGTCCTGGTACAGGGTCTCGAAGTCCCGGCGGGTGATGAGCTTGCAGCGGTTGACCCCCGGCTGGATGGCCCCCAGCCCCCGCAGCACCCGCACCTGCTCCACGGTGCAGACCACCGGGGTGATGTCCAGCCGCTTCAGCTTGGTGTAGACGGTGTGCAGCCCGCCCACCAGGTGCTTCAGGAAGAGCTCGAACACCTGCGGCAGACAGATCAGCTCCTGCCCGTCCAGCACGAAGGACGCCACCCGCACCCCGTGCACCTCCACCATCCGGCACTCACTGCCGCCACTGCCGGGAGCCGGGCTGTACGCGCCCAGCAGCGGAGACTCCGCCGGGCTCAGCACTGCAGGAGGAGGAGGCGCGGACACGGCCATGCTCGGGCTCCCGGCCGGGAACAAGCTGCAGCCGCCGCCGCTACCTCAGAGTGAGTGCCGGAGCCCGGGGCGCGGAGCGGCCACACACACCGCCGACACCAGGCCGCAGCCAATCCGCGCCTCGGGAGGGGGCGGAGCTCCGCGATGATTGGGTGCACACGGGACGGGGCGGGGTTTTGCTGTGCCACTCTCTGGGAGCTGCTGCTGAGCGCGTGTCCCGGCTCCGCGCCGTCCCGACACCTAGGGGTTAACGGCTCCTGCACCCCGGGACTGCAGGGGTTAACTGAAGGGCGGCGAGAGCAGGGGACTTCAGGGGTTAACTGGAGGAAGGAGAGAACAGGACACCAAATCCAGGACTGCAGGGGTTATTAACTAGAGGGAGGAGAAACCGGGACTAAAGCCGGGACGGCAGGGGTTAACTAGAGGGAGGAGAAAACAGGGGACTACAGCCGGGACGGCAGGGGTTAACTAGAGGGAGGAGAAAACAGGGGACTACAGCCGGGACGGCAGGGGTTAACTAGAGGGAGGAGAAAACAGGGGACTACAGCCGGGACGGCAGGGGTTAACTAGAGGGAGGAGAAAACAGGGGACTACAGCCGGGACTGCAGGGGTTAACTGGAGAAAGTAAGGAGCAGAAGAGAAAATCCAGGATTGCAGGAGTTAACTAAAGGGAGGAAAGAGCAGGGTACCAAATACAGGAGGGCAGGAGTTAACTGGAGGGAGGAGAGAACAGAGATCCAAATCTGGGACTGCAGGGGTTAACTGGAGGGAGCAGGAGAGAAAATCCAGGGCAGCAGGGGTTAACTGGAAGGAGGAGCAGGGTACCAAATACAGGAGTGCAGGAGTTAATTGGAGGGAGGAAAGAGCAGGGTACCAAATACAGGAGTGCAGGAGTTAACTGGAAGGAGGAAAGAGCAGGGTACCAAATACAGGAGTGCAGGAGTTAATTGGAAGGAGGAAAGAGCAGGGGACCAAATCCGGGACTGCAGGGGTTAACTGAAGGGAGGAGAGAACAGGAGACAACATCCAGGAGTGCAGGGGTTAAGTGAGACCCACCCCCAGGGCTGTAGGGTTGCTTGTCACTAGTCAGTCACCAGCATCACAAGGGTTAAGTCTTAGCAGCACGTCTACTATTGCAGCGCTCAGAGGTGAATTCAGATCTCTCGATATTCCGCTGTGAAACTTTGTACTTTTCTCCACATTATATCCAGGAGACACATTTCTGAAAAATAAGGGGTTAAATCGTCCTCCTACATTAGAATTTGCAAAAATCCATACAAAAAAAAAGTTGCATTGTCAGATCATGTTATATACAGTGGGTACGGAAAGTACTTGGCCGAAGGTTCACCTTCCAACAAGACAATGACCCTAAGCACACAGCTAAAATAACAAAGGAGCGGCTTCAGAACAACTCTGTGACCATTCCTGACCGGCCCAGCCAGAGCCCTGACCTAAACCCAATTGAGCATCTCTGGAGAGACCTGAAAATGGCGTCCACCAACGTTCACCATCCAACCTGACGGCACTGGAGAGGATCTGCAAGGAAGAATGGCCGAGGATCCCCAAATCCAGGATCCCAAGAAGACTCATGGCTGTACTAGCTCAAAAGGGAGGGTGCCTCTACTCAATACTGAGCAAAGGGGCTGAATACTTATGACCATGTGATATACTGAGCAAAGGGGCTGAATACTTATCACCATGTGATATACTGAGCAAAGGGGCTGAATACTTATGACCATGTGATATATTGAGCAAAGGGGCTGAATACTTATGACCATGTGATATACTGAGCAAAGGGGCTGAATACTTATGACCATGTGATATACTGAGCAAAGGGGCTGAATACTTATGACCATGTGATATTACAGCTTTTCTTGTTTAAAAAATTTGCAAAAATTTCCGTTGTTTTTTTCTTTTTTCTGTCAACATGCGGGATGGGGAGATGGGGCAGAGTGTACATTAATGAGAATTTACCAAATGGCTGCAATGAAACAGAGGGAAAAATGTAAAGGGGTGTGAATACTTATGACTATATGAGATTTCAGTTTTTCTTGTTTAATAAATTTTCAAAACATTTCTACATTTCTGTTTTTTCTGATAAGACGGGGGATGGGGGCAGAGTGCTCATTAATGAGAAAAACAAAATGACCAAATGGCTGCAATGAAACAAAGAGTGAAAAATTTAAAGGGGTCTGAATACTTTCCATACCCACTGTCTGTATGTCTTCCCTGTGTGAATATCTTCCTAGTCTTTATTTCTTTTTTTTCTTTAAACCGTTGGTATTTTAACTAGCCACAGTGTTTTAAAATAAACTCTTTTTTTGCATTATTCACTCCTTTTCTCTCGTTTACCTAATACATATATACCAGCAGTGAATATACCATATACATAAATATATACATGAGCAGTTAATAAACCACACACAGAAATATATACCAGCTGTTAATACACGACTTTGGCCTTCATCTGGACGACCTGCTGCCGGAGGGTTTCAGTCACTTTGGAACAGCGAAGTCAGTGCAAACTGGAAAGTTTGGCGCCAGTTACATAGGGATTGTCAGATAATGAAGGAAATCAGCACCAGGTGCAGATTAACGCCAATAACTTCTGAACGTGTTCTCTAATTGTGATCCGTGTTCTCTAATTGTGATCCGTGTTCTCTAATTGTGATTCGTGTTCTCTAATTGTGATTCGTGTTCTCTAATTGTGATCCGTGTTCTCTAATTGTGATCCGTGTTCTCTAATTGTGATCCGTGTTCTCTAACTGTGATCCGTGTTCTCTAATTGTGATCCGCGTCCTCTAATTGTGATCCGTGTTCTCTAATTGTGATCCGTGTCCTCTAATTGTGATCCGTGTTCTCTAATTGTGATCCGTGTCCTCTAATTGTGATCCCTGTTCTCTAATTGTGATCCGTATCCTCTAATTGTGATCCATGTTCTCTAATTGTGATCCGTGTCCTCTAATTGTGATCCATGTTCTCTAATTGTGATCCGTGTCCTCTAATTGTGATCCGTGTTCTCTAATTGTGATCCGTGTCCTCTAATTGTGATCCATGTTCTCTAATTGCGATCCGTGTCCTCTAATTGTGATCCGTGTTCTCTAATTGTGATCCGTGTTCTCTAATTGTGATCCATCTTCTCTAATTGTGATCCGTGTTCTCTAATTGTGATCCGTGTCCTCTAATTGTGATCCGTGTTCTCTAATTGCGATCCGTGTCCTCTAATTGCGATCCGTGTTCTCTAATTGTGATCCGTGTTCTCTAATTGTGATCCATCTTCTCTAATTGTGATCCGTGTTCTCTAATTGTGATCCATGTTCTCTAATTTTGATCCGTGACTTTTACATTTATCTCTTTTACATTTTTATTATTTGCTTTACAAAACATTCAATTTATGAAATAAGCGGAAAATCCTGCGCGTTTTGCAATTCTGACCGGCGTCACTTTATGAGTTAATAACTCTGGAGCTTCAACGGGTCCCGGTGATTCTAAGATTGATTTTAGTGACATCTTGTACTTCACATTAGTTGTAAATTGAAGATGATATTTTTTGTGTTTATTTGTGAATATATGGAAAATTTTGTAAACTTTTGAAAATTTGTCAACGTTTAACATTTTAATTTTTATGCTTTTTCTTAGGGACAACATCACAATTGAGACTTTGAGAGGCCTACGTGACACAAAATACCCAAAGTGACTCCATTCTAAAAACTGCACCCCTCACACTGCTCAAAACCAGATCCAAGAAGTTTATTAACCCTTTAGGTGATTCACAGGAAGTAAAGCAATTTGGAAGGAAATGAAATTGTAACTTTTGCCTCAAATGTTGCATTTTCACAAGGGTAACAGGAAAAAATGCACCAATTTGTTGTGTTGGTTTTTTTTTATGAGTATGCCGATACCTCAAATGTCATGCAAAATTACTGGGCACACGGTAGGGCTTGGAAGGGAAGGAGCGCCATTTTACTTTTTGTACAAAAATTGGGTGGAATAGATAGCGCACGCCATGTCACATGAGCGTAAACAGTGGAGCTCCTCCACAAGTGACCCCATTATGTAAACTAGACCCCTCAAGGAACTTATCTAGATATTTGGTGAGCACCTTTAACCCCCAGGTGCTTCATAGAATTTTAATAATGTTGAGCTGTGTAAAAAAAAAATGTTGCTTTAACTCCAAATATTTCATTTTTACAAGGGTAACAAGAAAAAATGGACAGTAAAATAAGCAATTTCTCCTAATTTCCCAGTACTCCATATGTGGTTGACAACTACTTTTAAAGCTCAGAAGGGAAGGAGCGCCATATTGGAGTGCAGATTTGGTTCGGATGGTTTCCAGGTGCCATGTCACATTGGCAGGACAGCAGAAACCCCCCACAAGTGACCCCATAATAAAACCTAAACCCCTCAATGAATTCATCCAGGGGTGCAG
Organism: Anomaloglossus baeobatrachus; assembly: GCF_048569485.1. Taxonomy (NCBI): domain Eukaryota; kingdom Metazoa; phylum Chordata; class Amphibia; order Anura; family Aromobatidae; genus Anomaloglossus; species Anomaloglossus baeobatrachus. The sequence continues at coordinate 14,377,747 of NC_134361.1, forward strand.
TGAGCATATTGACACTACAGGTGTGTTAAATATTTTTTACTATTAGGCGGTGAACAAAAAAATAGTTATATACTTACCATTAGAATGTTGTTTTAGCCCCAGATATCCAATTTTTACAAAAGGGATAGGTAAAAATGGCTGCATAATGTGTTGCACAATTTCTCCTGAATGTGACAATACCCCACATGTACAGTATTGTGTGGCTGCACCTCACAGCTCGGGAGGGATGGAGCGCCATTTGAATTTTGGAGCACAGATTTTCCTAGAATAGTTTTCAGACTCCATTTGCAGAGCCCCTAAGTGCCAGAACAACAGAAACCCCCTCAAGTGACCACATTTGTTAATTACAATTGGGAGTTTTTGTTCAGGTCTAGTGACGATTTAGTCTCAGGAAAACACCCATGGTGTCAAAGACAGTGAATATTGCAGAATTAAAAATTGCAAATAAGTCATTGTTGTGCCCAGTACATTGTAGTGCCCGTACATTGAGCTCAGCTTATGGTTCTGTAAACCATTAAGTGGGCTCTCCTCACTACAACAATGCCAAACATGTAGATATTATCTGTGGTTTAGGGACATTGTGGGGCTCAGAAGAGAGAGGGGCATTTAGATTTGGGAGTGCCGATTTTGCTGGACTTCTTTTTGAGGGTGGGGGCCCATAGCATTTATCCAGAGCCTTTGTGCTTCCGGTAACATGGAAGCCCCCTATATTTCCATTAACAAATGATGTACATGAGTGGGGATGTTTTTATATGGGTTCAATGCTATTCGGTGGCAATTTGGTTTCAGAACATTTTGGATCCGTTCACGTTTGTTCTGTGCTCTATGCTGAGAACTTACATCAGCAGTTTCCATTTACATCCCCGTAAATACTTTTATTCCCAAAAATCACAAAAGTATTCTAGAAGTGACCAAAAAATATATATATTTGCAGCTTTTAGAGAACAAAGGCTCCTTCATCAGGACGGTTTACAAATGAATCACTGAGGCCGAGGTAGAACATGTAAGAGATGTGACAGAAGGACATGTGTGCGGGTGGGGGGGGGGATGAGAAGATAAGAGGGGAATCACATTAAGGGGCAAATGTAGATGTGGCAGTGACTGTGATCTGGAGTCTGTGGAGGTGTGAAGTGTCCATGTACCGGGTCATAAATCCCGGGGTTACGTTGTGTCCTTTTGTCAAAGACTTGATCGTCCTTATCAGATGAATTCCCAGATTTTTCTCTCTTGTCCTTAAAATGACCTTTCAGTTTTGATACTTTTATATCTGCCATATTGTGTCCTGCTCCCGAAAAGAGTTTCCCCACAATGTACCCAGCTCATTCCTTATAGTCTCTGTGCAGATTCTTCCTCGTCTGAAGTCTTTGCTTAGTTTCCCCAATATAAGTTCCTCCAGGGAATCTTGTACATTGTATCGAGTCACCAATGTTATGTTCGCCGAGGGGCGCCGAGTGTCCGGGAGTGGACCCACTGAACCGTACACCGGACTCCCCTGGAGGAATTAACCTCAAGCTAACCCCTATACAGGGACTGTCAGGCGCAGCCCTAGGGGGTCACAATACACAACCAGGACCAGTGGTGTCGGCTCTTATGGAGAGGAGAGTCTCAGAAGTCCAGTATGGATGTGCACAGATGTAAGGGCATGGACAAGGTATCCTGGACGTGGCAGCATGAAAGTGGTAACTCAGACGTGACAGCATGGAGATGGTGACTCAGACGTGACAGCATGGAGATGGTGACTCAGACGTGGCAGCATGGAGATGGTGACTCAGACGTGACAGCATGGAGATGGTGACTCAGACGTGACAGCATGGAGATGGTGACTCAGACGTGGCAGCATGGAGATGGTGACTCAGACGTGGCAGCACGGAGATGGTGACTCAGACGTGGCAGCATGGAGATGGTGACTCAGACGTGGCAGCATGAAAGTGGTGACTCAGAAGTGGCTGCTCGGAGTTGGTGACTCAGACGTGGCAGCACGAAAGTGGTGACTCAGATGTGGCTGCACAGAGGTGGTGGTAGCAGCAGACTCTAGGAAGAGACAGAGATATCGGGTACAGGTAACTGGTACTAGAACACAAGACACAGGACTAGACACTGTAACGGGTATGAGACCTGAGAACTAGCAACGCATTACGGATAGGCAACATTGCTCAGGCACCTCCCCTAAGGGAAAAGTGCCTTAAGCGGGCTTTACACGCTACAACAAATCTAACGATGTGTTGGCGGGGTCACGTCGTAAGTGACGCACATCTGGCATCGTTAGTGTTGTTGTAGCGTGTGACAGGTATGTGCGATTGCGATTGAACGTAAAACCGTTCATCGCATACACGTCGTTCATTTCCTTAAAATTGCACGTCGGGTTATTCAATGTTCCCGAGGTAGCACACATCGCAGTGTATGACACCCCGGGAACGATGAACAGATCTTACCTGAGTCCCGCCCGCAATGCGGAAGGAAGGAGGTGGGCGGGATGTTTATGTCCCGCTCAGCTCCGCCCCTCTACTTCTATTGGCCGGCTGCCGCGTGACGTTGCTGTGACGCCGAACGTCCCTCCCACTCCAGGAAGTGGATGTTCGCCGCTCACATCAAGGTCGTATGGAAGGGTAAGTGCGTGTGACGGGAAATAATCGTTTGTGCACCACGGTCAACAAGTTGAATGTGCCGCACATACGATGGGGGTGGGTACGATCGCGTACGATATCGTATGTGATATTGTAAGGTGTAAAGCAGGCTTTAAATACTTACAGGGAGATTGCTGACATCAAGGGTCACTTCCCGGTAATAGGACGCCGGAAAGGGGGCATGGCTGCGTGCACCCTATAGGCACTTCCAGGAGACCTGTGTGTGACCTACAAACAGGAGCAGGGTGCAGCAGGCCCCGGGACAGGAACGGGGCACATGGGCCCACTGGACAGGTGAGGAGAACGGTGCCCCTGCCAAGGCCTGGGAGTGGACCGGGCGCTACTATCACATTGGAGGATGTACATGAAAATAAATCCAGGATCTTATAGTCCTGATCTGTGCGGGGTGCGGACTGTATCTATTGGTAAATGTGGGCACAGCTCCTTAATTTCTTACTGTTACAGGGGAATGTGCCGTCTCTGATGGAGATGAGAGGACACTTCTGACGAGGAGATTCCTTACGTCCGGTGGCTGTTTGTAGGGTAGAAGTAGTAGTCCCGGGAATATTTCTTTTAGTCTGTGGTCCCTGTGGAATACTGGTTGGAGATCAGCACCTGTTCTCGGTAGGATCCTCATGTGGGGGATGTATGTGACCACAAGAGGCGCCATGTTCTCCTCCTCTGTGTGTGATCCAGGAGGCGGCTTCTTGGGATCCTTGTAGCTCTGTGGATCTGTTCATCTATCACCGGTGGATGTTTCCTTCTTGTGGGAATGTATTCCTCAGTGCAAATTATCAGCCCTGGCTCCACTTCCAGAAGATACAATATTGTCCACCATGGAAGTGATCGCAGATGGAGTTTTCTATCCTCATTGTCTGAACAGAGCCGAATGTTCCTCAGACCCTGACTGTAGATGATGGATTTTTGTGTGTTTTGGATGAACACTGTCTCATCTCAGATATGCCGGACGTTTTGTGGGTTTATGGTAAATTGACCTTTGTATGATGTTGTCTTTGATGTAAATGGTCGTGTCCAGAAAATGTAGTTGTGACTTTGAGAAGTTGAGGGTGGGCTTGATGGTCGGAGGAACTAGTTGAAGTTATGGAAGGTCAGCAGATCATCTTATGAGCCTGTGCAGATTATTAGCAGATCATTAAAGGTGTGATGGAGCACATGGCTGATGAATTTCAGGGCTGGATCTGTGGCCAGAATGTGTTTTTTGAAGGAAATATTTGCGAGCAGCAATGCCATCCTCGTGAGGGAATGTTCCAGTAGAGAGACTCTACAGCCATGGTGGCCAATAATGTATCTTCTGGAAGTGGAGCGAGGGCTGATAATTTGCTGAGGAATAGGTTATTTTAACATGGAACCATCCACCGGTGATAAATGAACAGATCCACAGAGCTACAAGGATCCCAAGAAGCCTCCTCCTGGATCACAGAGGGAGGAGAACATGGCGCCTCTTCTAGTCACATACATCCCCCACATGAGGATCCTAAAGAAAATTGATGCTGATCTCCAACTAATATTCCACAGAGACGACAGTCGAAAAGAAATATTCCCAGAACTACCACTTCTCTCCTACAAACAGCCACCGACTGCAACCCCTTAACAACCATGGGCTGTACTAGTATGTCCTAAGCCATATAGTTGTAATCATCTGAGGCTGGTACTGTGAGCCGATGGTGATCCCCGCACATGTCTGCTGATTTTTACAGCTGACATGTGTGCCTCGCAGGCACCTGTGGATCCGCAATCTCCCCGTGCCTGTTAACCCCTTAAACTGCACTGTCAAAATATGACAGCGCAATTTAAATGGCCGCCATGATAAATCTCACCTTACTTGGCTCCATCGGCAGCGCCGTGATGTGATCACTGTGCGCCGATGGTTGTCATGGTAGCATAAGGTCATGTAATGACTCCTGTAGCTATCATATATAACTGCCGGCAGAGCAAACTCTGTTACAAGACATGAGCATTTCAGCTGATCTGAGCTGTGTAGCTGTGATCAACAGAAATACACAAGCGATCAGACTGCTGATCCTTATAGTCCCCTAGGGGGACTAGTAAAATAAATAAAAAAAAGTTTAAAAAAAACTAAAAGTTTAAATCACCCCCTATTCGCCCCATTGAAAATTTAAGAGTTACAAAAATAAAGAACATACACATATTTGGTATCATCGCGTTCAGAAATGCCTAATCAAAATATAAAATCAATTCATCTGATTGAAAAGCGGCGTAGCGGCAGAAAAATTCTAAATGTCAAAATTACGTTTTTTGGTCGCCAAAAATTTTGTGCAAAATGCAATAACAGGCGACATAAATGTAGCATTTGTGCAAAAATGATACCATTAAAAACGTCAGCTCGAGATACAAAAAATAAGCCATCACTGAGCCAGAAATCTGGAAAAATGAGAACGCTACGGGTCGCGGAAAATTGCGCAAAAAGTGTGCCCCTATTTTTGGATAAACTTTTGATTTTATTTAACCCCTTAGGTAAAAGTAAACCTATACATGTTTGGTGTCTACGAAGTCGTACTGACCTGAGGCATCACACCCACACATCAGTTTTACCATATAGTGTACACTGTCAATAAAATATCTCAAAAACAATCATGTAATCGCACTTTTTTTTGCACTTTTTCCGCACTTTGAATTTTTTGCTGTTTTCCAGTGCACTATATGGTAAAACGTATGGTTTAATTTAAAAGTACAACTCGTCCTGTAAAAGACAAGCCCTTATATGTAAGATTAACGGAAAAATAAAAAAGGGGGGTTAAGGAATCTCTTTGTCAGAAGTGTCCTCTCATCTTCATCAGAGACGGCACAGTCCCCTGTAACAATAAGAAATGCAGGAGCTGTACCCACATTTACCTGCAGCCGCCACACACAGATCAGGACTATAAGATGATGGATCTCTTCTCATGTCCATCCTCCAATGTGGTGACCTGATACAATGTACAAGATTCCCCGGAGGAACTTATATTGGGGAAACTAAGCAAAGACTACAGACGAGGAAGAATCTGCACAGAGACTATAAGGAATGAGCTGGGTACATTGTGGGGAAACACTTTTCGGGAGCAGGGCACAATATGGCAGATATAAAAGTATCAAAACTGAAAGGTCATTTTAAGGACGAGAGAGAAAAATCTGGGAATTCATCTGATAAGGACGATCAAGTCTTTGACCAAAGGACACAATGTAACCCCGGGATTTATGACCCGGTACATGGACACTTCACACCTCCACAGACTCCAGATCACAGTCACTGCCACATCTACATTTGTAACAAGCCCCTTAATGTGATTGCCCTCTTATCTTCTCATCTCCCCCCCCCCCTCCTGCTGTCACATCTCTTACATGTTGCACCTCGGTCTCAGTGATTCATTTGTAAACTGTCCTGATGGAGCCTTTGTGCTCTGAAAGATGAAAATATATGTATTTTTTTGGGTCACTCCTAAAATACTTTTGTATTTTTTTGTGAATAAAAGGATTTACGGGGATGTAGATGGAAACTGCTGATGTAAGTTCTCAGCATAGAGCACAGAACAAACGTGAACGGATCCAAAATTTTCTGCACTCAAATCACCACCAAATAGCATTGAACTTAAATGGCATAAAAACGTCCCCCCTTAGGTCCGACATCAGTTAGTGGAAATATAGGGGGGCTTCCATGTTACCGGAAGCACAAAGACTCTGGATAAATGCTATGGGCCCCCCCCTCTCAGAAAAGAAATCCAACAAAATCTGCGCTCCCAAATCTAAATGCCCCCCCACTTTTGATCCCCATATTGTGCCTAAACCACAGATATCGGCCACATGTTTGGCATTGTTGTAGTGAGGAGAGCCCACTTAATTCACGGGGTGAAGGTTTTCAGAAGCATGAGCTGGGCACAATGTACAGGCACTACAATGTACTGGGCACAACAAGGACTTACTTGCCTTTTTAATTCTGCAACATACACTGTGTTTGACACCATGGGTGTTTTCCTGAGACTAAATGGTCACTAGGCTCATAGATAAACTCCCAGATGGGCATAACTAACAAAATGTGGTCACTTGAGAGGGTTTCTGTTGTTCTGACACTTAGGGGATCTGCAAATGGTCGCAAACTATACTAGGAAAATCTGTGCTCCAAAATCCAAATGGCGCTCCTTCTCTCAAGAGCCCTGAGGTGCGGACAAACAGTGCTATACAGTCACGTGGGGTATTGCCACATTCAGGATAAATTGTGTAACACATTATGGGGCCAATTTTTAATTATTCCCCTTGTGAAAATTGGAAATATGGGGTTAAAACAACATTTTAATGGTAAATATCTTATTATTTTTTGTTCACTACCCAATAGTCTAAAAATTTGTGTAATGTGAATATGTTCACTGCACCTTTGGATGAATTCATTGAGGGGTGCAGGTTGTAAAATGGGGTCACTTGTGAGGGGTTTTGCTGTTCTGCCAATTGACATGGCACATGGAAACCATTCCAACAAAATCTGCACTCCAATATGACGCTCCTTGTTGTAGTGAGGAGAGCTTGCTCAATTCACCGAGCGAAGGTTTCCGGAAACACGAGCTGGGCACAATGTACTGAGCACTACAATGTACTGGGCACAAGAAGGACTTATTTGCTATTTTTAATTCTGCAACCTTCACTGTGTTTGACACCATGGGTGTTTTCCTGAGACTAACTCATCACTAGACCCGTAGATAAACTCTCGGAGGGGCGTACTTAACAAAATGTGGTCACTTGAGGAGGTTTCTGTTGTTTTGGCACTTAGGGGATCTGCAAATGGAGTCTGCAAACTGTTCTAGGAAAATCAGGCCAATCCTCAAATACCAGTGTAATGGCTAACAGTTCCCTGATGCCAATTTCTTACTTCCTTTCAGCCAGCGACGACTTCTTTGAGAAAAAGGCGCATGGATGCCAATTAGTAGGAGACAGCCCCTTGAGATTACACAGCCCCAACCCCCACCTCGGACGCATCATCCTCAACAAAAAATGGTTGTGAGACATCGAGTTGGACGAGCAAAGCTGCTTTAGCAAAGCATCTCTTCAAGGAAGAGAATGGCTGGCGGGCGAGGTCAGACCACCTGGAAAAGTCCGTGCCATTCTTAGTCATATCCGTGAGGGGTTTGACAAGTGACGAAAAGCTGAGAATGAACTTCCTGTAATAATTAGAAAATGCCAGAAAGCGTTGTAGTGCTTCAGATTTTCAGGAGGATCCCACTCCAGAACAGCACAGACCCTTTCTGGATCCATGTGGATATATAACCACAAATCTACCCGCCAGGTAAAGAAAAATGTAATTAACAAAATGTTGGAAAGTGGCGGGGGTGTCACGGTGAGGGTGGAGAGCAGGGGACAGGGGCTCCTAGACTGGCCTCAGGCTAGGGGGACCCTGGCAATCCCTAATCACGGAGTTACCTCTAATGGTGATGATGTGTGGGCCGCCTTCCTTGCCCTGCCCCTGACCTGCCCTGATCTTCTACCCCCCCCCCAACGATTAGGGAGGGTCGGGGCTGGAGTGATAAAGCTGACAGAAATAGACAAACAGGGCAAACCATATTTCTATCTCACGTGATAGATACACAGAGGTATAATAGAAAAAGAGCTTAGGAGGAAACAACAAGACAAAGGAAGAAGTCCACAACAACTCCACACACAAAGCAATACAATCACCAGCAAGACTAAGACATAACAGCACACGGACAGGTGTAGCTACAGCTATAGTCGGCATGGGTAGACAGGCTCCACCATCTTAAAAACATGGGGAGCAGCTGTGATAGGTCTCCCACAACATGTGATCCAAGAGGTAACCAATAAGTTAGCAGAAATTAACTCCTGCAAAGCCAAACACTAATGAGAACACAGCTAGTCAATGCCCGAGCCTGTCTGTGCAACTCAGAAGCATCAGAGAAGGCATAGTGTGGAGTGTCAGAGTCTGTAGTGGGAACGGTGTAAAATGCGACCATGACACTCGGCAAGTTTAGCGCTAAACATTGTGTGACATGTATCTGCCATACCCGCTGCTGCACCTATCCATAGCTGCTGTATCTTCCATACCCATTGTTGGATCTTTCTATAATGGCTGTGTCTGCTGTATCAGCCATCCCGGCTGCACCTGCCTTATCAGAGACTGTCAGTATTTACACGTGTCGCAGCACGGAGTCTCTTTGAGTTTCGCCTTGTGGCTACTCTCAGCCCGGTCCATCCTCACCATCAGAAGCTCTGGTAAAATCCCGGTGTGCACCTAGTCACGCCCCTCAGGTGTACCGCGTGCTGCTGTGGGTTCACTCCCGTTCGCACCCGAGAGCACTACAGATTACCCAGGCCATGGGTCTCGCTGGCTCCTGTGCTGTCCTGCTTACCGTCCTGCAGCAGGAGGTGGTTCGGCAGTGAGAAGAACAACACCGGATTCTGACCCATCTGCGGCCAATGGACGCTCATCTGCACACCTTGACTCAAGCATCTCCGTCTGTTTCGTTTCTGCCTGTAGTCCCTACTCCGGCAGCAAATCCAGCTCCAAATTCTGGCCTTCATTTGTTTACTCCTCCACGGTTTGACGGCGATCCCCAACAATGTGGTTGACTTATAAATTAGTGCTCCTTACACTCTGAACTTTTGTCCCATCAGCTCCTCTCCGACCGGGCTAACGTGGCCCTTGTGATGTCGCACCGGACTGCCGAGGCCTTGGCTTGGATCAATCCATTATGGGAGTGGAGTGATCCTATCGTCCTGAATCTGCAGACCATTCTAGACACGTTCTGCAAGGTTCTCGATGAGCCGGGTTGAGCTTCCTCAGCTCAGCAGCATCTTCGTTCCTTAGACTCTGCCAGGAAAGTCTCACCGTAGGCCACTATGTCGTCCGTTTTCTCACCCTGTCCTCCGAACTGGGCTGGAATAATGAGGCCCTGATGGCTGCATCCTGGGAAGGATTGAGCGATTGGATGAAGGCCGACCTGCCGGTGGTGATGTGTCTTCTTCCCTGGACGACCAAGTATCTCTGGTTATCCGCATTGACCTCAGGTTACAAGAACAATCCAGAGAGGTGAATCGTGAGAGGAGGTCTTTGCGCCTGGCTCCTTCTTCCAGAGACCCATCGTGCCACGACTCGCAGTCTCCGAGACTCCTCCTGAGCCCATGGAGGTAGCTCAGCTGCATCCGGCAAAGCACCGCCGAGAGGTCCATCACACCGGAGAGGGCTCCTTCTACTGTGGAAGTCCTCCTCACCTGATCTGTAGAGGCTTTCTGTACCTTGTTGACCCGGTAACAACAATTGGGCCCTGCGATTACATCAAGGGGGCACCAATTGGAGGGGAGAGCGATCCCCCTCCTAATCCCCTACGTGCAGCAATTGATGTGGATCGTGGCATTTAAGGGGTTAAACTGCCGGAGACAGCACAGGACCGACCCTGGCTGTGAGATCCAGGACTGGGCTGTCAGGAAAGCTGAGTCACCGGAGGCGATCGCGGGCGTACAGAGCCTATGCCCCTGCAACCGCCAGTATGTACTGGGTACGTCCTTTCAGCAACGCAAAGCCTATCAGGGCGCGCCCAATATGTCCAATGTTGGTAAAAAAAAAATAACAGGTCTGTGAGAGCAGAATTCTTGCTGGTCTGTTGGTGATCAAATACTTATTTCATGCAATAAAATGCAAATTAATTATAAAAAAAAAGACAATGGGGTTTTCTGGATTTTTTTTATTCTGTCACAGTTGAAGTTACCTGTGATAATAATTACAGATCTCGCCAGATTCTCTATGGGTGGAAAACTGCAAAATCAGCAGAGGATCAAATACTTATTTTCCCGACTGTATAAAGTTCAAGTCCTCAAAGGGAAGTATAAACTTAAAATATTGTTTAAAAAGTTTAAAAAAAATGTATTGCTGCTGATACATCAAATGCAACATGCAAAGAATCCAGTGCAAATATCACAATGCAAAGGTTATCGCTTTCTAGTCAATGTATCAGAAAAAACTGCAACAAAGAGATCAAAGTGGTAACTACGGTATGCGTTCCTCAATTACTGAAAAGATAACAAAAAAAGTTACAAGTACAGAGCTGGCCAAAAGTATTGGCACCCCTGCAATTCTGTCAGAGAATACTCAGTTTCTTCCTGAAAATGATTGCAATCACAAATTCTTTGTTATTATTATCTTCATTTATTTTGCTTGCAATGAAAAAACACAAAATAGAATGAAACAAAAATCAAATCATTGATCATTTCACACAAAACTCCAAAACTGGGCCAGACAAAAGTATTGGCACCCTTAGCCTAATACTTGGTTGCACAACCTTTAGCCAAAATAACTGCGCACAACCGCTTCCGGTTCCATCAATGAGTTTCTTACAATGCTCTGCTGGGATTTTAGACCATTCTTCTTTGGCAAACTGCTCCAGGTCCCTGAGATTTGAAGGGGGCCTTCTCCAAACTGCCATTGTGAGATCTCTCCACAGGTTTTCTATGGGGTTCAGGTCTGGACTCATTGCTGGACACTTTAGCAGTCTCCAGTGCTTTCTCTCAAACCATTTTCTAGTGCTTTTTTAAGTGTGTTTTGGGTCATTGTCCTGCTGGAAGACCCATGACCTCTGAGGGAGACCCGGCTTTCTCACACTGGGCCCTACATTATGCTGCAAAATTTGTTGGTAGTCTTCAGACTTCATAATGCCATGCACACAGTCAAGCAGTCCAGTGCCAGAGGCAGCAAAGCAACCCCAAAACATCAGGGAACCTCCGCCATGTTTGACTGTAGGGACCGTGTTCTTTTCTTTGAATGCCTCTTTTTTTCCCTGTAAACTCTATGTTGATGGCTTTTTCCAAAAAGCTCTACTTTTGTCTCATCTGACCAGAGAACATTCTTCCAAAACGTTTTAGGCTTTCTCAGGTAAGTTTTGGCAAACTCCAGCCTGGCGTTTTTATGTCTCGGGGTAAGAAGTGGGGTCCTCCTGGGTATCCTACCATACAGTCCCTTTTCATTCAGACGCAGACGGATAGTACGGGTTGACACTGTTGTACCCTTGGACTGCAGGGCAGCTTGAACTTGTTTGGATGTTAGTCGAGGTTCTTTATCCACCATCCGCACAATCTTGCGTTGAAATCTCTCGTCAATTTTTCTTTTCCTTCCACATCTAGGGAGGTTAGCCACAGTGCCATGGGCTTTACACTTCTTGATGACACTGCGCACCGTAGCCACAGGAACTTTCAGGTCTTTGGAGATGGACTTGTAGCCTTGAGATTGCTCATGCTTCCTCACAATTTGGATTCTCAAGTCCTCAGACAGTTCTTTGGTCTTCTTTCTTTTCTCCATGCTCAATGTGGTGCACACAAGGACACAGGACAGAGGCTGAGGCAACTTTAATCCATGTCACCTGCTGCAAGTGTGATTTATTATTGCCAGCACCTGTTAGGTGCCACAGGTAAGTTACAGGGGCTGTTATTACACAAATTACAGAAGCAGCACAGGATTATTCACACAGTGCCAATACTTTTATCCACCCCCTTTTTTATGTGGAATTATATCCAATTTGGCTTTATGACTATTTTTTTATATTTTTTCATTGAAGACAAATTAAATGAAGATAATACCAAAGAATTTGTGATTGCAATCATTTTCAAGAAGAAACTGAGTATTCTCTGACAGAATTGCGGGGGGGCAATACTTTTCGCCAGCACTGTATATTATTGTAACATACATATATACATACAATAGAAGCAGTATTATTGTAGTTATATTTTTGTGTATAGGGGCAGTATTATATTAGTTATTCTTGTACATAGGGGCAGTATTATCGTAGTTATGTTCTTGTACATAGGGGCAGTATTATAGTAGTTATATTCTTGTACATAGGGGCAGTATTATAGTAGTAATATTCTTGTGTATAGGAGCAGTATTATATTAGTTATTCTTGTACATAGGAGCAGTATTATAGTAGTTATATTCCTGTACATGGGAGCAGTATTATAGTAGTTATATTCTTGTACATAGGGGGCAGTATTATAGTAGTTATATTCCTGTACATAGGGGCAGTATTATAGTAGTTACAATCTTGTACAAAATGGGCAGTATTATAGTAGTTACATTCTTGTACATAGGAGCAGTATTATAGTAGTTACAATCTTGTACAAAATGGGCAGTATTATAGTAGTTATATTCTTGTACATAGGGGGAAGTATTATAGTAGTTATATTCTTGTAGATAGGGGGCAGAATTATAGTAGTTATATTCTTGTACATAGGGGGCAGTATGATAGTAGTTATATTCTTGTACATAGGGGCAGTATTATAGTAGTTATATTCTTGTACATAGGGGCAGTATTATAGTAGTTATATTCTTGTACATATGGGGCAGTATTATAGCAGTTATATTCTTGTACATAGGGGGCAGTATTATAGTAGTTATAGTCTTGTACATAGGGGCAGTATTATAGTAGTTATATTCTTGTATATAGGGGCAGTATTATAGTAGTTATATTCTTGTACATAGAGGCAGTATTATAGTAGTTATATTCTTGTACATAGGAGCAGTATTATAGTAGTTATATTCTTGTACATAGAGGCAGTATTATAGTAGTTATATTCTTGTATATAGGGGCAGTATTATAGTAGTTATATTCTTGTACATAGAGGCAGTATTATAGTAGTTATATTCTTGTACATAGGGACAGTATTATAGTAGTTATATTCTTGTACATAGGAGCAGTATTATAGTAGTTATATTCTTGTACATAGAGGCAGTATTATAGTAGTTATATTCTTGTATATAGGAGCAGTATTATAGTAGTTATATTCTTGTACATAGAGGCAGTATTATAGTAGTTATATTCTTGTACATAGGGGGCAGTATTATAGTAGTTATATTCTTGTACATAGGGGCAGTATCATAGTAGTTATATTCTTGTACATAGGAGCAGTATTATAGTTATATTCTTGTACATAGGGGCAGTATTATAGTAGTTATATTCTTGTACATAGAGGCAGTATTATAGTAGTTATATTCTTGTATATAGGGGCAGTATTATAGTAGTTATATTCTTGTACATAGGGGCAGTATCATAGTAGTTATATTCTTGTACATAGGAGCAGTATTATAGTTATATTCTTGTACATAGGGGCAGTATTATAGTGGTTATATTCTTGTATATAGGGGGCAGTATTATAGAAGTTATATTCTTGTACATAGGGGCAGTATTATAGTAGTTATATTCTTGTACATAGGAGCAGTATTATAGTAGTTACATTCTTGTACATAGGGGCAGTATTATAGTAGTTATATTCTTGTACATAGGAGCAGTATTATAGTAGTTATATTCTTGTATATAGGGGCAGTATTATAGTAGTTATATTCTTGTACATAGGGGCAGTATTATAGTAGTTATATTCTTCTACATAGGCGCAGTATTATAGTAGTTATATTCTGGTACATAGGGACAGTATTATAGTAGTTATATTCTTGTACATAGGAGCAGTATTATAGTTATATTCTTGTACATAGGGGCAGTATTATAGTAGTTATATTCTTGTACATAGAGGCAGTATTATAGTAGTTATATTCTTGTACATAGGAGCAGTATTATAGTTATATTCTTGTACATAGGGGCAGTATTATAGTGGTTATATTCTTGTATATAGGGGGCAGTATTATAGAAGTTATATTCTTGTACATAGGGGCAGTATTATAGTAGTTATATTCTTGTACATAGGAGCAGTATTATAGTAGTTACATTCTTGTACATAGGGGCAGTATTATAGTAGTTATATTCTTGTACATAGGAGCAGTATTATAGTAGTTATATTCTTGTATATAGGGGCAGTATTATAGTAGTTATATTCTTGTACATAGGGGCAGTATTATAGTAGTTATATTCTTCTACATAGGCGCAGTATTATAGTAGTTATATTCTGGTACATAGGGACAGTATTATAGTACTTATATTCTTGTACATAGGGGGCAGTATTATAGTAGCTATATTCTTGTACATAGGGAGCAGTATTATAGTAGTTATATTGTTGTACATAGGGGGCAGTATTATAGAAGTTATATTCTTGTACATAGGGGCAGTATTATAGTAGTTATATTCTTGAACATAGGGGCAGTATTATAGTAGTTATATTCTTGTACATAGGAGCAGTATTATAATAGTTACATTCTTGTACATAGGGGCAGTATTATAGTAGTTATATTCTTGTACATAGGAGCAGTATTATAGTAGTTATATTCTTGTATATAGGGGCAGTATTATAGTAGTTATATTCTTGTACATAGGGGCAGTATTATAGTAGTTATATTCTTCTACATAGGCGCAGTATTATAGTAGTTATATTCTGGTACATAGGGACAGTATTATAGTAGTTATATTCTTGTACATATGGGGCAGTATTATAGTAGTTATATTGTTGTACATAGGGGCAGTATTATAGTAGTTATATTCTTGTACATAGGGGCAGTATTATAGTAGTTATATTCTTGTACATAGGAGCAGTATTATAGTAGTTATATTCTTGTACATAGGAGCAGTATTATAGTAGTTACATTCTTGTACATAGGAGCAGTATTATAGTAGTTATATTCTTGTATATAGGGGCAGTATTATAGTAGTTATATTCCTGTATATAGGGGCAGTATTATAGTAGTTATATTCTTGTATATAGGGGCAGTATTATAGCAGTTATATTCTTGTACATAGGGGGCAGTATTATAGTAGTTATATTCTTGTACATAGGGAGCAGTATTATAGTAGTTATATTCCTGTACATAGGGGGCAGTATTATAGTAGTTATATTCTTGTACATAGGGGCAGTATTATAGTAGTTATATTCTTGTACATAGGAGCAGTATTATAGTAGTTATATTCTTGTACATAGGGGGCAGTATTATAGTAGTTATATTCTTGTACATAGGAGCAGTATTATAGTAGTTATATTCTTGTACATAGGGGGCAGTATTATAGTAGTTATATTCTTGTACATAGGGGCAGTATTATAGTAGTTATATTCTTGTACATAGGGGCAGTATTATAGTAGTTATATTCTTCTACATAGGCGCAGTATTATAGTAGTTATATTCTTGTACATAGGGGCAGTATTATAGTAAAAAGGAAGGAAATCCAGCATTCTTGTGGTATCCAATAAAATTGTAGAAAGAACTTTATTCAGAATTCATTATAACTCCAGCATCAGGGACAGGGGATTGTAGAATGACGCGTTTCGAGCAGTCGTGTCCTCTTAATCATAGCTTTTGCAGGGTTGTTTCCACACCTGGATAACACTTTTGCACAGTCGTGTATACGTGCACTCGCCTTCCACCATTGTACACCCCCTCCCCCACACCCGTCCGCTCCCTTGATGTTAATCTCTCGGTTTTGGCAGGATCCGCTGTCAGTGATGGCGGCTGCCGCGTTTCTCACCTCACGTCTCAGATATTGAGATGGAAGTTCTGAGTCGTAACATCTGTGTCTGCGTTGTGAGCCGCTGTGAAATGAAATGCGCTTTATTAATGGGCGCCTGATGCGGAATCAATAAATAACGGATCAGCGCTGATTGTAACGGAGCGATCTGATAATTCCTATTGTCAGCCATGATAAATAATCAGCTCATTTATACTCTATTAAATTAATTAGAGCGCGGCTTCTGTTCCATCCATCAGCAGTGGAGGAACGCCGCGACATCTGGATCTCTGTATTAGGGAGAATCAGCCATATTAGTGACAGAGGTGGAGGACGGACGCTGCGGAGAGCGCCTGTCACTCATCCCCGGCAGCGCTTCACTCAGGAGCCGCAACAGAAAACTTTCTGGAGAAGGTTCTGTATGACGCTGCCGCCATGTCCTGGGCGAGGAACCTGCGCTTCACTACAATCAGATCCATCAGTAAGGGGCAAACCAAGGCTGCGCACTGTGCGCTTTTGGTGACTTTTTTGATGCAGATTTGGTGCAGATTGTGGCACAAATGTTCATGACTATACTTATACCAGCAAAGTCAATGAGAATCCTGAAGTGCTGTGCACACTTTGCTTATTTCTTACCTGCAGATTTGGTGCGGAAAATAATCTGCATCGTGTCAATTGTAGGTGCATTTTTTTCCTACGTTTTTTAGCGCTTCCCCTCATTGACCATGAAGAAAAGCGTATTGCACCCAAAAAAAAAATTGCATGCGTTTTTTGGTGCATTTGTCTGCCAGAAGATGCAGATTTGATGCAGAAAACTTCTGCATAAAATCTGTAATGTGCGCACATTGCCTTAAGGTAACATCATGAGCAATGTCCTCAGCTGCACAGAGTATTTAAGGAACAAATTCTGCAGATCTAATGTTAGATCACAGATTGGGAGTGACATTTAGGATGGAGCAGGATCCCCAGCAGCACAGAGTATTTAAGGAGCTAAGGATACCGATCATACTGAAGGCCCTAAACCCAAAGTTACATTGAAAGGTAAATAAGCAGGGTCCCCGGGAGCACAGAGCATTTAAGGAACAAATTCTGCAGATCTAATGTTAGATCACAGATTGGGAGTGACATTTAGGATGGAGCAGGATCCCCAGCAGCACAGAGTATTTAAGGAGCTAAGGATACCGATCATACTGAAGGCCCTAAACCCAAAGTTACTTTGAAAGGTAAATAAGCAGGGTCCCCAGGAGCACAGAGCATTTAAGGACCAGATTGTGTAGCTCCAGGGGAAGGCCACAGATAGAGCTATACAGTGGAAGGAGAAGGATCCACAGCAGCACAGAGTATTTCAGTAAGAGGTCAAACACAGATGGTTACACAATAGAAAGACCTGTATCTACAGCAGCACAGAGTATTTCAGGAGACGTGTTTGCTGATTTTATGACAGATTATTCACAGATGGTTACACAGTATTAGGACCAGTGTCGCCAGCAGCACAGAGTATTTCAGGAAAAGTGTTTGCTGATCTTATGAGAGGTCATACACAGATGGTTACATAATAGGGGGACCTGTACCTACAGCAGGACAGAGTTTTTAACAATGGACCCTACGGCAAACGGATTGCTATTTATCTCCCACTTGAAACTGATCCAGTAAAGAAAAAATAGATCCTTTACAAATACAAGAAAAATGGAAGATAAATAGCAATCAGTTAACGGATCCGTTTCCCAAAGACTCCAATGATACAAAAATCAGATCCGGCAAAAATCAATTTTTTCAAAATGGACAAAAAGATTCTGTTTGCAAAACATTTCTGCCAATGGATCTCTTCTGGATCTGCTCTAACAGAGGATTACTGGATATGGGAACTTAACCTCAGTTATTATAACGGCATCAGCTACTAATGACAAAAGTGATATGTGAGCAGCCCTGGGCCTGGCACACCGCCACCCAGTGGACACTTCTTGTACTACAATCTTGTTTTGATACTTTGTAACTTGTGGGAAGCTACTAATAATAATAATGTTTATTTTTATGTGCCAACATATTCCACAGCACTTTACAATTTATTATTATTATTATTAATAATAATAAAAAGATGATTATATTTAGATTTATTTCAGATAAAGACCAAATATAAAAACATATTTCAGACTGCTGTCTATATCCCTGCCCTCTCTGCACAGGACACCTCCACCCATGACAATGAGAATTATAGTAAGACTCTAAATATGATGAAAAATAAACACATTATATAAAAAATGCCTAATCTGATAACATTGTATCATATTAAAGGGAAGTGGATAACTATAGTGGCCAGCACACAGATATATATATATATATATATATATATATATATATATATATATTTATATTTATTTAGCGTCTGACTCTGCAGGGCTCACACATACAATCCTGAGCTTTTCCATTAGTTTGCAACATTGGTAAAATAAGGCTATATGCACACAGTGCGTTTTTCGCTGCATTTTTCGGATGCGTTTTTGGCCTCAAAACTGCATGACTTTGCTTCCCCAGCAAAGTCTATGAGTTTTCATTTTTGCTGTCCGCACACAACTTTTTTTTAAGCTGTGTTTTTTAGTTAAAAAAAAAATGGACATGTAAATTCTTTTCTGTGTTTTCTGTGTTTTCCCCCATGCAATGCATTGGAAAAACGCAGAAAAACGCAAAGATCAAAAACGCAGCAAAAACGCAGCCAAAAACGCACCAAATCGCGGTAAAAATGCATGCGTTTTTGCCGCATGTTTTGCCGCGGGTGCGTTTTTGTGCGTTTTTAGCAGCCAAAAACGTACAAAAACGCAGCGTCATAAAAACGCAGCGTGCGCACATAGTCTAAGCGTCCTCCAATATATGGCAGCCTGTTAGTTGCCACTGAATAAAATGTGGCAATATGTGGGATCCGCTCTTTGCCCACCCATATTATGGAAAGAAAAACCCTTGCAGCGACCATTTGTAAGATGATTACAATTATTACTGAACTTTTCATTCTGCAAGGATTAACCCTTACATAACCAGGGGGTGTTTTGCTGGAGAAACGTTACAACTCTTGCAGTTCTGCATTCTCGGGATCTGTTCACATGGAGTGTTCTTTTATTTAGATTTTGCAATGGATGAGCCACAAAATCCTCATGAGAAATCACTTTGGACACCCACAGGATAATGCTCCTGTTGACTTCGATTGGAATGCATGGTGTAGTTCGGGAAGTGATGTGAAGTGGTGAGTGATCCAGTGTTCCCCAGGTGCAGGACACCGATATCTCACCACTGACCCAATCACTAAAGTAAACGACCAGTGACTATTGCACTAACGCCATGGCTTCAGCACAATAATCTGCCTGATTGGCCCCTTGGCCGGATTCCTGTTCGGACACATGCAGACGGTGCGGCGGAGGGGCAGACGGTGCGGCATTCCCCCTTGAATGGGCGCCTCTCACCGCACGTGTGGCCGTAACCTCACCGGAACATACGTGTGATGGACATGTTACATACCTGCCATACATCTGTCACCCCCCCCCCCTGCCCCGCTCAGGTGACTAATCTCTTCTGACGCTCCCTGGATGGCAGAACAGAGGCAGAATATTATCAATTCTCTTTGTTATTTTAATACCTGGCAGGCGAAACATCTGATTTGCATTTATGTGCTAAACATATGTTCAAAATCCAGATGAGAGCGAGTAAATAAAATCCCAATTCTCAGGTGTCATCTGTTACAGGACGCGCTTCATACATTAACCCTCTGTGTCCCTCCACTGCTCCACATCATAACAGAAAAGACAGAGGCTAGGAAGAGCAGAAATAAGATCACTCCTTATAGGATGATTTCCACTGTGCTCCGCCGTATACACAATATATACAATCATCCCTACAGAGACCCTGCATTATTCATATGTAACAATAATATTGTGAATAAAGTATCAACAGAATTCCTGAAAAGTGCAACAATTAGGTATTAAAATATATCAGGGTTGTAAAGCCGGATTATATCTACAGTAAGCCACATTTTATTTATTACTTGTAAATGTATTCAACATAAACAGCGGAATCTATGTGTAAATACATTACTGATCCTGAATTATAATACTCCAGAGCTTCACTCACTATTCTGCTGGTGCAGTAACTGTGTACATACATTACATTACTGATCCTGTGTTATATCCTGTATTATACTCCAGAGCTGCACTCACTATTCTGCTGGTGCAGTCACTGTGTACATACATTACTGATCCTGAGTTACCTCCTGTATTATACTCCAGAGCTGCACTCACTATTCTGCTGGTGCAGTCACTGTGTACATACATTACATTACTGATCCTGAGTTACATCCGGTATATACTCCAGAGCTGCACTAACTATTCTGCTGGTGCAATCACTGTGTACATATATTACATTACTGATCCTGAGTTACCTCCTGTATTATACTCCAGAGCTGCACTCACTATTCTGCTGGTGCAATCACTGTGTACATATATTACATTACTGATCCTGAGTTACCTCCTGTATTATACTCCAGAGCTGCACTCACTATTCTGCTGGTGCAATCACTGTGTACATATATTACATTACTGATCTTGAGTTACATCCTGTATTATCCTCCAGAGCTGCACTCACTATTCTGCTGGTGTAGTCACTGTGTACATATATTACAATACTGATCTTGAGTTACATCCTGTATTTTATTCCAGAGCTGCACTCACTATTCTGCTGGTGTAGTCACTGTGTACATATATTACATTACTGATCCTGTACTGATCTTGAGTTACATCCTGTATTATCCTCCAGAGCTGCACTCACTATTCTGCTGGTGTAGTCACTGTGTACATATATTACAATACTGATCTTGAGTTACATCCTGTATTTTATTCCAGAGCTGCACTCACTATTCTGCTAGTGGAGTACCTATGTACATACATTACATTACTGATCCTGAGTTACCTCCTGTATTATACACCAGAGCTGCACTCACTATTCTGCTCGTGCAGTCACTGTGTACATACATTACTAATCCTGAGTTGCATCCTGTATTATACTCCAGAGCTGCACTCACTATTCTGCTGGTGCAGTCACTGTGTACATACATTACATTACTGATCCTGAGTTACCTCCTGTATTATACTCCAGAGCTGCACTCATTCTGCTGGTGCCGTCACTGTGCACATACATTACTTATCCTGCACTGATCCTGAGTTGCCTCCTGTAATATATTCCATAGCTGCACTCACTATTCTGCTGGTGCAGTCACTGTGTACATACATTACATTACTGATCCTGAGTTACCTCCTGTATTATACTCCAGAGCTGCACTCACTATTCTGCTGGTGTACTCACTGTGTACATACATTACATTACTGATCCTGAGTTACCTCCTGTATTATACTCCAGAGCTGCGCTCACTATTCTGCTGGAGCAGTCACTGTGTACATACATTACATTACTGATCCTGAGTTACCTCTTGTATTATACTCCAGAGCTGCACTCACTATTCTGCTGGTGCAGTCACTGTGTACATACATTACTGATCCTGAGTTACCTCCTGTATTATATTCCAGAGCTGCGCTCACTATTCTGCTGGTGCAGTCACTGTGTACATACATTACTGATCCTGAGTTACCTCCTGTATTATACTCCAGAGCTGCGCTCACTATTCTGCTGTACAATGATGGTAAGGGGTGGACAGTTTTCTTGCAGTCAGACTTTGTACTCCTCCCCAGCTTTGCTTTCCGCAGTGTTGCTACGTATATATTTATTGATAAGCTTTATGTATGTTGTTGCTTTTCCATACTAATGTGAGGAGATGGATACAATGTTGCGGCTGGCGACCGTCATGTCCTGATCGATGCCCCGAGCTGCTTGTTCTTGCATTTGTCCTTCACTCTTCTGACCCTTCGCTGCTTGCCCTGACCCATGCCCGACCTGAGCCCATCATCCCGGTGACTGCACTGCCCCGGCCCCGACCCCCGAGGAGCCGAGACACGATTTCCCCTCGTCCTCTGAATCAGAGTCCAACAGTTCATTAAGCAAATCGCGGAGAGAAGATGCAGTAAACACATTAGCGCCTGTCGGTGCCGGACGCTAATGGCAAGAATTAAAGGGCCACTCCAGCCTGGAAAGGAAAACGCCAACTTCCGGTACTTCTTTTAGTGTACATTAAATGTAGAAGACAAATACAGTGGCAAGCAAAAGTTTGTGCACCCCTGGTCAAAATTACTGTTAATATGAACAGTTTAGTAAGTTGAAGATGAAATAATAATAAAGTTACAGAGGACACATTTACTTTGCATTTTAGGCAGAAAAAAAAATATTTTCATCTTTTACATTTTTAAATGAACAAAAAAGGAAAATCGACTGATGCAAAGGTTTGTGCACCCTGCATGGTTTGCACCTAGCAGCGCCCCTTTTGGCAAGTATCACGGCTTGTAATTGCTTTTTGTAGCAGCCAAGAGTCTATCAATTCTTGTTTGAGGGTTTTTTCATCCATTCTTCCTTGGAGACGTCTTCCAGTTCTGTGAGATTCCTGGCTCGTCTTGCATGCTCTGCTCTTCCTTGGAGACGTCTTCCAGTTCTGTGAGATTCCTGGCTCGTTATGCATGCTCTGCTCTTCCTTGGAGACGTCTTCCAGTTCTGTGAGATTCCTGGCTCGTCTTGCATGCACTGCTCTTCCCTGGAGACGTCTTCCAGTTCTGTGAGATTCCTGGCTTGTCTTGCATGCTCTGCTCTTCCTTGGAGACGTCTTCCAGTTCTGTAAGATTCCTGGCTCGTCTTGCATGCTCTGCTCTTCCTTGGAGACGTCTTTCAGTTCTGTGAGATTCCTGGCTCGTCTTGCATGCTCTGCTCTTCCTTGAAGATGTCTTCCAGTTCTGTGAGATTCCTGGCTCGTCTTGCAAGACAAGCCAGGAACCTCACAGAACTGGAAGACGTCTCCAAGGAAGAATGGAGAAAAATCCCGCAAACAAGAATTGAAAGACTCTTGGCTGCTAGAAAAGTGTTTACAAGCTGTAATACTGCCAAAGAGGGTGCTAGTAGGTACTAACCATGCAGGGTGCCCAAACTTTTGCATCGCCCAATTTTCCCTTTTTGTTAATTTAAAAATGTAAAAGAATGCATTTTGTTTTGGGTAAAATACAAAGCAGATGTGTAATCTTAAACGTTATGCCTTTTACAGATCAATTAATTTTCAACTTTCTTAACTGTCCATAATAACAGTTATTTTGACCAGAGGTGCCCAAACCTTTGCATGCCACTGTAGGAGGGAAAATGACTGCAGGATCAGAGTGCACAAGGGTGTCATCCATTACCACGAGGAGACGTAGATCTGCAAAAGAGTGGCTGATATAATAAAGACACTATGAGGTGTACTCGGACGTATCCAACCTCTTTCACAATCTTTAAAGCACATACAGCTTATAAGATCAACACTGGGGGTACAGGATAATGACACTGACACTGGGGGTACAGGATAATGACACTGACACTGGGGGGTACAGGATAATGACACTGACACTGGGGGGTACAGGATAATGACACTAAGACTGGGGGTACAGGATAATGACACTGACACTGGGGGTACAGGATAATGACACTGACACTGGGGGTACAGGATAATGACACTGGGGGTACAGGATAATGACACTGAGACTGGGGGTACAGGATAATGACACTGACACTGGGGGTACAGGATAATGACACTGACACTGGGGGTACAGGATAATGACACTGACACTGGGGGTACAGGATAATGACACTGACACTGGGGGTACAGGATAATGACACTGACACTGGGGGTACAGGATAATGACGCTGACACTGGGGGTACAGGATAATGACACTGACACTGGGGGTACAGGATAATGACACTGACACTGGGGGTACAGGATAATGACACTGACACTGGGGGTACAGGATAATGACACTGACACTGGGGGTACAGGATAATGACACTGATACTGGGGGTACAGGATAATGACACTAACACTGGGGGTACAGGATAATGATACTGGGGTACAGGATAATGACACTGGGGGTACAGGATAATGACAATGACACTGGGGGTACAGGCTAATGACACTGACACTGGGGGTACAGGATAATGACACTGACACTGGGGGTACAGGATAATGACACTAACACTGGGGGTACAGGATAATGACACTGGGGTACAGGATAATGACACTGGGGGTACAGGATAATGACAATGACACTGGGGGTACAGGCTAATGACACTGACACTGGGGGTACAGGATAATGACACTGGGGGTAAAGGATAATGACACTGACACTGGGGGTACAGGATCATGGCATTGACACTGGGGGTACAGGATAATGGCATTGACACTGGGGGTACAGGATAATGACACTGGGGGTACAGGATAATGACACTAACACTGGGGGTACAGGATAATGACACTGGGGGTACAGGATAATGACACTGACACTGGGGGTACAGGATAATGACACTGGGGGTACAGGATAATGACAATGACACTGGGGGTACAGGCTAATGACACTGACACTGGGGGTACAGGATAATGACACTGGGGGTAAAGGATAATGACACTGACACTGGGGGTACAGGATAATGACACTGGGGGTACAGGATAATGGCATTGACACTGGGTGTACAGGATAATGACACTAACACTGGGGGTACAGGATAATGACACTGGGGGTACAGGATAATGACACTGACACTGGGGGTACAGAATAATGACACCGACACTGGGGGTACAGGATAATGACACTGGGGGTACAGGATAATGACACTAACACTGGGGGTACAGGATAATGACACTGGGTGTACAGGATAATGACACTAACACTGGGGGTACAGGATAATGACACTGGGGGTACAGGATAATGACACTGACACTGGGGGTACAGGATAATGACACTGACACTGGGAGTACAGGATAATGGCACTGACACTGGGGGTACAGAATAATGACACCGACACTGGGGGTACAGGATAATGACACTGGGGGTACAGGATAATGACACTAACACTGGGGGTACAGGATAATGACACTGGGTGTACAGGATAATGACACTAACACTGGGGGTACAGGATAATGACACTGGGGGTACAGGATAATGACACTGACACTGGGGGTACAGGATAATGACACTGACACTGGGGGTACAGAATAATGACACCGACACTGGGGGTACAGGATAATGACACTGGGGGTACAGGATAATGACACTGGGGGTACAGGATAATGACACTGGGGGTACAGGATAATGACACTGGGGGTACAGGATAATGACACTGACACTGGGAGTACAGGATAATGACACTGACACTGGGGGTACAGAATAATGACACCGACACTGGGGGTACAGGATAATGACACTGGGGGTACAGGATAATGACACTAACACTGGGGGTACAGGATAATGACACTGGGTGTACAGGATAATGACACTAACACTGGGGGTACAGGATAATGACACTGGGGGTACAGGATAATGACACTGACACTGGGGGTACAGGATAATGACACTGACACTGGGGGGTACAGGATAATGACACTGACACTGGGGGTACAGGATAATGACACTGACACTGGGGGGGTACAGGATAATGACACTGACACTGGGGGTACAGGATAATGACACTGGTGGTACAGGATAATGACACTGACACTGGGGGCACAAAATAATGACACTGGGGGTACAGGATAATGACACTGACACTGGGAGTACAGGATAATGACACTGGGGGTACAGGATAATGACACTGACACTGGGGATACAGGATAATGACACTGGGGGTACAGGATAATGACAATGACACTGGGGGTACAGACTAATGACACTGGGGGTACAGGATAATGACACTGGGGGTACAGGATAATGACACTGGGGGTAAAGGATAATGACACTGACACTGGGGGTACAGGATAATGACAATGACACTGGGGGTACAGGATAATGACACTGACACTGGGGGTACAGGATAATGACACTGACACTGGGGGTACAGGATAATGACACTGACACTGGGGGTACAGGATAATGACACTGACACTGGGGGTACAGGATAATGACACTGACACTGGGGGTACAGGATAATGACACTGACACTGGGGGTACAGGATAATGACACTGACACCTGTTTAAAGTATCTCACTATTTCATGTAGAAAAGTTGACAATGATCCATAGTAATGTGTGTTCATGTTCATCACACTCGTATAATAATAACAATGTATCAATGTTGTTTATTCATTTGAACAGAAAATACAAATCCAAACTAAAAATAATTAGGACGAGCAGCGACCACTGCCCGGGATTATGTACCAGCACTGACAACACATGGAACGGGAACCCCTAATAAATGGTCTGTTATGTAGAAAATGTCTACAGAATGTGACTGTTCATCCGTGCAGAAAACAGAAAGAGCCGTCCTGCTGCTCAGTCATGATAATCATACAACAGTATGTACATAGGGGCAATATTATAATAATAATTATTATTATTATTATTATTAATATTATTATTCTGGTATGCGGGCAGTATTATAGTAGTTATATTCTTGTACATAGGGGCAGTATTATAGTAGTTATATTCTTGTACATAGGGGCAGTATTATAGTAGTTATATTCTTGTACATAGGGGGCAGTATTATAGTAGGTATATTCTTGTACATAGGGGCAGTATTATAGTAGTTATATTCTTGTACATTGGGGCAGTATCATAGTAGTTATATTCTTGTACATAGGAGCAGTATTATAGTAGTTATATTCTTGTACATAGGGGGCAGTATTATAGTAGTTATATTCTTGTACATAGGGGCAGTATTATAGTAGTTATATTCTTGTACATAGGGGCAGTATTATAGTAGTTATATTCTTGTACATAGGGGCAGTATTATAGTAGTTATATTCTTGTACATAGGGGCAGTATTATAGTAGTTATATTCTTGTACATAGGGGGCAGTATTATAGTAGGTATATTCTTGTACATAGGGGCAGTATTATAGTAGTTATATTCTTGTACATTGGGGCAGTATCATAGTAGTTATATTCTTGTACATAGGAGCAGTATTATAGTAGTTATATTCTTGTACATAGGGGGCAGTATTATAGTAGTTATATTCTTGTACATAGGGGCAGTATTATAGTAGTTATATTCTTGTACATAGGGGCAGTATTATAGTAGTTATATTCTTGTACATAAGAGCAGTATTATAGTAGTTATATTCTTGTATATAGGGGCAGTATTATAGTAGTTATATTCCTGTACATAGGAGCAGTATTATAGTAGTTATATTCTTTTACATAAGAGCAGTATTATAGTAGTTATATTCTTGTATATAGGAGCAGTATTATAGTAGTTATATTCTTGTATATAGGGGGCAGTATTATAGTAGTTATATTCTTGTATATAGGAGCAGTATTATAGTAGTTATATTCTTGTATATAGGGGGCAGTATTATAGTAGTTATATTCTTGTACATAGGGGGCAGTATTATAGTAGTTATATTCTTGTATATAGGAGCAGTATTATAGTAGATATATTCTTGTACATAGGGGGCAGTATTATAGTAGTTATATTCTTGTACATAGGGGCAGTATTATAGTAGTTATATTCTTGTACATAGGGGGCAGTATTATAGTAGTTATATTATTGTACATAGGGGCAGTATTATAGTAGTTATATTCTTGTACATAGGGGCAATATTATAGTAGTTATATTCTTGTACATAGGGGCAGTATTATAGTAGTTATATTCTTGTACATAGGGGGCAGTATTATAGTAGTTATATTCTGGTACGGGGGGCAGTATTATAGTAGTTATATTCTGGTACAGGGGGCAGTATTATAGTAGTTATATTCTGGTACGGGGGGCAGTATTATAGTAGTTATATTCTGGTACGGGGGGCAGTATTATAGTAGTTATATTCTGGTACAGGGGGCAGTATTATAGTAGTTATATTCTGGTACGGGGGGCAGTATTATAGTAGTTATATTCTGGTACGGGGGGCAGTATTATAGTAGTTATATTCTGGTGCAGGGGGCAGTATTATAGTAGTTATATTCTGGTACGGGGGGCAGTATTATAGTAGTTATATTCTGGTACGGGGGGCAGTATTATAGTAGTTATATTCTGGTACGGGGGGCACTATTATAGTAGTTATATTCTGGTACGGGGGGCAGTATTATAGTAGTTATATTCTGGTACGGGGGGCAGTATTATAGTAGTTATATTCTGGTACGGGGGGCAGTATTATAGTAGTTATATTCTGGTACGGGGGGCAGTATTATAGTAGTTATATTCTGGTACGGGGGGCAGTATTATAGTAGTTATATTCTGGTACGGGGGCAGTATTATAGTAGTTATATTCTGGTACGGGGGGCACTATTATAGTAGTTATATTCTGGTACGGGGGGCAGTATTATAGTAGTTATATTCTGGTACGGGGGGCAGTATTATAGTAGTTATATTCTGGTACGGGGGGCAGTATTATAGTAGTTATATTCTGGCACGGGGGGCAGTATTATAGTAGTTATATTCTGGCATGGGGGGCAGTATTACTCGCTCTCCCTTTCAGCAGCAGTTGGTGTTGGATTTGCCCTCAGAGCTGACATCAGGCTGCGCCCGTCGCCTATCACAATGCTCACGTTTCAGTTTCCGGCTTCTGCTCCGTTTGTTTGCAGGACTTGCGGAGGGTCCGGTTGGTTTTGCGTGTGATGATGGATCTGGACTGTGAGCAGGGATTCATCGTTAATATCTCAGTATCTCTCCATTTTCGGTCTCGTCTGTTCTCTTTGTTGGTCGCAGGAAACGATGAGGAAATTAAACTGAAAATTGAGTCCAATTATTATTCTATGATTCAGATCTTAGTTTTTACCTTTACTTTAAACAAGGAGACAAAGCATCAAGTTAACCATTTCATTACTGTGAATTTTCTACAGATTTTTTTACCACATTGATACTAATCACACAGGGCAACGAGCCGTGAATCTAATCCCATCCTGTGTGATACTGTCTGCTGAGCTGTGTATCTAATCCTCTCCTGTGTGATACTGTCTGCTGAGCTGCGTATCTAATCCCATCCTGTGTGATACTGTCTGCTGAGCTGCGTATCTAATCCCATCCTGTGTGATACTGTCTGCTGAGCTACGTATCTAATCCCATCCTGTGTGATACTGTCTGCTGAGCTGCGTATCTAATCCCATCCTGTGTGATACTGTCTGCTGAGCTGCGTATCTAATCCTATCCTGTGTGATACTGTCTGCTGAGCCGTGTATCTAATCCTATGCTGTGTGATACTGTCTTCTGAGCCGTGTATCTAATCCTATCCTGTGTGATACTGTCTTCTGAGCCGTGTATCTAATCCTATGCTGTGTGATACTGTCTGCTGAGCCGTGTATCTAATCCTCTCCTGTGTGATACTGTCTGCTGAGCTGTGTATCTAATCCTGTCTTGTGTGATGCTATCTGCTGAGCTGTGTATCTAATCCTATTCTGTGTGATACTCAGTGCTTTTTTTGCGGTGGTATGCGCCGATACGGCGTACCGGAAAATCTGAAGAACGCTGAGGATAAGCACCTCTGGCTCCGTCCGCATGGCTAATTTGTAAATTTGCTATATCATCAGCCATTGGCTGGAGCAGGGTGACCTCTGTGTCTCCCCCCCCCTCCGATCTGATTGGAGCTAGCATCCATGTGACGCTATCCCTCCAATCAGATGTGGAGGGGTGGTGGGTGCCCGCTCTCTTCAAGATGTTCATGGACGCACAATATCGAGGTCACGGCCGGTCACCCCGATCTGCCGTCATGCGGTAAGGTATTTGCTCCCCTCTTCTGTCTTCCACTCCCCCCGACCTCTGTTGCCCCCGTCGTCCGATTCAAACCCCCCCCCCCACGACCTCCGCTCCCTCCCACCTGCCCTGTAATCACTGTGCTGCTCCTGCCGCCGGTGATCGGGTCCCCCAGTGCTCCCCCCTCCCCCCCCCCGGCCCCCAGTGCTCGCCAATCCCCCGGCCCCCAGTGCTCGCCAACGACCCCCCCCTGCTACCACTGGCGCCATGTCCGCTCCCAGCTGCTAAGTGGGAACACTAGAAAAAAATATCTCACACTTACCGGTGTGCAGCCTCCCAGGACACGTGTGATCGGCTTCAGGACCTGCCGGTGATCAGCTGATGCAGTCACGCTACGGCATCAGCTGACAGTCTAAGTCCAGCGGTGGGGCCGGCTTTTTACCGCCCAGCTGGTTTAAGCGATCAGGTGATGCTCTGAGGTGACTGCAGCAGCTGATTACCGGCGGCTCCTGGAGCGATCAGTCGTGTCCCGGGATTTTGCAGACAGGTGAGTAGTTGTTTTTTTTTGCACTGATGCATCAGCTGATTGTAGAATCGGCTTTAACACAATCAGCTGATGTGTGATGTGATTCAGGCCCGTGAACCTGACACATCATCTGATCGCTCTGCCTTCCAGCAAACCGATCAGATGATATTGGATCCGGATTGGACGGCGCGGGACCCTTGACCCAGGATTACTGTGGAGGGTCTTTATTTCAATAAAGATGGAGTCACTAATTGTGTTGTGTTTTATTTCTAATAAAAATATTTTCTCTGTCTTGTGTTTTTTTTTTTATCTTTACAAGAAATTCATGGTGGCCATGTCTAATATTTGCGTGACACCATGAATTTCGGGAAAAGGGCCAGTTGATAATACACAGCTGACCCTACCCCCTTATTACCCAGCGAGCCACCCAGCTCCAGGGCTGCTGGAAGAGTTGGATACAGCACCAGAATATGGTGCTTCTATGAAAGCACCATTTTCTGGGGAGGCTGCGGACTTCAATTTTCAGCAGGGGTGCCCAGAAAGCTTGGGCACTCTTGCGCTGCGGATTCCAATCCCCAGCTGCCTAGTTGTACCTGGCTGGACACAAAAATTGTACGAAGCCCACATCATTTTTTTTTTCTTAAATTATTTCATGAAATTCATGAAATAATTAAAAAAAGGGCTTCCCTATATTTTTGGTTCCCAGCCGGGTACAAATAGGCAGCTGGGGGTTGGGGGCAGCCCATACCTGCCTGCTGTACCTGGCTAGCGTACAAAAATATGGCGAAGCCCACGTCATTTTTTTTTTACATTTTACGTTTTTGGGCAAAAACTCCTGCATACAGTCTTTGCTGAAGGATGCTGAGCCTTGTAGTTCTGCAGCTGCTGTCTGCTCTCCTGCATACACTAGTGGATGGACACAAGAATAGTATTTGTCCAGCTCACCTGCTTGAAATGGAGACCCGTATGCTATGGATCGTGCAAGGAAAGGAAGGTCGGCAAGTCCTTTGTAGAGAATATAGAGGAAAAAATTCCAGCAACTTGATCCAAGCAGGAAAATTTCTTTAAAATCCAAATTCTTTATTTAAATACATTTTTAAAAAGTCCATGATATGGTCAGTTGGAGCCCATGTTAACATGTCCATATCATGGACTTTTTAAAGATGTATTTAAATAAAGAATTTGGATTTTAAAGAAATTTTCCTGCTTGGATCAAGTTGCTGGAATTTTTTCCTCTATATTCTCTACTAGTGGATGGAGTATGCTGAGCCTTGTAGTTCTGCTCCCCTGCCTCTCTCTCCTGCATACACTAGTGGATGGAGTATGCTGAGTCTTGTAGTTCTGCTCCCCCTGCCTCTCTCTCCTGCATACACTAGTGGATGGAGTATGCTGAGCCTTATAGTTCTTCTCCCCCTGCCTCTCCTGCATACACTAGTGGTTGGAGTATGCTGAGCCTTGTAGTTCTGCTCCCCCTGCCTGTCTCTCCTGCATACACTAGTGGTTGGAGTATGCTGAGTCTTGTAGTTCTGCTCCCCCTGCCTATCTCTCCTGCATACACTAGTGGTTGGAGCATGCTGAGCCTTGTAGTTCTGCTCTCCCTGCCTCTCCTGCATACACTAGTGGTTGGAGTATGCTGAGCCTTGTAGTTCTGCACCCCCTGCCTCTGTCTCCAGCATACACTAGTGGATGGAGTATGCTGAGCCTTGTAGTTCTGCTCCCCCTGCCTCTCCTGCATACACTAGTGGTTGGAGTATGCTGAGCCGTGTAGTTCTGCTCCCCCTACCTATCTCTCCTGCATACACTAGTGGTTGGAGCATGCTGAGCCTTGTAGTTCTGCTCTCCCTGACTCTCCTGCATACACTAGTGGATGGAGTATGCTGAGCCTTGTAGTTCTGCTCCCCCTGCCTCTCCTGCAGACACTAGTGGTTGGAGTATGCTGAGCCTTGTAGTTCTGCTCCCCCTGCCTATCTCTCCTGCATACACCAGTGGATGAAGTATGCTGAGCCTTGTAGTTCTGCTCCCCCTGCCTCTCTCTCCTGCATACACTAGTGGATGGAGTATGCTGAGCCTTGTAGTTCTGCTCCCCCCGCCTCTCCTGCATACACTAGTGGATGGAGTATGCTGAGCCTTGTAGTTCTGCTCCCCCTGCCTCTCTCTCCTGCATACACTAGTGGATGGAGTATGCTGAGCCTTGTAGTTCTGCACCCCCTGCCTCTCTCTCCAGCATACAGTACCGTATGTAGTATGTAGTAAACCGTGCACAAGATCTCCCGGCTGCCCGACAGCACCCCCTCCCACTCCTCAAACTTGGCCGCCGGCTGACAGATCCTCCCCCCCCCTTAATCTTGGCCGCCGCCTAACAGCAACCCCCCCCCCCCACTCCTCGTCTCAGAAATGCGCACCAGCAAATATTTTTTTTACAAAGAAAAGCACTGGTGATACTGTCTGCTGAGCTGTGTATCTAATCCTATCCTGTGTGATACTGTCTGCTGAGCCGTGTATCTAATCCTCCCCTGTGCGATACTGTCTGCTGAGCCGTGTATCTAATCCTCCCCTGTGTGATACTGTCTGTTGAGCCGTGTATCTAATCCTATCCTGTGTGATACTGTCTGCTGAGCTGTGTATCTAATCCTCTCCTGTGTGATCCTGTCTGCTGAGCCGTGTATCTAATCCTCCCCTGTGGGATACTGTCTACTGAGCTGTGTATCTAAGCCTCTCCTGTGTGATACTGTCTGCTGAGCTGTGTATCTAAGCCTCTCCTGTGTGATACTGTCTGCTGAGCTGTGTATCTAATCCTCTCCTGTGTGATACTGTCTGCTGAGCTGTGTATCTAATCCTCTCCTGTGTGATACTGTCTGCTGAGCTGTGTATCTAATCCTCTCCTGTGTGACACTGTCTGCTGAGCTGTGTATCTAATCCTGTCTTGTGTGATACACTCTGCTGAGCTGTGTATCTGATCCTATCCTGTGTGATACTGTCTGCTGAGCTGTGTATCTAAGCCTCTCCTGTGTGATACTGTCTGCTGAGCTGTGTATCTAATCCTCTCCTGTGTGATCCTGTCTGCTGAGCCGTGTATCTAATCCTCCCCTGTGTGATACTGTCTGCTGAGCTGTGTATCTAAGCCTCTCCTGTGTGATACTGTCTGCTGAGCGGTGTATCTAAGCCTCTCCTGTGTGATACTGTCTGCTGAGCTGTGTATCTAATCCTCTCCTGTGTGATACTGTTTGCTGAGCTGTGTATCTAATCCTCTCCTGTGTGATACTGTCTGCTGAGCTGTGTATCTAATCCTCTCCTGTGTGATACACTCTGCTGAGTTGTGTATCTAATCCTGTCTTGTGTGATACTGTCTGCTGAGCTGTATCTATCTGTCTATCTTTATGAGCCCAACAACCAATCAGATCGCAGTTTACATTTTCTGTCACGCGGAGGAGGAATGATAGCAGCGATGTGATTGGATACTGTCAATGCTGCTCTTCTTCTTTTCTCCTCGCGGGTGTAGCTGTGTGTAGGTGATGAGGATACGCACCCGCGGGAGATGATGGAGGTTTCACACTGGATGCATGTGTACATGTATATATAATGTATACTTACGATCATCTGGCATCTGCCCTCAGAAAACATGGCCGCTGGTGCGCCGCAGTCTCTGACCAATGAGCTTATCTGCTTTGGTCACACGATCTCTCCTCTTTGGCAAGATGGCTGACGAGCTGCCTGCAGAGCTGGACGTGGTGCTCCTGGGCACAGGTAGGGACGTAGCAGGATGCGGTGATGACAGGGCGGTCAGTGCGACCCTGCGGGGGGCGGAGACAGAGGGTGACCCTGCGGGGGGCGGAGACAGAGGGTGACCCTGCGGGGGGCGGAGACAGAGGGTGACCGGGCCGGGACCAGTACAGGGGCCCGGGAGTGTTGGGAGGAAGGAGGGGAGCGTATATACAGGAATATACCGGCCCCGGGAGCCCCACACTCCCTATACAGGAATATACCGGCTCCCAGGGGCCCCACACTCCCTATACAGGAATATACCGGCCCCCGGGAGCTCCACACTCCCTATACAGGAATATACCGGCCCCCGGGAGCCCCACACTCACTATACAGGAATATACCGGCCCCTGGGGGCCCCACACTCCCTATACAGGAATATACCGGCCCCCGGGGCCCCCACACTCCCTATACAGGAATATACCGGCCCCTGGGGGCCCCACACTCCCTATACAGGAATATACCGGCCCCCGGGAGCCCCACACTCACTATACAGGAGTATACCGGCCCCCGGGAGCCCCACACTCACTATACAGGAGTATACCGGCCCCCGGGAGCCCCACACTCACTATACAGGAGTATACCGGCCCCCAGGGGGCCCCACACTCCCTATACAGGAATATACCGGCTCCCAGGGGCCCCACACTGCCTATACAGGAGTATACCGGCCCCCGGGAGCCCCACACTCACTATACAGGAATATACCGGCCCCCGGGAGCCCCACACTCACTATACAGGAATATACCGGCTCCCAGGGGCCCCACACTGCCTATACAGGAGTATACCGGCCCCCGGGAGCCCCACACTCTCTATACAGGAATATACCGGCCCCCGGGAGCCCCACACTCACTATACAGGAATATACCGGCCCCTGGGGGCCCCACACTCCCTATACAGGAATATACCGGCCCCCGGGGCCCCCACACTCCCTATACAGGAATATACCGGCCCCTGGGGGCCCCACACTCCCTATACAGGAATATACCGGCCCCCGGGAGCCCCACACTCACTATACAGGAGTATACCGGCCCCCGGGAGCCCCACACTCACTATACAGGAGTATACCGGCCCCCGGGAGCCCCACACTCACTATACAGGAGTATACCGGCCCCCAGGGGGCCCCACACTCCCTATACAGGAATATACCGGCTCCCAGGGGCCCCACACTGCCTATACAGGAGTATACCGGCCCCCGGGAGCTCCACACTCCCTATACAGGAATATACCGGCCCCCGGGGGCCCCACACTCACTATACAGGAATATACCGGCCCCCAGGAGCCCCACACTCACTATACAGGAATATACCGGCCCCTGGGGGCCCCACACTCCCTATACAGGAATATACCGGCCCCCAGGAGCCCCACACTCACTATACAGGAATATACCGGCCCCCGGGAGCCCCACACTCCCTATACAGGAATATACCGGCCCCCGGGAGCCCCACACTCCCTATACAGGAATATACCGGCTCCCAGGGGCCCCACACTCCCTATACAGGAATATACCGGCCCCCGGGAGCCCCACACTCCCTATACAGGAATATACCGGCTCCCAGGGGCCCCACACTCCCTATACAGGAATATACCGGCTCCCAGGGGCCCCACACTCCCTATACAGGAATATACCGGCCCCCGGGAGCCCCACACTCCCTATACAGGAATATACCGGCCCCCGGGAGCCCCACACTCCCTATACAGGAATATACCGGCCCCTGGGGGCCCCACACTCCCTATACAGGAATATACCGGCCCCCGGGAGCCCCACACTCCCTATACAGGAATATACCGGCCCCCGAGAGCCCCACACTCCCTATACAGGAATATACCGGCCACGGGGCCCCACACTCCCTATACAGGAATATACCGGCCCCCGGGGGCCCCACACTCCCTATACAGGAATATACCGGCCCCCGGGGGCCCCACACTCCCTATACAGGAATATACCGGCCCCCGGGGGCCCCACACTCCCTATACAGGAATATACCTGCCCCCGGGAGCCCCACACTCCCTATACAGGAATATACCGGCCCCCGGGAGCCCCACACTCCCTATACAGGAATATACCGGCCCCCGGGAGCCCCACACTCCCTATACAGGAATATACCGGCCCCCGGGAGCCCCACACTCCCTATACAGGAATATACCGGCCCCCGGGAGCCCCACACTCACTATACAGGAATATACCGGCCCCCGGGAGCCCCACACTCACTATACAGGAATATACCGGCCCCCGGGAGCCCCACACTCACTATACAGGGATATACCGGCCCCTGGGAGCCCCACACTCACTATACAGGAATATACCGGCCCCCGGGAGCCCCACACTCTCTATACAGGAATATACCGGCCCCCGGGAGCCCCACACTCACTATACAGGAATATACCGGCCCCTGGGAGCCCCACACTCACTATACAGGAATATACCGGCCCCCGGGAGCCCCACACTCACTATACAGGAATATACCGGCCCCCGGGGGCCCCACACTCACTATACAGGAATATACCGGCCCCCGGGGGCCCCACACTCACTACACAGGAATATACCGGCCCCGGGGGTCCCACACTCACTATACAGGAATATACCGGCCCCCGGGGGCCCCACACCCACTATACAGGAATATACCGGCCCCCGGGAGCCCCACACTCACTATACAGGGATATACCGGCCCCTGGGAGCCCCACACTCACTATACAGGAATATACCGGCCCCCGGGAGCCCCACACTCTCTATACAGGAATATACCGGCCCCCGGGAGCCCCACACTCACTATACAGGAATATACCGGCCCCTGGGAGCCCCACACTCACTATACAGGAATATACCGGCCCCCGGGAGCCCCACACTCACTATACAGGAATATACCGGCCCCCGGGGGCCCCACACTCACTATACAGGAATATACCGGCCCCCGGGGGCCCCACACTCACTACACAGGAATATACCGGCCCCGGGGGTCCCACACTCACTATACAGGAATATACCGGCCCCCGGGGGCCCCACACCCACTATACAGCGCTGATATAACCTTCAAACATTAGCTACAGTGGGTACAGAAAGTATTCACACCCCTTTACATTTTTCACTCTTTATTTCATTGCAGCCATTTCGTAAATTCTCATTAATGTGCACTCTTCCCCCCCCCCCCCATCTTGTCAGAAAAATGTAGAAATTGTTGCAAATATATTACACAAGAAAAACTGTAATATCCCATGGTGATAAGTATTCAGCCCCTTTGCTCAGTATATCACGTGGTCATAAGTATTCAGCCCCTTTGCTCAGTATATCACGTGGTCATAAGTATTCAGCCCCTTTGCTCAGACACTCATATCTAAGGGTACCCACACATCAGCGTTTTCCTGCCGCACTCGCAGATCCGGCACAAGGGCAGTACAGTACTTTACAGTTCACAGACGGTGCTGCAAGCCCCGGTCACAGCTGTCACATGCTGTCACATGCCCCGGTCACATGACCCTATGTGCCCGGATCTTGCCAGTGAACTGTTAAGTACTGTACTGATACCGGATCTGCGAGTGCGGCAGGAAAACACTGATGTGTGGGTACCCTAAGTCCCATGCTGTCCATTTCCTTGTGATCCTCCTTGAGATGGTTCTGCTCCTTCATTGGAGTCCAGCTGTGTGTAATTACACTGATAGGACGTGATTTGGAAAGGCGCACACCTGTCTATATAAGACCTCACAGCTCACACTGCATGTCACACCAAATGAGAATCATGAGGTCAAAGGAACCGCCCAAGGAGCTCAGAGACAGAATTGTGGCAAGGCACAGATCTGGCCAAGGTTACAAAAGAGTTTCTGCAGTACTCAAGGTTCCTAAGAGCCCAGTGGCCTCCATAATCCTTACATGGAAGAGGTTTGGGACCAGCAGAATTCCTCCTAGACCCGGCCGTCCAGCCAAACTGAGCAATCGTGGGAGAAAAGCCTTGGTGAGAGGTGAATAAGAACCCCAAGATCACTGCGGCTGAGCTCCAGAGATGCAGTAGGGAGATGGGAGAAACCTCCACAAAGTCTCCTATCACTGCAGCCTCCACCAGTCGGGCCTTTATGGCAGAGTGGCTGATGGAAGCCTCTCCTCAGTTCAAGACATATGAAAGCCGCATAGAGTTTGCAAAAAAAACACATGAAGGATCCCAGATTATGAGAAATAAGATTCTCTGGTCTGATGAGGTGAAGATAGAACTTTATGCAGATAATTCTAAGCGGTATGTGTGGAGAAAACCAGGCACTGCTCATCACCTGCCCAATACAATCCCCACAGTGAAACATGGTGGAGGCAGCATCATGCTATGGGGGCAGGGACAGGACGGCTAGTTACAATTGAAGGAAGATGAATGCAGCCAAGTACAAAAAGGGAGGGTGCCTCTACTCAATACTGAGCAGAGGGGCTGAATACTTATGACCATGTGATATACTGAGCAAAGGGGCTGAATACTTATGACCATGAGATATACTGAGCAAAGGGGCTGAATACTTATGACCATGAGATATACTGAGCAAAGGGGCTGAATACTTTTGACCATGGGATATTTCGCGTTTTTTTGTTTAATAAATTTGCAAAAATCTCTACTTTTGTGTTTTTTTTTTGTCAAGATGGGGGCAGAGTGTACATTAATGAGGATTTACCAAATGGCTGGAAAGAGTGAAACATGTAAAGGGGTGTGAATACTTTCTGTAGCCCCTGTATGTGACTGATATCAGCCCGTTATAACGCTCCGGTGCTGATATAAATGCCGCTGCTTTCCTCCTTGACACTTGTGTAACTTTCCATCTGGCGGACAATCCTGCGTCCCGTCCATTAATAATGGGTAATGGCGGGTGAGGGAGCGATCGCCTCCCGCTCCTCGTAAAGTAAGATCTATTCCTCCTCCGCGGCTGTCGGTCACCTCCGCGCCCCTCACACTTCAGACTTATCTTCATTGCTGCCTCTGATTTCTTCTCTATCCGTCGTCCATTGATTTCTTATTCTGAAATGATAAATATAAATGTGGCGGCTGTAGAAGTTTTGGAAAGTTTGTGTCTTTCATCTTGTGAGTGGACGGTGGCATTCATCAGAGCGCAGCATTATGTCTGTCTGCCCTCAGAGCGGTCTGCTCTATTCACAAGGGATCAGGCAGAGTAATGAGGGAGAAGGTCCCCCCCCGTCCCCAGGGAGCCCCCCCCATCATTACACTGGGATTGTCCATCACAACGCACTGTACAAATATCATCAGTAATATTCTCACCAATGGCCACACAATGATTAGAAAAGGCAAAGAAGGAATTTTCTTATTATGGTATTTTAGCACTACATTACTGATCCTGAGTTATCTCCTGTATTATACTCCAGAGCTGCACTCACTATTCTGCTGGTGCAGTCACTGTGTATATACATTACATTACTGATCCTGAGTTACCTCCTGTATTATACTCCAGAGCTGCACTCACTATTCTGCTGGTGCAGTCACTGTGTACATACATTACATTACTGATCCTGAGTTACCTCCTGTATTATACTCCAGAGCTGCACTCACTATTCTGCTGGTGCAGTCACTGTGTACATACATTACATTACTGATCCTGAGTTACCTCCTGTATTATACTCCAGAGCTGCACTCACTATTCTGCTGGTGCAGTCACTGTGTATATACATTACATTACTGATCCTGAGTTACCTCCTGTATTATACTCCAGAGCTGCACTCTCTATTCTGCTGGTGCAGTCACTGTGTACATACATTACATTACTGATCCTGAGTTACCTCCTGTATTATACTCCAGAGCTGCACTCACTATTCTGCTGGTGCAGTCACTGTGTACATACATTACATTACTGATCCTGAGTTACCTCCTGTATTATACTCCAGAGCTGCACTCACTATTCTGCTGGTGCAGTCACTGTGTATATACATTACATTACTGATCCTGAGTTACCTCCTGTATTATACTCCAGAGCTGCACTCACTATTCTGCTGGTGCAGTCACTGTGTACATACATTACATTACTGATCCTGAGTTACCTCCTGTATTATACTCCAGAGCTGCACTCACTATTCTGCTGGTGCAGTCACTGTGTACATACATTACATTACATTACTGATCCTGAGTCACCTCCTGTATTATACTCCAGAGCTGCACTCACTATTCTGCTGCTGCAGTCACTGTGCACATACATTACATTACTGATCCTGAGTTACCTCCTGTATTATACTCCAGAGCTGCACTCACTATTCTGCTGGTGTAGACACTGTGTGCATACATTACTGATCCCGAGTTACATCCTGTATTATACTCCAGAGCTGCACTCACTATTCTGCTGGTGCAGTCACTGTGTACATACATTACATTACTGATCCTGAGTTACCTCCTGTATTATACTCCAGAGCTGCACTCGCTATTCTGCTGGTGCAGTCACTGTGTACATACATTACATTACTGATCCTGAGTTACCTCCTGTATTATACTCCCGAGCTGTACTCACTATTCTGCTGGTGCAGTCACTGTATACATACATTACAGATCCTGAGTTACCTCCTGTATTATACTCCAGAGCTGCACTCACTATTCTGCTGGTGCAGTCACTGTGTACATACATTACATTACTGATCCTGAGTTACCTCCTGTATTATACTCCAGAGCTGCACTCACTATTCTGCTGGTGCAGTCACTGTGTACATACATTACAGATCCTGAGTTACCTCCTGTATTATACTCCAGAGCTGCACTCACTATTCTGCTGGTGCAGTCACTGTATACATACATTACAGATCCTGAGTTACCTCCTGTATTATACTCCAGAGCTGCACTCACTATTCTGCTGGTGCAGTCACTGTGTACATACATTACATTACTGATCCTGAGTTACCTCCTGTATTATACTCCAGAGCTGCACTCACTATTCTGCTGGTGCAGTCACTGTGTACATACATTACATTACTGATCCTGAGTTACCTCCTGTATTATACTCCAGAGCTGCACTCACTATTCTGCTGGTGCAGTCACTGTGTACATACATTACATTACTGATCCTGAGTCACCTCCTGTATTATACTCCAGAGCTGCACTCACTATTCTGCTGGTGTAGACACTGTGTACATACATTACTGATCCCGAGTTACATCCTGTATTATACTCCAGAGCTGCACTCACTATTCTGCTGGTGCAGTCACTGTGTACATACATTACATTACTGATCCTGAGTCACCTCCTGTATTATACTCCAGAGCTGCACTCACTATTCTGCTGGTGCAGTCACTGTGTACATACATTACATTACTGATCCTGAGTTACCTCCTGTATTATACTCCAGAGCTGCACTCACTATTCTGCTGGTGCAGTCACTGTGTACATATATTACATTACAGATCCTGAGTTACCTCCTGTAATATACTCCAGAGCTGCACTCACTATTCTGCTGGTGCAGTCACTGTGTACATACATTACATTACTGATCCTGAGTTACCTCCTGTATTATACTCCAGAGCTGCACTCACTATTCTGCTGGTGCAGTCACTGTGTACATACATTACATTACTGATCCTGAGTTACATCCTGTATTATCCTCCAGAGCTGCACTCACTATTCTGCTGGTGCAGTCACTGTGTACATACATTACATTACTGATCCTGAGTTACATCCTGTATTATATTCCAGAGCTGCACTCACTATTCTGCTGGTGCAGTCACTGTGTATATACATTACATTACTGATCCTGAGTTACCTCCTGTATTATACTCCAGAGCTGCACTCACTATTCTGCTGGTGTAGACACTGTGTACATACATTACTGATCCCGAGTTACATCCTGTATTATACTCCAGAGCTGCACTCACTATTCTGCTGGTGCAGTCACTGTGTACATACATTACATTACTGATCCTGAGTTACCTCCTGTATTATACTCCAGAGCTGCACTCACTATTCTGCTGGTGCAGTCACTGTGTACATACATTACATTACTGATCCTGAGTTACATCCTGTATTATCCTCCAGAGCTGCACTCACTATTCTGCTGGTGCAGTCACTGTGTACATACATTACATTACTGATCCTGAGTTACATCCTGTATTATATTCCAGAGCTGCACTCACTATTCTGCTGGTGCAGTCACTGTGTACATACATTACATTACTGATCCTGAGTTACCTCCTGTATTATATTCCAGAGCTGCACTCACTATTCTGCTGGTGCAGTCACTGTGTACATACATTACATTACTGATCCTGAGTTACCTCCTGTATTATACTCCAGAGCTGCACTCACTATTCTGCTGGTGCAGTCACTGTGTACATACATTACATTACTGATCCTGAGTTACATCCTGTATTATCCTCCAGAGCTGCACTCACTATTCTGCTGGTGCAGTCACTGTGTACATACATTACATTACTGATCCTGAGTTACATCCTGTATTATATTCCAGAGCTGCACTCACTATTCTGCTGGTGCAGTCACTGTGTACATACATTACATTACTGATCCTGAGTTACCTCCTGTATTATATTCCAGAGCTGCACTCACTATTCTGCTGGTGCAGTCACTGTGTATATACATTACATTACTGATCCTGAGTTACCTCCTGTATTATACTCCAGAGCTGCACTCACTATTCTGCTGGTGCAGTCACTGTGTACGTATATACATTACTGATCCACAGCTGTGATTGTTTTGTCTGTCTGATTTGCAGCCCCTTTCCCTTCACAGCTGTATGTTCATTCTTTCTTCACCCCAGTGCTTTACACTGCAGCGCTGCTTGCTCAGATTCCCCCGTGTGGTAATATAATGTGCGGCCGTTGTTGCACTGACTTCTGCAGTGATGTGATGTGATGCAGCTGTGATCTGGGTTAACCCTGTAGAGCCTGGTGATTGGGGCGGTCTCTGCCTCCTGGGACTATATGGTAGCACTTGGCGGTTACGTTGTGATTTTCGGTAGTGGCGCAGTTTGCGGTCACAGCCTCTGATGCGCTGTCTAATACTCCAGCAGCCGCAGTCCCCACTCATTCCAGATTACTGGATTTTTTTGAGTAATTTGTGTTCCTCGCTGACCCGGCGCGCCTGGAGCAGAGCTGTGCTGGGCTCTGTAGTGCGCCCAGACAACTAATAAAGCCTCTTCTTTTTTTTTTTTTTTCCCGCAGGCCTGCCGGAGTCCATCGTCGCAGCCGCCTGTTCTCGGATCGGACAGCGTGTCCTCCATCTTGACTCGTAAGTAGCTCGTGGTCTGCGGCTGCGTGCACCGTGGTGGCCAGTGTAACAGGAACCCACGGAGAGAGGCCGGGTACCCACATTATCCCCCAAAAAGATGGGTGCTTCAACAACAGCCATGTAGAGCGTCCTCGCTGCGTGGAGTGTCCTCGCTGCGTGGGGGGGGGGGGTGGTCGTCGGTGCGTGGGGGGGTGGTCGTCGGTGCGTGGGGGGGTGGTCGTCGGTGCGTGGGGGGGGGGTCGTCGGTGCGTGGCGGGGGGGTCGTCGGTGCGTGGGGGGGGGGTCGTCGGTGCGTGGCGGGGGGGTCGTCGGTGCGTGGCGGGGGTCGTCGGTGCGTGGGGGGGGGTCGTCGGTGCGTGGCGGGGGGGTCGTCGGTGCGTGGGGGGGGGGTCGTCGGTGCGTGGGGGGGGGGTCGTCGGTGCGTGGGGGGGGGGTCGTCGGTGCGTGGGGGGGGTGGTCGTCGGTGCGTGGGGGGGGTGGTCGTCGGTGCGTGGGGGGGGGGCGTCGGTGCGTGGCGGGGGGGGTCG
The DNA here is from genome assembly GCF_048569485.1 of Anomaloglossus baeobatrachus. Classification (NCBI taxonomy): domain Eukaryota; kingdom Metazoa; phylum Chordata; class Amphibia; order Anura; family Aromobatidae; genus Anomaloglossus; species Anomaloglossus baeobatrachus. Next base: position 14,421,534 of record NC_134361.1, read on the forward strand.
TCGGTGCGTGGCGGGGGTCGTCGGTGCGTGGGGGGGGGTCGTCGGTGCGTGGGGGGGGTCGTCGGTGCGTGGAGGGTCCTCGCTGTGTGGAGCGGGCTCAGGAGCTGATCCCTCCTCATACAGCATCAGAGGCCGCTGTGTTACACAGCCGGCACCGAGAGTAACCGATACTGCTGTCATTCGTGAAAATAGCATGTATCAGGGTAAGACTGGGGGGACGGTGTCACCGGGGGCTGCTGGATTCTCCGAGGCCTAATGAGCGCCCCCGTCCCCCATATTGCTGCATTACTCCCATTACTGCTGGAGTGTATAGAATAGGGAGTTACGTAATAATGGGTCCGGCTCCTCCAGGGGGAGAACGAAAAATAAGATATAAAAGACATAAAGTGGAATTACTTCAAGGTCGCTCCAAACACCGACAATAAACAATGTCCTTTAGTGTCGCAGCCGCGGTGATTCTCCAGACTAGGAACCCATCAATACACTGTAAGCGGTTATTTGGGACTGTAGGTTTTTGCCATGGGCCTAAGGACACACCGGTAGTGTCCAACGATGTGCCTGTTCTACCATGTGAGATCACTGCTGGCTCAGGGTGGTCCCAGACCGCTGCTGCCGGCCACGCTGTGCCTCAGGGTAATTACAGACCGCTGCTGCCGGCCACGCTGTGCCTCAGGGTAATTACAGACCGCTGCTGCCGGCCACGCTGTGCCTCAGGGTAATTACAGACCGCTGCTGCCGGCCATTCTGTGCCTCAGGGTAATTACAGACCGCTGCTGCCGGCCATTCTGTGCCTCAGGGTAATTACAGACCGCTGCTGCCGGCTATTCTGTGCCTCAGGGTAATTACAGACCGCTGCTGCCGGCTATTCTGTGCCTCAGGGTAATTACAGACCGCTGCTGCCGGCTATTCTGTGCCTCAGGGTAATTACAGACCGCTGCTGCCGGCCATTCTGTGCCTCAGGGTAATTACAGACCGCTGCTGCCGGCTATTCTGTGCCTCAGGGTAATTACAGACCGCTGCTGCCGGCTATTCTGTGCCTCAGGGTAATTACAGACCGCTGCTGCCGGCCACGCTGTGCCTCATGGTAATTACAGACCGCTGCTGCCGGCCATTCTGTGCCTCAGGGTAATTACAGACCGCTGCTGCCGGCCATGCTGTGCCTCAGGGTAATTACAGACCGCTGCTGCCGGCCACGCTGTGCCTCAGGGTAATTACAGACCGCTGCTGCCGGCCATTCTGTGCCTCATGGTAATTACAGACCGCTGCTGCTGGCCACGCTGTGCCTCAGGGTAATTACAGACCGCTGCTGCCGGCCACGCTGTGCCTCAGGGTAATTACAGACCGCTGCTGCCGGCCATTCTGTGCCTCAGGGTAATTACAGACCGCTGCTGCCGGCCATTCTGTGCCTCAGGGTAATTACAGACCGCTGCTGCCGGCTATTCTGTGCCTCAGGGTAATTACAGACCGCTGCTGCCGGCTATTCTGTGCCTCAGGGTAATTACAGACCGCTGCTGCCGGCCATTCTGTGCCTCAGGGTAATTACAGACCGCTGCTGCCGGCCACGCTGTGCCTCAGGGTAATTACAGACCGCTGCTGCCGGCCATTCTGTGCCTCAGGGTAATTACAGACCGCTGCTGCCGGCCATTCTGTGCCTCAGGGTAATTACAGACCGCTGCTGCCGGCTATTCTGTGCCTCAGGGTAATTACAGACCGCTGCTGCCGGCTATTCTGTGCCTCAGGGTAATTACAGACCGCTGCTGCCGGCCATTCTGTGCCTCAGGGTAATTACAGACCGCTGCTGCCGGCTATTCTGTGCCTCAGGGTAATTACAGACCGCTGCTGCCGGCTATTCTGTGCCTCAGGGTAATTACAGACCGCTGCTGCCGGCCACGCTGTGCCTCATGGTAATTACAGACCGCTGCTGCCGGCCATTCTGTGCCTCAGGGTAATTACAGACCGCTGCTGCCGGCCATGCTGTGCCTCAGGGTAATTACAGACCGCTGCTGCCGGCCACGCTGTGCCTCAGGGTAATTACAGACCGCTGCTGCCGGCCATTCTGTGCCTCATGGTAATTACAGACCGCTGCTGCTGGCCACGCTGTGCCTCAGGGTAATTACAGACCGCTGCTGCCGGCCACGCTGTGCCTCAGGGTAATTACAGACCGCTGCTGCCGGCCATTCTGTGCCTCAGGGTAATTACAGACCGCTGCTGCCGGCCACGCTGTGCCTCAGGGTAATTACAGACCGCTGCTGCCGGCCATTCTGTGCCTCAGGGTAATTACAGACCGCTGCTGCCGGCTATTCTGTGCCTCAGGGTAATTACAGACCGCTGCTGCCGGCCACGCTGTGCCTCATGGTAATTACAGACCGCTGCTGCCGGCCATTCTGTGCCTCAGGGTAATTACAGACCGCTGCTGCCGGCCATGCTGTGCCTCAGGGTAATTACAGACCGCTGCTGCCGGCCACGCTGTGCCTCAGGGTAATTACAGACCGCTGCTGCCGGCCATTCTGTGCCTCATGGTAATTACAGACCGCTGCTGCTGGCCACGCTGTGCCTCAGGGTAATTACAGACCGCTGCTGCCGGCCATTCTGTGCCTCAGGGTAATTACAGACCGCTGCTGCCGGCCATTCTGTGCCTCAGGGTAATTACAGACCGCTGCTGCCGGCCATGCTGTGCCTCAGGGTAATTACAGACCGCTGCTGCCGGCCATTCTGTGCCTCATGGTAATTACAGACCGCTGCTGCCGGCCATTCTGTGCCTCAGGGTAATTACAGACCGCTGCTGCCGGCCATGCTGTGCCTCAGGGTAATTACAGACCGCTGCTGCCGGCCATGCTGTGCCTCAGGGTAATTACAGACCGCTGCTGCCGGCCATGCTGTGCCTCAGGGTAATTACAGACCGCTGCTGCCGGCCATGCTGTGCCTCAGGGTAATTACAGACCGCTGCTGCCGGCCATTCTGTGCCTCAGAGTAATTACAGACCGCTGCTGCCGGCCATGCTGTGCCTCAGGGTAATTACAGACCGCTGCTGCCGGCCATTCTGTGCCTCAGGGTAATTACAGACCGCTGCTGCCGGCCATGCTGTGCCTCAGGGTAATTACAGACCGCTGCTGCCGGCCATGCTGTGCCTCAGGGTAATTACAGACCGCTGCTGCTGGCCACGCTGTGCCTCAGGGTAATTACAGACCGCTGCTGCCGGCCATTCTGTGCCTCAGGGTAATTACAGACCGCTGCTGCCGGCCATTCTGTGCCTCAGGGTAATTACAGACCGCTGCTGCCGGCCATGCTGTGCCTCAGGGTAATTACAGACCGCTGCTGCCGGCCATGCTGTGCCTCAGGGTAATTACAGACCGCTGCTGCCAGCCATTCTGTGCCTCAGGGTAATTACAGACCGCTGCTGCCGGCCATTCTGTGCCTCAGGGTAATTACAGACCGCTGCTGCCGGCCATTCTGTGCCTCAGGGTAATTACAGACCGCTGCTGCCGGCCATGCTGTGCCTCAGGGTAATTACAGACCGCTGCTGACGATCATTCTGTAGGTCTAGATCAGGGGTGGGCAATTAATTTTCCCATGGGGCCGCATGAGAAGTTGGGATGGTTTTAGAGGGCCGGACTAATATAATTAACTCGGTTCTACTAATAATAAATATATATATATATATATATATATATATATATATATATATATATATATATATATATTATATATAATATATTACACACGCATATATACTGTGTGTGTATATAATATATACACATACACACAATGTATACATACATACACACACACAATCCCCATATACTACATCACTACACCCACCACATACTACACCTGTAATATACATCCCTATACACTACACCTGTAATAAACTACACCTCTATATACTATACCACTATATACTACACCCCTATATACACCTGTATTATACTACACCACTACACCCCTATATACACCTGTAATATACTACACCACTATATACACCTGTAATATACTACACCACTATATACACCTGTATACTACACCACTATATACACCTGTAATATACTACACCACTATATACATCTGTATTATACTACACCACTATATACATCTGTATTATACTACACCACTATATACACCTGTATACTACACCACTATATACACCTGTAATATACTACACCACTATATACACCTGTATTATACTACACCACTATATACACCTGTATACTACACCACTATATACACCTGTAATATACTACACCACTATATACACCTGTATTATACTACACCACTACACCACTATATACACCTGTATTATACTACACCACTATATACACCTGTATTATACTACACCCCTATATACACCTGTATTATACTACACCACTATATACACCTGTATTATACTACACCACTATATACACCTGTATTATACTACACCACTATATACACCTGTATTATACTACACCACTATATATACCTGTAATATACTACACCACTATATACACCTGTAATATACTACACCACTATATACACCTGTATACTACACCACTATATACACCTGTATTATACTACACCACTATATACACCTGTATTATACTACACCACTATATACACCTGTATTATACTACACCACTATATACACCTGTATACTACACCACTATATACACCTGTATTATACTACACCACTATATACACCTGTATTATACTACACCACTATATACACCTGTATTATACTACACCACTATATACACCTGTATACTACACCACTATATACACCTGTATTATACTACACCACTATATACACCTGTATTATACTACACCACTATATACACCTGTATTATACTACACCACTATATACACCTGTATTATACTACACCACTATATACACCTGTAATATACTACACCACTATATACACCTGTATACTACACCACTATATACACCTGTATTATACTACACCACTATATACACCTGTATTATACTACACCACTATATACACCTGTATTATACTACACCACTATATACACCTGTATACTACACCACTATATACACCTGTATTATACTACACCACTATATACACCTGTATTATACTACACCACTATATACACCTGTATTATACTACACCACTATATACACCTGTATTATACTACACCACTATATACACCTGTATTATACTACACCACTATATATACCTGTAATATACTACACCACTATATACACCTGTAATATACTACACCACTATATACACCTGTATACTACACCACTATATACACCTGTATACTACACCACTATATACACCTGTATTATACTACACCACTATATACACCTGTATTATACTACACCACTATATACACCTGTATACTACACCACTATATACACCTGTAATATACTACACCACTATATACACCTGTATTATACTACACCACTATATACACCTGTATTATACTACACCACTATATATACCTGTAATATACTACACCACTATATACACCTGTAATATACTACACCACTATATACACCTGTATACTACACCACTATATACACCTGTAATATACTACACCACTATATACACCTGTAATATACTACACCACTATATACACCTGTAATATACTACACCACTATATACACCTGTATTATACTACACCACTATATACACCTGTATTATACTACACCACTATATACACCTGTAATATACTACACCACTATATACACCTGTATACTACACCACTATATACACCTGTATACTACACCACTATATACACCTGTATACTACACCACTATATACACCTGTATTATACTACACCACTATATACACCTGTATTATACTACACCCCTATATACACCTGTATTATACTACACCACTATATACACCTGTATTATACTACACCACTATATACACCTGTATTATACTACACCACTATATACACCTGTATTATACTACACCACTATATACACCTGTATTATACTACACCACTATATACACCTGTAATATACTACATCACTACACCACTATATACACCTGTAATATACTACACCACTATATAGTACACCACTACATCCCCCCCCCCATATACCACACCTGTAAAACTACATTCCCACATACTGCACCCCTACACCCCGAATATTTGTCAACAGTTACCCCCCCCCTCCCCATTGCCCCCGCAGGTTACTAGTAACCACTCACCTGTCTTCTTATTGTCCCCTCCTCAGGCTCCTCCGTACGTTCCCCTCGCTGAGCGGCTTCTCTTTCAGATGCCCAGGCTGCGCCGACGCTGTATTCCTAGGCGCCGCTGCTTCTCTCCGTGCGGCCCAGGCTGCTGCAGCGTCTTCTGCTGCCGGGCGGGAACTTTTCAAATGACACACGCGCGCCGTACTGACGACATCAGGGCGCGCGTGTGTCACACAGAGCATCTGCCGGGCAGGAAACAGAGGACAGATTCCTGCGTTCCGCTGCCTGCACTGACTGTGCGGAGCTGCAGCCAGGATCTGTGCTTTGTTTCCTGCCCGGCACGCAGCATGTGATGAGGGCAATCTGACCACGGGCCTCCCGGAGCCTGGAGCTCCGGACAACAGGTCAGATTGCCCTCATCAGTGACCGGCCAGCAAGGACGCCCTGAGCCAGGCGGGCCGGTCACAGAGAGTAGGCGGGCCGGATGTGGCCCGCGGGCCGCCCCTTGCCCAGGTCTGGTCTAGATGGTCACGGACTGCTCCTGTCAGCCATTCTGCGGATCACTGTGGTCACGGATATCTTTGAGGAGCTCTCATCAGTATAAATACATGTGTGGTCAATATAAAGGACTGGCAAATAACTTATTTCTTCCAAAGACAATACTAAGGACCGGGTGCACTCACTGCGGGGGAAGAAAAGCGATTCCGACAGCTAAATAGGAAAGGGTTCTTTACAGTTAGAGCAGTCAGACTGTGGAATGCCGACCACAAGAGGTAGTAATGGCCGATACTATAACAGCTTTTATATCAGGGCGGAGGATTCCTCAGTGCACAGCATTGTGGGTGATAGATTAGTGATGACGTATAATTGGTGTAGGGAGGTGAAGTAGATGAAGCGGGGGTTTTTTTTTAACCCTACGTAACTGAGATTCCCCCAGAATCCACAGATCAGGACAAGAAATCAGAGCCTTGTGCATAATGAGCGAAGTCATGTGACTTGCCGTTACAGCCGGTGGTGCGCAGCCCGGGAGCCGCGTGCTGCTCATATATCAACGCTGCGCACATCCCGGGTTTCATGGCGCCAAGTGGTGGTGACGAGCACTTCAGCAGAACGCTGGACGGCACCTGGGAGATTTATGTCCGCCCGTCCCATCTCTGCACCTGGAGCGGCTGCTGCCAATAATTCCCGTAGATGGATCCGAAGCCGTCCGGTGCCAAGTAGTAATTAAAGGACGGTGGCGTGAGCGTGCCAGCCGGGCGTGCCAATCACTGCAGCCGAGATACCGGACGCAAAGGGAGAAACTATCATCAAATAATATCTATTGTCCCCTGTTATCAGCCATGTCAGGCTGCAGAAATGCATGCACTTTTGACTGCAGTTGTGAGAGATAAGAAAAGTATCCGGATTCTCCGGACCGGACGGTGCATTCTCTGAGATAGCGATATCACCAGGACAAAACCAGCTCTGCTACATCTGTGCATCACGTGGCTGCACTTCAGGTGGAGCGGGATGTGGTGTCCTGATGACGTACAGGACATGAGGAGGCTGCGCCGCTCACAGCTTGTTAGCGGAGAGTTTTTTATCGTTTTTGCACCCACTCTTATGTTCGGTTATTCCTCTGTCACACATTTAGGCCACAGTATTAGCATTTACTCCAACACTGGGGGGAGAAACAGTCAGCAAGTAGCAGCACGACCCTAAGCGGGCATCGATGGATTGCTTGTGTGTCCTGCGAGTGACCATCCGGACAGATACATTCTGCGCTCTCTCTGAGTGCCTGTATCACTGGGCTATATTATTACAGGATTAGCACCAGACTGTGCTCACCATGCCCCTGGCGTGCCCCCTGCCATCCTAGCCGTGCCCCCTGCCGTCCTAGCCGTGCCCCCTCACTGTACCCCCTGCCGTCCTAGCCGTGCCCCCTGCCGTCCTAGCCGTGCCCCCTGCCGTCCTAGCCGTGCCCCCTGCCGTCCTAGCCGTGCCCCCTGCCATCCTCTGCCTTTGTCTTTGTCTTCATGCCTTTCCTTAATTATCTTTCAGGAGAAATTATTATGGAGGAAATTGGGCCAGTTTTACATTTTCCGGGTTGCAGACGTGGATTGCGGACTGTCAGGTTGGTGATTGTGCCGTCACATTATGATAGTCTGTATTGAAGAGGCAGATTTAACAGAAAATATCATGACTGTTACTTAAAAATGTGATCCTCTTTCTTTTGTCCTTTCTCTTTCTAACTAACCCCTCCTAATAGACCGGTGCTACCGGCCCCGCTCCTGTAGCTGATCTCTCTGCAGCAGATATAGTCCTATGTTAATGTTTTGGTGTCTTCCTTCCCAGTCTGGCTCTGCCATGTGCCCGTCAGTAGATAATATCACACGATCTGCAGCGCTTGTTACATGAACGCTCCGCACTGTAAACCAGGCTGAGAGGAGAGCGGCGTGTGATCTGGACCTGCGCGCCCAGACTGCTGTCACTCAGAGAGGCCGCCCCGGCCAGACCACTGACGTGTCCTGCTCAGTGTCTTATTCCAGTCTCCAGACTGAAAGGACCAAAGCAAATCATCAGCATAGGAATATATGCGCCACAGAGATATCAGCTGCAGGAGCAGTGCAGGTAGTTAGGAAGAGTTAGGACAAATGAAAGAGGATCACATTATTAGTGGAAAACTCCTTTAATTTTTCCTGTTTCTAATTTTATCTTGTACCAGAAAGAACACGACGGCACAGAGGAAGCTCGGATAGAAAAGGAAAGCATACTGGAGAATGAAGACGTGCTGCTCCTGAACCAGCGGGACAAAACCATACAGAACATCGAGGAGTATACTTACACCAGGTAAGAAATGGACCATCAAGGTGAAATGGAGCGCTGCACCGCTGCTCCAATAATACCAAGATATGTGAAAACGGGCAGTAAGGTTATGGTCAGACACCTCCATAACGATTTATCAGAGCTTCTAAAAGGTGGAAGCTGTACAAAGCGTGGTGTAAGGATGACACGTGCCAGAGTGCAAATCACCAGAACAACTCAGCAAAATAGCGAGTGCAGCTCTGGAGTATAATACAGGAGGTAACTCAGGATCAGTAATGTGATGTATGTACACAGTGACTGCACCAGCAGAATAGTGAGTGCAGCTCTGGAGTATAATACAGGAGGTAACTTAGGATCAGTAATGTAATGTATGTACACAGTGACTGCTCCAGCAGAATAGTGAGTGCAGCTATGGAGTATAATACAGGAGGTAACTCAGGATCAGTAATGTAATGTATGTACACAGTGACTGCACCAGCAGAATAGTGAGTGCAGCTCTGGAGTATAATACAGGAGGTAACTCAGGATCAGTAATGTATGTACACAGTGACTGCACCAGCAGAATAGTGAGTGCAGCTCTGGAGTATAATACAGGAGGTAACTCAGGATCAGTAATGTAATGTATATTGAGTAGTGATGAGTGAGCACTACCATGCTTGGGGGCTCAGTACCAGAAAATCTTCCCGAAAAATGCTTTTTTTTTCTATTGACTTTAATTATACTCTGTATACGTGTCGTGAGCATCAGACTGCTCGTTACGAGCACCCGAGCATAATAGTGCCCGCTCAGCACTAGATAAAAGTACTGAGCACCTGAGCATAGTAGTGCCCGCTCATCAGTAGTTAACAGTACTGAGCACCGGAGCATGGTAGTGCCCGCTCATCAGTAGTTAACAGTACTGAGCACCGGAGCATGGTAGTGCCCACTCGTCACTAGTTACCAGTACTGAGCACCCGAGCATGGTAGAGCGGTCATCACTAATACTGAGGCTTTCCTTACATATGATCCTGTATGGATACTGTCTGTTGATTCGCGGTGGTCTTGTCTCGGTTGGTTGGCGGCGGTCTTGTACGGCGGTGGTCTTGCCTGGGTCGGTCGGCGGCGGTCTTGTACGGCGGCTGTCTTGTACAGCAGCGGTCTTGCCTGGGTTGGTCGGCGGTGGTCTTGTACAGCGGCGGTCTTGCCTGGGTTGGTTGGCGGCGGTCTTGTACGGCGGTGGTCTTGCCTGGGTCGGTCGGCGGCGGTCTTGTACGGCGGCTGTCTTGTACAGCAGCGGTCTTGCCTGGGTTGGTCGGCGGTGGTCTTGTACAGCGGCGGTCTTGCCTGGGTTGGTCGGCGGTGGTCTTGTACAGCGGTGGTCTTGCCTGGGTTGGTTGGCGGCGGTCTTGTACGGCGGTGGTTTTGCCTGGGTTGGTCGGCGGCGGTCTTGTACGGCGGCGGTCTTGTACAGCAGCGGTCTTGCCTGGGTTGGTCGGCGGTGGTCTTGTACAGCGGCGGTCTTGCCTGGGTTGGTTGGCGGAGGTCTTGTACAGCAGTGGTCTTGCTTGGGTTGGTCGGCGGTGGTCTTGTACAGCGGCGGTCTTGCCTGGGTTGGTTGGCGGCGGTCTTGTACGGCGGTGGTCTTGCCTGGGTTGGTCGGCGGCGGTCTTGTACAGCAGCGGTCTTGCCTGGGTTGGTCGGCGGTGGTCTTGTACAGCGGCGGTCTTGCCTGGGTTGGTTGGCGGCGGTCTTGTACGGTGGTGGTCTTCTACAGCAGCGGTCTTGCCTGGGTTGGTCGGCGGTGGTCTTGTACAGCGGCGGTCTTGCCTGGGTTGGTTGGCGGCGGTCTTGTACAGCAGCGGTCTTGCCTGGGTTGGTTGGCGGTGGTCTTGTACAGCGGCGGTCTTGCCTGGGTTGGTTGGCGGCGGTCTTGTACGGCGGTGGTCTTGTACAGCGGCGGTCTTGCCTGGGTTGGTTGGCGGCGGTCTTGTACGGCGGCGGTCTTGCTTGGGTTGGTTGGCGGCGGTCTTGTACGGCGGTGGTCTTGCCTGGGTTGGTCGGCGGCGGTCTTGCTTGGGTTGGTTGGCGGCGGTCTTGTACGGCGGCGGTCTTGCCTGGGTTGGTTGGCGGCGGTCTTGTATGGCGGCGGTCTTGTACGGCGGCGGTCCTGCAGCTTTGCTTTCTGCGGTCGGTGCAGGAGGCCGTGCTTCTCCCGCTCCTTTCTTTATATTGCACACAGCCTCTCTCCTTTCTCACTCCACAAGTGACGGCTTGTAGTAAAGCCCATATTACCGGCGTCTGTATTTATTAGAGCAGTGAAATAAGTGGAGCCGGTAACGGCCGTTGTTTACACTCTGTAATATTCTCTCCGAGCTCCGTGGCTGCAGAGTCCTTGAGGAAATTTGCTCATAAATATTATGGCCGCTCCACATAAAGCAGGTTTGCCCAGGTAGCCGCAGAGCACGCCGCCACCGCCTGAAAACATCGGCAAATGCATTTTTTTTTTTATGTAAACAATCAATCTCTGGCGCGGTGCGATGTGTCATTCAGGAGTGAAGCGAGGAGGTAAAGGACGACGATGGAGGACGGCGGATGTGAGGACCCCGTGTGGAACGCAGCGACCAGAGACGTTTCTTCACAGTGATGTGTAATAAGGGAGCGGTATCAGCAGAGTCTGAGGATGGGAGCTTTCAGGAGACTGCCCATGAATGCTGCAGATTTCTCCAATGCAATTTAGCGGGACCTTCTGGAGGATTGGACGCTCCAAAAAACTTTGTGCATCTTGAAACACACGACAGGATGCAGCGGTACGTCACATGTTGAGTTGATTGTCTGCAGTGGTCACGTGACTATAGTTATTGTTGGGAACATCTTCTGGATTCTCGGAATTCATCCATATCGGATCCTCACTTTCTCTACAGGTGTTTTTTTTTCTCCTCGCATCTTAAAAATAAAGATCACTAATGAGACGTCTCCGGCAGAATCCCCCCCCCCCACCGCCGCCCCCCGCCGCCTCTTTATAAGGTCGTTTTTTTTCTTTTTCTGTCGCACATCACCGGTTATTACACACGAGAAGTGATTGTCCAGCGAGGTGGAAGCCGGGCGCCAGCGTCTGAGCGTGTTCAGCACAAAATGTGCGCGGAGCGTGAGATCAAACCCGAGCCGTCATTAACCCGACAGCATTAACCTAAATAGAAAAGCTCCTCATCTGCATGTACCCTGGGTGAGGACGGCGCAGGAGGCGCTCACCACCACCACCTCCACCGCCGCCGCCACAGCCTCCTCCACCAGCGCCACCTCCGCCACCACCAGCACCTCCACTGCCACCGCCTCCACCACCACTGCTGCCTCCACCAGCACCAGCACCTCCACTGCCGCTGCCGCCGCCTCTGCCACTGCCTCCTCCACCTCTGCCACTGCCTCCTCCACCTCTGCCACTGCCTCCTCCACCTCTGCCACTTCCTCCTCCGCCGCTGCCACTTCCTCCTCCGCCGCTGCCACTTCCTCCTCCGCCGCTGCCACTTCCTCCTCCGCCGCTGCCACTGCCTCCTCCGCCGCTGCCGCCTCCACCACTGCCGCCACCACTGCCGCCTCCACCACCACCACCACCACCACCGCCGCTGCAGCCTCCATCACCACGCCAGAGAACACTCAGGTGTCGGGGTTTGTTGTTTCCAGGATCTTCCATCTGGCTGAGCGCAGCGTCGCCCCCGGCACACAGTGTTCTCTGATTCTGCCGTTACCTGTTGTGTGATGTGTAAACACCGGACGGACAGCAGATTGTTTATAGATCGGAGACCGCGCCATTTATCTGCCGCTATGTCATAACCCGCGAACGTCACAGTAACCGCGCACCACGTATGTGCATGTATCATAGAGCGGTCTGCAACTGTGCGATCACATGTGGCCTATGTCATTATCGTTCTCAAGATCTCTGCTCCCTGTCAATGACGTCCATCCCTCATTATTACATCTATAGCGTTACATAGACTGGTTATTATACAGATTTACCTGCCCTGCGACTGTCACATCCAGAGCTGCACTCGGTATTCTTCTGGTGAAATCACTGTGTATGGACAATATAATATGTATTCTGCAGAATGGTGAGTGCAGCTCTGGAGTATAATACAGGAGGTAACTCAGGATCAATAATGTAATGTACGCAGTGACTGCACCAGCAGAATAGTGAGTGCTGCTCTGGAGTATAATACAGGAGGTAACTCAGGATCCGTAATGTAATGTATGTACACAGTGACTACACCAGCAGAATAGTGAGTGCATCTCTGGAGTATAATACAGGAGGTAACTCAGGATCAATAATGTAATGTACGCAGTGACTGCACCAGCAGAATAGTGAGTGCAGCTCTGGAGGATAATACAGGAGGTAACTCGGGATCAGTAATGTAATGTATGTACACAGTGATTGCACCAGCAGAATAGTGAGTGCAGCTCTGGAGTATAATACAGGAGGTAACTCAGGATCAGTAATGTAATGTACGCAGTGAGTGCAGCTCTGGAGTATGACATAGGATAAGCACTGTGTTTAGTAATGGAGCTGTAGTAGGGATGTTTGTGTTGCTCTTAGCATCTAACTACAAAGTACCATGCAATCTGTAGGGTCTGATGTTGTCGGCTGCAGTTTGATATAAAGTTTAATGATTTAATCTTTTCGCTTTTCTGTTTTTCCTGCTGTAGACATGAGTCTTTGGAGAGCGTTCAGGAAGCTGGGTCGCTTGGTGTGAATCCTGAGCTCATAACCACTGAGCCTCATGACTCGGACTCCACCACCGAGGCTTCCGCTCAGAATATCGATGTTGCGGAGCAGCCGATCGTCGCAGCAGAGTCTCAGAATGAGCCGCAGTCAGAGACTTCAGCCCCCGCTGCGCAGGAGGAGTCTGTGGAAAGTGACCCGTCCACCGGAGACGTGAGTGAGACGGATCCCTGCCCCGAACCCGGGAGTCCGCCAGAGCCGCAGAGGAAGGTCACATACTCTGATATCGTGCGAGAAGGAAGAAGATTCAACATCGACCTGGTCTCCAAGGTGAGCAGATCTGCGGAGCTGCACTCTCCCTATAGGCTTTCCTTACTAAACGCCATGTTCCCAGCACCGCACAGCCGATCTATGACCACATCAAAGCTGAATATGCAGTGACCCAGTGAGACTGTAAAAGCCAAACCGGACAACATGCTTAATTATACCCCATTTCAAAAATGATTTTAGCCCCAATTACATGCATGTAAACAAAATACTTACCAAAAAGTGAGCAACTCATATACTGTACATATTCTGTGCTGAGTCTAAGTTTTATAACCTTTTAAACTGTGTACATACAATACTGATCCTGAGTTACCTCCTGTATTATACTCCAGAGCTGCGCTCACTATTCTGCTGCTGCAGTCACTGTGTACATACATTACATTACTGATCCGGAGTTACCTCCTGTATTATACTCCAGAGCTGCACTCACTATTCTGCTGCTGCAGTCACTGTGTACATACATTACATTACTGATCCGGAGTTACCTCCTGTATTATACTCCAGAGCTGCACTCGCTCTGTAGATGGATTTTCAGGCATCTACACAGTATATGTCTTGCTTAGTTCTGCCTTGTGTTTTCTCCTGAATATTTGTATCTTTCGGCCTCACAGCTGTGATATCGGCTTTTCCCGGTTTCCTAGAAGCTGCACTTCTGTCTATTTTGTAACTTGCAGGAAGAGTTGAAAAGATTAAAAACTTTTTGTATGATTTTTATTTTTTTTTATTTTTCTACTTAAAGGGCCGGCGCTGTTTTCCGGCCTGGTCCGCTGCCCGCCTTCTGCTCCCGATATGGCGGTAGATCAGGGAATGGCGCCGGTGACTTGTTATCTCTTCATTACATCTAATATTTACATTTCTGCGCTCGCCGCCGGCCACAACTGACTGATCCCATCCACTTAATTAGCTCTTATGGTTTATTTTCCTATAAATCCTTTTTTTCCTTTAATAATTGCACCTTGTAGCGGGAATGAATATTAATGATCCCGGCCTCACTTTTCATCTCATAATATAGATGTGAACCCAGAAGAAATGTCTTTTTCGGAGCGCGAGCCTCGTCTGCCTCCGCGATTCATCACCGTGATCAGTCTCTCTGTCTCGCTGCAAATCAAAGACATAATTGAGTTCCTGAGGATGGATTAGGCCGAAAAATCATTTACTCTGCACGCATTTAGCAGCAATGTCAGGGCTCAGAGGAGGCGACGGACCACGCTCGGGAGCTACTATAGATCCCTCACATGTCAGAGATCCAGCACATGAGGGTCGCAGAACAAATAAAGACAATATTCCAAATGCAACGTATAGTAACGGGAAATGTAACTATATAGCATTGTAGGTGACAGAAATCTCCTCTAACTTATGAGAACACGTGCGCCCTCTATCCTGGGAATGTAAATAGGATTGCCCCTTCGTGAATATACATACCATCTCCCCCAAAGCTGATCATACAAAGCCGCAGAACCAAGCTCATAAGGTATATACAGCATCAGAAGCAAGCTCATAAGGTATATACAGCACCAGAACCAAGCTCATAAGGTATATACAGCACCAGAACCAAGCTCATAAGCTATGTACAGCACCAGAACCGAGCTTATAAGCTATGTACAGCACTAGAACTGAGCTCATAATGGATATACAGTACCAGAACCAAGCTTATAACATATATATATATAATATAGCACCAGAACCAAGCTTATAATGTATATACAGCACCAGACCCAAGCTCATAAGGTATATACAGCATCAGAACCAAGCTCATAATGTACATACAGTTAGGTCCAGAAATATTTGGACAGTGACACAATTTTGGCGAGTTGGGCTCTGCATGCCACCACATTGGATTTGAAATGAAACCTCTACAACAGAATTCAAGTGCAGATTGTAACGTTTAATTTGAAGGTTTGAACAAAAATATCTGATAGAAATTGTAGGAATTGTCACATTTCTTTACAAACACTCCACATTTTAGGAGGTCAAAAGTAATTGGACAAATAAACCAAACCCAAACAAAATATTTTTATTTTCAATATTTTGTTGCGAATCCTTTGGAGGCAATCACTGCCTTAAGTCTGGAACCCATGGACATCACCAAACGCTGGGTTTCCTCCTTCTTAATGCTTTGCCAGGCCTTTACAGCCGCAGCCTTCAGGTCTTGCTTGTTTGTGGGTCTTTCCGTCTTAAGTCTGGATTTGAGCAAGTGAAATGCATGCTCAATTGGGTTAAGATCTGGTGATTGACTTGGCCATTGCAGAATGTTCCACTTTTTTGCACTCATGAACTCCTGGGTAGCTTTGGCTGTATGCTTGGGGTCATTGTCCATCTGTACTATGAAGCGCCGTCCGATCAACTTTGCGGCATTTGGCTGAATCTGGGCTAAAAGTATATCCCGGTACACTTCAGAATTCATCCGGCTACTCTTGTCTGCTGTTATGTCATCAATAAACACAAGTGACCCAGTGCCATTGAAAGCCATGCATGCCCATGCCATCACGTTGCCTCCACCATGTTTTACAGAGGATGTGGTGTGCCTTGGATCATGTGCCGTTCCCTTTCTTCTCCAAACTTTTTTCTTCCCATCATTCTGGTACAGGTTGATCTTTGTCTCATCTGTCCATAGAATACTTTTCCAGAACTGAGCTGGCTTCATGAGGTGTTTTTCAGCAAATGTAACTCTGGCCTGTCTATTTTTGGAATTGATGAATGGTTTGCATCTAGATGTGAACCCTTTGTATTTACTTTCATGGAGTCTTCTCTTTACTGTTGACTTAGAGACAGATACACCTACTTCACTGAGAGTGTTCTGGACTTCAGTTGATGTTGTGAACGGGTTCTTCTTCACCAAAGAAAGTATGCGGCGATCATCCACCACTGTTGTCATCCGCTATCTCTCTGATGGATTTTTTCTTTTTTTTCAGCCTCAGGATGTTCTGCTTCACCTCAATTGAGAGTTCCTTAGACCGCATGTTGTCTGGTCACAGCAACAACTTCCAAATGCAAAACCACACACCTGTAATCAACCCCAGACCTTTTAACTACTTCATTGATTACAGGTTAACGAGGGAGATGCCTTCAGAGTTAATTGCAGCCTTTGGAGTCCCTTGTCCAATTACTTTTGGTCCCTTGAAAAAGAGGAGGCTATGCATTACAGAGCTATGATTCCTAAACCCTTTCTCCGATTTGGATGTGAAAACTCTCATATTGCAGCTGGGAGTGTGCACTTTCAGCCCATATTATATATAGAATTGTATTTCTGAACATGTTTTTGTAAACAGCTAAAATAACAAAACTTGTGTCACTGTCCAAATATTTCTGGACCTAACGGTACAGCACCAGAACCAAGCTTATAATGTATATACAACCAAGCTTATAAGGTATATACAGCACCAGAACCAAGCTCATAGGGTATATACAGCACCAGAACCAAGCTCATAGGGTATATACAGCACCAGAACCAAGCTTATAGGGTATATACAGTACCAGAACCAAGCTCATAAGGTATATACAGCACCAGAACCAAGCTTATAATGTATATACAGCACCAGAACCAAGCTTATAATGTATATACAGCACCAGAACCAAGCTCATAAGGTATATACAGCACCAGAACCAAGCTCATAGGGTATATACAGCACCAGAACCAAGCTTATAGGGTATATACAGTACCAGAACCAAGCTCATAAGGTATATACAGTACCAGAACCAAGCTCATAAGGTATATACAGCATCAGAACCAAGCTCATAAGGTATATACAGCACCAGAACCAAGCTCATAAGCTATGTACATCACTAGAACTGAGCGCATAATGGATATACAGTACCAGAACCAAGCTTATAACATACAGTATGTACAGCACCAGAACAAAGTTCATAAGGTATATACAGCACTAGAACCAAGCTCATAAGGTATATACAGCACCAGAACCAAGCTCATAAGGTATATACAGCACCAGAACCAAGCTTATAATGTATATAAAGCACCAGAACCAAGCTCATAAGGTATATACAGCACCAGAACCAAGCTTATAAGGTATATACAGTACCAGAACCAAGCTTATAATGTATATACAGCACCAGAACCAAGCTCATAAGGTATATACAGCACCAGAACCAAGCTCATAGGGTATATACAGCACCAGAACCAAGCTTATAATGTATATACAGCACCAGAACCAAGCTTATATGGTATATACAGCACCAGAACCAAGCTCATAAGGTATATACAGCACCAGAACCAAGCTCATAAGGTATATACAGCATCAGAACCAAGCTCGAGTCATAAGGTATATACAGCACCAGAACCAAGCTCATAAGCTATGTACATCACTAGAACTGAGCGCATAATGGATATACAGTACCAGAACCAAGCTTATAACATACAGTATGTACAGCACCAGAACAAAGTTCATAAGGTATATACAGCACTAGAACCAAGCTCATAAGGTATATACAGCACCAGAACCAAGCTTATAATGTATATAAAGCACCAGAACCAAGCTCATAAGGTATATACAGCACCAGAACCAAGCTTATAATGTATATACAGCACTAGAGCCAAGCTTATAATATATATACAGAACCAAAACCAAGCTCATAGGGTATATACAGCACCAGAACCAAGCTTATAATGTATATACAGCACCAGAACCAAGCTCATAAGGTATATACAGCACCAGAACCAAGCTCATAAGGTATATACAGCATCAGAACCAAGCTCATAAGGTATATACAGCACCAGAACCAAGCTCATAAGCTATGTACATCACTAGAACTGAGCGCATAATGGATATACAGTACCAGAACCAAGCTTATAACATACAGTATGTACAGCACCAGAACAAAGCTCATAAGCTATGTACATCACTAGAACTGAGCGCATAATGGATATACAGTACCAGAACCAAGCTTATAACATACAGTATGTACAGCACCAGAACAAAGTTCATAAGGTATATACAGCACTAAAACCAAGCTCATAAGGTATATACAGCACCAGAACCAAGCTTATAATGTATATACAGCACTAGAGCCAAGCTTATAATGTATATACAGCACCAGAACCAAGCTCATAGGGTTTATACAGCACCAGAACCAAGCTTATAATGTATATACAGCACCAGAACCAAGCTCATAAGGTATATACAGCATCAGAACCAAGCTCATAAGCTATGTACATCACTAGAACTGAGCGCATAATGGATATACAGTACCAGAACCAAGCTTATAACATACAGTATATACAGCACCAGAACCAAGCTTATAACATACAGTATGTACAGCACCAGAACAAAGTTCATAAGGTATATACAGCACCAGAACCAAGCTTATAATGTATATACAGCACCAGAACCAAGCTCATAAGGTATATACAGCATCAGAATCAAGCTCATAAGGTATATACAGCACCAGAACCAAGCTCATAGGGTATATACAGCACCAGAACCAAGCTTATAATGTATATACAGCACCAGAACCAAGCTCATAAGGTATATACAGCATCAGAATCAAGCTCATAAGGTATATACAGCACCAGAACCAAGCTCATAAGCTATGTACATCACTAGAACTGAGCGCATAATGGATATACAGTACCAGAACCAAGCTTATAACATACAGTATATACAGCACCAGAACCAAGCTTATAACATACAGTATGTACAGCACCAGAACCAAGCTCATAAGGTATATACAGCACTAGAACCAAGCTCATAATGTATATACAGCACCAGAAACAAGCTTATAACATATATACAGCACCAGAAATAAGCTCATAATGCATATACAGTATCAGAACCAAGCTCATAATGTATATACAGCAATAGAAACAAGCTTATAAAATATATACAGCACTAGAACTAAGGTCATCATGTATATAAAGTGTCAGAACCAAGCTCATAAGGAATATACAGCACCAGAACTGAGCTTATAATGGATTTACAGTGCCAGAACCAAGTTTATAACATATATAAAGCACCAGAACCAAGCTCATGATGAATATACAGCAACAGAACCAAGCTTATAACAGGTACACAGCACCAGAACCAAGCTTATATATAAAGCACAAGTACCAAGATCATAATGTATGTACAGCACCAGAATTAAGGTCGCAATGTATATACAATACCATAATGTGTGTGTGTGTATATATATATATATATATATATATATATATATATATATATAATAGCACCAGGATCATAACATGCATAGAGTATCAGAATCAAGCTGGTCACATATATATACGGTTCCAGAACAGCGTTTATACAAGAAAAGAACTAAGCTCATAACCACATGTATAAAGTGTGTGAACTGAGCTCATTATGCACATAGAGAACTAGAACCAAGTGTATGATATGAATACCAGAGCAAAGGTTATAGGGAGAATGAGAATACAGCATCAGAACCGTGCTCATATTATTACAGCACCATAAACAAGTTCTAACCTAATATACAATACCAGAACCAAGCACAGTACATATAGTATCAGCACCATATACAGCAGAAGAACTAAACAATATATATAAATCAGCAGAATTGTTCATACAGCACTAAGCTGTGCTCCTAACGGGAGAGTACTGGATCCAGACATGTAACATAACTATATAACCATGGTCATTACATAAAAACCACATAAGAATCAGTCACACCATATATTCAGCACCAAAACCGCGCTTGTAAGTCCATTATAGTATCAGAACCGAGCACAGTGCATAGATACAGCACCAGGATACAAGAATACTGGACTAATCTGCTAGTCTGGAATAGAACTACTGGGCTTTCTGAACCATTGGTTTCCAGATAGATGAAGTGTCATGTGTTCATTCATGTCTGAGTTACACAGTCTTTCTACCTTATTAGCGTGTATATGTCGCCGACGTAGTCCGCTGCGTTGTACAGATCCGCTGTCACCTGTTGCTCTGTTTGCTCTGCAGTTCCTTTATTCTCGTGGATTATTAATCGATCTGCTGATAAAATCCAACGTCAGCCGCTACACAGAATTCAAGAACGTCACCCGGATCCTCACCTACCACCACGGCAAGATCGAGCAGGTGAGTGCCTGGGAGCGGCGGTCGTCGGGTGTGCGGAGGATTCAGAGACTGGTCCAGGGTAACGTGGGCATCCCTTCCTCCGGTAGGTGCCGTGTTCTCGCTCCGACGTCTTCTCCAGCAAGCAGCTGTCCATGATCGAGAAGAGGACGCTGATGAAATTCCTGACGTTCTGTGCGGACTACGAGCAGCATCCCGAGGAATATGAAGGTGCAGTGTGTGAGAATGTTATCTGTAGAGATGAGGGAAGGGGTCCCGGGCTCAGCGTCCGGTCTGCGTCTGGCTGCCGTGACGGGGTCTCCGGGAGTCCTGCAGGTGGGAGGAGGTCTCTGGGCTTCTATATGGCGGCTACTGGTGTGACTAGTGACGTGATTTGAACTGTTTTCTGGTACAGATCACAAGGAGGCCATGTTTTCCGAGTTTCTCCATTATAAGCGGTTATCTCCCAGTCTGCAGCACTTTGTCCTCTGCTCCATTGCGATGGTGTCCAAGTCCAGCAGCACCATAGAGGGACTGAAGGCGACGCAACATTTCCTGCGGTGCCTCGGCCGCTACGGAAATACTCCGTTCCTGTTTCACATGTACGGCCTGGGAGAGATCCCTCAGTGTTTCTGCAGGTGAGTGCAAAAGATGGAGCATACCATGATAGTCTACAATTGCCGCCTGAGCAGGGGTCCTCACCGGAGCTGCCGGTAACATCATCTGCAGCCCCACAAGATATAACAGCCCCATGATAGTCTATAGTGGTCGTCCTCACCAGAGCTGCCGGTAACATCGTATGCAGCTTCATAAGCTAAAAAAAATAAAATAAAAAAATAAAGTAAACTGTGAGGGCATAGCACCTCTCACAGCTGATGCTTTGTTACACTTTCCTCGTCCTGTATGGGCACTGCTCTCCGGCCTGCCTTGTTTTATCTGCTCTGATACATTGTAGAGAAGTGGATGTGATATTTTATATATTGATCCGCCATATACTGCACGTATCAGGAAGACTATGGCTATGCCGGCATATCTGCCTTCTGGCTTGACAACTAAACTGCAGCATTTTGAAAAAAAAGCAGTAAAAGCACATGCGTTTTCGAGGCGTTTTCAATGCATTTTCGATGCGTTTTTGCAGCATTTTGAGATTGACAAGTCCATAGGTGGAAAATGTAACCAAAACGCAATGATGAAGTGACGCTGCTTTTTTTTTTTTTTTTTTTTTTTTTTTTTAGGAAACGATTTTGACAAATTTGTCAAACAGATCGCTGCCTAAAAAAAAGCAAAGTGCGCATGGAAATCCTGATTTCTCAGACTTTGCTGGGGAAGCAAAACGCATGCATGTTGTCATTGACACGCTGCAGTTTAAAAAGCGGCCAAAAAGCAAGAAAAAAGCAACGTGCGGACATGGCCTTATAGCTTTGTTTATTTTACCTTTCTTAAAGGGATTCTCCATATCTGATTCCTTCCACCTCAGTGGATACCTTGTGCTGGTGGAGGGGTGTGATCAGATGCCGTCCTGTCACAGTGCCTTGTCAGTGCTACGTTGTCTTCAGCTCTCATTTTCCCTTTCGGCCATGACCGCACCACCTGAGAGATCGGTTCCGCCCACATCAGGACAGGAAACCCACTGTTAAAGAGGCGGTACCTCTCCTCTACATCAGTTTGGTTTCCTGTTTTGATGGGACAACCCACGGATTCTCCCAGGTCTGACCCGGTGTGGAAGTTTGGTTTCTTACCAAAAGCCGGCATTCGGGCCTGGATGCACCTCCCCAGGGCTTTGGCCGTCTGCGGTGGTGGGGCGCAGGCCTGGAGCGGGAGCTCGGCTCTGCGTCGCCCCAGGCTTTGTGATCCTCAGACGGAGCCCGCGAGACGGGCGCCCTGCTGACGGAACGCTGGGGTGAAGAGGAAGTGACGCGGCACCCGGAAGTTCATCACCTGCGCATGTGCATGGTGTTCCAAGATGGCAGCGCCCAGCGAACAGATTTCAAGCGGGAAATTTGAACCAGGGAGGTATGAGGAGTCACCTTCGCTGCATTCTGGTGAGTATGACGTCTCCCCTATTCAGGATGAAAGACAACTCTCCTCCAGAGCAGGATGTGCTGGAACAGCATGCAGATTCCCAGGGCAGCGAGGGGAGCGCTCCTCCGGCAGTGCTAGTCCCTCCAGTCCGGCAAGTCGACATTCCAGGAGATCTGAGAAATCCAAATCTGGAAGTCATAGGCTGTGTCCACGGTAGAATGTACCTGCGGATTTTTCTGCATGAAAATCCGCGACTTTCGCGGCAAATCCGCACCTTATTTTTGCCGCGGATTTACCGCGAACTTGCCGCGGATTTTGATGCAGATTTTTTTTTTTTTCCCCATTCTATAGCCAAAATCCGCACCAAAATCCGCAACAATAATTGACATGCTGCAGATTTTTCCGGATCAAAATCCGCGGCAAATCCGCCGCGGAAAAATCCGCAGCATGGACACAGCATTTCCAAAATGCCATTGAAATGGCTTGGAAGTGCCGCTGCTGCAGATTTTCGGAAAATCCGCGGTAAATCCGCAGCGTGGGCACATAGCCTTAAACTGCCTCCGAAACCGGTACCAGATCCGCCATCTTGAGGGGTGAGTGTCTGCTGCAGCATTTCATTGTTTAAAGGTCCCCCCTATGTTCCCTTCTTTCTTCAGGAGGTACCTCTAAGAGGAATCAGGAATTGTGGGGGTTACAAGGACAGTCTATCCTCAGATTACCAAGGAGGCCTTGTCCCACCTGTATCAGAGGTCTTCTGTTTTATTTATAGATCATAATGTTGAAATTACGTACAAAATGAAACAACGTGACCAAATCCTGACAGGTTTCAGACCCTAGAACAGGGTCCTTATTCTTAGGTTTCATGGACAAATATGTGTTGAATTTATAAGAGGAAACATGGACTTGTCTCAGTGAATCAGTGTCTAAGTGAAGACATCTGCTGTAGACTGATTGCTCCCTGTCTGGTCTTAAATGAAAAAAAGAGGCTGCTGGGTGTTGTGGTGCACCTTTAACCCTGGCTATATGCTGGGTGTTGTGGTGCACCTTTAACCCTGGCTATATGCTGGGTGTTGTCGTGCACCTTTAACCCTGGCTATATGCTGGGTGTTGTGGTGCGCCTGTAACCCTAGCTATATGCTGAGTGTTGTGGTGCACCTGTAACCCTGGCTATATGCTGAGTGTTGTGGTGCACCTGTAACCCTGGCTATATGCTGAGTGTTGTGGTGCACCTGTAACCCTGGCTATAAGCTGGGTGTTGTGGTGCGCCTGTAACCCTGGCTATATGCTGGGTGTTGTGGTTCGCCTGTAACCCTGGCTATATGCTGGGTGTTGTGGTGCGCCTGTAACCCTGGCTATATGCTGGGTGTTGTGGTGCGCCTGTAACCCTAGATATATGCTGGGTGTTGTGGTGCGCCTGTAACCCTAGATATATGCTGGGTGTTGTGGTGCGCCTGTAACCCTAGATATATGCTGGGTGTTGTGGTGCACCTGTAACCCTAGATATATGCTGGGTGTTGTGGTGCACCTGTAACCCTAGCTATATGCTGGGTGTTGTCGTGCACCTTTAACCCTGGCTATATGCTGGGTGTTGTGGTGCGCCTGTAACCCTAGCTATATGCTGGGTGTTGTGGTGCGCCTGTAACCCTGGCTATATGCTGGGTGTTGTCGTGCACCTTTAACCCTGGCTATATGCTGGGTGTTGTGGTGCGCCTGTAACCCTAGCTATATGCTGGGTGTTGTGGTGCACCTGTAACCCTGGCTATATGCTGGGTGTTGTGGTGCACCTGTAACCCTGGCTATATGCTGGGTGTTGTGGTGCGCCTGTAACCCTAGCTATATGCTGGGTGTTGTGGTGCACCTGTAACCCTGGCTATATGCTGGGTGTTGTGGTGCGCCTGTAACCCTAGATACATGCTGGGTGTTGTGGTGCGCCTGTAACCCTGGCTATATGCTGGGTGTTGTGGTGCGCCTGTAACCCTAGCTATATGCTGGGTGTTGTGGTGCGCCTGTAACCCTAGCTATATGCTGGGTGTTGTGGTGCGCCTGTAACCCTACATATATGCTGAGTGTTGTGGTGCGCCTGTAACCCTGGCTATATGCTGGGTGTTGTGGTGCGCCTGTAACCCTGGCTATATGCTGGGTGTTGTGGTGCGCCTGTAACCCTGGCTATATGCTGGGTGTTGTGGTGCGCCTGTAACCCTAGATATATGCTGGGTGTTGTGGTGCGCCTGTAACCCTAGATATATGCTGGGTGTTGTGGTGCGCCTGTAACCCTAGCTATATGCTGGGTGTTGTGGTGCGCCTGTAACCCTAGATATATGCTGGGTGTTGTGGTGCGCCTGTAACCCTAGATATATGCTGGGTGTTGTGGTGCGCCTGTAACCCTAGATATATGCTGGGTGTTGTGGTGCGCCTGTAACCCTGGCTATATGCTGAGTGTTGTGGTGCACCTGTAACCCTGGCTATAAGCTGGGTGTTGTGGTGCACCTGTAACCCTGGCTATATGCTGAGTGTTGTGGTGCACCTGTAACCCTGGCTATAAGCTGGGTGTTGTGGTGCGCCTGTAACCCTGGCTATATGCTGGGTGTTGTGGTTCGCCCGTAACCCTAGATATATGCTGGGTGTTGTGGTGCGCCTGTAACCCTGGCTATATGGTGAGTGTTGTGGTGCGCCTGTAACCCTAGCTATATGCTGGGTGTTGTGGTTCGCCTGTAACCCTAGCTATATGCTGGGTGTTGTGGTGCGCCTGTAACCCTAGCTATATGCTGCGTGTTGTGGTGCGCCTGTAACCCTAGCTATATGCTGGGTGTTGTGGTGCGCCTGTAACCCTAGCTATATGCTGGGTGTTGTGGTGCGCCTGTAACCCTAGCTATATGCTGCGTGTTGTGGTGCGCCTGTAACCCTAGCTATATGCTGGGTGTTGTGGTGTTCCTGTAACCCTGGCTATATGCTGGGTGTTGTGGTGCGCCTGTAACCCTGGCTATATGCTGGGTGTTGTGGTGCGCCTGTAACCCTGGCTATATGCTGGGTGTTGTGGTGCGCCTGTAACCCTGGCTATATGCTGGGTGTTGTGGTGCGCCTGTAACCCTGGCTATATTGGGAGGCTTGGACTGTTGTATCACTTGTGATTCTCAGTTCTGGTCCAGATTGTGCTATGTGGTTACTGTCCTCTGATGACTGAGGACGGGTGGTGCCTGGCAAAAAAAAAATCCCAAAGCAAATCAAAGCACTGTTAAAAAAAAAAAAAAAAAAAAAAAAAAAAAAACCCCACACATAATGTTACCACTAAAAGCTTAATTGTGACACTCTAGGTGTGATCAAAGATACATAGTTCATAATTCTATCATTCCAGATGTTGTAAAGTGTAAATAAGCGAATCACTCAGACCAGAAAAGACTGCTTCTATTGTTCTCTGTTGTCAACCTTTATACACAACTGTTATTGGTATAGAGAGGCTGCAACTATTATCACTTGTCAATCTTACAAGTCATAGAATAACTGTTATAATGTGGGATAACTACTGCTTTTAATCTCTGTTGTCAGCTATTACTAACCAAGAAAAGGCTGTTATAATATGGGGGAACCACATCCACTATTCTCTATTGTCAACCTTAACAGGCTAGGTAAGAAACTATTGTAAGGCTATGTGCACACAGTGCGTTTTTTTGACGCTGCGTTTTTGTGCGTTTTTGGCCGCTAAAAACACACCTGCGTCGAAAAAACGCGGCAAAAAACGCACGCGTTTTGCCGCGATTTGGTGCGTTTTTTTGCTGCGTTTTGCTGCGTTTTTGCTCACTGCGTCCTTATGCGTTTTTTATCAGTGAACAAAAAAAAGGTCTGATGTCATTTCCTTCTTCAATGTGTTCTTCATTCTCCACTAGTGTATGCAGAAGAGCAGACAGCTGCAGAACTACAAGGCTCAGCATCCTCCATCCAATAGTGTATGCAGGAGAGCAGACAGCAGCTGTCGAACTACAAGGCTCAGCATCCTCCTTCCAGGACTGTATGCAGGATTTCTTTGCCCCCCCAAACAAGAAAAATGACGTGGGCTTCGCCATATTTTTGTATGCTAGCTGGGTACAGCAGGCAGGTACGGGCTGCCCCCAACCCCCAGCTGCCTATTTGTACCCGGCTGGGAACCAAAAATATAGGGAAGCCCTTTTTTTTTAAATTATTTCATGAATTTCATGAAATAATTTTTTAAAAAAAAATGACGTGAGCTTCGCCCAATTTTTGAGTCCAGCCGGGTACAACTAGGCAGCTGGGGATTGGAATCCACAGTGCAGGGTGCCCAAGCTTTCTGGGAACCCCCGCTGTGAATTGCAGTCCCGCAGCCACCCCAGAAAATGGCGCTTTCATAGAAGCGCCATCTTCTGGCGCTGTATCCAACTCTTCTAGCTGCCCTGATGCCGGGTGGCTAGCTAGGTAATAATGGAGTTAGGGCTAGCTGTATATTATCAGCTGGCCCTAAGCCCGAAATTCATGGTGTCACGCCAATATTAGACATGGCCACCATGAATTTCTAGTAAAGATAAAAAAAAACACAACACACAGAAAAATATTTTTATTAGAAATAAAACACAACACAATTAGTGACTCCATCTTTATTGAAATAAAGAACCCCCCCCTCCGCAGTAATCCTGGGTCAGGGTCCCGCGCCGTCCAATCCGGATCCAATATCATCTGATCGGTTTGCTGGAAGGCAAAGCGATCAGATGATGTGTCAGGATCAAGTGCCTGAATCCCATCACACATCAGCTGATTGTATAAAAGCCGGTTATACAATCAGCAGATGCATCGGTGCAAAAAAAAAAAATAAATAATACTCACTTATGTGCTGATTACCGGCAGCTCCTGGAGCGATCGATTGGACAGGAGTCTGATCCCGTCCGATCGCTGCAGCAGCTGCCGGTAATCAGGGATGAAGTCTCCTGACGCATCCGCTGATACCGGCCGGGCGCCCGCGTCACCGCGATACTTACGATCACCTGATGCGTCAGGTGACTGCATCAGGTGATCCATCGCCAGGTCCTGCATCCATCGGAGGTTTCCCGGCCGTCTGCACACAGCCGGAGCGGCGATACCGTGAGAGGATCTGGGAGCGGGCATGGCACCGGGAGGCTGCAGACATGTGAGTATAACTTTTTTTTTTTTTCTACTGTTAACTTTTGATATTGCAGCCGCTTCCACCTCCTGCCTGTACATGGCGCCGCACGGCAGCATACATGCACAGGACGGGAGATGGAAGCGACGGTGACGGTACCGGGAGGATTCACGCTTCTGTATATACTGACAGAAGGAATCCTCTTCCTGTACACGTCACTTTGCTACCCACCTCCTGCGTTTATAGCTGCGTTTTTGGTCTTAGAAACGCACCAAAACGCACCAAAACGCAGCTATTTGCGTTTCTCATTGCGTCTTTCAACATCCCATTGAACTCAATGGATGAAAAGCGCAGTGAAAAACGCGGGAATAATTGACATGCTGCGTTTTTGTGGCACCACAAAAACGCAGCTGAAAAAAAACAGATGTGTGGGGACAGCAAAAATTAAAACTCATAGACTTTGCTGGGGAAGCAAAGTCCTGCAGTTTTGAGGCCAAAAACGCACCCGAAAAACGCGCAAAAACGCCGCGAAAAATGCACTGTGTGAACTTACCCTAAAGCATGGAAACTAACGTCTATTGTTCTCTGTTCTCAGCCATACAAGCTGGGGAAAAAAAAGGGGGTAATCTTAGGAAACTACATCTCTACTCTCTGGTTTTGGCTTGTGTGGAAACACCAAGCCTCGAGGCTGAGTTGAGAGGTATTAGCCGTGCTGAAGTCAGGGAAACACATAAACAATCCACTAGGAAGATGGGGGAACTTCAGATAAATCAGGCGGCTCTGAACGGGGATCCAGAAAATTGTCACCTGCCTCTTCCTCAGCCTTGGACTCCTCATCTTCCTCAGATGTGGACGGCAGACTATGCTCCCCATCCTCTGAGGTGACACCCCTAGTGGAAGCTGTCCACTCCACTATGGGGCTGGTGGATGATAAAGATCCTGAATCCACACAAGACCTCATGTTGGAGGCCTGGATTGCAGGTCCGTGGTACCTGGAAGGCTGCAGCAGGAGCTCTTTGCCCGGCGGTGGCAGGTACATGTGTAACAAGGTCCATAATGGTTTGGGTCCCTTCTCCTCGCATGCCTCCCTGGTATTAAATCTTGTCCTTGATGCCCTTTCAGATGTTCCCTCCAAGACCCTGAAGGTGGTACTACTCATTGCTTGACGTCCGCTAGACGGGTGGGTGACCTACAGGCGCTCTCCATTGTCCATCCATATACCCAAATTTTGGTCGATAAGGTGGTATTGTGTACAGATCCCTCATAGCCTAAAGTGGTCAAGCCCTTCACAGGTCCCA
Source organism: Anomaloglossus baeobatrachus (assembly GCF_048569485.1). Lineage (NCBI taxonomy): Eukaryota > Metazoa > Chordata > Amphibia > Anura > Aromobatidae > Anomaloglossus > Anomaloglossus baeobatrachus. Next base: position 14,450,945 of record NC_134361.1, read on the forward strand.
GAAATTCATACTGCCTTCCATTGTGACCCTCCTTCCAATGACAAAGTGGACAGGCTCCATAGCTTGGATGTAAGACTTGCCCTTATAACCTACTTAGATAGGACCAGGGAATGGCGGGAATCTCAGGCCCTGTTTTTGCTACTTTACAGCCCCCGGACTTTCCCTAGAACGGATCTACAAGCACCTTGGCTAGGTGGGCCCGGGATGCTATGTCGCTGACCTACTCAGCTAAGGGGGTGCCAGTTCCCCTGCAGATTAGGGCCTTTCCACTGGGTCACTTTCTACTACTTGGGCGGAGCGGGCAGAGGTGTCTATTGATCATATATGCAGGGCCGCCACTTGGTCCTCCTTCCTCTACCTTTTTCTGTCACTATAGACTTGACTTGTCCTCCACGGCCAACCCTTCTTGGTAGACGGGTATTAGAGGCGGTGGTCCCTCGCTAAGGTGATTGGTCTCTAGAATCTCTCAGGTGGTGCTGTCATGGGCGAAAGGGAAAAATCTTAATTACTTACCGGTAATGGGATTTTCAGAAGCCCATGACAGCACCCTTAGTTCCCCCCCTATTCACTGGTTATGGGCACCCTTCGGGGAGTGTTAGAGTTAATGGTGTATTCCTTTGGTGGTGATGTGATTAACATTTTTGTTTGTGTTTTGTTGATCCTCTCTGGCTCTGTAAACCTGCTGATGTGGAGGAGAGGTACCGCCTTTTTATCAGTGGGTTTCCTGTCCTGATGTGGACGGAACCGATCTCTCAGGCTGTGCTGTCATGAGCTTCTGAAAATCCCATTACCGGTAAGTAATTAAGATTATCTCAATACAAAAGTGCAAGACGCCCGAGAACCCCTTTAACCCTTTCCCCAACATCTGCTGTATATGAGCCTCAGACGGCGTGTTCAGGTGCTATATAGCCGGCTTCTGCCAGAAACAGCAGGGAATGGAGCTTGCTCTGATTACTGCTGTTTAACTGCCTAAATGCTGCTGCCCATCCCTGACAGTGGGTATAAGCGGCGTGTCGCCATGTTGCACCTCACGATGCCTCCGCCATAGAGCAGTATCTGTAAGAATTAATAATCAGGAGTAGAGTTCAGCGAGTACCTAACTATTCACTACTCGCAGGAAGAGTACAGCGTTCGGGTAAGGCTGCTTTCACACCTCCGGGTTTTGCAGTGCGGCACAATCCAGCTCAAAAACCTATGCAACGGATGCGGCAAAAAAAACTGATCCGTTGCATAAGCTTTTCCATGCGGCGCGTCCATTTGACGGATGCGGCTTGATACTGAGCATGCACAGTTCAAAAAACACGCATCCGGCATCCATAGGCTTGCATTGTAAATCATTTTTTTCGCCGCAGACTAAAACGTTCCCTTGAACGTTTCATCTGGCCGCCGCATCGGCTAAATATGCCGCATCCGGCAAAAACTGGACTCAACGCAAGGCCATGCGGCACAATCCAGCGCTAATAAATCTATGTGGAAAAACCGCATCCGGCGGGAAAAAAACGGATACGGTTTTCCCGCAAAGCGCTGTATTGTGCCGCACAGCAAAAAACGGATGTGTGAAAGTAGCCTTACTCGTTACTTTGCGAGCAGCATTCTGTAATCTGCAGGCAGCCCAGCGGCCAGTACTCCGCAGATAGCAGCGCGGTATAATGGGGATCTGTCCGCTCCGCTGCCCTGTGATAGGAAAGTCTCTGTGAGCCGCAGATGGATGGAAGTGTCAGGGATGAATGCGGAGCGGCCGCTGCCTCTACATCGTGTCACAGGGGAACATTCCTTTCCGGTGACGTCTACTCCGAGGTGAACGACCAAAACATTGGAGTATTTGTGCTGTCCTGCAATATTACCATGGAATTAACCCCAAATCTGCCGGTCTCCTAAATGAGATCTGTCAGTTTGATTCCAGGAAAGCTGGATGGGAAATTGTAATGTGAGGTCAGAGGAACGTTCCTTCTCACTGTGTATATGCATCGCATTACTGATCCTGAGCTACCTCCTGCATTATACTCCTGAGCTGCACTCACTATTCTGCTGGTGCAATCACTGTGTACATACATTACATTACTGATCCTGAGTTACCTCCTGTATTATACTCCAGAGCTGCACTCACTATTCTGCTGGTGCAATCACTGTGTACATACATTACATTACTGATCCTGAGTTATATCCTGTATTATTCTCCAGAGCTGCACTCACTATTCTGCTGGTGCAGTCACTGTATACATACATTACATTACTGATCCTGAGTTACCTCCTGTATTATACTCCAGAGCTGCACTCACTATTCTGCTGGTGCAGTCACGGTGTACATACATTACATTACTGATCCTGAGTTACCTCCTGTATTATACTCCAGAGCTGCACTCACTATTCTGCTGGTGCAGTCACTGTATACATACATTACATTACTGATCCTGAGTTACCTCCTGTATTATACTCCAGAGCTGCACTCACTATTCTGCTGGTGCAGTCACGGTGTACATACATTACATTACTGATCCTGAGTTACCTCCTGTATTATACTCCAGAGCTGCACTCACTATTCTGCTGGTGCAATCACTGTGTACATACATTACATTACTGATCCTGAGCTACCTCATGTATTATACTCCAGAGCTGCACTCACTATTCTGCTGGTGCAGTCACTGTATACATACATTACATTACTGATCCTGAGTTACCTCCTGTATTATACTCCAGAGCTGCACTCACTATTCTGCTGGTGCAATCACTGTGTACATACATTACATTACTGATCCTGAGTTACCTCCTGTATTATACTCCAGAGCTGCACTCACTATTCTGCTGGTGCAGTCACTGTATACATACATTACATTACTGATCCTGAGTTACCTCCTGTATTATACTCCAGAGCTGCACTCACTATTCTGCTGGTGCAGTCACGGTGTACATACATTACATTACTGATCCTGAGCTACCTCATGTATTATACTCCAGAGCTGCACTCACTATTCTGCTGGTGCAGTCACTGTATACATACATTACATTACTGATCCTGAGTTACCTCCTGTATTATACTCCAGAGCTGCACTCACTATTCTGCTGGTGCAATCACTGTGTACATACTACATTACATTACTGATCCTGAGTTACCTCCTGTATTATACTCTGGAGCTGCACTCGCTATTCTGCTTGTGGTGTTTTCAGACCATTGGATGCAGTTTGCTCCTGTGTGAGCTGTTTTTCGGCCTCAGTCCCCGCTCCAGTCACCTCCAGAGCTGCAGCCGGTGATCAGCGTCTCTCCCCATAGTTGGATCTTCTCTCTCGGGTGCGCGGAGGCCTTGTTTCGTCTCTGTGCCCATCGCGCTCGGGTGATTTCTCTGTTTTATCTCCCGTCTGATTAAAAGTTGAGTGCGTCCATCACTGTGAGGTGAAACCTGTAAATAGAGCGCGGTGCGTGCTGGGCGGACCGCTGCTGCGGCATCACACAGAATCCCCCCCACTCTGATTTCTGCTCAGAATGATACTTTGCGGTGGGGAATGTGACACGTCTGAGCGTTTTATCACCGCGTGGTAATGAGGAATATTTCGGGCGGATTGTTTAGTATGTATAGTAAAGTGTTGCGCGCGGCGTCCATACATCATCGCTCCCCGCCGTTATCTGCAGCTTATCAGAATAAGGTGTCGCTCTGCCGGTGATTTCTCGCTGCCGTCCCACATTCCATTTTAATGTAAACCTCTTAAGCGATTCTCGCGGCCGGTTCCTCCGCGTGTTCTCATCAAGGCCTCTGTTATATATGGCGCGCATACATATTTATGGGAATGATCCAAAGACATTTGGAAGTCACATCCTGCGCCTCATCAGCGGCCTTACTGCATAAACAGAGACCAGGACCGCCGGCTGCACCGCGAGCGCCGGGCCGACCTCTACCCTCCGCCACCAGGGGAGCGCAACGTGCCTGATTTATTACACATCTTCACTGTCTCATAGACCACGTCACCTTTCTCAGGACCTCTGCTTGCTGACAGTGAATTGGATGAGGGCGCAACACATTTTACCTGCCCTGATACATTGTAATAAAGCCGTACAGATCTGTGCAAACGCTTCCAGACCGGATACAATTGTAGTAAATCCCCAGCTGCTAGATGGTTGAGGGTCTCAGGCCTGGGATGTAGGAGTGTCTCCATTCATTGACAGCAAGCAAAGTGACGAGCCCCCGTACGCTGGGTGTCGGGCGGAGGCCTCAGCCGCTGGTGTCTGATCAGGTGGGGGGAGGGGGTGTCTGAAAACCCCTTATATATTGATCTACTTCCCAAAAATTATTTTAAACTTGTAACTAAACTTTCATAAATATATATATATATATATATATATATATATATATATATATATATATATATATATATATATATATATATATATATATATATATATATATATATATAATGTGTGTATGTATGTATGTATGTGTATACATATATATATACACACACACATATATATTATATATGTATTAACACATATATATGTATGTGTGTGTTATATATATATATATATATATATATGTGTATATATATATATATATATATGTATATATATATGTATATATATATATGTGTATATATATATATATATATATGTATATATATATGTATATGTATATATATATATATATATATGTATATGTATATGTGTTGCAGCCGCATTAACACTGTGTAGGTCGGTGGAGATCTGGGTACCGAGACCCCCACCAATCACTCAGCCCACTGTGCTGTATGGCGGCATTGGAAGGTTTAAGGGTCTATACAGGACCAGCTCCAGAACCCGGCAAATTGTGGGGTGTACGGGACCTGGGGTCCATTTGCAATATTTACCATATACTGTACCTACGACGACATATTCGGCTCGAGCTCAGGAGCTGAGCCTGCTTCATGCAGCCTCTGTCCTGGCTGTGTTAGGGTGTGTGTACATGCTGCAGATTTCGTGCAGCAATTTTCTGCATCAAATCTGAACTTTCGGGCAAAAAAACGCACCAAAAAACACGTTTTTGGTGCATTTTGTTTTCCCATACCTTTTTTTTTCTTTAGTGAAGTCAGTGGCTGGAAGGGCTAAAAAACGCAGGAAAATCCAGCCCATCCCTTTTTTCTGCACCAAACCTGCAAGGAGACAAAAAAGCAATATGACTTTGCTGGCTTCAGGACAGGCAGATTTTGGTGCAGATTTCTCTAAAAACGCACTCACCATGTGCACAGGCCCTTATACAGCCGGCACCCCAGTGCTGCAAAGGCAACCGTTTAACCTCTTAGATGCCAATGTCATTCCCAATGGGAAAAGGGAGGCGGCGTCTCTTCTGGCAGCCATCTACCCTCACCCTGCATGATGGCATTTTCATGGCTGCTATAGGGGCTACAGGAGACCCTCGTGTCTGCCATGCATGTGCACATGTGGATTGGCTTCATGAAAGCTTGGCAGTGTTACAACCCACTGCAGCAGTTACATATAGTGGATTGTGTGAAAGATCCATAATAAAAGTGAAGAATAAAATATATATTTAATGCTGCAGTGTTATAAAGCTGTGCATGCATTGAATGAGACAGGAGGGGCTGGCTTGGATTTTCGGACAGCCCCCTTCACATCCGGCAGTGATGAGTGGCGTTACTGGAAACGCTCCAAGTGCAGAGACGATGCAAATAGCGGACAGTTGGGGCAACCTGGAAAAGATAATTTTTTGGAAATCTACAACCCCATTAAGCTTTTTCCTAATGAAATCTGGAGCATTTCTGACTCCGGTGTTTAGTGGACATGAGAGGAGTTACCAGCGGACCCCGTGGATCCATCACTGATGCGGTGCAGGTCTATATTCCTGGTACCTGCAGATGTTCCTGACTTCTGCCCCATCTTTGTCCCTGTAGGACCAGTCTTCTTCTCGGATGCCCCTTTCCGCTGTTCTGCCCATCTCTATCCCTGTAGGACCGGTCTCCTTCTCGGATGCCCCTCTCCCCTGTTCTGCCCCATCTCTGTCCCTGTAGGACCAGTCTCCTCCTTCTCGGATGCCCCTCTCCACTGTTCTGCCCCATCTCTGTCCCTGTAGGACCAGTCTCCTTCTCGGATGCCCCTTTCCGCTGTTCTGCCCCATCTCTGTCCCTGTAGGACCAGTCTCCTTCTCGGATGCCCCTCTCCGCTGTTCTGCCCCATCTCTGTCCCTGTAGAACCAGTCTCCTTCTCGGATGCCTCTTTCCGCTGTTCTGCCCCATCTCTGTCCCTGTAGGACCAGTCTCCTTCTCGGATGCCCTTTCTCCGCTGTTCTGCCCCATCTCTGTCCCTGTAGGACCAGTCTCCTTCTCGGATGCCCCTCTCCACTGTTCTGCCCCATCTCTGTCCCTGTAGGACCAGTCTCCTTCTCGGATGCCCCTTTCCGCTGTTCTGCCCCATCTCTGTCCCTGTAGGACCAGTCTCCTTCTCGGATGCCCCTCTCCGCTGTTCTGCCTCATCTTTGTCCCTGTAGGACCAGTCTCCTTCTCGGATGCCCCTCTCCGCTGTTCTGCCTCATCTCTGTCCCTGTAGGACCAGTCTCCTTCTCGGATGCCCCTCTTCGCTGTTCTGCCCCATCTCTGTCCCTGTAGGACCAGTCTCCTCCTCGGATGCCCCTCTCCACTGTTCTGCCCCATCTCTGTCCCTGTAGGACCAGTCTTCTCGGATGCCCCTCTCCGCTGTTCTGCCCCATCTCTGTCCCTGTAGCACCAGTCTCCTTCTCGGATGCCCTTTCTCTGCTGTTCTGCCCCATCTCTGTCCCTGTAGGACCAGTCTCCTTCTCGGATGCCCCTCTCCGCTGTTCTGCCCCATCTCTGTCCCTGTAGGACCAGTCTCCTTCTCGGATGCCCCTCTCCGCTGTTCTGCCCCATCTCTGTCCCTGTAGGACCAGTCTCCTCCTCGGATGCCCCTTTCCGCTGTTCTGCCCCATCTTTGTCCCTGTAGGACCAGTCTCCTCCTCGGATGCCCCTTTCCGCTGTTCTGCCCCATCTCTGTCCCTGTAGGACCAGTCTCCTCCTCGGATGCTCCCCTCTGCTGTTCTGCCCCATCTCTGTCCCTGTAGGACCAGTATCCTTCTCGGATGCCCCTCTCCGCTGTTCTGCCCCATCTCTGTCCCTGTAGGACCAGTCTCCTTCTCGGATGCCCTTTCTCTGCTGTTCTGCCCCATCTCTGTCCCTGTAGGACCAGTCTCCTTCTCGGATGCCCCTTTCCGCTTTTCTGCCCCATCTCTGTCCCTGTAGGACCAGTTTCCTCCTCGGATGCCCCTTTCCGCTGTTCTGCCCCATCTCTGTCCCTGTAGGACCAGTCTCCTCCTCGGATGCCCCTTTCCGCTGTTCTGCCCCATCTTTGTCCCTGTAGGACCAGTCTCCTCCTCGGATGCCCCTTTCCACTGTTCTGCCCCATCTTTGTCCCTGTAGGACCAGTCTCCTCCTCGGATGCCCCTTTCCGCTGTTCTGCCCCATCTCTGTCCCTGTAGGACCAGTCTCCTCCTCGGATGCCCCTTTCCGCTGTTCTGCCCCATCTTTGTCCCTGTAGGACCAGTCTCATCCTCGGATGCCCCTTTCCGCTGTTCTGCCCCATCTCTGTCCCTGTAGGACCAGTATCCTTCTCGGATGCCCCCCTCTGCTGTTCTGCCCCATCTCTGTCCCTGTAGGACCAGTCTCCTCCTCCGCCGTCCCGGATTGCAGAGGCCAGCCGGGGTAAGTTTGTCTCCTCACCGGAGGATGCGCAGCAGGAGGGGGGGGGGACGATCTATCCTTGTGAAGCCGGCTCCGCTGTGATGGATGGATAGATGGAGAAAGTAACTCAATAATCTTCATTTTCTTTGCAGGTTATTCACAGATCATTGAGCATTATCGTTAATAAAGAGTCTGTGCCCTTGGTTCTCGCTCTGCAGGAAAAGTCACTGTCATCTTATAGAACCCGTCCTGCACCGATCCCGGCTCTGACAACACGTGTAACCCTCCACCTGCATGTGTCACCCAGAGGGGGCCGGGACCTGCAAAACCTGCGTTCCCCCCCAGTGCTGTCTGCACAGAGCATTGTCACTGCCACACCGGGGATGTGTGCTGCGCTCCTCCAATTACACCCAAAAGTCTGAAGGGTAACTCACAATCAGTAATGTATGTACACAGTGACTGCACCAGCAGAATAGTGAGTGCAGCTCTGGAGTATAGTACAGGAGGTAACTCAGGATCAGTAATATAATGTATGTACACAGTGACTGCACCAGCAGAATAGTGAGTGCAGCTCTGGAGTATAATACAGGAGGTAACTCAGGATCAGTAATGTAATGTATGTACACAGTGACTGCACCAGCAGAATAGTGAGTGCAGCTCTGCAGTATAATACAGGAGGTAACGCAGGATCAGTAGTGTAATGTATGTACACAGTGACTGCACCAGCAGAATAGTGAGTGCAGCTCTGGAGTATAATACAGGAGGTAACACAGGATCAGTAATGTAATGTATGTACACAGTGACTGCACCAGCAGAATAGTGAGTGCAGCTCTGGAGTATAATACAGGATCAGCAATGTAACGTATGTATACAGTGACTGCACCAGCAGAATAGTGAGTGCAGCTCTGGAGTATAATACAGGAGGTAACTCCGGATATGTAATGTACAGTATGTATACGGTCTCCAGTGGGACAGATGATTGGAGAAGTTCTGCAGTTTTTATCACTTTTTCTACACCTCTTCCCCCCCCCCCTCCGATAATCTGTAGTGTTCCTCTATCCCCCGATAGTCTGTAGTGTTCCTCTGTCTCTCAGGTCCTGGTGATCCCATTTTCCTGGATCTGCTGCACTGATGTGATCCGGTGTAACATCCTGATCCAGTCTTTCCTGATCCCTCGTGACTTGCTGGAGTTCAGCACAATTGACCGTCAGTAAATTAGAGAGGGCAGAGTCGCCTGAATCCCGTCCTGCCGCGCCGTTAAAAATAATCTGCAGGAGTAATGTCTTGAGTCAGGGTATCGCGCGCCTTCCGGCATCTGTCTCCTCTGATCTCTCCCGGAGGCTCCGGCGCTCGTGTGTAAGATTCATCTCTAGCAAAAATCCATATCTATGTATAGAGGCTGCGGTGTGTCAGCGGGGGGAGGACGGAGGCCGGGGATGGGGGGAGGACGGAGGCCGGGGATGGAGGGAGTCTGGGACATCAGCGCTGAATAGTCATCTATGAATTGCAATTAAAAATGAGAAAAATTGGGGTTTACAGTAAACTTTAATTTAGGAGTGATAGATGTCGTATCGTCAAATGTTCTGGATTATTGGACCGTGTAAGGAGGGAAAAATCTGCGCAGAGATTTCAGATTCATAACTTTCCTCTATAGTGAAGCCAGAGAGGTGCAATCTGGAACATCCTAAAATTCCATTAATCTGGCATCTACTAGTCTGGAAAGTTTCTTCTAGCCCACCGTCCACTTCATACTCGCCCGCACGTTGACGCGTTTCCAGCAATGTTGGCCGCTGAATGGCTGCAGAACTCACACAGCACAGAGTCCTGACATCGTAGGAGTCACGACAGGGCGAATATAAGGTGGACGCAAGACTAATGGCATTATAGGGGTTCTGCAGAGATTGTATGTTGTAGCACTCTGCCCTGAGGAACAGAGGGCGGGGTCCTAATCATGGATCTCCAGGAATTACAATTGTGCTCAAAAGTTTACACACCCTGGCAGATTTTCTGCTTTCTTGGTCTTTTTTCAGACAATATGAATGATAACACACAATCTTTTTTCCGCTCATGGTTAGTGGTTGGGTGAAGCCAATTATTGTCATCTACTGTGTTTTCGCTTTTAAAATTATGATGACAACAAAAAACATCCAAATGACCCTGATAAGTTCACACACCGCAGTTCTTAATACTGAGTATTGGCCCCTCTGACATCAATGACAGCTTGACGTTTTTGTGGTAGTTGTGGATGAGGCTCTTTATTTTCTCAGATGATGAAGCTGCCCATTCTTCTTGGTCAGATGATGAAGCTGCCCATTCTTCTTGGTCAGATGGTAAAGCTGCCCATTCTTCTTGGTGCCTCCCGTTCCTGTAAATTCCTGGCTTTGTTGCATGAACTGCGCTTTGCTTGAGTTCTCCCCAGAGTGGCTCAATGATATTGAGGGAGGAGACTGAGATGGCCACTCCAGAACCTTCACTTTGTTCTGCTGTAGCCAGTGACAGGTCGACTTGTTTTGTGTTGTGGATCGTTGTCATGTTGGAACGTAAGTACGTTCACTGCGCAGCTTCCGGGCTGATGAGTGCAAATTTGCCTTCAGTATTTGCTGATAATGTGCTGGATTAATCTTTTATTCAACTTTGACCAAGTTCCCTGTGCCTTTTGTAGCTCACACATCCCCACATTATTAGCGATCCACCTCCATGCTTTACAGTGGGAATGGTGTTCCTTTTTATCATTGACCTTGTTGACACCTCTCCAAATGTAACGTTTATGGCTGTGACCACAAAGTTTGATTTTGGTCTCATCTCTACAAATTACCTTGTTCCAGAAGTTTGGGGGCTTGTCTCTGGGCTGTTTGGGGGCTTGTCTCTGGGCTGTTTGGGGGCTTGTCTCTGGGCTGTTTGGGGGCTTGTCTCTGGGCTGTTTGGGGGCTTGTCTCTGGGCTGTTTGGGGGCTTGTCTCTGGGCTGTTTGGAGGCTTGTCTCTGGACTGTTTGGGGGCTTGTCTCTGGACTGTTTGGGGGCTTGTAGGTGAGATACTTTGTGGCATTTGCGCAGTAATGGCTTTCTTCTGGTGACTCGTCCATGCAGCCCATTTTTTTTCTTCACATGCCTCCTTATTGTGCATCTTGAAGCAGCCACACCGCTAGTTTTTAGTGACTCCTGTATTTCAGCTGATATGTGTGGGCTTTTCTTTGCATCCCAAACAATTTTCCTGGCAACTGTGACCGAAATGTTTGGTCTACCTGATCATGGTTTGGTTTTTACAGAGCCTCTAATTTTCCATTTGTTAATCACAGTTTGAACACTGCTGACTGGCATTATCAATTCCTTGGATATCTTTTTGTATCCCTTTCCTGTTTTATACAGTTCAACTATCTTTTCCCATAGATCCGTTGACAATTTGTTTTCTTTCCCCATGACTCACAATCCAGAAACATCAGTGGCTGAATGAAAGATGCAAGAGTCTGTCTGGACCCCAGAAACTCACTCAGCTTTTATGCACACACTGATTACAAGCAGACAGGTCACAGGTGAGGATATTCCCTTTATTAGCCATTCACACCAATTTCTGCAACTTTTGTGCTTATCAGCCAAAATCTCCAGGGTGTGTGAACTTTTCATCGGGGTCATTTGGATGTTTTTTTGTCATTATGATTTAAAAAGAGAAATCAAATAAATGGCTTCACCCGACTACTGACCATGGGAGGAAAAAAGATTGTGTGTTTATCATTCATATTCTCTTGAAGGCCAAGAAAGAAAAAAAATCTGCCGGGGTGTGTAAACTTTTGAGCACAGCTGTAATTCCTCGAGTTGCGTGATTAGGACCCCCTTTGATTCCTTAGGGCACAGTGCTACAACATGCAATCTCTGCAGGACCCCTCGAATTCCATTAGTCTTGCGTCCAGCTGTAATTATGCCCAATGATTCTCCACCGTGCGGCTGCGTCTGCAGTTACCGATTTTATTGCTGCAGGTTTTCTGTCCGGATTTGATTTCTCCGTGGGAAATTGCACTAAACCGCAGATTTTACCGTTTAGCGCTTGTCAATTTGTGTTGCTGAAAGATGCAATTTTATTGCAAAACTTAAACGCCTTCAGTACTTTTATTCATTATATATATAATATATTATAATATATGTTTATATTTATAATATATATTTATAATATATTATTTCTTTATGTGCATTTTTATTTAATGTGAGCGTTTTGCCTTGAACGTGTGATTGGCGTTTGGGCGCATTGTCTGCCGTCCCCGCGGTTACCACGATCCCCCCCCCCTGCAGCGGCGGAGGCAGCAGATGCGACGAGCCTCCAGCCTCTTTTCTTTTCCTGTTACATTAGTGTTTAATTAAAGCAAACAACTCATTGCAGGCATTTAGCTTCTCTGCGAAACGTAATGAAGATTTATTCTGGGAGTGACCTTCACCGTATTAACCGAAACTGTAATCAGCAGAATTAATAAAATAATCAAATTATACGCAGCCTCATAAATCACGAGGAGCTGCGCTGTCAGGGCCCCCGCTATTAATGGGGCCTATTGTTTTGCAGCTGTATTAAAAAATTACAAGTGCTGATTCTTGCTTTGATAGAAGCTGAAATGGCATTTAAAGGCTGCGCAGGACGGGACGGCCGAGGCCCCAGATTTTCACAACTGTTAATTTCACCGTAATATGATTTGAAGTCAGCAGGGCAAAGTTGAAGCGGAGTGCATCGTGCGAGCGTCTGTCAGCAGAGCGCCGCTGATCACCGGCGACAGGAGCACGTTAATTAGAGGGAGGAGTATCACTTAAACCGTCCGTCGTTCTGCAACGCCGCTGAAACCAGGCTCCAACGTGGACGGAGCAGAGCTCCGAAATACAAAGTACCCCTATTTATTGCCTGGGCACCCCCCTCCCCGGGAGCCTCCTGATAACATCTCTTGTTCATCGCGTCTGCAGAGCGTTACACGATTGTGCTGTCAGCGCAGCGTCCTTCTCATGTCGCTTTCCGCTGCGATCAGCCAGGCGGCGCAGGCCGGGTACAAAGCACAGAGAAGTCAGATGTCACTTAGTGAGTAATCGGATAAAAACATTAAAGAAGTTCTTGTATTTTGTAGCAGTGGTGCGCACAAGTATCAGAGATTAAACCCGTCCGATCATCATTGTACATGAATATTTACAAAACAATGGAAAGAATGTGATGACTCCCAGCAATTAACTATCACATAAAGCACATACGCGAAATCCTGCGCCGGCATCGCCCTGTGCTGCCCGGTGCCGGCTCCACGCTGCAATGCTCTGCGTGTCCTGACTCCTTTCTATCATAGCTGCGATGCTCTGCGTGTCCTGACTCCTTTCTATCATAGCTGCGATGCTCTGCGTGTCCTGACTCCTTTCTATGATAGCTGCGATGCTCTGCGTGTCCTGACTCCTTTCTATCATAGCTGCGATGCTCTGTGTGTCCTGACTCCTTTCTATGATAGCTGCGATGCTCTGCGTCTCCTGACTCCTTTCTATCATAGCTGCGATGCTCTGCAGGTCCTGACTCCTTTCTATCATAGCTGCGATGCTCTGCAGGTCCTGACTCCTTTCTATCATAGCTGCGATGCTCTGCAGGTCCTGACTCCTTTCTATCATAGCTGCGATGCTCTGCAGGTCCTGACTCCTTTCTATCATAGCTGCGATGCTCTGCAGGTCCTGACTCCTTTCTATCATAGCTGCGGTTTCATCCTTTTTTTTTCTTTTTCTTTTTTTCATCCCATATAAAGATATTTTGACAGAATTCGTGATTTGCAACTTTTCAAATTGTCATGAATTTTATTGCTCATCTAATTTCCCGTCCTAATGAAGATCAGTGTTGTCTAATTTAATTTTTATTTTCCTGTAAAAATGACATGGGACTTTTTAAAGGGCCATGCAACTTACTTTTTTGCAAAAAAAAAAAAAAAGACAGAAAAATGTGCAAAATGTATAAACCCTTTTGCACCATTTAAAAAAATTTGGTGTAAAAGTGCCACATAACAAAGTAGAAAAAGTTTTTCATATATTCTATAAGGCAAATAATGATTTGGGGCCTTTGTGTTTTGTGCTGCGTCTTCTGGGATACAATGTAGCAGACACCAGATGGTTTGACGCTTTCTCCCCCATTTCATTAGTCCATAGGTTTCTATTGATTGTTTGTAAATCTGTATCTGGCGAGTTGTGGGATACAATGTAACAGACGCCAGATGAAATGTTCCTTGTTTTCTTCTGATGAATTGGATACAATGTATCATTCACCTGCGGAGCTTTTACTCCAGGTGACAGATTTTTGTCTTTCTCCTGTTTTCTGATTTTGTGTGTAGTGGATACAATGTTTCATACACCTACGGAGCTTTAGGTCTCAGGTTTTTGTCTTTCCCCTTTTTTATGATTTTGTATCTTGTGTTTGGATACAATGTATCATTGACCTGCGGAGCTTTTACTCTAGGTCCCAGATGTCTTTCCCCTGTTTTCTGATTTTGTATCTTGTATTTGGTAGATACAATGTATCATTCACCTGCGGAGTTTTCTTTACCCTGATTTCTGATTTCTATCTTGTGTTTGGATACAATGTATCATTCACCTGCGGAGCTTTAGTCCCATGTTTTTGTCTTTCCCTTGTTTGCTGATTTCGTATCTTGTGTGTAGTGGATACAATGTATCATTCACCTGCGGAGCTTTAGGTCTCAGGTTTTTGTCTTTCCCCTGTTTTTCTGATTTTGTGTTTGGATACAATGTATCATTCACCTGCGGAGCTTTAGGTCCCAGATTTGTCTTTCCCCTGTTTTCTGATATATATCTTGTTTGGATACAATGTATCATTCACCTGCGGAGCTTTAGGTCCCATGTTTTTGTCTTTCCCTTGTTTGCTGATTTCGTATCTTGTGTGTAGTGGATACAATGTATCATTCACCTGCGGAGCTTTCTTTACCCTGATTTCTGATTCTGTATCTTGTGTTTGGATACAATGTATCATTCACCTGCGGAGCTTTTACTCTAGGTCCCAGATTTGTCTTTCCCCTGTTTTCTGATATATATCTTGTTTGGATACAATGTATCATTCACCTGCGGAGCTTTAGGTCCCATGTTTTTGTCTTTCTCTTTGCAGGATGAGCGCGGTGTTCGGGGGCATCTACTGTCTGCACCACTCCTTGCGGGGTCTGCTGGTGGACGCACAGTCCTCAGAGTAAGTCTCTTTCCCTTTTAACCTTCATTTATTTACAGGCATAAAAAACAGAAGAAAAATGCTGCAGTCGATTAAGGAGGAAAAAAAAAAAACTTCAAAGAGCCCGGCGGTATTAATGACATATCAACCTTGATTAAAAGTAATCTGTGTATTGGTCGTCCACAATGGAGGCAGCGGGGCCACAGTATAGAAAATAAATTAATTTTCCCCGGTGATATTACTCCAGCTCCTGATCATCCAGGCTTGGAAGACAAATCATTGGAGCTGCCGGGGGCTGGCGATGACTGATGTTAGTTTTTCTTCTGGCCTTACCAGTCTAATTGATTTTCATCAGATGACACAAAGCTCCTGTTATTGCGGGGAATTTTTTTTTTTTTTTCTTTTTTAGATGGAGCTCACCTAAAGACTCATCAGATTAATCTTTGCTGATAATGCATGTCACTCCAAGAGAAAAGACTTTAATGAGTTCTAGGTAGATTGTTGTCATAAACCAGCCTGCCCTTTCTATCCCTGAAGGTTGAGTTAACCCCTCCACCCCTGGTGTGGACCTGGCCCCCAACTGAGCCTCATTTTACAGCCTTATCCTACATGTATAATGACTGACGGGTGACATTTGTTCCCCCGGCTTTGATGCTTATCATGAATTTCATCATATTTTACGTATTCTCCGGTCACTTCCAGAGCTGCATTCAGTAACTCAGCTTCATACCATCATGTCATTGTTTCACATTCATGTGCGATAACATCACTTTTAGTGCCTGGTCCCCTCCAGAGCTGCATTTCATAGTGTCTGGTAGCGTCGCTTTACTTACTGTGCTGGCGTATTGCATACAGTCAAAGGCATTATTGTAGATGTAGTGTATACTCCAGAGCTGCATTCTGTGCTGGCACTTTGCATACAGACAGTCAATGGCATTATTGTAGATGTAGTGTATACTCCAGAGCTGCATTCTGTGCTGGCACTTTGCATACAGACAGTCAAAGGTATTATTGTAGATGTAGTGTATACTCCAGAGCTGCATTCTGTGCTTGCACTTTGCATACAGACAGTCAAAGGCATTATTGTAGATGTAGTGTATACTCCAGAGCTGCATTCTGTGCTGGCACTTTGCATACAGACAGTCAAGGGCATTATTGTAGCTTTAGTGTATACTCCAGAGCTGCATTCTGTGCTGGCACTTTGCATACAGACAGTCAATGGCATTATTGTAGCTTTAGTGTACACTCCAGAGCTGCATTCTTGATAGTGCATCTTCATACTTTCATGTAATTGTTTTGTATTCATCTTTGACGGCTGCAGTTTTATTCTTCGGTTACTCCCAGAGCTGCACTCCCAATGCTGAGGCTTTTGTTGGGGTCTGGTGACCGCTCAGTAAGGTGAACCTGCACATATTAGACTAATTTGTTTAGGAACTGATCTGATTCTCTTGCTTTGTAACTTGAAATCCACTACTTTTGAGTAAGATCCGCTACATTAGCATTCTGCCAGCATTGTTGGTGCTGGAACTTCCCTGCATGCACTGCTTCTCACATTTTCCAATAATTGCCTCTCTGTTATTATTGGGTTTTGTTGCCAGTAGAGCAGTAGGAGAGGGAGGCAGTCCCGGCCCAACCTCCTGTACCGAAAAAGTCCTCCACCAACTTATTATAGAGAGACTAGGTCCCACCCACAACTCCTGTAGAAACCAAAAACATTCTGACACACCCCCCCCACTCACTTTTTGTGGAAGGGGGGCAAAGAACCTCCGCTCACTTTTTGTGGAAGGGGGGCAAAGACCCTCCGCTCACTTTTTGTGGAAGGGGGGCAAAGACCCTCCGCTCACTTTTTGTGGAAGGGGGGCAAAGACCCTCCGCTCACTTTTTGTGGAAGGGGGGCAAAGACCCTCCGCTCACTTTTTGTGGAAGGGGGGCAAAGACCCTCCGCTCACTTTTTGTGGAAGGGGGACAAAGACCCTCCGCTCACTTTTTGTGGAAGGGGGGCAAAGACCCTCCGCTCACTTTTTGTGGAAGGGGGGCAAAGACCCTCCGCTCACTTTTTGTGGAAGGGGGGCAAAGACCCTCCGCTCACTTTTTGTGGAAGGGGGGGCAAAGACCCTCCGCTCACTTTTTGTGGAAGGGGGGGCAAAGACCCTCCGCTCACTTTTTGTGGAAGGGGGGGTAAAGACCCTCCCCTCACTTTTTGTGGATGGGGGGGCAATGACCCTCCCTTCACTTTTTGTGGAAGGGGGGGGGCAATGACCCTCCCCTCACTTTTTGTGGAAGGGGGGGGCAATGACCCTCCCCTCACTTTTTGTGGAAGGGGGGGGCAATGACCCTCCCCTCACTTTTTGTGAAAAGGGGGGGGGCAATGACCCTCCCCCTCTTACTGGGCATGATTCCTGCCATGTTGGTGGGAGCTCTTGACTCTCCTGTGCTGGGGGATGGGGGAGCGGTGGCCGGCGGTGGTGGTGGCGTGCTGATTCCAGTCGTGTTGGTGGAAGGGGGGGGCAATGACCCTCCCCTCCCCTCACTTTTTGTGGAAGGGGGGGCAGTGACCCTCCCCTCACTTTTTGTGGAAGGGGGGGGCAATGACCCTCCCCTCACTTTTTGTGAAAAGGGGGGGGGGGCAATGACCCTCCCCCTCTTACTGGGCATGATTCCTGCCATGTTGGTGGGAGCTCTTGACTCTCCTGTGCTGGGGGATGGGGGAGCGGTGGCCGGCGGTGGTGGTGGCGTGCTGATTCCAGTCGTGTTGGTGGGAGCTCTTGACTCTCCTGTGCTGGGGGATGGTGGAGCGGTGGCCGGCGGTGGTGGTGGCGTGCTGATTCCTGCCATGTTGGTGGGAGCTCTTGACTCTCCTGTGCTGGGGGATGGTGGAGCGGTGGCCGGCGGTGGTGGTGGCGTGCTGATTCCAGTCATGTTGGTGGAAGGGGGGGGCAATGACCCTCCCCTCCCCTCACTTTTTGTGGAAGGGGGGGGCAATGACCCTCCCCTCACTTTTTGTGAAAAGGGGGGGGCAATGACCCTCCCCCTCTTACTGGGCATGATTCCTGCCATGTTGGTGGGAGCTCTTGACTCTCCTGTGCTGGGGGATGGGGGAGCGGTGGCCGGCGGTGGTGGTGGCGTGCTGATTCCAGTCGTGTTGGTGGAAGGGGGGGGCAATGACCCTCCCCTCCCCTCACTTTTTGTGGAAGGGGGGGCAGTGACCCTCCCCTCACTTTTTGTGGAAGGGGGGGCAATGACCCTCCCCTCACTTTTTGTGAAAGGGGGGGGCAATGACCCTCCTCTCACTTTTTGTGTAAGGGGGGGGCAATGACCCTCCCCTCACTTTTTGTGAAAAGGGGGGGGGCAATGACCCTCCCCCTCTTACTGGGCATGATTCCTGCCATGTTGGTGGGAGCTCTTGACTCTCCTGTGCTGGGGGATGGGGGAGCGGTGGCCGGCGGTGGTGGTGGCGTGCTGATTCCAGTCGTGTTGGTGGGAGCTCTTGACTCTCCTGTGCTGGGGGATGGTGGAGCGGTGGCCGGCGGTGGTGGTGGCGTGCTGATTCCTGCCATGTTGGTGGGAGCTCTTGACTCTCCTGTGCTGGGGGATGGTGGAGCGGTGGCCGGCGGTGGTGGTGGCGTGCTGATTCCAGTCATGTTGGTGGGAGCTCTTGACTCTCCTGTGCTGGGGGATGGGGGAGCGGTGGCCGGCGGTGGTGGTGGCGTGCTGATTCCAGTCGTGTTGGTGGGAGCTCTTGACTCTCCTGTGCTGGGGGATGGGGGAGCGGTGGCCGGCGGTGGTGGTGGTGTGCTGATTCCAGTCATGTTGGTGAGAGTTTGTCACGGTCTCTTGCTGGAAACGGAAGCGGCGGCGGAGCGACGGCAGAGCGGCGACGGTGGCGGAGCGTTTCCTTTCATGCTCACAGAATAGAGCCATTTAAACCTTGTTTTCTTCGGCGCTCCATTGGGAGACCCAGACGATCGGGTGTATAGCACTGCCTCCGGAGGCCACACAAAGCATTACACTAAAAAGTGTAAGGCCCCTCCCCTTCTGGCTATACACCCCCCGTGGGATCACGGGCTGCTCAGTTTTCAAGCTTTGTGCGAAGGAGGTCAGACATCCACGCATAGCTCCACTGTTTAGTCAGCAGTAGCTGCTGACTATATCGGATGGAAGAAAAGAGGGCCCATACTAGGGCCCCCAGCATGCTCCCTTCTCACCCCATTCCTATTGGCGGTGTTTGTTAAGGTTGAGGTACCCATTGTGGGTACGGAGGCTGGAGCCCACATGCTGCTTTCCTTCCCCATCCCCCTGAGGGGCTCTGAGGAAGTGGGATCTTACCGGCCCCCAAGCCCTGAGGCCGGGCTCCATCCACAGACCCGTAGAACCTGCTGGATACGGAGCTGGGTACCGTTCAGGGACAAGGCCCTGCAACATTCAGGTACTCTGTGTCCCCGTATGGACAGGCCGCGCACACTCCAGACTTGCTGGGTGTGCTAGTGCGCCGGGGACAGTAGCGCTGCGCGCTGGGGTTACAGTCACTGCAGTTTCTCTGAGGGACTTTATGTGTTGGGGACTGCCGCGCCGGCCGCCCCTGGAGCGGCGGCGCGGCTGAGACTTGTGGTGCGCCGGGGACTTAGCGCCGACCGTGCTTTTACGACGGCGGCGCTTATAAATCTAGTCCCCGGCTTTTGCGGCCTAGCTCCGCTTCGTTCCCGCCCCCACCCTGTCAATCAGGGCAAGGGAGAGACGCTGTACGATAGTCAGCGCCGAGGGCTGGAGTCTTATTTACATACTCCAGTCCTCTCACTGAGCACAGTGGGGCGCAGGTTTCCCGCACTTTGTCTGCACACGCCCAGGGCCCGCCCCTCTCCACAGGACGCCGGCAGCCATTCCTGCACGCAGTCTGAGCTGGAGAACGGACACAGGCTCTGGGAGACCCAGACAAGGGACTCTGGCGACCACACACCCGCGTTTATGCGGGCGGTAAGCTGCACATTAGTGCTGGCCCCCACTAGTGCCACAGTGTTATATTGGTGTACTTTTTTCTCTATACCATATATATATATATATATATTGCACTGTAAGGTCGCTTCTTGGCTGTATACCCTATATTGCTCTGAGGAGACGACAACATGTCATCCGCAAAACGCAAGGGTGCCAAGACACAGGCTGTATACGCTACTTGTGCCGCTTGTGGGGCTGATCTACCGGCAGGTTCCAATGACCCCCATTGTGTGCAATGTTCGGTCCCTGTGCCACTTCGTCAGCCAGAGTCTATGGTAGTAGTGGCCCAGGCAGAGTCACCGGTGAACCCTGTCCCGGTGACGGGGACAGAGTTTGCAGTTTTTGCTGACAAGATGTCTGTCACTATGACAAAAATCCTAGAGACCTTGCAGGCCAGGCCAGTTACTCAGACCATGGACACTGCTGCGTCAATGTTCCCCGGTCCCCCTCAGTTGGAGTTAATCCGTGCTTCAAGGGGGTCCCAGGCATCTCAGGCTGAAGGCTCTGACTCAGATGACAGTCCCAGGCAGCCTAAGCGAACTCGCTGGGAGAGACCCTCCACGTCATCACGCGGATCAGGGTCTCAGCGAGAAGAGTCTCTACATGATGAGACAGAGGAGGGTGATCAGGAGTCTAATCCTGAGACCGCTCTCAATCTGGATACTCCTGATGGTGACGCCATGGTAAATGACCTTATAGCGGCCATCAATAGACTGTTGGATATTTCTCCCCCAGCCCCTTCTGCAGAGGAGGCAGCTGCACAGCAGGAGAAGTTCCATTTCAGGTATCCTAAGCGTAAATTGAGTACTTTTCTGGACCACTCTGACTTCAGAGAATCAGTCCAGAAACACCATGCTTATCCAGACAAGCGTTTCTCCAAACGTCTTAAGGATACACGTTATCCCTTTCCCCCTGACGTGGTCAAACGCTGGACCCAGTGTCCAAAGGTGGATCCCCCAATCTCCAGCTTGCGGCTAGATCCATAGTTGCAGTGGAGGATGGGGCTTCACTTAAAGATGCCAATGACAGACAGATGGACCTTTGGTTGAAATCTGTCTATGAAGCTATTGGCGCGTCGTTTGCTCCAGCATTCGCGGCCGTGTGGGCGCTCCAAGCTATTTCAGCTGGTCTGGCGCAGGTGGACTCTATCATACGTCCAGCAGTGCCGCAAGTGGAGTCCTTAACTTCGCAAATGTCTGCGTTTGCGACCTATGCTATCAATGCTGTCCTGGACTCTACGAGCCGTACCTCAATGGCGTCTGCCAACTCGGTGGTTTTGCGCAGAGCCTTGTGGTTAAAAGAATGGAAAGCGGATTCTGCTTCCAAAAAATGTTTAACCAGCTTGCCACTATCTGTAGACAGACTGTTTGGTGAGCAATTGGCTGAAATCATTAAACAGTCCAAGGGTAAAGACTCCTCCTTACCCCAGCCCAGATCAAGCAAACCTCAACAAAGGAGGTGGCAGTCGAGGTTTCGGTCCTTTCGAGGCTCCGGCAAGGCCCAATTCTCCTCGTCCAAAGGGACTCAGAAGGAGCAAAGGGGCTCAGATTCCTGGCGGGCTCACTCACGCCCCAAGAAAGCAACCGGAGGAACCGCTTCCAAGGCGGCTGCCTCATGACTTTCGGCCTCCTCCCTCCGCATCCTCGGTCGGTGGCAGGCTCTCCCGCTTTTGCGACATTTGGCTGCCACAGGTCAAGGACCGGTGGGTAACAGACATTTTGTCTCACGGGTACAGGATAGAGTTCAGTTCTCGTCCTCCGCCTCGGTTCTTCAGAACTTCCCCACATCCCGACCGAGCAGATGCTCTTCTGCAGGCGGTGGGCTCACTAAGAGCAGAAGGAGTGGTGATCCCTGTTCCTTTTCAGGAACAAGGGCAAGGTTTTTACTCCAATCTCTTCGTGGTTCCAAAAAAGGACGGCTCGTTCCGTCCTGTTCTGGACCTAAAGCTGCTCAACAAGCATGTGAACGCCAGGCGGTTCCGGATGGAATCCCTCCGCTCCGTCATTGCCTCAATGTCTCAAGGAGATTTCCTTGCATCAATAGACATCAAAGATGCTTATCTCCACGTGCCGATTGCTACAGAGCACCAACGTTTTCTACGTTTTGTGATAAGAGACGAACATCTCCAGTTCGTAGCTCTGCCTTTTGGTCTGGCGACAGCCCCACGGGTTTTCACCAAGGTCATGGCGGCAGTGGTAGCAGTCTTGCACTCCCAGGGACACTCGGTGATCCCTTACTTGGACGATCTACTTGTCAAAGCACCCTCTCAAGAGGCATGCCAACACAGCCTGAACGTTGCGCTGGAGACTCTCCAGACTTTCGGGTGGATCATCAACTTTTCAAAGTCAAATCTGTCACCGACTCAATCACTAACGTATCTTGGCATGGAGTTTCATACTCTCTCAGCGATAGTGAAGCTTCCGCTGGACAAGCAGCGGTCACTACAGACAGGGGTACAGTCTCTCCTTCATGGTCAGTCGCACTCCTTAAGGCGCCTCATGCACTTCCTAGGGAAGATGGTGGCAGCAATGGAGGCAGTCCCGTTTGCACAGTTTCATCTGCGCCCACTTCAATGGGACATTCTCCGCCAATGGGACGGGAAGTCAACTTCCCTGGACAGGAAAGTCTCCCTTTCCCAGACGGCCAAGGACTCTCTGCAATGGTGGCTTCTTCCCACCTCATTATCACAGGGAAGATCCTTCCTACCACCATCCTGGGCGGTGGTCACGACAGACGCGAGTCTGTCAGGGTGGGGAGCAGTTTTTCTCCACCACAGGGCTCAAGGGACGTGGACTCAGCAGGAGTCCACCCTTCAGATCAATGTTCTGGAAATCAGGGCAGTGTATCTTGCCCTACTAGCCTTCCAGCAGTGGCTGGAAGGAAAGCAGATCCGAATTCAGTCGGACAACTCCACAGCGGTGGCATACATCAACCACCAAGGAGGGACACGCAGTCGGCAAGCCTTCCAGGAAGTCCGGCGGATTCTGTTGTGGGTGGAGGACAGAGCATCCACCATATCAGCGGTTCACATCCCGGGCGTAGAAAACTGGGAAGCAGACTTCCTCAGTCGCCAGGGTATGGACGCAGGGGAATGGTCCCTTCACCCGGATGTGTTTCAGGAAATCTGTCGCCGCTGGGGGGGTGCCGGACGTCGACCTAATGGCGTCGCGGCACAACAACAAGGTCCCGACGTTCATGGCGCGGTCTCGCGATCAAAGAGCTCTGGCGGCAGACGCCTTAGTGCAAGATTGGTCGCAGTTCCGGCTCCCTTATGTGTTCCCACCTCTGGCACTCTTGCCCAGAGTGCTACGCAAGATCAGATCCGATTGCAGCCGCGTCATACTCGTCGCCCCAGACTGGCCGAGGAGGTCGTGGTACCCGGATCTGTGGCATCTCACGGTCGGCCAACCGTGGACACTACCAGACCGACCAGACTTAGGGGTGCTTCACACACAGCGAGCTCGCTGCCGAGATCGCTGCTGAGTCACGCTTTTTGTGACGCAGCAGTGACCTCATTAGCGATCTCGCTGTGTGTGACAATGAGCAGCGATCTGGCCCCTGCTGCGAGATCGCTGCTCGTTACACACAGCCCTGGTTCGTTTTCTTCAAAGCCGCTCTCCTGCTGTGACACACAGATCGCTGTGTGTGACAGCGAGAGAGCGACAAATGAAGCGAGCAGGAGCCGGCATCTGACAGCTGAGGTAAGCTGTATCCAAGATAAACATCGGGTAACCAAGGTGGTTACCCGATATTTACCTTAGTTACGAGCCTCTGCAGCTCTCACGCTGCCTGTGCTGCCGGCTCCGGCTCTCTGCACATGTAGCTGCTGTACACATCGGGTTAATTAACCCGATGTGTACAGCAGCTAGGAGAGCAAGGAGCCAGCGCTAAGCAGTGTGCGCGGCTCCCTGCTCTCTGAACATGTAGCTGCATTACACATCGGGTTAATTAACTCGATGTGTACTGTAGCTATGGTAGGAGAGCAAGGAGCCAGCGCTCAGTGTGCGCGGCTCCCTGCTCCCACTGGTAACTAATGTAAACATCGGGTAACCATACCCGATGTTTACCTTAGTTACCAGTCTCTGCAGCTTCCAGACGGCAGCTCCGTGCAAGCGCAGCGTCGCTTGCACGTCGCTGCTGGCTGGGGGCTGTTCACTGGTCGCTGGTGAGATCTGCCTGTTTGACAGCTCACCAGCGACCATGTAGCGATGCAGCAGCGATCCTGACCAGGTCAGATCGCTGGTCGGATCGCTGCTGCATCGCTAAGTGTGAAGGTACCCTTACTGTCCCAAGGGCCGTTTTTCCATCGGAATTCTGCGGCCCTGAACCTGACTGTGTGGCCATTGAGTCCTGGATCCTAGCGTCTTCAGGATTATCCCAAGGAGTCGTTGCCACCATGAGACAGGCTAGGAAGTCCACTTCTGCTAAGATCTACCACAGAACGTGGAGGATTTTCTTATCCTGGTGCTCTGCACAAGGAGTATCCCCCTGGCCTTTTGCATTGCCTACTTTTCTTTCCTTCCTGCAATCTGGGTTGGAAAAGGGCTTGTCGCTCGGCTCCCTTAAAGGGCAAGTCTCGGCACTATCCGTGTTTTTTCAGAAGCGTCTAGCACGGCTTTCTCAGGTGCGCACGTTCCTGCAGGGGGTTTGTCATATCGTCCCTCCGTACAGGCGGCCGTTAGATCCATGGGATCTAAACAGGGTACTAGTTGCTCTCCAGAAGCCGCCCTTCGAGCCTCTGAGGGATGTTTCACTTTCTCGTCTCTCACAGAAAGTGGCCTTTCTAGTGGCGGTCACGTCTCTTCGGAGAGTGTCTGAGCTAGCAGCGCTGTCATCCAAGGCTCCCTTCCTGGTGTTCCACCAGGACAAGGTAGTGCTGCGCCCCATTCAGGAGTTTCTCCCTAAGGTGGTATCCTCTTTTCATCTTAATCAGGATATCTCCTTGCCTTCCTTTTGTCCTCATCCAGTTCTTCGGTATGAAAAGGATTTACATTTGTTAGATCTGGTGAGAGCACTCAGAATCTACATTTCCCGCACGGCGCCCCTGCGCCGCTCGGATGCACTCTTTGTCCTTGTCGCTGGTAAGCGCAAAGGGTCGCAGGCTTCCAAAGCCACCCTGGCTCGATGGATCAAAGAACCAATTCTTGAAGCCTACCGTTCTGCGGGGCTTCCGGTTCCATCAGGGCTGAAGGCCCACTCTACCAGAGCCGTGGGTGCGTCCTGGGCATTACGACACCAGGCTACGGCTCAACAGGTGTGCCAGGCAGCTACCTGGTCGAGTCTGCACACTTTCACCAAACATTATCAGGTGCATACCTATGCTTCGGCGGACGCCAGCCTAGGTAGAAGAGTCCTGCAGGCGGCAGTTGCCTCCCCGTAGGGGAGGGCTGTCTTTGCAGCTCTAACATGAGGTATTTCTTTACCCACCCAGGGACTGCTTTTGGACGTCCCAATCGTCTGGGTCTCCCAATGGAGCGCCGAAGAAGAAGGGAATTTTGTTACTTACCGTAAATTCCTTTTCTTCTAGCTCCTATTGGGAGACCCAGCACCCGCCCTGTTGTCCTTCGGGATTTTTGGTTTTTTCGGGTACACATGTTGTTCATGTTGAACGGTTTTCAGTTCTCCGATGTTACTTCGGAGTGAATTTGTTTAAACCAGTTATTGGCTTTCCTCCTTCTTGCTTTAGCACTAAAACTGAGCAGCCCGTGATCCCACGGGGGGTGTATAGCCAGAAGGGGAGGGGCCTTACACTTTTTAGTGTAATGCTTTGTGTGGCCTCCGGAGGCAGTGCTATACACCCGATCGTCTGGGTCTCCCAATAGGAGCTAGAAGAAAAGGAATTTACGGTAAGTAACAAAATTCCCTTCTTTGTGGCTCTTTTCATGTCCTTTTGAGCGAGCGTTCTGACCCTGAGTTACGGCCGTAGTGTTCGCCCGGCAGATAAAGACCGGGGGAAAGGTGCAAACATCGCGGCTCTGTTCTCTAAAGTGGGATCGTTTCTATATGGGGCGTAAATGGAAGTCGTCTTACGCTGGATAATAATGGAGGGGGCTGAGGGGGTGCCGTTACTTCTGCAACATTGTGACAAATGGATGAAATTCCAGACAATTTTATTACCTGTTTGTCGCCTCTCGCTGCACATTGTGGTGTACGGTGTGCTGTGGTTGCAGGTCTCCTATAGAAACATACATGAGCTGTGCTGCTGCGTCAGATCGTCACATACGATCACATACTGGGACCTTCTCAGGGCTCTAGAGCCACATGTGAAGGCTTCCTCCAGTCTTAATATATGAGGATAAATACCGCCATACTGATCATTACTGCACACCGCTGTACAAAGACAAATATTACTAATAACACCGCTCTATAAGGGTAAATACCGCCATACTGACCATACATTGTACCTTACACCACTGTACAAAGAACAATATTACTAATACTGCTTTATAAGCCTAAATACCGCCATTCTGATCGGTACCAAATAACACTGTAAAAATAACTGTATACTAATAATGCCGCTCTATAAGGTTAAATACCGTCATACTGATCACTACCATACACCACTGTACAAGACCAATATTACTAATAATGCCGCTCTATAAGGGTAAATACCGTCATACTCATCGCTACCATACACCACTGTACAAGACCAATATTACTAATAATGCCGCTCTATAAGGGTAAATACCGTCATACTCATCGCTACCATACACCACTGTACAAGACCAATATTACTAATAATGCCGCTCTATAAGGGTAAATACCGTCATACTGATCACTACCATACACCACTGTACAGTCATGGCCAAAAGTTTTGAGAATGACACCACAATGCTATTTTCACATGATGTGTTGTCCTCTAGTTTTTATTTGTGTTTGTCTGATGTTTACATCACATACAGAAATATAATTGCAATCATATTATGAGACCAGAAGGTTCTATTGACAGAATGAGTTAATGCAGCAAGTGAATATTTGCAGTGTTGCCCCTTCTTCTTCAGGACCTCTGCAATTCTCCCTGGCTGCTGTCAATCATCTTCTGGAGCAAATCCTGACTGATCGCGGTCCATTCTTGCATAAGCAATGCTTGCATTTTGCCAGAATTTGTTGGTTTTTGTTTCTCCACCCGTCTCTTGATGGTTGCCCACAAGTTCTCAATGGGATTAAGATCTGGGGAGTTTCCAGGCCATGGACCCACAATCTCTATGTTTTGTTCCATGAGCCATTTAGTGATCCCCTTTGCTTTATGGCAAGGTGCTCCATCATGCTGGAAAAGGCATTGTTGGGGCCAAACTGCTCTGGGACAGTTGGGAGAAGTTGCTCTTGGAGGACATTCATGGCTGTGTTTTTAGGCCAGACTGTGAGTGGTGCGATTCCCTTGGCTGAGAAGCAACCCCACACATGAATGGTTTCCGGATGCTTAACAGTTGGCATGAGACAAGACTGGTGGCAGCGCTCACCTCTTCTGCTCCTAATAAGCCGTTTTCCAGATGTCCCAAACAATCGAAAAGGGGATTCATCTGAGAAATGACTTTCCCCCAGTCCTCAGCAGTCCACTCCCTGTACCTTCTGCAGAATATCACTCGGTCCCTGATGTTTTTTCTGGAGAGAAGTGGCTTCTTTGCTGCCCTCCTTGAAACCAGGCCTTGCTCCAGCAGTCTCCGCCTCACAGTGCGTGCAGAAGTCCTCACACCAGCCTGCTGCCATTGCTGAGCTAGCTCGCCACTGCTGGTAGTCCCATCCCGCAGCTGAAACAGTTTTAAGATGCGGTCCTGGCGTTTGCTGGTCCTTCTTGGGCGCCCTGGAGCCTTTTTGGCAACAATGGAAGCTCTCTCCTTGAAGTTCTTGATGATGCGATAGATTGTTGACTGAGGTGCAATCTTTGTAGCTGCGATACTCTTCCCTGTTAGGCCATTTTTGTGCAGAGCAATGATGGCTGCACGTGTTTCTTTAGAGATAACCATGGTTAACTGAAGAGAAACAATGATACCAAGCACCAGCCTCCTTTTGAAGAGTCCAGTGGTGTCATTCTTACTTAATCATGACTGATTGATCGCCAGCCCCGTCCTCATCAACACCCACTCCTGTGTTACTGGAACAATCACTAAAACAATGTTAGCTGCTCCTTTTACGGCAGGAATGCAATGATGTTGAAATGTGTTTTGGGGGTTAAAGTTCATTTTCTTAGCCAATATTGACTTTACAAGTAATTGCTGTTAAGCTGATCACTCTTTATGACATTCTGGAGTATATGCAAATTGCCATTAGAAAAACTGAAGCAGTAGACTTTGTAAAAATTTAATATTTGTAGCATTCTCAAAACTTTTGGCCATGACTGTACAAGACCAATATTACTAACTAGAAGGTGGCCCGATTCTACGCATCGGGTATTCTAGAATTTACGTATTGTGTAGTTCATGTATGATTTTTGTTATATATATAGATGTTGTTGTGTGTAGTTACCAAGTGTTTGTGTAGGGCGCTGTACATGTTCTGAGTGTCGCGGGGGGTGAGAGCGGTGTTGTATGTGTGTTGCGTGTGTTGCGTTGTTTGTGGAGCGCTGTGTGTCTGTAGCGTTGTGTGTGTGTGTGTGTTGTGCGGTTTGTGTGGGTGTGGTGTGTTTTGGGGGGAGGTATGTTTTGAGCAATGTGTGTGTTGTGCAGTATGTGCGTATATTTGTGTGTGCAGCGTTGTCTGTGTGTGTGGGTGTCTGTGTAGGGCGTTGTTTGTGATTCCTAGTGTGTGTGTGTTGTGCAGTGCGCGTGTGTGTGTGTGTTGGGGGGAGGTGTGCACCTCCCATCGTGCTCCATCCCCCATGCTGCGCACCCCCCATCGTGCTGCATCCCCCATGCTGCGCACTCCCAAACGTGCTCCATCCGCCATGCTGCGCACTCCCAAACGTGGTCCATCCGCCATGCTGCGCACTCCCAAACGTGCTCCATCCGCCATACTGCGCACTCCCCATCGTGCTGCATCCCCCATGCTGCGCACTCCCAAACGTGCTCCATCCGCCATGCTGCGCACTCCCCATCGTGCTCTATCCGCCATGCTGCACACTCCCAAACGTGCTCCATCCGCCA
Organism: Anomaloglossus baeobatrachus; assembly: GCF_048569485.1. Lineage (NCBI taxonomy): Eukaryota > Metazoa > Chordata > Amphibia > Anura > Aromobatidae > Anomaloglossus > Anomaloglossus baeobatrachus. Next base: position 14,479,847 of record NC_134361.1, read on the forward strand.
TGCTGCGCACTCCCAAACGTGCTCCATCCGCCATGCTGCGCACCCCCTATCATGCTCCATCCGCCATGCTGCGCACTCCCAAACGTGCTCCACCCGCCATGCTGCGCACTCCCAAACGTGCTCCATCCGCCATGCTGCGCACTCCCAAACGTGCTCCATCCGCCATGCTGCGCACTCCCAAACGTGGTCCATCCGCCATGCTGCGCACTCCCAAACGTGCTCCATCCGCCATGCTGCGCACTCCCAAACGTGCTCCATCCGCCATACTGCGCACTCCCCATCGTGCACCATCCGGCATGCTGCGCACTCCCAAACGTGCTCCATCCGCCATGCTGCGCACTCCCAAACGTGCTCCATCCGCCATGCTGCGCACTTCCAAACGTGCTCCATCCGCCATGCTGCGCACTCTCAAACGTGCTCCATCCGCCATGCTGCGCGCTCCCAAACGTGGTCCATCCGCCATGCTGCGCACTCCCAAACGTGCTCCATCCGCCATGCTGCGCACTCCGAAACGTGCTCCATCCGCCATACTGCGCACTACCAAACGTGCTCCATCCGCCATACTGTGCACTCCCCATCGTGCTCTATCCGCCATGCTGCACACTCCCAAACGTGCTCCATCCGCCATGCTGCGCACTCCCAAACGTGCTCCATCCGCCATGCTGCGCACTCCCAAACGTGCTCCATCCGCCATGCTGCGCACCCCCTATCATGCTCCATCCGCCATGCTGCGCACTCCCAAACGTGCTCCACCCGCCATGCTGCGCACTCCCAAACGTGCTCCATCCGCCATGCTGCGCACTCCCAAACGTGCTCCATCCGCCATGCTGCGCACTCCCAAACGTGGTCCATCCGCCATGCTGCGCACTCCCAAACGTGCTCCATCCGCCATGCTGCGCACTCCCAAACGTGCTCCATCCGCCATACTGCGCACTCCCCATCGTGCACCATCCGGCATGCTGCGCACTCCCAAACGTGCTCCATCCGCCATGCTGCGCACTTCCAAACGTGCTCCATCCGCCATGCTGCGCACTCCCAAACGTGCTCCATCCGCCATGCTGCGCGCTCCCAAACGTGGTCCATCCGCCATGCTGCGCACTCCCAAACGTGCTCCATCCGCCATGCTGCGCACTCCGAAACGTGCTCCAACCGCCATACTGCGCACTCCCAAACGTGCTCCATCCGCCATACTGCGCACTCCCCATCGTGCACCATCCGGCATGCTGCGCACTCCCAAACATGCTCCATCCGTCATGCTGCGCACTCCCAAACGTGCTCCATCCGTCATGCTGCGCACTCCCAAACGTGCTCCATCCGCCATGCTGCGCACTCCCAAACGTGCTCCATCCGCCATGCTGCGCACCCCCCATCATGCTCCATCCGCTTAGGAGTGCGCAGCATGCCGGATGGTGCACGATGGGGAGTGCGCAGTATGGCGGATGGAGCACGTTTGGGAGTGCGCAGCATGGCGGATGGAGCACGTTTGGGAGTGCGCAGCATGGCGGATGGACCACGTTTGGGAGTGCGCAGCATGGCGGATGGACCACGTTTGGGAGTGCGCAGCATGGCGGATGGACCACGTTTGGGAGTGCGCAGCATGGGGGATGCAGCACGATGGGGAGTGCGCAGTATGGCGGATGGAGCACGTTTGCTCAGCCTCTCTCCTTCCAGCCTCCCTCAGCATCAGCCCCCCCTTCCCAGCCTTCCCCAAGATCAGCCTCTCTGCTCCCAGCCTCCTCCAGCACGCCGTGCTCCTCTGCCGACACTCACCCACACCCGATCGCATCCACTCACCCACACAACCGATCGCATCCACTCACCCACACAACCGATCGCATCCACTCACACACACAACCGATCGCATCCACTCACACACACAACCGATCGCATCCACTCACACACACACCCGATCGCATACACTCACACACACACCCGATCGCATACACTCACACACACACCCGATCGCATCCACTCACACACACACCCGATCGCATACACTCACACACACACCCGATCGCATACACTCACACACACACCCGATCGCATACACTCACACACACACCCGATCGCATACACTCACACACACACCCGATCGCATACACTCACACACACCCGATCGCATACACTCACACACACACCCGATCGCATACACTCACACACACAGACACTGACGATATTGCACATACGCGCTGATACTCACAACATCCGGGGATATCACATGCTTCTGGCCATGTGATCCTCCGTCAGGTCCTGGAAGCTCACAGCACAATATCGCCGCCGAGAAGCAAGCGATATCCCAGGATGTTGTGAGTATGTGGATGCGATGTGATGTGTGTGTATGTGAGTGAGTGTGATCTGATTTGTGTGTGTGTGTGTGTGTGTGTGTGTGTGTGCTGTTATGTTATGTATGTTCTGCAGCTGCAGGACCTTGATGTGTGGATGCGATGTGATGTGTGTGTGAGTGTGAGCCGGTGTACACTGGTAACTATGATACACATCGGGTAACTAAGGGACCTTAGTTACCCGATGTGTATAATGGTTACCAGCTTTCACGGCCTCCGTTAAGATCCCAGCATCGCAAGGTTATGTCTGGCGCTGCCGGGATCCTGACGGAGCCGGTGTAGAAGCAAGCGATATCCCAGCATGTTGTGAGTGTGTGGATGTGATGTGTGAGAGTGAGTGTGAGAGTGAGTGTGATCTGATGTGTGTGTACTCACCTGGGAATCGGAGCCCCGTGTCAGTTGGGCCACAGCGAGCGTGCATTGCGTGAGGGGGCGGGGCCTGCAGAGAGCCGGGGCGAGAGGCCAATCCGTGTGGGGGGGCGGGGCCATGGCGAGCCCAGCGGCCAATCAGCTTTGTGTCACCGTAAGGACACAATTTCGGAGCATGACAGACAGACAGACAGATAGACAGACAGACAGACAGACAGACAGACAGAATAAGGCAATTATATATATAGATAGCACTCTAAAAGGATAAATACCGCCAACATACCGTCCCCTCCATACCTTCAGCCCCCTCCAACAGTGTGTGATTCTCTTTGGAACATCTCTTTCCACCTTTCACCCCCCCCCCCCCCAACATACAGTCCTATGTAAATAGCCTCACTTCTTTCTCTTCAGCCTCCTCTGTTATACAGTCCCATGTAAATACCCATTTCAGCATCCATCAACCTACAGTCCCATGTAAATAACATCACTCCCCTCTTTTCAGCCTCCTTCAACTTCAGTTCACTGTAAATAGACAGCAGTCTCCTCTAGAGTTGAGTAAAATACTAGCCTGACCCTGGTCCAGTGCCCACTTCCATAGTCCATGGCTGCCGGACCAGAGCCCGCGAGCCTGAACTGGCTGACAGCCCTGGCGTGATATCATGACCGGTCGTGCTGCAGCGACGATGTCATATCATAGGTGATTTCCAGGCCTCTGGTGTGACCTCTGACAAGGCTGCTGGACCAGGACCCTGTGAATCTTTTCACTCAACTCTTCTCTCCTTTTTTCAGCTACCTCCAGCATACTGTCACATGTTACAATTTATAGCCTTCAGTTTTTTTCACCCCTCTATAGAGAGCACCATCGTCCTGGACATCGCTCACCTTTAAACTCTCTATACAACAGCCCCATCCTGCATGAAATTGCTTTTTCTAGCCCCTCTATCTACTGCCTCCATCCTATAGTAGATCACTCCTCTGAGCCCCTCTGTATATTGCTCCATCCTGCTCCTTTCAGCCCCTCTATACTGAGCCCCATCCTGTAGTATATCACTTCTTTCTGCTCCTCTATACACAGCCCCATCCTGCAATATAGCACACCTTTAAGCACCTTGTGAAAAGTCCCATCCTGAAGTCTATCTCTACTCTCAGCCCCCTGTATATAAACCCTACCTGAAATATATCACTTCTTTCAGTTCACTATATTTAGCTCTATGCTTCAGTACATCACTCCTTTCAGCCATCTGTATAAAGCCCCATCCTGCAGCATATTGCCCTTTTCAGCTCCTTTATACACAGCACCATTCTGCAATATATCACACCTTTTTTAGCCCCTTTATACAGCACCATTCTGCAATATATCACACCTTTTTTAGCCCCTTTATACAGCACCATTCTGCAATATATCACACCTTTTTTAGCCCCTTTATACACAGCACCATCCTGCAATATATCACGCTTTTTTTAGCCCCTTTATACAGCACCATTCTGCAATATATCACACCTTTTTTTAACCCCTTTATACAGCACCATCCTGCAATATATCACACCTTTTTTAGCCCCTTTATACAGCACCATTCTGCAATATATCACACCTTTTTTTAACCCCTTTATACAGCACCATCCTGCAATATATCACACCTTTTTTAGCCCCTTTATACAGCACCATCCTGTAATATCACACCTTTTTTAGCCCCTTTATACAGCACCATTCTGCAATATATCACACCTTTTATTTTAACCCCTTTATACAGCACCATCCTGCAATATATCACACCTTTTTTTAACCCCTTTATACAGCACCATCCTGCAATATATCACACCTTTTTTAACCCCTTTATACAGCACCATCCTGCAATATATCACACCTTTTAGCACTCTCTACATAGCCTTATCATGCAGTACATCACATGCACACCGCAGTTTTCTGGTATTAGTACCTCACTGTAATAAAGGAGGCTCCTGCTTGGCGCAAGCCGTGCAATTAAGTGATTGTGATGTCTTCTGCATTGCCTCATTCTCCACAGGCCTGAAGGAGCCGGTGTCCTCCGGAGTAAGCGGTGGAGCACGGAGCCAATGGCTCTCCTCTCTGCAACTATTATTACAACAGTTGCCAGATGGACAGTCCAGCCATGGCTTTCCTATGCCTTTTAGTTATGATCATATAATGTAATACCCCATGATATCTATATAATGTCCCGCCTCCATTACACGCATTATATTGCATCACACTCCTGTTTTTAATTTCATTTCTCATCCCCCCCGCCCCCTCAGATTCTCTCATTCTTTGTGCTCCGGGCAGCACAGGGTTAATCCCGCTCGCTCCGGCTCTCTAGTGTCTTCTAGGTTTCTTCAGGTGTTTTGTCTTCTCTCGGGCTCTGGATACAAGACGCCGGATTTCCATTTCCCTTCTTGAGGATGAGCGCGGTGAGTGAGATCCATCACGGTGACGTGTGATTGAGTTACATCTCACCGTAATAACGGAAGGTTAATGTCTCCGCACCGCGCCGCTGTCACCTGTGTGAGCGGGTTACCAAAACCCTCCTTAATACAGAACAGAAGCGTCTGCGCTGCCAGAGGTCGTCACATACATTCAGTGCGTCTGTACATTACACCGCCACGCGGAGAGTCGCCATTTAAAGGGAACCTGCGCTTTACATCAGAGGTAAATGCATTATGTAAAGCGGAGCCAGGAATGTATAATACGAGGATTATTTGTGTTCCTTCTGCTCAGGAGACATTCTAATAAGACGCCGCACGGATCATTACCACCATGGATGCATCGCTGTGTTATTTACCACATACATGGAAACATAGACAGGAAATAAAAGTATCCATATATCTGCAAATATTACCTATAGAGCGGGCGAGGCGAGCCGGTTACCAGCGCTCAGTATATATCCAGGCATTGTGCGGGATTCGGAATAAGGAACCGCGCCTTTCTTGTCTGCGGCGGTATCTGGTTGTGCAATGCATCCGATTCTGCAATTTTTAAAGGATTAATCATCTCTGGGACCGCTTATTGTAAGGTGGAATCTGAAAGACAGAACAGTAAAATAAATGACGAAAAGTCAATTATCTTTTTATTTTTCCTTATTTAATGATTCCCAATAAACAGCAACTGATGAAAGGGGTTTTCTGGGATATTTTTATTAGATCAGTTGATCGTTTTTGGGGACCCCCATTCATCAGCTGATTGAAGGGGTCGCACTGGAAGCAGCACAGCGCCGTATAATGTGTCCTGGCCACGATTGGTACTGCACGCAGAAAAGTGAAGACACAACTCGCAATTCATTCATGGACTTTGGGTCAGGTCATCAATATTTAAAAAAATCAGAAAACCCATGAATTTCCGTATTTGCCCCTTTTTCATATCGTTCAGCCGTACGACCTGGAGGCAGTGATCTTGAAATGTCATCTGAAAAGTAAAACCAATTTGAACAATAAAAAAAGTTTTTAAAAATAATTTGGCCACTCTATGTATATGGGGTCTCCGGTCTACTCCAGCCTCAGCAGGTTCACCAGATTCCCATAGGTTCTTCTGTAAGAATCCGCTCCGAGGGTCTCGTGGTCCTAGTCACCTACAGGGGGTGAGAACCGCTTCATCCTGCCTCGGGGTGAATGTGGGAACCAGTCAGCAAATGATGTCCCATGATACATTGTATCCACCTCTCAGCAGTGTCTGCACTGATACATTGTATCCACCTCTCAGCAGTGTCTGCACTGATGCATTGTATCCACCTCTCAGCATTGTCTGCACTGATACATTGTATCCACCTCTCAGCATTGTCTGCACTGATACATTGTATCCACCTCTCAGCATTGTCTGCACTGATACATTGTATCCACCTCTCAGCATTGTCTGCACTGATACATTGTATCCACCTCTCAGCATTGTCTGCACTGATACATTGTATCCACCTCTCAGCATTGTCTGCACTGATACATTGTATCCACCTCTCAGCAGTGTCTGCACTGATACATTGTATCCACCTCTCAGCATTGTCTGCACTGATACATTGTATCCACCTCTCAGCAGTGTCTGCACTGATACATTGTATCCACCTCTCAGCATTGTCTGCACTGATACATTGTATCCACCTCTCAGCAGTGTCTGCGCTGATACATTGTATCCACCTCTCAGCAGTGTCTGCACTGATACATTGTATCCACGTCTCAGCATTGTCTGCACTGATACATTGTATCCACCTCTCAGCATTGTCTGCACTGATACATTGTATCCACCTCTCAGCATTGTCTGCACTGATACATTGTATCCACCTCTCAGCAGTGTCTGCACTGATACATTGTATCCACCTCTCAGCATTGTCTGCACTGATACATTGTATCCACCTCTCAGCATTGTCTGCACTGATACATTGTATCCACCTCTCAGCACTGTCTGCTCTGATACATTGTATCCACCTCTCAGCATTGTCTGCACTGATACATTGTATCCACCTCTCAGCATTGTCTGCACTGATACATTGTATCCACCTCTCAGCATTGTCTGCACTGATACATTGTATCCACCTCTCAGCAGTGTCTGCACTGATACATTGTATCCACCTCTCAGCAGTGTCTGCACTGATACATTGTATCCACCTCTCAGCAGTGTCTGCACTGATACATTGTACCCACCTCTCAGCATTGTCTGCACTGATACATTGTATCCACCTCTCAGCAGTGTCTGCACTGATACATTGTATCCACCTCTCAGCATTGTCTGCACTGATACATTGTATCCACCTCTCAGCAGTGTCTGCACTGATACATTGTATCCACCTCTCAGCAGTGTCTGCACTGATACATTGTATCCACCTCTCAGCAGTGTCTGCACTGATACATTGTATCCACCTCTCAGCATTGTCTGCACTGATACATTGTATCCACCTCTCAACATTGTCTGCACTGATACATTGTATCCACCGCTCAGCATTGTCTGCACTGATACATTGTATCCATCTCTCAGCATTGTCTGCACTGATACATTGTATCCACCTCTCAGCATTGTCTGCACTGATACATTGTATCCACCTCTCAGCAGTGCCTGCACTGATACATTGTATCCACCTCTCAGCAGTGTCTGCACTGATACATTGTATCCACCTCTCAGCATTGTCTGCACTGATACATTGTATCCACCTCTCAGCATTGTCTGCACTGATACATTGTATCCACCTCTCAGCATTGTCTGCACTGATACATTGTATCCACCGCTCAGCATTGTCTGCACTGATACATTGTATCCACCTCTCAGCATTGTCTGCACTGATACATTGTATCCACCTCTCAGCAGTGTCTGCACTGATACATTGTATCCACCGCTCAGGATTGTCTGCACTGATACATTGTATCCACCTCTCACGATTGTGTGCGTGGTTTTTATAAATTTGTGGATTTCATTTTCTTCTCCAGTCTCACACTATAATATTTTGTACATTAGATTTTTTTCCAAATATGAAATTAAGGATCACGCAATTATTTGGTTTTCCTAAAAAGGTGTAAAATAAAAGCGATTTTATATTTTCTACAAAATATTAGTGAAGAATGCGCCGCTGAGATCCGGAATGAAACCACAACACAATACAAAGTGACGGAAGAAACGCCCGCGCTGTGTTAGAAAGTTGTGGAACTTTCCATTTCTGCTTTCACCTAAAAGTATAGTAATGGGTATAAGAAATAAACTCTCGGGTGGAGGAAAGTGCGGAGCCGGCGTCTCGCAGGACGGGGTCCCCGTGTAAGATCACTTAGGAGGTGACTGAAGGAAACTTCAGCAATATTTCTCTGTAACTTAGGAGGCGACTTCCATCATAAAATCTATCGCTGCAATCAATTCTTATATAATTTGTTTGGGGCCGCAGCAACTTCAGACACAACTTTCCCCTCCTCGAAAACGTGTCCCTCAAACGGACGCAAAAAATCCAATAAATTTATATTTCTTTAATAAAAAGAAAGATGGAAAATAAGGTGGAAATTTACATATTTGTGCTGAAATATTGCAGCGAGGGCTTTGTCAGTGGCGAGCGGGTCCGTCTCAAGGATGCGGCCCTTAGTCCATTAGTTTGGATAATGAGGTCCATAAAGAACCTTTATAACTCATGGCGGTGCGGGAGATGGATGGCGCTCGCCACTCTCCTCACCAGACACATTGAGGGAAGGTCAACGGAGGCCGAGCGTGATTCATGGGCCCAACACCAGATGTCACCGCGGGCGGGCGGGTCACCGAGCGATGGCGGACAGCGAGTGCGAGGAATGAAGCCTACCTGTCTGACAGCTATCCGTCATCTATCTATTTATCCCTCTATCTATCTATCCCTCTATCTATCTATTATCTATCCCTCTATCTATCCCTCTATCTATCTATCCCTCTATCTATCCCTCTATCTATCTATCCCTCTATCTATCCCTCTATCTATCTATCCCTCTATCTATCTATATATCTATCTATCTATCTATCTATATATCTATCCCTCTATCTATCCATCTATCTATCTATCCCTCTATCTATCCCTCTATCTATCCCTCTATCTATCTATCTATCTATCTATCTATCTATATATCTATCCCTCTATCCCTCTATCCCTCTATCTATCCCTCTATCTATCCCTCTATCTATCTATATATCTATCTATCTATCTATATATCTATCCCGCTAACTATCTATCTATCTATCCCTCTATCTATCTATCCCTCTATCTATCTATCTATCTATCCCTCTATCTATCCCTCTATCTATCCCTCTATCTATCCCTCTATCTATCCCTCTATCTATCCCTCTATCTATCCCTCTATCTATCTATCTATCTATCTATCTATCTATATATCTATCCCTCTATCTATCTATCTATCTATCTATCTATCTATCCCTCTATCTATCTATCTATCTATCTATCCCTCTATCTATCTATCTATCCCTCTATCTATCCCTCTATCTATCTATATATCTATCTATCTATCTATATATCTATCCCGCTAACTATCTATCTATCTATCCCTCTATCTATCTATCCCTCTATCTATCTATCTATCCCTCTATCTATCTATCCCTCTATCTATCTATATATCTATCCCTCTATCTATCTATCTATCTATCTATCTATCCCTCTATCTATCTATCTATCTATCCCTCTATCTATCCCTCTATCTATCCCTCTATCTATCCCTCTATCTATCCCTCTATCTATCCCTCTATCTATCCCTCTATCTATCCCTCTATCTATCCCTCTATCTATCTATCTATCCCTCTATCTATCCCTCTATCTATCCCTCTATCTATATATCTATCCCTCTATCTATCTATCTATCCCTCTATCCCTCTATCTATCTATCCCTCTATCCCTCTATCTATCTATCCCTCTATCCCTCTATCTATCTATCCCTCTATCTATCTATCTATCTATCTATCTATCCCTCTACCTATCTATCTATCTATCTATCAATCTATTTGTATATTTTATATCTATTTGTATCTAATGATCTAATATTTTGTGATCTTTCCTTACTGGTGGTATTTTATGAATGATGGAGGCCGGGCTCTTAACATATTTTAGCAAAGTGACAGTCGTTTAGGAGAACTGCGACCCCCCCCCCCCCCCCCCGCCCCGTGTGACCTGGCTGCTGCAGTGACTGATAGGAGACCCTGAGACCACCACGGTGCTGCTACAGTGTTAGGAGGCGAGGGCATCACCGTGATGGGTGGGATCGAGACCGTCTGCCATTACTGGATCTTTAAAAGGCACAACTTGTATCCGTTAATTAAAGGGGCGGTTTGGTCTTGCTGCCTCTGGGTCTTTGGTGCACCTTTAATACATGTATGGTCCGTATTTGTGACTGTTTCCCTTTCTTGTGACTGTAGGTGTAAAGCGGTTGTGGACAGCAGAGGTAAGCGGATCCGCTGCCGGTATGTGGTTATCGAGGACGGTTACCTGCCAGAGAACGTCTGCGCTCAGCTCTGCTACAGGTACGGGCCCAGCAAGGACTTGTTACATGTGATATACGGGAACGAGGGGTTAAATAATTGAGATTAAAGGGGTATTCTGCACCCTCAGGTGAGTGAGGTGACGTGTCTCCAGGGTAAGAATGTGCAATTGTGAATTGGCAGCTCCTAAGGACAGTGGCAGCGATAGATTGGCAGCTCCGGAGGACTGGGATGGTGGCCGCGATAGATTGGCAGCTCCAGAGGGCGGTGACAGTGGCAGCTATAGATTTGCAGCTCCAGAGGGCGGTGACAGTGGCAGCTATAGATTTGCAGCTCCAGAGGGCGGGGACAGTGGCAGCTATAGATTTGCAGCTCCAGAGGGCGGGGACAGTGGCAGCGATAGATTGGCAGCTCCTGAGGACCGGGACAGTGGCAGCGATAGATTGGCAGCTCCAGAGGGCGGGGACAGTGGCAGCTATAGATTTGCAGCTCCAGAGGGCGGTGACAGTGGCAGCTATAGATTTGCAGCTCCAGAGGGCGGGGACAGTGGCAGCTATAGATTTGCAGCTCCAGAGGGCGGGGACAGTGGCAGCGATAGATTGGCAGCTCCAGAGGGCGGGGACAGTGGCAGCAATAGATTGGCAGCTCCAGAGGGCGGGGACGGTGGCAGGGATAGATTGGCAGCTCCAGAGGGCGGGGACAGTGGCAGTGATTGGCAGCTCCAGAGGGCGGGGACAGTGGCAGTGATTGGCAGCTCCAGAGGGCGGGGACAGTGGCAGTGATTGGCAGCTCCAGAGGGCGGGGACGGTGGCAGTGATAGATTGGCAGCTCCTGAGGCCGGGGACAGTGGCAGCTATAGATTGGCAGCTCCTGAGGCCAGGGACAGTGGCAGCTATAGATTTGCAGCTCCAGAGGGCGGGGACAGTGGCAGCGATAGATTGGCAGCTCCAGAGGGCGGGGACGGTGGCAGCGATAGATTGGCAGCTCCAGAGGGCGGGGACAGTGGCAGCGATAGATTGGCAGCTCCTGAGACCGGGGACAGTGGCAGCGATAGATTGGCAGCTCTAGAGGGCGGGGACGGTGGCAGCGATAGATTGGCAGCTCCTGAGGCCGGGGACAGTGGCAGCGATAGATTGGCAGCTCCTGAGGCCGGGGACGGTGGCAGGGATAGATTGGCAGCTCCTGAGACCGGGGACGGTGGCAGGGATAGATTGGCAGCTCCAGAGGGCGGGGACGGTGGCAGGGATAGATTGGCAGCTCCAGAGGGCGGGGACGGTGGCAGGGATAGATTGGCAGCTCCAGAGGGCGGGGACAGTGGCAGCGATAGATTGGCAGCTCCTGAGGCCGGGGACGGTGGCAGGGATAGATTGGCAGCTCCTGAGACCGGGGACGGTGGCAGGGATAGATTGGCAGCTCCAGAGGGCGGGGACGGTGGCAGGGATAGATTGGCAGCTCCAGAGGGCGGGGACGGTGGCAGCGATAGATTGGCAGCTCCTGAGACCGGGGACGGTGGCAGGGATAGATTGGCAGCTCCAGAGGGCGGGGACGGTGGCAGGGATAGATTGGCAGCTCCAGAGGGCGGGGACGGTGGCAGCGATAGATTGGCAGCTCCTGAGACCGGGGACGGTGGCAGGGATAGATTAGCAGCTCCAGAGGGCGGGGACAGTGGCAGGGATAGATTGGCAGCTCCAGAGGGCGGGGACAGTGGCAGCGATAGATTGGCAGCTCCTGAGGCCGGGGACGGTGGCAGGGATAGATTGGCAGCTCCTGAGACCGGGGACGGTGGCAGGGATAGATTGGCAGCTCCTGAGGCCGGGGACAGTGGCAGTGATAGATTGGCAGCTCCTGAGGCCGGGGACGGTGGCAGGGATAGGTTGGCAGCTCCTGAGACCGGGGACGGTGGCAGGGATAGATTGGCAGCTCCTGAGACCGGGGACGGTGGCAGGGATAGATTGGCAGCTCCAGAGGGCGGGGACAGTGGCAGGGATAGATTGGCAGCTCTAGAGGGCGGGGACGGTGGCAGCGATAGATTGGCAGCTCCTGAGGCCGGGGACAGTGGCAGCGATAGATTGGCAGCTCCTGAGGCCGGGGACGGTGGCAGGGATAGATTGGCAGCTCCTGAGACCGGGGACGGTGGCAGGGATAGATTGGCAGCTCCTGAGGCCGGGGACAGTGGCAGTGATAGATTGGCAGCTCCTGAGGCCGGGGACGGTGGCAGGGATAGATTGGCAGCTCCTGAGACCGGGGACGGTGGCAGGGATAGATTGGCAGCTCCAGAGGGCGGGGACGGTGGCAGGGATAGATTGGCAGCTCCTGAGACCGGGGACAGTGGCAGGGATAGATTGGCAGCTCCAGAGGGCGGGGACGGTGGCAGGGATAGATTGGCAGCTCCAGAGGGCGGGGATGATGGGATTGGCGATACTATGTAAGTAAGTGGTAATAATAACGTACAGATCATTCTCGTGTCTCCAGACAGATTTCCCGAGCGATTCTGATCACCGACCGATCCGTGTTGATCTCTGATACAGACCAGGAGGTAGGTGGTGTCCTCTCTATACGTGGGAGGGTTACTGACCGGCGACCTCTCACCCCGCCGTATATCATTATCAGTGATACATAAACGCTGCGCGGCTCCTCCTTCCGTTTTCCGGTGGAGACGCCAGATGTTCCACGCTCTCGTCTTGAGCATTGACGACGTCTGGGATTTAATTGGCTCCAGATTTGCTGTAAATATTAGCAAATAACGGAGAATAATATAATGAAGCTGTCAGCGCCCACGGAAAGTAAACCGCCGCCGTCTACCGCAAATTATAAAGATTGTATCTGTCATTATAATCAGTGTCAGGAAAACAGGAGCTGAACCCGTCAGACGAGAAATCTGCTCTGCTGGCACCGAACCAGGCGATCCGCAGAACCGGCTCAACGCGATACGAGCGGCGCCGTCATCTGTGTATGATCTGGCGGTCTTATCCTCTATTGGGGCGGTTGTACTTGACATAAATGCTGTGTTATCACTGGCGCTAAACATCCGGGCACATGCATCTGCCTCAAACTCATGGCCGGGTCCCTGGACTTCAAAATTTGGCACGTTTCGTTGCATAGGTGTCAAATTGAGGTCGATAGAGTGGATTCTGTGGTAGAGCCACGGCCCCACGCTCCGTCCTGCAGATTACAGGCTGCTGCAGCCGACGGACTACAAGAGCGAGCAGCACAATGACGTCTCTGCCTCACTCTGCATGTATCTCTGTATCCACCTCACATGTATCTGTATCCATCAGTCGTGTACTATGCACTTTACTTGATGACTTTGGGCCATTTTTGTTTTTCTTTAGATTTCGGTACTGACGGTCCCCCCGGATGACGAGCTGCTGACCGGCGTGCACCTGACCGAGCTCTGCTCCTCCACCAACACGTGCATGAAAAACACTTGTAAGTAGCAATGTTGATCTCACTCCTGAAGTGCTCTGTGCTGCTGTGGATCCTGCAGGATTTCATTCTGTGCCTGTCCCATCATATACGGACGTCTTTGTATATTTGTGACCTCCCGGCTGGGCAGCCTTTCTGATCACACGGTGCTATATGGTCCCGGGTGTTTCCTTCGCCCTCGGCTCATATATGGGGCAGTGATTCTTACCGTCGTCTTCCTCTTCCTTGCTCCGGTCGGTAGCGGTAGTGACCGCACGGCCATTTGTGTCTCAGATCCTTTCCCAATCACTACATAAAAGCCTGAAACTGACGAGAAACTCTGCGATCCCCGTCCTCCTTACCCCTGCGTCCGCGCTGCCTCCATTTATAGATGCGGCGGCAGTGGCGGTGACTGACGATATGGAGATTCCTTATTACTCAGATCGCATCGCCGCCGAGAAACCGTCACTTCCATCAGAAAGTGCTCAATCCTCTGTGAGCTGGATACATTGTAACAAACGTCCTCTAGAGGCACGGAATGTATCAGGAGCCGAACATTCTCAGTAATGTCACCCATTGCACAATGTATGGGTTTACTCCATACAAAAAATTAACATTTTTGGCCCCATTGTTTTTTGCTTTTTGATCATACAAAGGGGTGGTGTTTCACAAGGGGGCAGAGCCACAAAGTAACGTCTGTACTATATGATAAATACATTTTAGTGCAGATTTGATGTCTTGGATTTTCGACACAGTTGCATCAAATTTAGAAATCTTGTTACTAGTGTATACTTTATCTTCTCCTTTTTATAAGACACACCCCAAATTTAGAGGGGAAAAAAATGGAGTCTATTTTATAATCCGGTGGGGTCTTACCTGGGAGGGGGGGCGACAGAGGTGGTGGCGCGGGGGTCACAGGAGGCAGGGCAGTGCTGGAGTACAGCGAGGCTGCAGGTGGTGCAGAGGGGGTCCCAGATGCTCAATGCGGGGCTGCTCTGTGCCAGGGTTGTGGATGCGGATTTGCACTGTGCGGCGCTGCTCTGTGCCAGGGTTGTGGATGCGGATTTGCACTGTGCGGCGCTGCTCTGTGCCAGGGTTGTGGATGCGGATTTGCACTGTGCGGCGCTGCTCTGTGCCAGGGTTGTGGATGCGGATTTGCACTGTGCGGCGCTGCTCTGTGCCAGGGTTGTGGATGCGGATTTGCACTGTGCGGCGCTGCTCTGTGCGACATGGGCCATTCTGAAGATGTCAGTGGTGCGGGCTTCAAAGAAATGGCGGCCAGAGTCAGCTTGTGCGCAGATGAGCACTTGAGCCGAGAGAGCCATCTGCACACGTGCCGACTCTGGGTGCAATTATTTGAAATCCTCACTGCTAACCTCTTCAGAATGGCCAGTGCCTCACTGCCTGCAGGAACCGAGCCGCACCCACAGCCCCGGCGCAGAGCCGAGCCGCACCCACAGCCCCGGCGCAGAGCCGAGCCGCACCCACAGCCCCGGCACAGAGCGTCACCATCCACTGCACAGAGCAGCCCCGGCGCAGAGCCGCACCCACAGCCCCGGCACAGAGCAGAGCAGCACCAAGCGCGCAGCCCCGGCACAGAGCAGAGCCGCGCCCACAGCCCCGGCACAGAGCATCACCATCCACTGCACAGAGCAGCCCCGGCACAGAGCAGAGCCGCGCCCACCGCCCCGGCACAGAGCAGAGCCGCGCCCACCGCCCCGGCACAGAGCAGAGCCGCGCCCACCGCCCCGGCACAGAGCAGAGCCGCGCCCACCGCCCCGGCACAGAGCAGAGCCGCGCCCACCGCCCCGGCACAGAGCAGAGCCGCGCCCACCGCCCCGGCACAGAGCAGAGCCGCGCCCACCGCCCCGGCACAGAGCAGAGCCGCGCCCACCGCCCCGGCACAGAGCAGAGCCGCGCCCACCGCCCCGGCACAGAGCAGAGCCGCGCCCACCGCCCCGGCACAGAGCAGAGCCGCGCCCACCGCCCCGGCACAGAGCAGAGCCGCGCCCACCGCCCCGGCACAGAGCAGAGCCGCGCCCACCGCCCCGGCACAGAGCAGAGCCGCGCCCACCGCCCCGGCACAGAGCAGAGCCGCGCCCACCGCCCCGGCACAGAGCAGAGCCGCGCCCACCGCCGCCCCGGCACAGAGCAGAGCCGCGCCCACCGCCGCCCCGGCACAGAGCAGAGCCGCGCCCACCGCCGCCCCGGCACAGAGCAGAGCCGCGCCCACCGCCGCCCCGGCACAGAGCAGAGCCGCGCCCACCGCCGCCCCGGCACAGAGCAGAGCCGCGCCCACCGCCGCCCCGGCACAGAGCAGAGCCGCGCCCACCGCCGCCCCGGCACAGAGCAGAGCCGCGCCCACCGCCGCCCCGGCACAGAGCAGAGCCGCGCCCACCGCCGCCCCGGCACAGAGCAGAGCCGCGCCCACCGCCGCCCCGGCACAGAGCAGAGCCGCGCCCACCGCCGCCCCGGCACAGAGCAGAGCCGCGCCCACCGCCGCCCCGGCACAGAGCAGAGCCGCGCCCACCGCCGCCCCGGCACAGAGCAGAGCCGCGCCCACCGCCGCCCCGGCACAGAGCAGAGCCGCGCCCACCGCCGCCCCGGCACAGAGCAGAGCCGCGCCCACCGCCGCCCCGGCACAGAGCAGAGCCGCGCCCACCGCCGCCCCGGCACAGAGCAGAGCCGCGCCCACCGCCGCCCCGGCACAGAGCAGAGCCGCGCCCACCGCCGCCCCGGCACAGAGCAGAGCCGCGCCCACCGCCGCCCCGGCACAGAGCAGAGCCGCGCCCACCGCCGCCCCGGCACAGAGCAGAGCCGCGCCCACCGCCGCCCCGGCACAGAGCAGAGCCGCGCCCACCGCCGCCCCGGCACAGAGCAGAGCCGCGCCCACCGCCGCCCCGGCACAGAGCAGAGCCGCGCCCACCGCCGCCCCGGCACAGAGCAGAGCCGCGCCCACCGCCGCCCCGGCACAGAGCAGAGCCGCGCCCACCGCCGCCCCGGCACAGAGCAGAGCCGCGCCCATCGCCGCCCCGGCACAGAGCATCACCATCCACTGCACAGAGCAGCCCCGGCACAGAGCAGAGCCGCGCCCACCGCCCCGGCACAGAGCAGAGCCGCGCCCACCGCCCCGGCACAGAGCAGAGCCGCGCCCACCGCCCCGGCACAGAGCAGAGCCGCGCCCACCGCCCCGGCACAGAGCAGAGCCGCGCCCATCGCCGCCCCGGCACAGAGCAGAGCCGCGCCCATCGCCGCCCCGGCACAGAGCAGAGCCGCGCCCATCGCCGCCCCGGCACAGAGCAGAGCCGCGCCCATCGCCGCCCCGGCACAGAGCAGAGCCGCGCCCATCGCCGCCCCGGCACAGAGCAGAGCCGCGCCCACAGCCCCGGCACAGAGCATCACCATCCACTGCACAGAGCAGCCCCGGCACAGAGCAGAGCCGCGCCCACCGCCCCGGCACAGAGCAGAGCCGCGCCCACCGCCCCGGCACAGAGCAGAGCCGCGCCCACCGCCCCGGCACAGAGCAGAGCCGCGCCCACCGCCCCGGCACAGAGCAGAGCCGCGCCCACCGCCCCGGCACAGAGCAGAGCCGCGCCCACCGCCCCGGCACAGAGCAGAGCCGCGCCCACCGCCCCGGCACAGAGCAGAGCCGCGCCCACCGCCCCGGCACAGAGCAGAGCCGCGCCCACCGCCCCGGCACAGAGCAGAGCCGCGCCCACCGCCCCGGCACAGAGCAGAGCCGCGCCCACCGCCCCGGCACAGAGCAGAGCCGCGCCCACCGCCCCCCCGGCACAGAGCAGAGCCGCGCCCACCGCCCCCCCGGCACAGAGCAGAGCCGCGCCCACCGCCCCCCCGGCACAGAGCAGAGCCGCGCCCACCGCCCCCCCGGCACAGAGCAGAGCCGCGCCCACCGCCCCCCCGGCACAGAGCAGAGCCGCGCCCACCGCCCCCCCGGCACAGAGCAGAGCCGCGCCCACCGCCCCCCCGGCACAGAGCAGAGCCGCGCCCACCGCCCCCCCGGCACAGAGCAGAGCCGCGCCCACCGCCGCCCCGGCACAGAGCAGAGCCGCGCCCACCGCCGCCCCGGCACAGAGCAGAGCCGCGCCCACCGCCGCCCCGGCACAGAGCAGAGCCGCGCCCACCGCCGCCCCGGCACAGAGCAGAGCCGCGCCCACCGCCGCCCCGGCACAGAGCAGAGCCGCGCCCACCGCCGCCCCGGCACAGAGCAGAGCCGCGCCCACCGCCGCCCCGGCACAGAGCAGAGCCGCGCCCACCGCCGCCCCGGCACAGAGCAGAGCCGCGCCCACCGCCGCCCCGGCACAGAGCAGAGCCGCGCCCATCGCCGCCCCGGCACAGAGCAGAGCCGCGCCCATCGCCGCCCCGGCACAGAGCAGAGCCGCGCCCACCGCCGCCCCGGCACAGAGCAGAGCCGCGCCCACAACCCCGGCACAGAGTATCACCATCCACTGCACAGAGCAGCCCTGGCACAGAGCAGAGCCGCGCCCACAACCCCGGCACAGAGTATCACCATCCACTGCACAGAGCAGCCCTGGCACAGAGCAGAGCCGCGCCCACCGCCCCGGCGCAGAGCAGTATTCGCAGCACACTACATGGCATTGCCCCTGCCTCTTTTGTCCCCTCTTCACCACTCCCCTGTAAGCTGCATTTGGGTTTTAAGACGCACCCCTTCATTTTTCTCCTAAATTTTTGGGAGGAAATGTGTTGTCTTATAATCCGTAAAATACGGTATATAAATAAATTCCCGTTCTCAGCCATGTATATAGCACCAGCAGATACCGCGGCATTGTACGGTGATGGACTTCTGTCCTATTGACCTATGTTTTTTGTTGTTTTTCCTCCGGCGGGTGTCGTGCCTCGTCGGCGCCTCCTGTCGCTCTCCTCATTCTCCCGCACCCCGATGGGAGTATTAACAATAACAAATTGACCTGCAAAATATTTACCGGGGATGAAGCGCGCTCCCCATAAATCCCCGGGCGTGGCGTGTTCACTTCATTAAGAGTAAATGAGATCGGAGTGAGCGATCTGCGCCGTCACACGATGGCGGGAGATAAATATACAAATCTCTCGCCTTTGATCACCCGGCAGGAATGACAGCCGCATAATCGGCATCGCCAGCTGACCGGAACCAAAGTCGTTCGCTCGGGTCCCCCCCCTAAATAAAATAAAAAAACTTCCTGGCGCTAATGACAGAGCGGCGTAGATGAAGCTCATCGCTCTTCTTCCCCGGAGAATTACCTGAAGACAAATGCTGGCGGCGCGGTAACTAATGCCACTCCACCTGCGTAAATCAAACATAATCAGGAGCCGCGCTGATGAGGTTTTATGAGTCCGTCAGACCCGAAATGACACGATAAAGGCGATATTGAAATTAAACGCCGGTGGATTTGATGATTTTATAACCGACTGGAGCAAAAATCTATAAAACCTATTTTAAATCAATTAGTCTTTGCCTTAATGTTTCCCTTCTTAACGACATGTTCCTGATCTGCTAAGTAGTGTGATTAACAGAGACCCACAAATCTGCCCTGGCGGGGGTGGGCAACGCCAGCCAGAAAATTAAAAGGAAAGTTTGGAAGCAAAGAGAGTATCCAACTTTCCCAGACTCCTGAAAGGCAAAATTACTCATTTTGCTGTCAGATTGGGATGGTTGGGAAAGCTGAATATAACATGGCAGCCTGGGGTGGATCGCAGCACAACAAGGCAGATATTGCTGGTGAGGAGTCTGGGAAAGCTGGGTGACCACCTTTATGGTTACTATAATGAGGGGCATATTGGTTGGCACGGGGATATTAGATGTAGTCATCCAGCTTTATGGATTGTGAACAGTTAATCTGCCCAAATATGTAATGATACAAATGATATCTATGGCAGATTTGCTTCTCAGGAGTCTGGGAAAGCTGGATGACCACCTTTTATGGTAACTGTAATGAGGGGCATATTGGTTGGCACGTTGTTATTAGATGTAGTCATCCAGCTTTACGAATTCTGAATAGTAAATCTGCCCAAATATGCAGTGATATTTGATATATCCATGGCATATTTTCTTCTCAGGAGTCTGGGAAAGCTGGATGAGAAGCACTAAAGCCACCCAGCTTTTCATAACACCTGAATGGTACATCCAATTACTTGTGCATTTATCCATCCTGTTCTTTCATCTCTGTGCATTGGTCAGATCTGCTGTTCAGGAGCCTGGAAAAGCTGAATCAGTAGTAATGTGGCTGCCAGGCTCAGAAATGGAAACACAGTGTGGATCGGAGCACAACAAGGCA
Source organism: Anomaloglossus baeobatrachus (assembly GCF_048569485.1). Classification (NCBI taxonomy): domain Eukaryota; kingdom Metazoa; phylum Chordata; class Amphibia; order Anura; family Aromobatidae; genus Anomaloglossus; species Anomaloglossus baeobatrachus. Next base: position 14,500,171 of record NC_134361.1, read on the forward strand.
GATTTTGCTGTTCAGGAGTCTGGGAAAGCTGGGTGACAAGGTTTACTGTAGCTGAAATGAGGGGCATATTGGTTGGCACGGGGATATTTGAGAGTCATCCAGCTTTACGGAATCTGACTGGCAAATCGGCCCATATCTGCAGTGATATAAATTATATATCAATGTCAGATTTGCTTCTCAGTAGTCTGGGAAAGCTGGATGAGAAGCACTAAAGTCACCCAGCTTTCCTTAAAGCCTGAATGGTATATCTGATTACTTGTACAACTTGTTCTCCCATCTCTGTGCATTGGTCGGATCTGCTGTGCAGGAGCCTGGAAAAGCTGAATCAATAGTAATGTGGCTGCCCGGCACAGAAATAAAAGCATTGATCACTGCACAGCAATGCATATTTCCTTATTAGGTGCCCAGAAAAGCTGGGTGATTGACATATTGGTTTGCACTTGCAGTGCAATCACCAGTAAGATTTTCTCAGGGGCTGTGACCCAGCTTTACTGATCCTGAACGGCAAATCTGCTCCGGTTTGCAGTAATATGGCGTTATTGGAGGAAGATTGCCTGTTCCTGAGTGTAGGTGGGCTGTCAGATTGGTCACCCAGCTTTCTCAGACCCCTATAGATTGAGATGAGAACAGGAGGATGAATCGCAGCAGTCTAGGAAAGCTGGGTGATCACATTTTGGGTGGCCGTGTGGGTCACCCAGCTTTTCCTGAATGGATATAAATTATGGTCACTTGTCACAGAGCAAGGTTATAAGCTCGGGGGATAAAATCGGGCAGGTGTTCCGGTTCTGGACGTGTGGATGATGATGCGGATTCACAAATCGGTCTCATTTTGCTGCTGCAGACATTCTCCATGGTGGGACGCGGACGTATAAAGACGCAGCGCGTTTCATCCCCAGCCCCTTCACCCCTGTGCGCCTCGGCAATGGCCGCTTTGTCCTCTTCATCTCATTGTTACATTGTTGCCATCTTTGGGCAAAAGCTAAAAAAAAAAAGTTTTGTCAATAATTAGAGCAGATTTCATTAAACTAGCAGTGCCCATCTTCGGCGGGGTTTGGCGGCGCTCGGCGCTCCCGTCCTCTGCGGCCCGGCTCCGTGTGTCAGTGGGCGAGATAATTGTCGGGTTGCAGACTACATAGGCCCCACTGTTTTAAAGCTATGATCGGATTACGGCACCAAACCAGATGAGACTAATTATTATTAAACATGAAAAGGAGATTGTACCTCGTTAAGACTTTGATCTCCTGTGATAAAGGAAAAAAAATCCGGTTCATTAAAAGTTTATGGAAGTTGTATACCAAAGTCTTTGGAGACTTAAAGTGTCCTTTGATTGCCAATGGGCATCAGACAGTCGCTTTGTAGAACCAAATGATGTTTGTATTTGTCGGCCGGCGCGTCTATTAATTACGCCGTTCCTTTCAGTATTGTTGCCTTACTTCACCTAATGAGGAAACACATCAAGCATTAATGGGAAAAACAACACCCAAAACTGGAACTTTTCATCAATTTTCTGTTTTGTTTTGGCTTCCTTTGATGTTCTGACTCCTTTTGTGGAACTACAAGGCGCAGCATGCCGCCCCCGGGTCACTTACCTCTGGTGTAAGCCACAACAATGAGGAAAGAACGGTTCTATCAGATTGGATTAAGAAAATACTAAATGGAGTGCATGGTCCCTTTAAGAATATCAGTTGATACATGTAACAATGAGTTGATACGATCGGCTTCCGTGTAGCAGAGCCCAGATTGTGAACGTCTGTAATCTGCGCTTTGTCGTGTGCATCGCTTCATGTCCTAAATGTCTGGTTACAGATCTCGTCCATCTGACGTGTGCCTCCTCCAAGACGACGGCACGAGACGACCTGGAACCGGTGGTGAAGAAGCTGTTCACACTGGATGCAGAGGAAGGTGAGAGGCAAATAACTAGCTGCACGCTCACCAGTCCTGTGCCCATTATCTACAATATACTGATGACCACGCCCACCAAGCATTGGCCACGCCTACCAGTGCTATAGTCACTCATTAGCATACACTGGTGACCACACCCACTAAGCATTGGTCAACCCACCAGTTCTATAATCACTAATTAGCATATACTGATGACCACACCCACAATGCTATAATCACTCATTAGCATATACTGATGACCACACCCACCAATGCTATAGACACTAATCCGCATACACTGATGAACGCACCCACTAATAATTGTTCATACCTACCAATTCTATAGGAAATAAATATTACTATATAATCATCACACCCATCAATACTGTGCTGTGCAATTTATTTACAATATACTTCCCTTATTTGGCTAACCACACCCACTCAGAATCGTCCACACCCACCAATGCTATGATATACTCTGACTTATATGGCTGACCACACCCACCAACGCTATGATGTACTCACTGACTGCCTTATATGGCTGACCACACCCACCAACCCTATGATGTAGTCACTGACTGCCTTATATGGCTGACCACACCCACCAACCCTATGATGTACTCACTGACTGCCCTATATGGCTGACCACACCCACCAACCCTATGATGTAGTCACTGACTGCCTTATATGGCTGACCACACCCACCAACCCTATGATGTACTCACTGACTGCCTTATATGGCTGACCACACCCACCAACCCTATGATGTAGTCACTGACTGCCTTATATGGCTGACCACACCCACCAACCCTATGATGTACTCACTGACTGCCCTATATGGCTGACCACACCCACCAACCCTATGATGTACTCACTGACTGCCTTATATGGCTGACCACACCCACCAACCCTATGATGTAGTCACTGACTGCCTTATATGGCTGACCACACCCACCAACCCTATGATGTACTCACTGACTGCCCTATATGGCTGACCACACCCACCAACCCTATGATGTACTCACTGACTGCCCTATATGGCTGACCACACCCACCAACCCTATGATGTAGTCACTGACTGCCTTATATGGCTGACCACACCCACCAACCCTATGATGTACTCACTGACTACCTTATATGGCTGACCACACCCACCAACCCTATGATGTAGTCACTGACTGCCTTATATGGCTGACCACACCCACCAACCCTATGATGTACTCACTGACTGCCCTATATGGCTGACCACACCCACCAACCCTATGATGTACTCACTGACTGCCCTATATGGCTGACCACACCCACCAACCCTATGATGTAGTCACTGACTGCCTTATATGGCTGACCACACCCACCAACCCTATGATGTACTCACTGACTGCCCTATATGGCTGACCACACCCACCAACCCTATGATGTACTCACTGACTGCCTTATATGGCTGACCACACCCACCAACCCTATGATGTAGTCACTGACTGCCTTATATGGCTGACCACACCCACCAACCCTATGATGTACTCACTGACTGCCCTATATGGCTGACCACACCCACCAACCCTATGATGTAGTCACTGACTGCCTTATATGGCTGACCACACCCACCAACCCTATGATGTACTCACTGACTGCCCTATATGGCTGACCACACCCACCAACGCTATGATGTACTCACTGACTGCCCTATATGGCTGACCACACCCACCAACCCTATGATGTACTCACTGACTGCCCTATATGGCTGACCACACCCACCAACGCTATGATGTACTCACTGACTGCCCTATATGGCTGACCAGACCCACCAACCCTATGATGTACTCACTGACTGCCTTATATGGCTGACCACACCCACCAATGCTATGATGTACGCACTGACTACCTTATATGGCTGACCACACCCACCAACCCTATGATGTACTCACTGACTGCCCTATATGGCTGACCACACCCACCAACCCTATGATGTACTCATTGACTACCCTATATGGCTGACCACACCCACCAACCCTATGATGTACTCATTGACTACCTTATATGGCTGACCACACCCACTCCTCCTGTTCCAGTATCTTTTATGTAGCGATACTGGTTCCATTCTCGGCCTCATTGTGGATGACGTCAGGAGCGGCCGGTCAGCCATGATAGTGTATTTGTTGTCCTCTCTGTACGTGTCCCTGGTAATCAATCAGCGGGTGGGGCGAGCGGGGGCCCATGGCGGGGCGGCCGGACAGTCACCTGCGCCAAAGACCTTCATCCATTTTCCTGCTCTGTGAGTCACAGGAACATTCCAGCGTTAACAACTTTCTAAACTTCTTTATTTCTTTCTTTTTTTTTTTTTCTTTGAGATGCTTTTTGCATTTTATCAAGAGACCATTTGTTCACAGGCTGTTGGATTTAATTAGCATTTTAAACGATTCCCTAACCTTACAGAATCCATGATAAAAGCCTCGCTAATGACATTCCCACTAAAGTTATTCTGACTTATTGGCCAGGCCGACTTTCCCCATAAAAATAAATTCACTAAAATTAAACTTAAAGATGTCCCTAAAAACGTCTCCCGCACCAGTAAATCTAAGGACAGGTGAAGTGTATTGGTCCAGATTGTGATGTTTCAGAAATCCCAATAATCTGGTGTGTGAATGTGACAAGACTTTACCTAATAGTCTGATATGTAAGTTCCTCAGGGGCGGGTCCACTAAATTTAATATTTGATTGGTTCATGGCCTATGGACCGGCCTCCGAGGGGGTGAGAAGTATGTGAATTTCTAATCCTTTCAAGGATTTCAGGGGTTTACAAAGCTAAGTTGTAGTGTCCTGGATGGAAAGTGATTGTCACCTGGAGTCGGTGGTTACCAGAGATGCATTCTGTAACGCAATAGCAGCGCTCCACAGAAAATATGTATTGACTCCTAAGTTTTCCCAGAACCTCTAATTCCTTCATTTATAGAAAGATTCCTGATTTTTCAGTGTGAGGTCCCAGAGAATGGCTCCCATAAATATCCATCAACTTGCTTTACCTGTAAATATTGTGTGGGCTGTGGTTTTATGGGAGGAGTCAGGCGGTGGCCTCATGAGGCAAGGAGTTGGGCAGTGGCCTCGTGGGGGGAGCAGTCGGGCAGTGGTCCTGTTCGGGGATTGAATGTGGTCATTATCCTTGAGGGGGTGGGGGAGGAGTCGGGTGGGGGGCAAAGGCAGGCAGTGTCCTCGTGGGCGGGAGGCAGGCTGTGACCTTGTGGGGGGTTAGTCGGGCAGTGGCCTCGTTGGGTGGTGACCTCTTAGGGGGGAGTTGGGTGGTGGCCTCGTGGCGGGGAAGGTGGGTTGTGTCTTCATGGAGGGGTGAAAGTGGGCGGTGGCCGCATAGGGGGGAAGCGGTCGGTGGCCTCGTAGGGGGGAAGCGGTCGGTGGCATTGTGAGGGGGGAGGTGGGCGGTGGCCTTGTGGGGTGGGGGAGATGGGTGGTGGCTTTGTTGTGGGAAAAGTTGAGTGGAGGCCTTGTGGAGGGAGGAAGGTAGCTCCGTGCTTGTGTAGGTGGGTGGTGCCCTTTTGGGGGGGGGGGGGAGAGTTTGGCTGTGGCCCCGTTGGAGGGGAGAATCAAGCTGTGGCCTCTTGTAGGGGGTTTGCCGGATTGTGGCTTATTTTTGGGGAGGGGGGGGAATTTGAGTGGTGGTCTCGTGAGGGGGTATTGGGCTTTTGTCTCATGGGGTGGAGATGGGATGTGGCTTCATGGGGAGTAGATGAGCTGTGGTCTCGTGGGGGGAGTCAGGGTTTTGTATCATGGGGAGGGGAGATGGGCTTTGGTTCTGTGGGGGGATGTGGGCCGTAGCTTTCTGGGTCTCGGTGAGTGATTTAGTTTAGTATTTGGCGCTGGGCATTACTTTTATGAATGGAGTTTGGCTTTCGGCTGAGGACCGGGCACAGGTTGGGTGCGTCCTGGTGTTTTTTGGTGACTTTTCTCCACCATGTAGTACTTGCATCCGCAGTGGCATCGCCCCCGGTGTACCCGCCGCCAGTTACATCTCCGGTCTCTGATCCTCACACAATCTTCTGCTGTGGACTCTGTTATTTTGGGAAAAGAAAGCAATTATCATATGAAGAAATGACACTTAATAACTAGGTATCGGGATCAGCGAGCGGCCCGTACACAGGCGCTTACACGAGACGCGCGTGTGGCGGAGCCTTTCATCTGCTTAGTGGAATCCATCAGCCTCCGGTGCCCCCCTCGTCATGTTTATTGCCGTACCCTGACATTTGTATTAATGACTTCGCTGACATTTCAGCCTCACATCTCCGCAGGTTCTTTATATCTCGGTAATAATACAAAACGGATTTAATCCAGTTTAGTCGGATGCTGCAAAATACGTAATTGTATAAATTCTGGTGCCTCCGTCTGACGCCGAGCACTTATGTAGATTTTCTGTGTTCTGGGGTATTTGTTACGACCTCCTCACGACAATGAGTCAAGATGGGGGGGGGGGAGCAGATGGAGGGTTACAATGTATCCGCTCCGAGTGTACAGCCCTATACAATGTATTCATTACTCAGGTCTGCAGGGAAATTGTTTGAAAAAGGTGATTTTTTTTTTATAGACTTTGTTTTGTGGAACTCCGTAAAAACATTGAAATATTTCCATCGTGTACAGTTTTTTGCACAAACACTGACCCTATAAGCTGCAAAAAGAATAGGATTCCAAAAGGAGCGGGGACAAGAATCATCACCGGAGCCATCGAGGAGATCTTTGTGACCTGGACTCTCCGGCCACCGCTCCACATTGAGCCGGGACTGATGAAGCAGATTGTGAAATCTCTACTGACAGAAGGAGGCGACTTCTCCCGTGTGCCACGGGTCAGTGACCGTCCGAAGCTAAACTGGAGGAAGGCATTTTTGTGGGTCCGGATATTCAGAAACTCATGAAGGACGACGTGTTCAAAAGAAAAATGAAAGCTGTCGAAAAAAGAGCTTGGGATTCTTTCAAAGAAGTCGGGAAGAAATTAGGCAAAAACAAAGGTCCAAAATTTAAGTCCGTGCTGAAACGTTTCAAGCCTTGGGTTGTCTGAGGATTCTGAAGTTATATTGTATACATTCCCATTTGGACAACTTTCCTGGAAATCTCTGTGCTGATAGCGAAGAACAAGGAGAGACATTTCATCAGGCTATCAAGGAGATGGAAGGACAACACCAAGGTGGATGGAAGGGGAAGATGACGGGGACAATATCAAAGAAGAGGGAAGGTGAAGATGATGGAGACAATACCAAAGAATAGGGAAGGTGAAGATGATGGGGGACGATACCAAGGTAGAGGGAAGGTGAAGATGATGGGGGACGATACCAAGGTAGATGGAAGGTGAAGATGATGGGGGACGATACCAAGGTAGAGGGAAGGTGAAGATGATGGGGGACGATACCAAGGTAGATGGAAGGTGAAGATGATGGGGGACGATACCAAGGTAGATGGAAGGTGAAGATGATGGGGGACGATACCAAGGAAGATGGAAGGTGAAGATGATGGGAGATGACACCAAGGTGGATGGAAGGTGAAGATGACGGGGACAATACCAAAGAATAGGGAAGGTGAAGATGATGGGGGACGAGACCAAGGTAGATGGAAGGTGAAGATGATGGGGGACGATACCAAGGAAGATGGAAGGTGAAGATGATGGGGGACGATACCAAGGTAGATGGAAGGTGAAGATGATGGGGGATGATACCAAGGTAGATGGAAGGTGAAGATGATGGGAGATGACACCAAGCTGGATGGAAGGGGAAGATGACGGGGACAATACCAAAGAATAGGGAAGGTGAAGATGATGGGGGACGATACCAAGGTATATAGAAGGTGAAGATGATGGGGGACGAGACCAAGGTGGAGGGAAGGTGAAGATGATGGGGGACAATACCAAAGAAGATAGAAGGTGAAGATGATGGGGGACAATACCAAGGTAGATGGAAGGTGAAGATGATGGGGGACGATACCAAGGTAGATGGAAGGTGAAGATGATGGGGGACGATACCAAGGTAGATGGAAGGTGAAGATGATGGGGGACGATACCAAGGTAGATGGAAGGTGAAGATGATGTGGGACGATACCGATGTAGATGGAAGGTGAAGATGATGGGGGACGATACCAAGGTAGATGGAAGGTGAAGATGATGGGGACAATATCAAAGAAGATGGAAGGTGAAGATGATGGGGGACGAGACTAAGGTAGATGGAAGGTGAAGATGATGGAGGACGATACCAAGGTAGATGGAAGGTGAAGATGATGGGGGACGATACCAAGGTAGATGGAAGGTGAAGATGATGGGGGACGATACCAAGGTAGATGGAAGGTGAAGATGATGGGGGACGATACCAAGGAAGATGGAAGGTGAAGATGATGGGGGACGATACCGATGTAGATGGAAGGTGAAGATGATGGGGGACAATACCAAGGTAGATGGAAGGTGAACATGATGGGGGACAATACCAAAGAAGAGGGAAGGTGAAGATGATGGAGGATGAGACCAAGGTAGATGGAAGGTGAAGATGATGGGGACAATATCAAAGAAGAGGGAAGGTGAAGATGATGGGGGACAATACCAAAAAAGAGGGAAGGTGAAGATGATGGGGGACGTTACCAAGGTAGATGGAAGGTGAGGATGATGGGGGACGAGACCAAGGTAGATGGAAGGTGAAGATGATGGGGGATGATACCAAGGAAGATGGAAGGTGAAGATGATGGGGGACGATACCAAGGATGATGGAAGGTGAAGATAATGGGGGACAATACCAAAAAAGAGGGAAGGTGAAGATGATGGGGGACGTTACCAAGGTAGATGGAAGGTGAGGATGATGGGGGACGAGACCAAGGTAGATGGAAGGTGAAGATGATGGGGGACGATACCAAGGAAGATGGAAGGTGAAGATGATGGGGGACGATACCAAGGATGATGGAAGGTGAAGATGATGGGGGACGATACCAAGGATGATGGAAGGTGAAGATAATGGGGGACAATACCAAAAAAGAGGGAAGGTGAAGATGATGGGGGACGAGACCAAGGTAGATGGAAGGTGAAGATGATGGGGGACGATACCAAGGAAGATGGAAGGTGAAGATGATGGGGACAATATCAAAGAAGATGGAAGGTGAAGATGATGGGGGACGAGACTAAGGTAGATGGAAGGTGAAGATGATGGAGGACGATACCAAGGTAGATGGAAGGTGAAGATGATGGGGACAATATCAAAGAAGATGGAAGGTGAAGATGATGGGGGACGAGACTAAGGTAGATGGAAGGTGAAGATGATGGAGGACGATACCAAGGTAGATGGAAGGTGAAGATGATGGGGGACGATACCAAGGTAGATGGAAGGTGAAGATGATGGGGGACGATACCAAGGAAGATGGAAGGTGAAGATGATGGGGGACGATACCGATGTAGATGGAAGGTGAAGATGATGGGGGACAATACCAAGGTAGATGGAAGGTGAACATGATGGGGGACAATACCAAAGAAGAGGGAAGGTGAAGATGATGGAGGATGAGACCAAGGTAGATGGAAGGTGAAGATGATGGGGACAATATCAAAGAAGAGGGAAGGTGAAGATGATGGGAGACAATACCAAAAAAGAGGGAAGGTGAAGATGATGGGGGACGTTACCAAGGTAGATGGAAGGTGAGGATGATGGGGGACGAGACCAAGGTAGATGGAAGGTGAAGATGATGGGGGACGATACCAAGGATGATGGAAGGTGAAGATGATGGGGGACGATACCAAGGATGATGGAAGGTGAAGATGATGGGGGACAATACCAAAAAAGAGGGAAGGTGAAGATGATGGGGGACGTTACCAAGGTAGATGGAAGGTGAGGATGATGGGGGACGAGACCAAGGTAGATGGAAGGTGAAGATGATTGGGGACGATACCAAGGAAGATGGAAGGTGAAGATGATGGGGGACGATACCAAGGTAGATGGAAGGTGAAGATGATGAGGGACGATACAAAGGAAGATGGAAGGTGAAGATGATGGGGGACGATACCAAGGTAGATGGAAGGTGAAGATGATTGGGGATGATACCAAGGAAGATGGAAGGTGAAGATGATGGGGGACGATACCAAGGTAGATGGAAGGTGAAGATGATGGGGGACGATACCAAGGTAGATGGAAGGTGAAGATGATGGGGGGGCGACTGCTGGAGGCTTCACAGAGAAGATCTGCAGCTTCTATATGAGGAAAGAGATCAAGAGAAAAGGAAAAGCAAGAATTTCCAGTAAATATATAGGTATAGCAGGAAATCTGTGTGGAGTCCATTAAATACAAAACTACAGTTTTCACCCAATTTGAGTGAAATTTTGCATGGCCCGTATATATGACCCCAGACTAAACCTACTGCAAACATTAATCCTGATCCTGAGTTACCTCCTGTATTATACTCCAGAGCTGCACTCACTATTCTGCTGGTGCAGTCACTGTGTACATACATTACATTACTGACCCTGAGTTACTTCCTGTATTATACTCCAGAGCTGCACTCACTATTCTGCTGGTGCAGTCACTGTGCACATACATTACTGATCCTGAGTTACCTCCTGTATTATACTCCAGAGCTGCACTCACTATTCTGCTAGTGCAGTCACTGTGTACATACATTACATTACTGATCCTGAGTTACCTCCTGTGTTATACTCCGGAGCTGCACTCACTATTCTGCTGGTGCAGTCACTGTGCACATACATTACATTACTGATCCTGAGTTACCTTCTTCTGTTACTGATGATGTCACTGTCTTTCCTCAGTGTTACTTATGATGTCACTGTCCTGTTACTGATGATGTCACTGTCTCTCCTCAGTGTTACTGATGATGTCACTGTTTTTGTAGATCGGGGCACAGAGCTGGAGAAGCCGCAGGCCCTGTGGGTTTTGTACTTTAACATGAGAGACTCGTCTGTGATCGAGCGTCAGTCGTATACTGGACTCCCCTCTAACGTGTTTGTGTGCAGCGGACCTGACACCGGCTTCGGCTATGATGTCGCAGTGCAGCAGGTAATTACGTCCCGTGATTCTATCTTCCTAGCATGGAAGCTGCACCTATTCTTTGCATATTTTGACTGTTTTTGAATCTTTTCTTTTCCAGGCGGAGAATATATTCCGTCAGATGTTTCCCACTGAGGAGTTCTGTCCTCCAGCACCAAACCCAGAAGATATCATATACGACACGGAACCTGCACAGCCCGACACGGAACCTGCACAGCCCGACACGGAACCTGCACAGCCCGACCCGAGCGAGCCTAACCCATCAGTGGAGCTGACGGCAGAAGCATCAAGTGAAAACCTATCCAAAGCTGCGGAGGAGCCACCGGCGGAATGATCTTACAGAAGAGACGGCCTTCTCTGCCACCAATCCTACAGACGTGCCAGCCTCCACCAACGATCCTACAGACGTGCCTGCCTTCGCCGCCGCCAATCCTACAGACGTGCCTGCCTGCTCCGCCAATGATCCTACAGACATGCCGGCCTCCACCACCGATCCTACAGACGTGACAATTATCTCCGCCACCGATCCTACAGACGTGCCGGCCTCCACCAATGATCCTACAGCTGTGACTGCCTTCTCCGCCACCAATCCTACAGACGTGCCGGCCTCCTCCGCCACCAATCCTACAGACGTGCCGGCCTCCACCACCGATCCTACAGCTGTGACTGCCTTCTCCGCCACCAATCCTACAGACCTGCCGGCCTCCTCCGCCACCGATCCTACAGACGTGCCGGCCTCCGCCACCGATCCTACAGACGTGCCGGCCTCCACCACCGATCCTACAGACGTGCCGGCCTCCACCACCGATCCTACAGACGTGCCGGCCTCCACCACCGATCCTACAGACGTGCCGGCCTCCACCACCGATCCTACAGACGTGCCGGCCTCCACCACCGATCCTACAGACGTGCCGGCCTCCACCACCGATCCTACAGACGTGCCGGCCTCCACCACCGATCCTACAGACGTGCCGGCCTCCACCACCGATCCTACAGACGTGCCGGCCTCCACCACCGATCCTACAGACGTGCCGGCCTCCACCACCGATCCTACAGACGTGCCGGCCTCCACCACCGATCCTACAGACGTGCCGGCCTCCACCACCGATCCTACAGACGTGCCGGCCTCCACCACCGATCCTACAGACGTGCCGGCCTCCACCACCGATCCTACAGACGTGCCGGCCTCCACCACCGATCCTACAGACGTGCCGGCCTCCACCACCGATCCTACAGACGTGCCGGCCTCCACCACCGATCCTACAGACGTGCCGGCCTCCACCACCGATCCTACAGACGTGCCGGCCTCCACCACCGATCCTACAGACGTGCCGGCCTCCACCACCGATCCCACAGACGTGCCGGCCTTCTCCGCCAGCGTCATCTACAAGGGCTTTGAACTCTGCGTACTTGTGAATGTTGCGACGAGAACCGGACCGCACGTTCCAGTCCAGCTGCTGCATTTTAAGTTCTCTTATGTCAAGGGATGTAATGTGTCAAAATTTTTCATATTGCTTCTGTTATTAAACAAAGTTTCCTTTGCTCCAGGCATGGACTAAATTACCCAGCATGCCCAGCTGGCCGACATTAATGCCTCTTTATATATTGGTGTGTGCGTTCTATGTTCACATGTATTATTTATGGGCTTTGTATATATTGAACTGTTAGAGTTAATTCTGCTGAGACTTGTAGTCTCTCCTAAATAAAGGTTCCCACGATGCAGATCACTGATGTATAATTACCTGGTGGATGCGCTCTGTGGTCTAACTCTTCTGCCGTTCGTGACTTGGATAGTAAATCTGCACTGGTACTGTTTCTGCACTGGTACTGTTTCTGCCCTGGCACTGTTTCTGCCCTGGCACTGTTTCTGCCCTGGCACTGTTTCTGCCCTGGCACTGTTTCTGCCCTGGCACTGTTTCTGCCCTGGCACTGTTTCTGCCCTGGCACTGTTTCTGCCCTGGCTTTACTCTGGGTTGAGAGTTCTCTTACTTTTTACTCTTAATTACTGTGAGGGAAGATGTGTGGACTCTGCTGCAGGAGCCGTAGTGCTCATTATTGTCAGAAGATGGCAGCCCTAAGTAGCAATAACCAGACAGGGAGAAGACCAGGCATGAAGTATGGAGCGGGATCATAGTGGTAAGGCAAGAGGGAGATCAAGAATAAAGAAGGACCAGGGACATAGAGGGCAGACGAGGAGCCAAAATGTGGTGCATGGAAGACAGACGAGCCAAAACCTGGGACACTGAGGACAGACGAGGAGCCGAGACCAGGGACAGGGAGGACAGACGAGCCAAAACCTGGGACACTGAGGACAGACAAGGAGCAGAGACCAGGGACAGGGAGGACAGACGAGGAGCCGAGACCAGGGACAGGGAGGACAGACGAGAAGCCGAGACCAGGGACAGGGAGGACAGACGAGAAACCGAGACCAAGGACAGGGCGGACTGACGAGGAGCCGAGACCAGGGACAGGGCGGACAGACGAGGAGCCGAGACCAGGGACAGGGAGGACAGACGAGCCGAGACCAGAGACAGGGATGACAGACGAGGAGCCGAGACCAAGGACAGGGCGGACTGACGAGGAGCCGAGACCAGGGACAGGGAGGACAGACGAGAAACCGAGACCAAGGACAGGGCAGACTGACGAGGAGCCGAGACCAGGGACAGGGAGGACAGACGAGGAGCCGAGACCAAGGACAGGGCGGACTGACGAGGAGCCGAGATAAAGGACAGACGAGGAGCCAAGACCAGGAACCTGGAGGAGCCCGAGACCAAGGACATGGATGACAGACGAGAAGCCGAGACAAGCGACAGGGAGGACAGACGAGAAGCAGAGACCAGGGACAGGGAGGACAGACGAGAAACCGAGACCAGAGACAGGGAGGACAGACGAGAAACCGAGACCAGGGACAGGGAGGACAGACGAGGAGCCGAGACCAGGGACAGGGAGGACAGACGAGAAACCGAGACCAGGGACAGGGAGGACAGACGAGAAACCGAGACCAGGGACAGGGAGGACAGACGAGGAGCCGAGACCAGGGACAGGGAGGACAGACGAGGAGCCGAGACCAGGGACAGGGAGGACAGACGAGGAGCCGAGACCAGGGACAGGGAGGACAGACGAGGAGCCGAGACCAGGGACAGGGAGGACAGACGAGGAGCCGAGACCAGGGACAGGGAGGACAGACGAGGAGCCGAGACCAGAGACAGGGATGACAGACGAGGAGCCGAGACCAGGGACAGGGAGGACAGACGAGAAGCCGAGACAAGGGACAGGGAGTACAGACGAGGAGCCGAGACCAGAGACAGGGAGGACAGACGAGGAGCCGAGTCCAGGGACAGGGAGTACAGATAAGGAGCTGAGACCAGGGACAGGGAGGACAGACGAGGAGCCGAGACCAGGGACAGGGAGGACAGACGAGGAGCCGAGACCAGGGACAGGGAGGACAGACGAGGAGCTGAGACCAGGGACAGGGAGGACAGACGAGGAGCCGAGACCAGGGACAGGGAGGACAGACGAGGAGCCGAGTCCAGGGACAGGGAGTACAGATAAGGAGCTGAGACCAGGGACAGGGAGGACTAACTAGGAGCCAAGGACGGGGAAGACAGACTAGGAGCTTAGACCAGAGGCCGGGAGAACAGACTAGGAGCCGCAACCAGGGACAGGAAGGACAGACGAGGAGCCGAGACCAGGGACAGGGAGGACTAACTAGGAGCCAAGGACGGGGAAGACAGACTAGGAGCTTAGACCAGAGGCCAGGAGAACAGACGAGGAGCCGAGACCAGGGACAGGGAGGACAGATGAGGAGCTGAGACCAGGGACATGGAGGATAAACAAGCAGCTAAGTCCAGGGCCACAGAGGACAAATGAGGAGCCGAGACCAGTGACAGGGAGGACAGATGAGGAGCAAAAACCAGGGACAGATAGGACAGAGGAAGAGCCTAGACCAAGGACAGGGAGGACAGACGAGGAGCCGAGACCAGGGACATGAAAGACAGGCGGTGAGCCAAGACTAGGGACATGGAGGACAGACAGTGAGCTGAGACTAGGACCACAGAGGACAGTGAGCTGAGACTAGGACCACAGAGGACAGACAGATGTCATGGCAGATTACTTTACATTAAAGGGCTAAGGAAACAAGTGAAGTGAAAAGTTCTACAACTGCTATTAGATCGGTGAAGTCCTCTCAGGGGCGCGGCTGACAACTTCTCACTTGGTATACAGGCTGGTTGTCAGCAGGAATAGATGAGCTGCTCTTGTACGGTGTGCTATGTTACGCTGGTTACCGTTATTGGGCCTTCACTTGGATACATTGTATTTCGAGCTCTTAGTTTTTGGACATTTTTCTTTATATTTGATCCTATAGATTGTTCCCCTTCTTTCTCATCGCTGTCACATTCGGGTTCCTCCTCCTCCTCGGTGCTCCGCGGGTATCCACCATGTAACCGTCCTCCCGTATCGCGCGCCGGCCCCTCCACATATGGTTTTCAGCAGATTGCTCGTTGCCAAGTTGTTTCATTTCAGTTTAATGTTGATGTAATTAAATTTTCTGTGATTTCCAAATATTTCAATATTTATGACCAGGTGACAAACAAAGCAATAATTTACTCCTGTGACCGCGCCAAGTGCTCAATTTAATTAAGCGGAGATGAGGACATTTTGGGTGATTTCTAATAAATGTTTGACTGCGGTGATCTACTGTAACTATGTAGATAATTCTGGGCTGCAGGAAACTAATGGCCGCGGAGACGACACCCGCCCGTTCCCTGCTCCTTCCCCCATCATTACTAGTCGTAAAATTATTTTTATATGCGCTACAACTTCAGATTGTCCAGCTTTTTTGTGCAACTACAACTCCCAGCAAGCCTCATCAGCAAACCTAAAAATTGAGAAGTCAGCAAGAAAAGGTGAAAGGCCGGCATGGACACTTGTCAGATTCTGCTCTATATGTGCCCCATTGTGTGCATCCAAATCACCCCCCTCCTCTGACAGAAAGGAACATTGCTGCAGATGCTGAATTAGATCCACACAAATCCCCATCTCATCAACGAAACTGTCACAAATCAGAAAACAAAGTGTTATCACGAGAACTTATCAACAGAGCAGCCTATGACCGTGTTCACATTGCATCTTTCACATCAGTGGCTCTGTTGGGGCTCCTGATAGACCTGATAAAATGGGTTCAGACATTTCCATCAACGGGGCCATTGAGTTCAAAGAAGCCAGAATCTTATGTAAATCTGTATACAGGGAGCTCCCTCTAGTGGTGGCTGCAGACAGGATCTTATGTATCTCTGTATACAGGGAGCTCCCCCTAGTGGTGGCTGCAGACAGAATCTTATCATGTATCTCTGTATACAGGGAGCTCCCTCTAGTAGTGGCTGCAGACAGGATCTTATCATGTATCTCTGTATACAGGGAGCTCCCCCTAGTGGTGGCTGCAGACAGGATCTTATCATGTATCTCTGTATACAGGGAGCTCCCCCTAGTGGTGGCTGCAGACAGGATCTTATCATGTATCTCTGTATACAGGAATCTCCCCCTAGTGGTGACTGCAGACAGGATCTTATCATGTATCTCTGTATACAGGGAGCTCTCTCTAGTGGTGGCTGCAGACAGGATCTTATCATGTATCTCTGTATACAGGGAGCTCCCCCTAGTGGTGACTGCAGACAGGATCTTATCATGTATCTCTGTATACAGGGAGCTCTCTCTAGTGCTGGCTGCAGACAGGATCTCATCATGTATCTCTGCATACAGGGAGCTCCCCCTAGTGGTGACTGCAGACAGGATCTTATCATGTATCTCTGTATACAGGGAGCTCCTCCTAGTGGTGGCTGCAGACAGGATCTTATGTATCTCTGTATACAGGGAGCTCCCCCTAGTGGTGGCTGCAGACAGGATCTTATCATGTATCTCTGTATACAGGGAGCTCCCCCTAGTGGTGGCTGCAGACAGGATCTTATCATGTATCTCTGTATACAGGGAGCTCCCCCTAGTGGTGACTGCAGACAGGATCTTATCATGTATCTCTGTATACAGGGAGCTCCTCCTAGTGGTGGCTGCAGACAGGATCTTATCATGTATCTCTGTATACAGGGAGCTCCTCCTAGTGGTGGCTGCAGACAGGATCTTATCATGTATCTCTGTATACAGGGAGCTCCCCCTAGTGGTGGCTGCAGACAGGATCTTATCATGTATCTCTGTATACAGGGAGCTCCTCCTAGTGGTGACTGCAGACAGGATCTTATCATGTATCTCTGTATACAGGGAGCTCCCCCTAGTGGTGGCTGCAGACAGGATCTTATCATGTATCTCTGTATACAGGGAGCTCCCCCTACCGTGTTTCCCCGAAAGTAAGACAGTGTCTTACATTCTTTTTACCCCCAAAAGTGCCACTATGTCTTACTTTCGGGGTATGTCTTATATTGGAAAAAATCCCACAGCAATCGCAGCAAGTCTCCATGCAATGTACCGTATGGGGACTTGCCGCGATTGCGCCCTAAGTGTACCGCAAGTTAAGGAAACTTAACCACCAGCGGCTGCACATGAGGGCACTGAGGCTGCGTGATTTTGTATGTTGTCCATGGTCCTGATGGACCACGGACAACATTACTGCAACATTTCAACATTTCTCGGTAGCCGAGCGTTCAGCTGAGCGCTCGGCCGCTGTAACTGTACTGTAAAGAAGAAGAAAAAAAATAAATACATTTTTACTATGTCTTACTTTCGGGGTACGTCTTACATTAGCCGACTCCCCCAAAACCCCCACTACGTCTTACTATCGGGGGTGTCTTACTATCGGGGAAACACGGTAGTGGTGGCTGCAGACAGGATATTATCATGTATCTCTGTATAAAGGGAGCGCCCCCTAGTGGTGACTGCAGACAGGATCTTATCATGTATCTCTGTATACAGGGAGCTCCCCCTAGTGGTGGCTGCAGACAGGATCTTATCATGTACCTCTGTATACAGGGAGCTCCCCCTAGTGGTGGCTGCAGACAGGATATTATCATGCATCTCTGTATACAGGGAGCTCCCCCTAGTGGTGGCTGCAGACAGGATCTTATCATGTATCTCTGTATACAGGGAGCTCCCTCTAGTGGTGGCTGCAGACAGGATCTTATCGTGTATCTCTGTATACAGTGAGCTCCCCCTAGTGGTGGCTACAGACAGGATCTTATCATGTATCTCTGTATACAGGGAGCTCCCCCTAGTGGTGGCTACAGACAGGATCTTATCATGTATCTCTGTATACAGGGAGCTCCCCCTAGTGGTGGCTGCAGACAGAATCTTATCATGTATCGCTGTATACAGTGAGCTCCCCCTAGTGGTGGCTGCAGACAGGATCTTATGTATCTCTGTATACAGGGAGCTGCCCCTAGTGGTGACTGCAGACAGGATCTTATCATGTATCTCTGTATGCAGGGAGCTCCCCCTAGTGGTGGCTACAGACAGGATCTTATCATGTATCTCTGTATACAGGGAGCTCCCTCTAGTGGTGGCTGCAGACAGGATCTTATCATGTATCTCTGTATACAGGGAGCTCCCCCTAGTGGTGGCTGCAGACAGGATCTTATCATGTATCTCTGTATACAGGGAGCTCCCCCTAGTGGTGGCTGCAGACAGGATCTTATCATGTATCTCTGTATACAGGGAGCTCCCTCTAGTGGTGGCTGCAGACAGGATCTTATCGTGTATCTCTGTATACAGGGAGCTCCCCCTAGTGGTGGCTACAGACAGGATCTTATCATGTATCTCTGTATACAGGGAGCTCCCCCTAGTGGTGGCTACAGACAGGATCTTATCATGTATCTCTGTATACAGGGAGGTCCCCCTAGTGGTGGCTGCAGACAGAATCTTATCATGTATCGCTGTATACAGTGAGCTCCCCCTAGTGGTGGCTGCAGACAGGATCTTATCATGTATCTCTGTATACAGGAAGCACCCCCTAGTGGTGACTGCAGACAGGATCTTATCGTGTATCTCTGTATACAGAGAGCTACCTCTAGTGGTGGCTGCAAACAGAATCTTATCATGTATCTCTGTATAAAGGGAGCGCCCCCTAGTGGAGGCTGCAGACAGAATATTATCATGTATCTCTGTATACAGGGAGCTCCCTCTAGTGGTGGCTGCAGACAGGATCTTATCATGTATCTCTGTATACAGGGAGCTCCCCCTAATGGTGACTGCAGACAGGATCTTATCATGTATCTCTGTATACAGGGAGCTCCCCCTAGTGGTGGCTGCAGACAGGATCTTATCATGTATCTCTGTATACAGGGAGCTCCCCCTAGTGGTGGCTGCAGACAGGATCTTATCATGTATCTCTGTATACAGGGAGCTCCCTCTAGTGGTGGCTGCAGACAGGATATTATCATGTATCTCTGTATACAGGGAGCTCCCCCTAGTGGTGGCTGCAGACAGTATCTTATCATGTATCTCTGTATACAGGGAGCTCCCCCTAGTGGTGGCTGCAGACAGGATCTTATATATCTCTGTATACAGGGAGCTCCCCCTAGTGGTGACTGCAGACAGGATCTTATCATGTATCTCTGTATACAGGGAGCTCCCCCTAGTGGTGGCTGCAGACAGGATCTTATCATGTATCTCTGTATACAGGGAGCTCCCCCTAGTGGTGGCTGCAGACAGGATCTTATCATGTATCTCTGTATACAGGGAGCTCCCTCTAGTGGTGGCTGCAGACAGGATATTATCATGTATCTCTGTATACAGGGAGCTCCCCCTAGTGGTGGCTGCAGACAGGATCTTATCATGTATCTCTGTATACAGGGAGCTCCCCCTAGTGGTGGCTGCAGACAGTATCTTATCATGTATCTCTGTATACAGGGAGCTCCCCCTAGTGGTGGCTGCAGACAGGATCTTATATATCTCTGTATACAGGGAGCTCTCCCTAGTGGTGGCTGCAGACAGGATCTTATATATCTCTGTATACAGGGAGCTCTCCCTAGTGGTGGCTGCAGACAGGATCTTATCATGTATCTCTGTATACAGGGAGCTCTCCCTAGTGGTGGCTGCAGACAGGATCTTATCATGTATCTCTGTATACAGGGAGCTCCCCCTAGTGGTGGCTGCAGACAGGATCTTATCATGTATCTCTGTATACAGGGAGCTCCCCCTAGTGGTGGCTGCAGACAGGATCTTATCATGTATCTCTGTATACAGGGAGCTCCCCCTAGTGGTGGCTGCAGACAGGATCTTATCATGTATCTCTGTATACAGGGAGCTCCCTCTAGTGGTGGCTGCAGACAGGATATTATCATGTATCTCTGTATACAGGGAGCTCCCCCTAGTGGTGGCTGCAGACAGGATCTTATCATGTATCTCTGTATACAGGGAGCTCCCCCTAGTGGTGGCTGCAGACAGTATCTTATCATGTATCTCTGTATACAGGGAGCTCCCCCTAGTGGTGGCTGCAGACAGGATCTTATATATCTCTGTATACAGGGAGCTCTCCCTAGTGGTGGCTGCAGACAGGATCTTATATATCTCTGTATACAGGGAGCTCTCCCTAGTGGTGGCTGCAGACAGGATCTTATCATGTATCTCTGTATACAGGGAGCTCTCCCTAGTGGTGGCTGCAGACAGGATCTTATCATGTATCTCTGTATTTTCCTCAGTTCATATGCAGTAATTTTCAGTTCTGTAACAAAGGAAATAACGTGTGAGAATTACGATGGCTGTTGGAGGTCTATGTTAGATACAACGTGACATCCTTTGTGTTGTTTTATACTTGCCTATAGTTTACGACCTCACAAAGTACATAATACACAGGTATATCTCCATACTCCGGCACGGTGTCACGGTGCATAAATCATCTTGCACCTGACCGTGTGCCGCGCTGCGCCATTCATCATGTGAGCGATCTGCCGGTTGATTCATCTTCATTTGCATGCGCTATTTCTGACATTACTGAAAATCCAGGAATACGTTAATTTCTATCTTGCCGTCTTCTTCAGACCTCCCCGCTGCTCTCACCAGCTGCTGCCTGCGTTTGATTTCACCTGCGCCATCTGCTGCGGTGTCAGGGCTGCAGGCAGATACTCTGGAGCGAGGATGGAAGGTTCTGGAACCATTCATATTTCTTCATTTCCTCCAGAAACATTTATGTATTATTTAAGTTAGATTGGCTTCATAGTGCAGATACCTATACTGCCTGCGGATACGGAAACAAAGGGGCATAGATAAAATAACAATTCCATCATATATAGTAACCAGTAATATAAAGTGTCTGGTGATACCGACATATCTATCGTATGCATTGTATGCACCTATGTAACACTGCAGATAACACAGTGATATCTCTGAGTACAGACAATGTAGTAGATGTCACCTGCAGTCCTATGTAACACCACAGATAACACAGTGATATCTCTGAGTACAGATAATGTAGTAGATGTCACCTGCAGTCCTATGTAACACTGCAGATAACACAGTGATATCTCTGAGTACAGACAATGTAGTAGATGTCACCTGCAGTCCTATGTAACACTGCAGATAACACAGTGATATCTCTGAGTACAGACAATGTAGTAGATGTCACCTGCAGTCCTATGTAACACTGCAGATAACACAGTGATATCTCTGAGTACAGATAATGTAGTAGATGTCACCTGCAGTCCTATGTAACACCGCAGATAACACAGTGATATCTCTGAGTACAGATAATGTAGTAGATGTCACCTGCAGTCCTATGTAACACCACAGATAACAGTGATACCTCTCTGAGTACAGACAATGTAGTATCTGTCACCTGCAGTCCTATGTAACACCACAGATAACAGTGATATATCTGAGTACAGATAATGTAGTAGATGTCACCTGCAGTCCTATGTAACACCACAGATAACAGTGATACCTCTCTGAGTACACATAATGTAGTAGATGTCACCTGCAGTCCTATGTAACACCACAGATAACACAGTGATATCTCTGAGTACAGATAATGTAGTAGATGTAACCTGCAGTCCTATGTAACACCACAGATAACACAGTGATATCTCTGAGTACAGATAATGTAGTAGATGTCACCTGCAGTCCTATGTAACACCACAGATAACACAGTGATATCTCTGAGTACAGATAATGTAGTAGATGTAACCTGCAGTCCTATGTAACACCACAGATAACAGTGATATCTCTCTTAGTACAGATAATGTAGTAGATGTCACCTGCAGTCCTATGTAACACCGCAGATAACACAGTGATATCTCTGAGTACAGATAATGTAGTAGATGTCACCTGCAGTCCTATGTAACACCACAGATAACAGTGATATCTCTCTTAGTACAGATAATGTAGTAGATGTCACCTGCAGTCCTATGTAACACCACAGATAACACAGTGATATCTCTCTTAGTACAGATAATGTTGTAGATGTCACCTGCAGTCCTATGTAAGACCACAGATAACACAGTGATATCTCTGAGTACAGATAATGTAGTAGATGTCACCTGCAGTCCTATGTAACACCACACATAACAGTGATATCTCTCTTAGTACAGATAATGTCGTAGATGTCACCTGCAGTCCTATGTAACACCACAGATAACATAGTGATATATCTGAGTACAGATAATGTAGTGGATGTCACCTGCAGTCCTATGTAACACCACAGATAGCACAGTGATATCTCTCTGAATACAGATAATGTACAGTGCCTACAAGTAGTATTCAACCCCCTGCAGATTTAGCAGGTTTACACATTCGGAATAACTTGGCATTGTGACATTTGGACTGTAGAGCAGCCTGGAAGTGGGAAATGCAGCAAAAAAGAATGTTATTTCTTTTTTTATTTTTTTTTTTTTTAAATTGTGAAAAGTTTATTCAGAGGTCATTTATTATTCAACCCCTCAATCCACCAGAATTCTGTTTGGTTCCCCTAAAGTATTAAGAAGTATTTCAGGCACAAAGAACAATGAGCTTCACATGTTTGGATTAATTATGTCCTTTTCCAGCCTTTTCTGACTAATTAAGACCCTCCCCAAACTTGTGAACAGCACTCATACTTGGTCAACATGGGAAAAACAAAGGAGCATTCCAAGGCCATCAGAGACAAGATCGTGGAGCATCACAAGGCTGGCAAGGGGTACAAAACCCTTTCCAAGGAGTTGGGCCTACCTGTCTCCACTGTTGGGAGCATCATCCGGAAGTGGAAGGCTTATGGAACTACTGTTAGCCTTCCACGGCCTGGACAGCCTTTGAAAGTTTCCACCCGTGCCGAGGCCAGGCTTGTACGAAGAGTCAAGGCTAACCCAAGGACAACAAGGAAGGAGCTCCGGGAAGATCTCATGGCAGTGGGGACATTGGTTTCAGTCACTACCATAAGTAACGTACTCCACCGCAATGGTCTCCGTTCCAGACGAGCCAGTAAGGTACCTTTACTTTCAAAGCGTCATGTCAAGGCTCGTCTACAGTTTGCTCATGATCACTTGGAGGACTCTGAGACAGACTGGTTCAAGGTTCTCTGGTCTGATGAGACCAAGATCGAGATCTTTGGTGCCAACCACACACGTGACGTTTGGAGACTGAATGGCACTGCATACGACCCCAAGAATACCATCCCTACAGTCAAGCATGGTGGTGGCAGCATCATGCTGTGGGGCTGTTTCTCAGCCAAGGGACCTGGCCATCTAGTCCGCATCCATGGGAAGATGGATAGCACGGCCTACCTGGAGATTTTGGCCAAGAACCTCCGCTCCTCCATCAAGGATCTTAAGATGGGTCATCATTTCATCTTCCAACAAGACAACGACCCAAAGCACACAGCCAAGAAAACCAAGACCTGGTTCAAGAGGGAAAAAATCAAGGTGTTGCAGTGGCCTAGTCAGTCTCCTGACCTTAACCCAATTGAAAACTTGTGGAAGGAGCTCAAGATTAAAGTCCACATGAGACACCCAAAGAACCTAGATAACTTGGAGAAGATCTGCATGGAGGAGTGGGCCAAGATAACTCCAGAGACCTGTGCCGGCCTGATCAGGTCTTATAAAAGACGATTATTAGCTGTAATTGCAAACAAGGGTTATTCCACAAAATATTAAACCTAGGGGTTGAATAATAATTGACCCACACTTTTATGTTGAAAATTTATTAAAATTTAACTGAGCAACATAACTTGTTGGTTTGTAAGATTTATGCATCTGTTAATAAATCCTGCTCTTGTTTGAAGTTTGCAGGCTCAAACTTATTTGCATCTTATCAAACCTGCTAAATCTGCAGGGGGTTGAAGACTACTTGTAGGCACTGTAGTAGATGTCACCTGCAGTCCTATGTAACATCACTGATATCTCTGAGTACAGATAATGTAGTAGATGTCACCTGCAGTCCTATGTAACACCACAGATAACACAGTGATATCTCTCTGAGTACAGATAATGTAGTAGATGTCACCTGCAGTCCTATGTAACGTCACTGATATCCCTGAGTACAGATAATGTAGTAGATGTCACCTGCAGTCCTATGTAACGTCACTGATATCTCTGAGTACAGATAATCTAGTAGATGTCACCTGCAGTCCTATGTAACACATCTCAGCTCTGCCAGCTTATCTGTCCCTTGTTGCCGGTTTTCTTGTCCCTTTGTTTCTTGTTACATTGTATCGCATTCGGTGCTGTGTGATACATGTTGGAGCTGCTTCGCCGTCACCTTTGCTCTTCTTCTTTATTAGTGAATTGTCTTTATAAAGTTGGCGTCGGCTGCTGCGGGCGATATTTGGCGGTGGATTTGGCGCCCTCGCTCCGCTGTCTGCGGAGACCATTGTGTGCAATTATCATAATACGAGCGATTCTTCCTTCTGATTCTTTTCATGGTTCCTATTGAAATAACTTGTTTAATTCCATCGCCATTCAGCGCCGCTCGTCTCCGGCAAAGATACTGAATCAAGTATTGAAGCGGAGGTGCCGGGGTCGAGAGCTAATAATGAGCCGCTCTAATCTAAAGTGTTTAAGCCGAGTTTATTAAACACATAATGCACGGAGAAGGCGTCGCGACCCCGGTGCTGTCACCGCGCCTCCGTGCTGTCACCGTGCCTCCGTGCTGCCGCGCCAGCTTGTTGTGTCTCATTATTTGCAAACAACTCACAATAAGACCTCACGATTGTTTCACGGGAACATGAAATTTCGCACAAAGGAGAATCTTACAAAATATGTGAAACGCGTTGTTACCCCAAATCCCAGGTTGTACGAGGACGAGACACACACGAGAGAATACGAGATGAGCGGCTCTATGCAGTGACTGTGAAAGTATTCACCCCCCCAACTACAAAGTGTGTTACAAAGTTACATCACTTCATTACACAATGAGAAAACTTTTCATTGTTTACCCCTGGAGAGGTGAATCCTCGAGGTTATGAGGTCCAGACAGAAGGTGTCGGTGCAGCAGGGAGGAGATGGAGCAATGGAGGCTGCGGTGGAGGAACGGAAACTGGAGGAGCCAACCAGAATCAGGGATCTGATTAAAGGGAACCTGTCACCACTTTTTTGGCCTATAAGCTGCAGCCACCACCACCGGGCTCTTATATACAGCACTAGAAGGTGGCCCGATTCTACGCATCGGGTATTCTAGAATTTACGTATTGTGTAGTTCATGTATGATTTTTGTTATATATACCGTATATATATATATATATATATATATATATATAGATGTTGTTGTGTGTAGTTACCAAGTGTTTGTGTAGGGGCTGTACATGTTCTGGATGTTGTCTGGGTGTGATGGGGGGTGAGAGCGGTGTTGTTTGTGTGTTGCGTTGTTTGTGGAGCGCTGTGTGTTGCGTTGTTTGTGGAGCGCTGTGTGTCTGTAGCGTTGTGTGTGTGTTGCGCAGTTTGTGTGTGTGTGGTGTGTTTTGGGGGGAGGTATGTTTTGTGCAATGTGTGTGTTGTGCGGTATGTGCGTATATTTGTGTGTGCAGCGTTGTCTGTGTGTGTGGGTGTCTGTGTAGGGCAGTTGTTTGTGGTTCCCAGTGTGTGTGTGTGGTGTGGTGTGTTGTGCAGTGCGCGCGCGCGCGTATGTGTGTGTGTTGGGGGGAGGTGTGCACTTCCCATCGTGCTCCATCCCCCATGCAGCGCACTCCCCATCGTGCTCCATCCCGTATGCTGCGCACCCCCCATCGTGCTCCATCTCCCATCCTGCGCACTCCCAAACGTGCTCCATCCGCCATGCTGCGCACTCCCAAACGTGCTCCATCCGCCATGCAGCGCACTCCCCATCGTGCTCCATCCCCCATGCTGCGCACTCCCAAACGTGCTCCATCCGCCATGCTGCGCACTCCCCATCGTGCTCCATCTCCCATGCTGCGCACTCCCAAACGTGCTCCATCCGCCATGCTGCGCACTCCCAAACGTGCTCCATCCCCCATGCTGCGCACTCCCAAACGTGCTCCATCCGCCATGCTGCGCACTCCCAAACGTGCTCCATCCCCTATGCTGCGCACCCCCCATCCTGCTCCATCTCCCATCCTGCGCACTCCCAAACGTGCTCCATTCGCCATGCTGCGCACTCCCAAACGTGCTCCATCCGCCATGCTGCGCACTCCCAAACGTGCTCCATCCGCCATGCTGCGCACTCCCCATCGTGCTCCATCCCCCATGCTGCGCACTCCCAAACGTGCTCCATCCGCCATGCTGCGCACTCCCCATCGTGCTCCATCTCCCATGCTGCGCACTCCCAAACGTGCTCCATCCGCCATGCTGCGCACTCCCAAACGTGGTCCATCCGCCATGCTGCGCACTCCCAAACGTGCTCCATCCGCCATACTCCGCACTCCCCATCGTGCTGCATCCTCCATGCTGCGCACTCCCAAACGTGCTCCATCCGCCATACTCCGCACTCCCCATCGTGCTGCATCCCCCATGCTGCGCACTCCCAAACGTGCTCCATCCGCCATGCTGCGCATTTCCAAACGTGCTCCATCCGCCATGCTGCGCACTCCCAAACGTGCTCCATCCGCCATGCTGCGCACTCCCAAACGTGCTCCATCCGCCATGCTGCGCACTCCCAAACGTGCTCCATCCGCCATGCTGCGCACTCCCAAACGTGCTCCATCCGCCATGCTGCGCACTCCCAAAGGTGCTCCATCCGCCATGCTGCGCCAGCATCAGCCTCTCCGTCTCCAGCATCAGCCTCCCCATCCCAGCCTTCCCCAGGTTCAGCCTCTCTCCTCTCAGCCTCCTCCAGCACGCCGTGCTCCTCTGCCGACACTCACAGACCCGATCGCATACACTCACACACACCCACCCGATCGCATACACTCACACACACCCGATCGCATACACTCACACACACCCGATCGCATACACTCACACACACCCGATCGCATACACTCACACACACCCGATCGCATACACTCACACACACCCACACACCCCCACCCGATCGCATACACTCACACCCACCCGATCGCATACACTCACACACACCCGATCGCATACACTCACACACAAAGACACACACACTGACGATATTGCACATACGCGCTGATACTCACAACATCCGGGGATATCACATGCTTCTGGCCATGTGATCCCCCGGCAGGTCCTGGAAGCTCACAACAGCACAGTATCGCCGCCGAGAAGCAAGCGATATCCCAGGATGTTGTGAGTATGTGGATGCGATGTGATGTGTGAGGTGTGTGTGAGTGTGATCTGATTTGTGTGTGTGTATGTGTGTGTGTGTGCTGTTATGTGTGTGTGCTGTTATGTGTGTGTATGTTCCGCCGCTGCAGGACCTTGATGTGTGGATGCGATGTGATGTGTGTGTGATGTGTGTGTGAGAGTGAGTGTGAGCCGGTGTACACTGGTAACTATGATACACATCGGGTAACCAAGGGACCTTAGTTAACAGCTTTCACGGCCTCCGTCAAGATCCCAGCATCGCAAGGTTATGTCTGGCGCTGCCGGGATCCTGATGGAGCCGGTGTAGAAGCAAGCGATATCCCAGCATGTTGTGATGTGTGAGGTGTGTGTGAGAGTGAGTGTGATCTGATGTGTGTGTGTGTACTCACCTGGGAATCGGAGCTCCGTGTCAGTTGGGCCAGAGCGAGCGTGCATTGCGTGAGGGGGGCGGGGCCTGCAGAGAGCCGGGGCGAGAGGCCAATCCGTGGGGGGGGCGGGGCCATGGCGAGCCCAGCGGCCAATCAGCTTTGTGTCACCGTAAGGACACAATTTCGGAGCATGACAGACAGACAGACAGACAGACAGACAGACAGAATAAGGCAATTATATATATAGATTCTAACATGCTGTATATAAGAGCCCAGGCCGGGGGTATAACATAAAAACACTATATAATAGTCACCTAACGGTCGCGCGGTGGGCCTAATGGGCGTCTCCTTTTTCGGCCATCTTCGTCCTTCTTCTGAAGCCTGGATGCATGACGCGTCTACGTCATACACACTCGCCGGTCCTGCGCAGGCGCACTACAATACTTTGATCTGCCCTGCTCAGGACCTGAATGCCGGCGAGTGTGGATGACGTGGGACCCGTCATGCATTGCGTCTATAGAAGAAGGAGAACAAAGATGGCCAAAAGAGGCGGCGCCGGCACCGGACAACGAAGACACCTATTGGGTTCACCGTGCGACCGTTAGGTGGAATAAAGAACTAGATAACTATAAACTAGGCAGGAATGGGTGGCTAGTACTGAGGTCCATATAGAACTGGCACAAGGAAGCATTCCATGGTGGCGGGCTATTATTTTTGCAAGTGTGTGAGGGGGACTCACGGGTATTATTACCCTATGAGGGGAGGACTTAGGGGTCATTATTACTGCATGAGAGGCAACTCAGGGGCCATCAATACTGTATATAGGGGAAACTCAGGGGTCATGATTACTGCATGAGTGGCGACTCAGGGGCCATCAATACTGTATATAGGGGAAACTCAGGGGTCATGATTACTGCATGAGGGGTGATTATTACTGAATAATGGGGGACTCGGGCCATCAATACTGTATATAGGGGAAACTCAGGGGTCATTATTACTGCATGAGTGGCGACTCAGGGGCCATCAATACTGTATATAGGGGAAACTCAGGGGTCATTATTACTGCATGAGTGGCGACTCAGGGGCCATCAATACTGTATATAGGGGAAACTCAGGGGTCATGATTACTGCATGAGGGGTGATTATTACTGAATAATGGGGGACTCGGGCCATCAATACTGTATATAGGGGAAACTCAGGGGTCATTATTACTGCATGAGTGGCGACTCAGGGGCCATCAATACTGTATATAGGGGAAACTCAGGGGTCATTATTACTGCATGAGTGGCGACTCAGGGGCCATCAATACTGTATATAGGGGAAACTCAGGGGTCATGATTACTGCATGAGGGGTGATTATTACTGAATAATGGGGGACTCGGGCCATCAATACTGTATATAGGGGAAACTCAGGGGTCATTATTACTGCATGAGTGGCGACTCAGGGGCCATCAATACTGTATATAGGGGAAACTCAGGGGTCATTATTACTGCATGAGTGGCGACTCAGGGGCCATCAATACTGTATATAGGGGAAACTCAGGGGTCATGATTACTGCATGAGTGGCGACTCAGGGGCCATCAATACTGTATATAGGGGAAACTCAGGGGTCATGATTACTGCATGAGTGGCGACTCAGGGGCCATCAATACTGTATATAGGGGAAACTCAGGGGTCATGATTACTGCATGAGGGGTGATTATTACTGAATAATGGGGGACTCGGGCCATCAATACTATATAGGGGAAACTCAGGGGTCATTATTACTGCATGAGTGGCGACTCAGGGGCCATCAATACTGTATATAGGGGAAACTCAGGGGTCATGATTACTGCATGAGGGGTGATTATTACTGAATAATGGGGGACTCGGGCCATCAATACTGTATATAGGGGAAACTCAGGGGTCATTATTACTGCATGAGTGGCGACTCAGGGGCCATCAATACTGTATATAGGGGAAACTCAGGGGTCATTATTACTGCATGAGTGGCGACTCAGGGGCCATCAATACTGTATATAGGGGAAACTCAGGGGTCATGATTACTGCATGAGGGGTGATTATTACTGAATAATGGGGGACTCGGGCCATCAATACTGTATATAGGGGAAACTCAGGGGTCATTATTACTGCATGAGTGGCGACTCAGGGGCCATCAATACTGTATATAGGGGAAACTCAGGGGTCATTATTACTGCATGAGTGGCGACTCAGGGGCCATCAATACTGTATATAGGGGAAACTCAGGGGTCATGATTACTGCATGAGTGGCGACTCAGGGGCCATCAATACTGTATATAGGGGAAACTCAGGGGTCATGATTACTGCATGAGTGGCGACTCAGGGGCCATCAATACTGTATATAGGGGAAACTCAGGGGTCATGATTACTGCATGAGGGGTGATTATTACTGAATAATGGGGGACTCGGGCCATCAATACTATATAGGGGAAACTCAGGGGTCATTATTACTGCATGAGTGGCGACTCAGGGGCCATCAATACTGTATATAGGGGAAACTCAGGGGTCATGATTACTGCATGAGGGGTGATTATTACTGAATAATGGGGGACTCGGGCCATCAATACTGTATATAGGGGAAACTCAGGGGTCATTATTACTGCATGAGTGGCGACTCAGGGGCCATCAATACTGTATATAGGGGAAACTCAGGGGTCATGATTACTGCATGAGGGGTGATTATTACTGAATAATGGGGGACTCGGGCCATCAATACTGTATATAGGGGAAACTTAGGGGCTTAGGGGTCATTATTACTGCATGAGCGGCGACTCAGGGGCCATCAATACTGTATATAGGGGAAACTTAGGGGCTTAGGGGTCATGATTACTGCATGAGGAGTGATTATTACTGAATATGGGGGGACTCAGGGGCCATTAGTACTATATGAGGAGGGACTCAGAGATCATTATGGCTTTATGAAAGGGGTACTCAGGGGCCATTAATCCTGTATGAGGGGAGGACTCTGTGGCTATAATTACTGTATGAGGGGAGATTCACGGGCCATTATTCCTGATTGTGAGGGGCCATTTATACTGTTGTTGAGGATAAGAATTGAGTAACGTGAAATACTTAATTCAGCCATTTCACAGACCCAAATATGTAGTTTAGTTGATGTAGCCTAACATATATTTATGAATGCTTTTGTTTCTTACTAACACATATATATTTCCAATGATTTTCCTTAATACAATATGTTAGCATATGTAATTCAAAGATGGCTCCTGCTTCCTGGACAACGCCAAGATGATGAGCACAAGGAAGAATACCCAAAGTCTGGAACAACCAATCCAGTAGAGACTATGCAAATTGCTACACGCCCCGAGCCCGACCTGCGATAGTTGATCAGACTATATTTTATCTACACCCTTTTCTTATCTAGAACTATAAAGGCTTTGTGAAAAATAAAACGAGCAGAATTCCTTTGTCTGTCATGGAAGAAAGCTCATAACCATCCAGAGTCTGTTATTTCTTTCTCGTGTGCACACATGATATCCCAGATAATCCGAAAATGGCAGTCAGACCTTATGAGACCCCTTGTAGTCTCACCTCAACACTGTATATAGGGGGGCTGAGTGGCCATATTACTATATGAGGGAGGACTCAGGGGCCATTATTACTGTATATAGGTGCTCAGGGGCCATTATTGCTGTATATAGGGGCTCAGGGGCCATTATTACTGTATATAGGGGCTCAGGGGCCATTATTACTGTATATAGGTGCTCAGGGGCCATTATTGCTGTATATAGGGGCTCAGGGGCCATTATTACTGTATATAGGGGGTTCAGGTGCCATTATTACTGTATATAGGGGTCTCAGGGGCCACTATTACTATATGAGGGGGAAATCAGGGTCCATTATTACTGTATATAGGGAGCTCAGGTGCCATTATTACTGTATATCGGGGTCTCAGGGGCCACTATTACTATATTAGGGGGAACTCAGGGACCATTAATACTGTATATAGGGGGCTCAGGTGCCATTATTACTGCATATAGGGGTCTCAGGGGCCACTATTACTATATGAGGGGGAACTCAGGGACCATTAATACTGTATATAGGGGGACTCCATGGCCATAAATACTGTATGAAGGGATAGACTAAAGCCAGCTTTACACCTTACAATTAGGTGTGCGATCTCGTATGCGATGTGACACGCCCAGGTCGCATATGCGATCTAATGAGATTGCACGTAGGTCGTTCATTTGCTGTCACACGTGCGTTAGTAGTCTATGTTAAATTGATCAATTTTGTGTGCGATCCTTTAGATCATGTGTTCTGTGACGTATGCATTGGGCACCTTTTTTTTTTTTTATTTATTGACTTGCCAAGCGTGTGTAATGTGTAGGGATGCGTTTTTTCTATGTCATCTGCCGTTCAGCTCTGCTACATGGCCGCTAACAGCAGACACAGACAGCCATGTAGCAGCGGTGAATGGCCGCTGACAGCAGACACAGACAGCCATGTAGCAGCGGTGAATGGCAGATGACAGCAGACACAGACAGAGCCGCACTGTCAGAATGAACTCGGGTGAACCTCACCCGACTTCATGGTCATGCTGCGGCTCTGTCTGTGTCACGTCCCGATTAGCGGTCACCTGTGAAGGACTCACCGGTGACCGCTAATCTCCTGAGTAAGTGAATTGAGCAGCCCTCTCTCATATACTCACCGATCCCCGATCTCCGGCGCTGCACGGCATTCACACTGCTCCGGCGGCTTTTACTATTTTGAAAAAGCCGGCCGCCCATTAAACAATCTCATATTCCCTGCTTTCCCCGCCCACCGGCGCCTGAGATTGGTTACAGTGAGACACACCCCCACGCTGAGTGACAGCTGTCACACTGCACCCAATCACAGAAGCCGGTGGGCGTGTCTATACTGTGCAGTGAAATAAATAAATAAATGATTAAAAAAAACGGCGTGCGGTCCCCCCCAATTTTAAAACCAGCCAGATAAAGCCATACGGCTGAAGGCTGGTATTCTCAGGATGGGGAGCTCCACGTTATGGGGAGCCCCCCAGCCTAACAATATCAGCCAACAGCCGCCCAGAATTGCCGCATACATTAGATGCGACAGTTCTGGGGCTGTACCCGGCTCTTCCCGATTTGCCCTGGTGCGTTGGCAAATCGGGGTAATAAGGAGTTATTGGCAGCCCATAGCTGCCAATAAGTCCTAGATTAATCATGTCAGGCGTCTATGAGACACCCTCCATGATTAATCTGTAAATTACAGTAAATAAACACACACACACCCGAAAAATCATTTATTAGAAATAAAAAACACAAACACATTCCCTGGTTCACCACTTTAATCAGCCCCAAAAAGCCCTCCATGTCCGGCGTACTCCAGGATGATGCAGCGTCGCATCCAGCGCTGCTGCATGGAGGTGAACGGAGCTGCAGCAGACACAGCCGCTCCGGTCACCTCCACGCAGCTAATGAAGACAGCCGCGCGATCAGCTGAGCTGTCAGTGAGGTTACCCGCGGTCACTGGATCCAGCGGTGGATGCAGCGGTGGCCGCGGGTAACCTCAGTGACAGCAGCTGATCGTGCGGCTGTCTTCATTAGCTGCGTGGAGGTGACCGGAGCGGCTGTGTCTGCTGCAGCTCCGGTCACCTCCATGCAGCAGCGCTGGATGCGACGCTGCATCATCCTGGAGTACGCCGGACATGGAGGGCGTTTTGGGGCTGATTAAAGTGGTGAACCAGGGTATATGTGTGTGTTTTTTATTTCTAATAAATGATTTTTTCGGGTGTGTGTTTATTTACTGTAATTTACAGATTAATCATGGAGGGTGTCTCATAGACGCCTGACATGATTAATCTAGGACTTATTGTCAGCTATGGGCTGCCAATAACTCCTTATTACCCCGATTTGCCAAAGCACCAGGGCAAATCGGGAAGAGCCGGGTACAGTCCCAGAACTGTCGCATATAATGTATGCGGCAATTCTGGGCGGCTGTTGGCTGATGTTGTTAGGCTGGGGGGCTCCCCATAACGTGGAGCTCCCCATCCTGAGAATAGCAGCCTTCAGCCGTATGGCTTTATCTGGCTGGTTTTAAAATTGGGGGGACCGCACGCCGTTTTTTTTAATTATTTAATTATTTATTTCACTGCACAGTATAGACACGCCCACCGGCTGCTGTGATTGGGTGCAGTGTGACACCTGTCACTCAGCGTGGGGGCGTGTCTCACTGTAACCAATCATAGGCGCCGGTGGGCGGGGAAAGCAGGGAATACGAGATTGTTTAATGGGCGGCCGGCTTTTTCAAAACAGTAAAAGCCGCCGGAGCAGTGTGAATGCCGTGCAGCGCCGGAGATCGGGGATCGGTGAGTATGAGAGAGGGGGATAGACTGACATGGACAGAGAGAGAGGACAGAGATAGTGACCGACCGACAGAGATTAGTGAATGACAGACATTGTGAGGTGCTTCAGAACGCAGCTTTTCAGCTGCACTCTGAAGCGGACCTTTTTTAAGCTGCGGTGCAGAGCGCACACCTGCGCACATAGCATCAGACACCACAATCGTATGAGGGATGTCACACGTTACAATTGACTAGGTTCATACAACAAAACGTCCAATGTATGAGGAATAAACGACGTGTATGCCATCACCGTATTTTCGTTCAATCTTGATCGCACGTAGGTTTCACACGCAAATACGTCACGAACGATGCCGGATGTGCGTCACTTACAACTTGACCCCGACGACGGATTGAAAGATTTATTGAAGTGTGTAAAGCAGGCTTAAGAGTCATAATTACTTTTGATAAAGAATTTGGTGAAATTTTAATTGCTAGGGGACACTCAGGACATGATTACTTTTTAGGGGCATGCCGGGGGCTGTATTAACTGTTAAATTTGCACTTAAGGTATATTTTTTTCCATTATGGGGCCACTAGGGATATTTTAATGGTGAATGGTACAGAAAGAGGGCATTATTCCTTTCTAGGGCATTAATATTGTTAGGGGACATTCTGTGTATTGCGCACTTGTGAGCCTTTCTATGATCTATGGTAGAGGGAGGTCTCGGCGGCTCCTTTCCCTTACACCAGGTATAGGTGGGCGACATGCGGCTTCTCGCCTATATGGCAGATGATGGCAGCGTTGGCTTCATTTTTGGGATGGATTAGTCCCTTTCATGTTCTTTATGTAGACTTAGGTTTCCATAAAATTACCAACCTTTCGTGTAAGGTAAAACATGCACTGTCCCTTTAATGCCGCATTTTCATTTAATTTACTAAATGTTTCCATTTATTGAGTTCCGTAATGAGAAACAACGCGTTTAATGGTCGACAAATTCTGACATTCAAGTACAAATGTCCCTGATATTTCCGTACAGACCTGTAGGCGAAATGGCGACGAGTTAATCTATGCAAGAAAAAACGGAGCAGAGAATAAACGGGGGATACCAGACTGCAGGAGAAAAGCAAAGAGTAACTTTTTTAAAGGGGAACGCTCCCGGAGGGGTGGGTCACATAAATGGTAACTAAATTGGGGGTTCGGGGTCTAGAAAAGCTGATTTAGGTACAATTAGGCAAAGAAGTCCCATGTAAGTCCTGAAAAATGGAAAGAGGTCACCGAAGACCTTATACAACGTATCAGATACATTCCCATTATCACCAAGCCCTGCTGGACTATGTGGATGTCCATACTCGGGCTGAGGGTTGGTTTTTAGGGTGAGACACCCTGTAAATATGGGGAATGGGTCTCCTGCAGATTCAGCCTGGGTGACAGGTCCATTGTCATAGAGGATGACAGGGGAAGATCTAAGGAGAAAGTCGCCGGCTACTAAGAGGAATTCTTTTCAGAAGCAATCTAATCTGAGCGGAGGCCCGGAGCGAGCTTCTCCCGGGAGAATGGGACAATTGAGGCCAGTTTGACGGAGTGTTTGATGACTCGCCTCTCCGGCTGCGGCTTCACAATTGGACGACGCCAAGAATAACTTCATTCCGATATTGTGAAGTGCCGGGAAAATAAATAAGGTTTCTGCTAGAACAGAGATGAGCACCTTCAATTTTGACTGTATCATTTCTCCCTGTCCTCAGAATGAATTCCTGTGATGTATGGAAAACAATGAAACGCGTGGAGGTAAATTTCTCCATCGGAAGGGAGAAGTTATCAGACATTGGGGTCTGTGTATGAACATCACGAAGCTCCGGAACGTTCTGCTATTCTGCAGAATAAATTGCTACATCACAAAGTTCAACAAACGACTTCTCGCAACTTTCATTTGTGGCGACTTTTGTTACTGGAGAAACTTCCAGGACGAGGATGAAGCCGGAGAGTTTGCTGCTTCTGATGTCTTCAGGGAGATTTCAGCACGTCTGTGAACAGGAAGGCATCTACAGGATCAGAGGAGTCCAGGGGTGCAAGAAAGTACAAGTGGCCCCCACCTCCTTATAGGACGCTCCAGCAATTGTGCCATGGAAGAACCAAAGCACCGGTCATATGAGACTCAACCATCGGAGTTTGGTTTTACCCTTTTTGTGGCTGTGACTGCAGCAGTCACATCAGCTCTAGCAGTGATATCACCGCTGCAGGCTGTCAGGAAAGAACGGAAAGGCAGCGTTGGACCAGCGGAAGGGTTAGTACAGGGAAAAAAACATGGAAAACCCTGATAATGGGGCTGTATGTGCAGCAAAAACATATCTATTCACTAATATATTTACTCACCCATACTAATAGAAATAGATAATATAACAAAAAAAAACTGTGACACACTAAGGGGCCCTTTGCACACTACGACATCGCAAGCCAATACTGCGATGCCAAGCGCGATAGTCCCGCCCCCGTCGCAGCTGCAATATCTTGTGATAGCTGCCGTAGCGAATATTATCGCTACGGCAACTTCACACGCACTCACCTGCCCTGCAACGTCGCTCTGGCCGGCGTCGCTGGAGAAGGTGAGTATAAAAAGTTTTTATTTCAAAGATACGTATTTTTCTGGTACGTTTTTCACAGTTAACATCATAGTGTGGTCCATGCGACATCAGTGATGCCAGAAAAAAACAGACATGTCTTCATGCGGAAATCACGGACACGCGTGTACACTACACAGAGACACAGTCAGTGAAAAATCACTGATGTGTGCACAAACCCATTTATTTTAATGGGTCTGCGTATGTCCGTGATTCTGGTACGTATAAAAACTGCAATATATGTACCAGAATCACTGATGTGTGAAACAGGCCTAACACTGATACACACGTGGTCAAAATTGTTGGCCCTCCTCGCCCCTCGTTTAATGAAAGAAAAACCCACAATGGTCACAGAAATAACTTAAATCTGACAAAAGTAATAATAAATAATAAATCTATGAAAATGAACGAATGACAACAGTCAGACATTGCTGCTTTTCTGCATCCATAGAATTAAAAAAAAAAAAAATAAACTAATGAAATTGGCCTGGACAGAAATGATGGCACCTTCCTCCTCCTCTTACTTCCCTCCTCCTCTTCCACCTTCTCCTCCTCCTCCTTTTCCTCCTCCTCCTCCCCCTTCTCCTCCTCCTCCTCCTCTTCCTCCTCCTCTTCCCCCTTCTCCTCCTCCTCCTTTTCCTCCTCCTCCTCCCCCTTCTCCTCCTCCTCCTCCTCTTCCTCCTCCTCTTCCCCCTTCTCCTCCTCCTCCTTCCTTCCCTTGTCCTCCTCCTTCTTACCTTAATATTTGGTTGCACAACATTTTGAGCCAATCACTGCAATCACACGAGTCCTGTAACTGTCAATGAGACTTCTGCACCTCTCGACAGGAATTTTGGCAGCTCCTCAAGAGCATACTCCTCCTTGTGTCTGGTGTGTGAAGGTCGCCTCTTCCAGACAACATGTTTCAGCTCTTTCCAAAGATGCTCAATAGGATTTAGGTCTGGGCTCATAGAAGCTACTTCAGAATAGTCCAAAGTGTTCCTCTTAGCCATTCTTGGGTGTTTTTAGCTGTGTGTTTTGGGTCATTATCCTGTTGCAAGCATGACCTGTAACTGAGACTAATCTTTCTGACACTGGGCGGCACATTTCTCTCTAGAATCCTTTGATAGTCTTGAGATTTCATTGTACCCTTCACAGATTCAAGATCCCCTGTGCCAGATGCAGCAAAGCTGCCCCAGAACATAACAGAGCCTCCTCCATGTTTCACAGTAGGCACAGTGTTCTTTTCTTGATATGCTTCATTTTTCCGTCTGTGAACATAGAGATGATGTACCTTGCCAGAAAGTTCCATTTTTGTCTCATCGGTCCATAGAACATTCTCCCAGAAGCTTTGTGGCTTGTCAACATGTAGTTTGTCAAATTCCATTCTGGCTTTTTTATGTTTTTTTTTCAACAATGGTGTCATCCTTGGTCGTCTCCCATGAAGTCCACTTTTGCTCAAACAACGACGGATGGTGCGATATGACACTGATGTTTTTGAGCTTGAAGTTCACCTTTAATCTCTTTAGAAGTTTTTCTGGGCCTTTTTGTTACCATTTGTGTGATGCCCCTGACCTGGTCAGGCACCACTGAGTATTGCACCCATGCTGGGTCAGTACAATACAGGTAATTCCAGAGGCTGATTAGGGTGTGGACACACGGAACACTTGGTAACCAGAACACACAGATAGCTAGTGGGGACCCCTGAGCATACTCAGGCAGGGGGTGTGTCCCTTGCCTCCCAGCTAGTGGTGGGTGTGTCACTGTGAACAGAGAAGTGTGCAGAGGCAGTTAGTCAGAGGACGTGGAGGAGACAGAGAAGTGTGCAGAGGCAGTTAGTCAGAGGAAGTGGAGGAGACAGAGAAGTGTGCAGAGGCAGTTAGTCAGAGGAAGTGGAGGAGACAGAGAAGTGTGCAGAGGCAGTTAGTCAGAGGAAGTGGAGGAGACAGAGAAGTGTGCAGAGGCAGTTAGTCAGAGGAAGTGGAGGAGACAGAGAAGTGTGCAGAGGCAGTTAGTCAGAGGAAGTGGAGGAGAGAAGTCGCGTCAGGAGGGCAGAGCTCTGAGCAGAGCCTTTCAGACACTGCACCATTCCCATTCGTGGCTACTGGCAGGGGAGAAAGGGCTACCTGGTAGTGCCGCCAAAAACATCACCTAGGGCCAGGAGGGCTGAGAGGTGGTGGATTAAGGGGACTGCCTAGTAGACCCTGCCCGCACGGGTTACAGGTACCCAGAGCAGGAACCTATTTATTAGGCCTGCTGAACCTGCCGGTGGAGGCAGTGCATGCCCTCCACCAACCACACACAGAGTCCGGAGCCACGTAGCAACGAGAGGGCCCATAGTTCACAGGAAGAAAGCAGCCAGAGTGACCTGGTCCAGACTACAAGCAGACGGGCAGAAAAAGGGGAGAACAGGCTGAGAGCAACTTCCCTGGGTGACCCCGTAGGACTCCAAGTCTGGGTCACCACAAACAAAAGAGGGCTAGGAAGGCGAGCTGGTAGTCACCTCTACATCAGCCAAAGGGATACCTGGTTCCTCCTGGGGCTACCGAAGCATCGTCCGGGTTACTCACCCTGCCATCAACTGTGAGTAAAAACCCTGAAAGACATTACTGGATTGTGTGTGATTCCTCTGTGACCTGCTGCACCACACACCTATACCTGGGGCCAGCCTCACTCTCGGGAGGCCACTACAACTGACAGCATCCAACATCAGCCCCAGGCGTTCCCTAATCTGCAGTGGCGGTCACCCTGACCGCAATTACCGAGAGTGGCGTCACGAATCATTTCCCATAGAAGTCAACCTGACCTGTGACCAGAGGATCCCTCCATGTGGAGTCCCTGAAGGTAATGCAGCTTTGCGGGGCTTCACATCTGGCATCACGAACAGGATAAGGACTAGACCTGTTAAGACAGGTGACCATGTGCCTGGGCGGTCCGCTTGAAAAATTGGAAGCGCCGCCATATTGCCACCATGAAAAGCGCGCCAAGAAGCAGCAGCGCGCGAAAATAGAAGTTACAGCCCACGAAGAGGTGTGGCTACCCAGAGAACGCCTGCAGAGTCCTGACCTTGCGTGTGATGGAGGCGGATCTGTCGAAAGACAGCGGGAAGAAGAGGGAGTCACACGCCGGCTGCAGAGAGTGGAGCTGAAAGATCGTGCAGAAGACGCAGAGAAAATGGCGTCCGCACGTAGCGACCCAGAGCCAGGCTCCGCTGCCTGGTGGAACTGGGAGCTTGCCCAGTTCTGCGAACGGCTGGAGGCGAGGATCATGCAGCAGCTCAGGGAAGGACGCACAGAGCTCCGGGAGATGGCTACAGCGATGTGGGCTTATGAGAAGCGGACCGCACGACAAACACCACATTTGTATTGTCCGTCTTTTTGATTTGTCATGACTTTTCCTCCTGTGGCCACGTCCAGGGAGGTTGGCTACAGTACCATTGATCTTAATTTCTGAATAATATGTGCAACTGTAGTCATAGGAACATCAAGCTGCTTAGAGATGGTCTTATAACCTTTAACATGCTTGCCTATAATTTTCTTTCTAATCTCCTGAGACAACTCTTTCCTTTGCTTCCTCTGGTCCATGTTGAGTGTGGTACACAGCATGTTACCAAACAGCACAGTTAGTATCTGTAGCCCTATATACAGGCCACTGACTGATTACAAGATTGTAGACACCTGTGATGCTAATTAGTGGACACAACTTGATGTAATATGTCCCTTTTCTCACATTATTTTCAGGGGTGCCATCATTTCTGTCCAGGCCTGTTTCATGAGTTTTAATTTTTTTAAAATTCGGTGGAAGCAGAAAAGCAGCGATGACTGACTGTTATCTGGTCATTTTCATAGATTTTTTTATTCAGTATTACTTTTGTCAGATTCAAGTTATTTCTGTGAATATTGTGTGTTTTTCACTGACGTGTGAAACGGGCCTAACACTGATATATTTACAGACTAATGCAAATACTAATGTATAGATAGACACATATACACCCAGGTCCTTCTAGGTGACGTTTCTACTGATTGGAGTCTTTCTCTTTCTTTTCTTCTCCATTTCATCTCTGCAGACTTCCATCTTCTCCGGTCTTCTGCAGCACATTCTTCTCCAGTCTTCTGCAGCACATTCTTCTCCAGTACATCACTTCTCACAAAAACAAATAAACCTTTATTTAGAATAATAAACACAAACAAACTCCCTCGTTCACCACTTAAATAAAACCAAAAAAGCCATCCAGGTCCACCGTAATCCATGGATGTCCCACGATGCTATCAGCTCTGCTACATGAAGGTGACAGGAGCGGCCACACACAATGACTACTCTCTATCACCTCCAAACAGCAACTGAAGTGAGCCGAGCGAGCACCGATGACGTCACTCAGGTTACTCACGGCCACCGCTGGATCCTCCAACTGTGACAGCGAGTCGCCCAAGTGACTGAAGTGAGCTGCGCGATCTGCAATGAAGTCACAGGTGAGTAGCGGTGTCGGTTGGGTGACTCCAGCTAGCTGCTAGTAACCTGAGTGACGGCAGAACTAATGTCGCCGCTAACTTCAGTCACTCAGGGGATTAGCAGTCACCGGTGATTCCATCACGGGTGTCCACTAATCAGGACGCCACACACAGACAGAGCCGTGGTATGAAAATGAAGTCGGGTGAGGTTCACCCGAGTTCATTTTCATTGCGCAAATCGGTCTGTGTCGGCTGTCAGCGGATATGTAGCAACGACATTTAACAACACACACGGATCAACACATACGGAAAACACACGGACATTACACGTATGCATAAACGGACATTCCACACGCACACACGGCAAGCATACGCCATCACA
This sequence comes from Anomaloglossus baeobatrachus, assembly GCF_048569485.1. Lineage (NCBI taxonomy): Eukaryota > Metazoa > Chordata > Amphibia > Anura > Aromobatidae > Anomaloglossus > Anomaloglossus baeobatrachus. Next base: position 14,541,816 of record NC_134361.1, read on the forward strand.
CGGATGTCACACATACCGGAGAAACACCCCAAAAAAACGGAACACGGACCCGAAAAACGGAACGTGAGATACATCCGTTTTTTTCCGGAAGTGTGGCAGTGGCCTAAGGCCTCGTGCACATGTTCAGTATTGGTGAGTTTTTACCTCAGTATGTGTAAGGCCTCGTGCACATGCTCAGTATTGGTGAGTTATTACCTCAGTATGTGTAAGGCCTCGTGCACATGTTCAGTATTGGTGAGTATTTACCTCAGTATGTGTAAGGCCTCGTGCACATGCTCAGTATTGGTGAGTTATTACCTCAGTATGTGTAAGGCCTCGTGCACATGGTCAGTATTGGTGAGTTATTACCTCAGTATGTGTAAGGCCTCGTGCACATGCTCAGTATTGGGGAGTATTTACCTCAGTATGTGTAAGGCCTCGTGCACATGGTCAGTACTGGTGAGTTATTACCTCAGTATGTGTAAGGCCTCGTGCACATGGTCAGTATTGGGGAGTTATTACCTCAGTATGTGTAAGGCCTCGTGCACATGGTCAGTATTGGGGAGTATTTACCTCAGTATGTGTAAGGCCTCGTGCACATGGTCAGTACTGGTGAGTTATTACCTCAGTATGTGTAAGGCCTCGTGCACATGGTCAGTATTGGGGAGTATTTACCTCAGTATGTGTAAGGCCTCGTGCACATGGTCAGTACTGGTGAGTTATTACCTCAGTATGTGTAAGGCCTCGTGCACATGCTCAGTATTGGTGAGTATTTACCTCAGTATGTGTAAGGCCTCGTGCACATGGTCAGTATTGGTGAGTTATTACCTCAGTATGTGTAAGGCCTCGTGCACATGGTCAGTATTGGGGAGTTATTACCTCAGTATGTGTAAGGTCTCGTGCACATGGTCAGTACTGGTGAGTTATTACCTCAGTATGTGTAAGGCCTCGTGCACATGGTCAGTATTGGGGAGTTATTACCTCAGTATGTGTAAGGCCTCGTGCACATGGTCAGTACTGGTGAGTTATTACCTCAGTATGTGTAAGGCCTCGTGCACATGGTCAGTATTGGGGAGTATTTACCTCAGTATGTGTAAGGCCTCGTGCACATGGTCAGTACTGGTGAGTTATTACCTCAGTATGTGTAAGGCCTCGTGCACATGCTCAGTATTGGTGAGTATTTACCTCAGTATGTGTAAGGCCTCGTGCACATGGTCAGTATTGGTGAGTTATTACCTCAGTATGTGTAAGGCCTCGTGCACATGGTCAGTATTGGGGAGTTATTACCTCAGTATGTGTAAGGTCTCGTGCACATGGTCAGTACTGGTGAGTTATTACCTCAGTATGTGTAAGGCCTCGTGCACATGGTCAGTATTGGTGAGTTTTTACCTCAGTATGTGTAAGGCCTCGTGCACATGGTCAGTATTGGTGAGTTATTACCTCAGTATGTGTAAGGCCTCGTGCACATGGTCAGTATTGGTGAGTTTTTACCTCAGTATGTGTAAGGCCTCGTGCACATGGTCAGTATTGGTGAGTTTTTACCTCAGTATGTGTAAGGTCTCGTGCACACGTACAGTATTGGTGAGTAGTTACCTCAGTATGTGTAAGGCCTCGTGCACATGTTCAGTATTGGGGAGTTATTACCTCAGTATGTGTAAGGCCTCGTGCACATGGTCAGTATTGGTGAGTATTTACCTCAGTATGTGTAAGGCCTCGTGCACACGTTCAGTATTGGTGAGTTATTACCTCAGTATGTGTAAGGCCTCGTGCACATGGTCAGTATTGGTGAGTTTTTACCTCAGTATGTGTAAGGTCTCGTGCACATGGTCAGTATTGGTGAGTTATTACCTCAGTATGTGTAAGGCCTCGTGCACATGGTCAGTATTGGGGAGTGTTTACCTCAGTATGTGTAAGGCCTCGTGCACATGGTCAGTATTGGGGAGTTATTACCTCAGTATGTGAAGGCTATGTGCGCACGGTTGCGTTCTGCACGGCACCTAAAAGGTGCGCTTCAGAGCGCAGCTGAAAAGCTGCGTTCTGAGGCGCATGGTGCCGGCAGAGAACGTGCGCTCTGCATGCTGCCTCTCCCTATAGACAGAGCAGGGGCTGCCGGCAGAGCGCACGGAAGAAGTGACATGTCACTTCTTAGAACGCGCGCTTCGGGCAGCAGCCGAAGCGCTGCGCTTTAAGACGCCACGTGCGCACGGCTCCTGCACAATCTCCATAGATTATGCAGGGGACGCAGGACGCATGCAGTTACGCTGCGCTACAAAGCGCAGCGTAACTGCATGTAATTACGCAACGTGCGCACATAGCTGAGAATTTGATGATGGACCTGTGTGTAGGGATGAAGGGCCCCACAGATCCTGACCAGCCCAGGGCCCTGGTTACCCTTAATCCACCCAGGCATGGCAGACACCTCAGGTCACTACATGGCGCCCCCTGCTGACTGCGCTTGGTTAATCGCCCTCCTGCCCCAGCTCATATTCCTGACCCTGTGGGGCAGCAGTGCGCATGCTCCACCTGTGCTACATTCATTCTCCATGGGGCTGCCGAGCGCTTTCCTTAGGTTTTTCCAGCAGCCACAGACAGACGTCCTCTTGTAAAGAGGATTACATTTCTCCATTGGGAATAAAAGTTTTCATTCTGCGTACAGATAATGTAGTAGATGTCACCTGCAGTCCTATGTAACACCACAGATAACACAGTGATATCTCTGTGAGTACAGATAATGTAGTAGATGTCACCTGCAGTCCTATGTAACACCACAGATAACACAGTGATATCTCTGAGTACAGATAATGTAGTAGATGTCACCTGCAGTCCTATGTAACACCGCAGATAACACAGTGATATCTCTGAGTACAGATAATGTAGTAGATGTCACCTGCAGTCCTATGTAACAGCACAGATAACACAGTGATATCTCTGAGTACAGATAATGTAGTAGGTGTCACCTGCAGTCCTATGTAACACCACAGATAACACAGTGATATCTGAGTACAGATAATGTAGTAGATGTCACCTGCAGTCCTATGTAACACCACAGATAACACAGTGATATCTCTCTGAGTACAGATAATGTAGTGATGGTGTGACACCCTGGAGTAGCCAGGGGGTCACAGATAGGCCCCTGCACAACACCTGTCCCCCAAAAAGGTTCCACCAGTCACCAAAAACCCTGAGTCACCCCTATCTGTTCCAGATGTCCACACCCAGGGGCGGGGTCAGGCGGTTGGCCACGCCCACCGAGGAGGATTGATGGGCAGGGGCGAGGAGAAACAGACAGAGTTAGAGTTACAGCAGTAGTCAGAAGAGAGTTGAGTGTTGACAGTTGAAGGGAGAGGAGAGTTGTGAGAAAGCAGAAATCTGTCAGGGCCTAGGTGGGAGCCTAGGGACCCTGTGGCCAGGAGACAGACGGTGGTGGCCGTCTGCAGGAGGCTGGGAGTAGAACCGGCGGAACCGTCAAGGCACCGGGACAGGGTAGTGGCCCGCCGTTACCGAATCGGGGAGTCAAACCGAAACCGGAGCACCAGGGAAGGGTACTCAGACCCCCTACGAGGCCCAGAAGCAACTGGACCGAGTCAAATCAACTGATTGCGGCTTGGACTTTAGGTTTATTCCCACCCAAAGTCCCGAAAGAAGGCAACAGCCCACCGAGGGGGATAGGAAGCCACCGCCCAGGCACCAAGATCCCACGGGCCAGCGCCTGCGGGCAAGAGGGCTCCTCCGGCATCTGCAAGTCAGGGAGCGGACTACCGGTGTTCAGGCATAAGTAGTCACACATTCTACGGAGGTGCAGGGAAAAGACGACACCACCAACCCGAGTAGGGGGAACCACGCAGCCGGCTGCGGGCACCGATCACCATCCCATTTTTGGTTTACCAGTGACTCAAGTGTGTTTCCTCTGAGTGAGTACACCAGTGCCCTCAGGAACAGCGCCGCGCTACGCAGCCTCAGCACCCCACCAGCGGGCCCCGGGTCCCACATCCCCTACCCACGGAGGGTCAACACCTAGCTGCGCCACAGCACCGCACCTGGGAGCCCCTACCATCACCAGCAGCGGTGGTGCCAACAATCACCATGACCCGTGGGTGGCGTCACAAACAATCTCCATAGCAGCTCTGGCCGCGCACCCACCCGATCACCAAAACAAACCCCCTTTGCAGAGCGACGTGACCCCCGGGTCCGGGGACGCTCGAGCCACCGACACACACCCGAGCCCGGACCCGAGTGGCTCGGCGGCAGCAGCCGAGCGCGGGGCGGTACAATGTCACCTGCAGTCCTATGTAACACCACAAATAACAGTGATATCTCTCTGAGTACAGATAATGTAGTATATGTCACCTGCAGTCCTATGTAAAACCACAGATAACAGTGATATCTGAGTACAGATAATGTAGTAGATGTCACCTGCAGTCCTATGTAACACCACCGATAACACAGTGATATCTCTGTGTACAGATAATGTAGTAGATGTCACCTGCAGTCCTATGTAATAGCACAGATATTAGTATATATCGTATACAGATGTTTCTCTGCCATTTTTTCAGCAGTCTTCTGCTGCCTCCTGGTGGTGATGTGTGGAACTCTCTCTTGTCCTCTGTTTCTGATTTCTCAGTTCTCTCTTCCTCTGATCTCGCTGTTTCTGTTTCTTTCTTACATCGGTGACATCTCTGGGATCCATGTAATATACATAGTATACATTATACATGTGAGAGCAGCCGGTAGACGTCCTTCTCCCAACTTCACACTTTTATTCTCTGCTTTCTGCTGTTTCGCAGGTTTTCCCCATTGATGATTTTTCAGTTGAATTCAGATGCGCAATTACATTGTTCTTCAGGAGATAAGAGGAGCGTGGAGGGGGCAATAGGGTCCCGGAGGGGACAGAGGAGTCTTGCGGAAGGATCTGGAGGAGGACAAGGGATCAATAGAGAGACAGAGGAGTTTAATAGGTAACAGAGGGGTCACCTAAGTCTGGAGGGGCGAGAAATGTTATTTAGGGTACAGAGGAGCTTTACAGAAGGGTGTAGAGGTAAGAAGGGTTTGAAGAAGACAGAGGGGTATGTAGGTGACAAAGTAGTCTGGAAAGGGCACAATCATCTGGAGGGGAAAGAGTAGCCTGGAGGGAACAGAGGAGTTTATAGGGTGACCGCGGAGTCTAGAGGGGACAGAGGAATCTAGAAGGTGATAGAGGAGTCTAGAGGGGATCAGAGGAGTCTGGAGTGGGACAGAGGAGTCTGGAGTGGGACAGAGGAGTCTGGAGTGGGACAGAGGAGTCTGGAGGGGATCAGAGGAGTCTGGAGTGGGACAGAGGAGTCTGGAGTGGGACAGAGGAGTCTGGAGTGGGACAGAGGAGTCTGGAGTGGGACAGAGGAGTCTGGAGGGCTCTGGATGTGGTTAGAGAACTGCGGAGGGACAGAGTGCTCTAGTTATAGTTATTTCACATCTTCGTTTTAGTCCTAGTTCACTAGAAGGGCACTAGGGGGCGATGTCTCACAACTCTTCTGTTTTGTGATTGGTTGTAGGGTCAGAGGCCTTTACTTGCACTGTTCAGGTTATACTCTGGTTATTTGGTCACTGTTCACACTGGACAGACATGCGGATTTTCTGCAGCAGGAATATCTGAGGGCATGGTGCCTTTTGTCACTGATGTCGTTGAGGGTATACTATGGATTTGAGACACATTTCACACAACTGCAAACACAGATCCACGGCAGAAAGTGACGTCGTGTATTTCAGCTTCTCACTGAAGGTCGATTTCTGCTGCCGATTTATCCTCCGTGTGTTTATGAGACTTTGGTGTAAATGTCGCTATTAAGCTGAAGATCGGTTTAACCCTTAAGCAAATGATAAAATTGCTGCAGAAGTAATGACCGAAGCAGAAGGGAGGACGAGAGCGCGGAGCAGAAGGGAGGACGAGAGCCCAGAGCAGAAGAGAGGACGAGAGCGCAGAGCAGAAGAGAGGACGAGAGCGCGGAGCAGAAGGGAGGACGAGAGCGCGGAGCAGAAGGGAGGACGAGAGCGCGGAGCAGAAGGGAGGACGAGAGCGAGGAGCAGAAGGGAGGACAAGAGCCCAGAGCAGAAGAGAGGACGAGAGCGCAGAGCAGAAGAGAGGACGAGAGCGCGGAGCAGAAGGGAGGACGAGAGCGCGGAGCAGAAGGAAGGACGAGAGCGCGGAGCAGAAGGGAGGACGAGAGCGCAGAGCAGAAGGGAGGAAAAGAGCGCAAAGCAGAAGGGAGGATGAGAGCGCGGAGCAGAAGAGAGGACGAGAGCCCAGAGCAGAAGAGAGGACGAGAGCCCAGAGCAGAAGGGAGGACGAGAGCGCGGAGCAGAAGGAAGGACGAGAGCGCGGAGCAGAAGGAAGGACGAGAGCGCGGAGCAGAAGGAAGGACGAGAGCGCGGAGCAGAAGGGAGGACGAGAGCGAGGAGCAGAAGGGAGGACAAGAGCCCAGAGCAGAAGAGAGGACGAGAGCGCAGAGCAGAAGAGAGGACGAGAGCGCGGAGCAGAAGGGAGGACGAGAGCGCGGAGCAGAAGGAAGGACGAGAGCGCGGAGCAGAAGGGAGGACGAGAGCGCAGAGCAGAAGGGAGGAAAAGAGCGCAAAGCAGAAGGGAGGATGAGAGCGCGGAGCAGAAGGGAGGACGAGAGCCCAGAGCAGAAGAGAGGACGAGAGCCCAGAGCAGAAGGGAGGACGAGAGCGCGGAGCAGAAGGAAGGACGAGAGCGCGGAGCAGAAGGAAGGACGAGAGCGCGGAGCAGAAGGAAGGAAAAGAGCGCAAAGCAGAAGGGAGGATGAGAGCGCGGAGCAGAAGGGAGAACAAAAGCACAGAGCAGAAGGGAGAAGAAAAGCACAGAGCAGAAGGGAGAAGAAAAGCACAGAGCAGAAGGGAGAACAAAAGCACAGAGCAGAAGGGAGCAGAAAAGCACAGAGCAGAAGGGAGGACAAGAGCGCGGAGCAGAAGGGAGGACAAGAGCGCGGAGCAGAAGGGAGGACAAGAGCGCGGAGCAGAAGGGGGAACAAGAGCGAGGAGCGTAGATGTGAGAACATTACAATGTGTCCAGAAGACTAATAAGGTGGCTCTGAGATACTGTCTCACCTAGAGAACACAGAGCACAGGTGGAAGCTCTTGTTTCATCAGTTTTCTTAGATTTACAGTGCCATGAAAAAGTATTCATACCCCATGGACTTTTCAACATGCTTTCACATTACAAGCACAAACTTAAATGTATTTATTAGGATTTTATGCGACACCAAGGACAAGTGTCTGTGAAGTATAAAGGAAATTACACCTGGCTTTCTACATATTTTATGTATACGAGTCTGAAAATTGTGACGTGCATTTGTATTCAGCCCCCTGAAGTCTGATCCCACAAAATCCTGAGTGACCACTCGCCCCCAGAAGTCACATAATTAGTACATTGCCTCCTCCTGGGTGATTTCTTCTCAATATAACTACAGCTGTTCTGTGAAGACCGCAGAGGTTTGTGTGAGAATATCAGGGATCAAATAGTAAGAAAACCAAGGAACACACCGGTCAGGTCAGGGATAAAGGGGAGGAGAGCAGGGTTAGGTTATAGAAAGTATTCCAAGCTCTGCCCATCTCACAGAGCACTGATCAATTCATCATCCAGAAATAGGAGTACGGCACAACTGCAAACCTTCAAAACCAAGACATGGCCGTCCACCTAAACTGACTCCCCAAGAAGGAGAACGCTAATGAGAGAAGCAGCCGAGAGGCCCATGGTCACTGGAGGATCCACAGAGATCACAGCTCAGGGAGAGAACCTGTCCACAGGACGACTATTAGTTGTGCACTCCCCTAATCTGACCTTTATACAAGAGCTGCAAGAAGAAAAACATTATAGAAAGCAAGATGTAGGGGATACAGTGAGCAGTGGAAGAAGGGGCTCTGATCAGATGAGATCAAATTAGAACTTTTTGCACTAAATACAAAACACTATGTGTGGCGGAAAACTAACACTGCACCTCACCCAAAAAATACCATCCCCACCGTCACACATGGTGGAGGCAGCATCCTACTGTGGGAAGGCTTTTCTTCAGCAGGAGCAGGTCCGAGTCATAGTCCATACCCAAATCCCAGTGAGATTCTGTGACAAGGCGGGAAAATTACTGATCACAGATGTCTCCATTCAATCTCACTGAGCGAGAGAAATAGAGGAAAATGGCACCTCTAGATGTGCAAACCTGGAGAGACCCCAAAAGACAGAGAAAGGTGGTCCTACTAAGTACTGACTCCGGGGGCTGAATACTATTGCACAGCACATTTTTAGATTTATGTTTTTAAAATATTTAGAAAACAATGTATCATTTCCTTTACTCTTCACAGATACTTGTACTTAGTGTCACATAAGATCACAATAAAATCCATTTGTTTGTGAGTGTAACGTGAAAAAATGTGGAAAAAGTCACAGGGTATGAATACTTTTTCTAGGCACTGTATGACCTGATTCATTAAGACTGGCATTACGCACATGAGACTTAATGAGGGGTGTGCAGATATAAGATGCGCTCACCAATTAATACATTTGCTGCATCTTCTTCTTCTCGTGCTCCTCAATAGCAATGGAGCTCTGGGGCGGTGGACAAGGTGACCACTATGGAGCCAGTCAACATGGAGGGTGAGATGCTTAAGGGAACCCCTGACATCCCAAGATCACACCTGTTGTGTGGACCACAGACAGAAAAGGGAGAACACAGTGTGAGTAGTGGGGGTATTATTCTGTGTAGGCGGGGGCTGCAGAATAGTCCTACTCTATCGGGGGAATGATGGGGGTCATTATTCTGTGTACGAGCGGCTGAGGAGCATCATACTGTGTGAGGGGAATGATGGGGGATTATTCTGTGCACGGGGGGCTGAGGGACATCATACTGTGTGGGGGAATGGTGGGGGATTATCCTTTGTATGGAGGGCTGAGGGGCATCATACTGTGTGGGGGGAATTATCCTAGGTATGGGGGGCATCATACTGTGTGGGGGGAATTATCCTGGGTACGGGGGGCATCATACTGTGTGGGGGAATGGTGGGGGATTATCCTTTGTATGGAGGGCTGAAGGGTATCATACTGTGTGGGGGGGGGAATGGTGGGGGATTATCCTTTGTATGGAGGGCTGAGGGGCATCATACTGTGTGGGGGGAATTATCCTAGGTATGGGGGGCATCATACTGTGTGGGGGGAATTATCCTGGGTACGGGGGGCTGAGGGGCATCATACTGTGTGGGGGAATGGTGGGGGATTATCCTTTGTATGGAGGGCTGAAGGGCATCATACTGTGTGTGGGAGGGGGAATGGTGGGGGATTATTCTGTGTATAGGGGGCTGAGGGGCTTCATACTATGTGGGGGGAATGGTGGAGGATTATTGTGTGTACAGGGGGCTGAGGGTCATCATACTGTGTGGGGGGAATGGTGGGGGATTATTCTGTGTACAGGGGGCTGAGGGGCATCATACTGTGTGGGGGGAATGGTGGGGGGTTATTCTGTGTACAGGGGGCTGAGGGGCATCATACTGTGTGGGGGGAATGGTGGGGGGTTATTCTGTGTACAGGGGGCTGAGGGGCATCATACTGTGTGGGGGGAATGGTGGGGGGTTATTCTGTGTACAGGGGGCTGAGGGGCATCATACTGTGTGAGGGGAATGGTGGGGAATTATCCTGTGTAGAGGAGGCTGAGGAGCATCATACTGTGTGGGGGGAATATTGGGGAATTATTCTGTGTATAGGGGGCTGAGGGGCATCATACTGTGTAGGGGGAATGGTGGAGGATTCTGTGTACAGGGGGCTGAGGGTTAACATACTGTGTGTGGGGAATTATCCTGGGTACGGCAGGCTGAGGGGCATTATACTGTGTGAGGAGAATGGTGCGTGATTATTCTGTGTACGGGTGGCTGAGGGGCATCATACTGTGTGTGGGGAATGATGGGGGATTATCCTGTGTATGGAGGGGCTGAGGGGCATCATACTGTGTGTGGGGAATGGTGGGGGATTATCCTGTGTATGGAAGGGTGAAGGGGCTGAGGGGCATCATAGTGTGTGTGGGGAATGATGGGGGATTATCCTGTGTATGGAGGGGCTGAGGGGCATCATACTGTGTGTGGGGAATGGTGGGGGATTATCCTGTGTATGGAGGGGCTGAGGCGCATCATACTGTGTGTGGGGAATGATGGGAGATTATCCTGTGTATGGAGGGGCTGAGGGGCATCATACTGTGTGTGGGGAATGATGGGGATTAGACTGTGTATGGAGGGGCTGAGGGGCATCATACTGTGTGTGGGGAATGGTGGGGGATTATCCTGTGTATGGAGGGGCATCATACTGTGTGTGGGGAATGATGGGGGATTATCCTGTGTATGGAGGGGCTGAGGAGCATCATACTGTGTGGGGGGAATATTGGGGAATTATTCTGTGTATAGGGGGCTGAGGGGCATCATACTGTGTAGGGGGAATGGTGGAGGATTCTGTGTACAGGGGGCTGAGGGTTAACATACTGTGTGTGGGGAATTATCCTGGGTACGGCAGGCTGAGGGGCATTATACTGTGTGAGGAGAATGGTGCGTGATTATTCTGTGTACGGGTGGCTGAGGGGCATCATACTGTGTGTGGGGAATGATGGGGGATTATCCTGTGTATGGAGGGGCTGAGGGGCATCATACTGTGTGTGGGGAATGGTGGGGGATTATCCTGTGTATGGAGGGGTGAAGGGGCTGAGGGGCATCATAGTGTGTGTGGGGAATGATGGGGGATTATCCTGTGTATGGAGGGGCTGAGGGGCATCATACCGTGTGTGGGGAATGGTGGGGGATTATCCTGTGTATGGAGGGGCTGAGGCGCATCATACTGTGTGTGGGGAATGATGGGAGATTATCCTGTGTATGGAGGGGCTGAGGGGCATCATACTGTGTGTGGGGAATGATGGGGGATTATCCTGTGTATGGAGGGGCTGAGGGGCATCATACTGTGTGTGGGGAATGGTGGGGGATTATCCTGTGTATGGAGGGGCATCATACTGTGTGTGGGGAATGATGGGGGATTATCCTGTGTATGGAGGGGCTAAGGGGCATCATACTGTGTGTGGGGGATTATCCTGTGTATGGAGGGGCTGAGGGGCATCATACTGTGTGTGAGGAATGATGGGGGATTATCCTGTGTATGGAGGGGCTGAGGGGCATCATACTGTGTGTGGGGAATGATGGGGCAATATCCTGTGTATGGAGGGGCTGAGGGGCATCATACTGTGTGGGGAATGATGGGGGATTATCCTGTGTATGGAGGGGCTGAGGGGCATCATACTGTGTGTGGGGAATGATGGGAGATTATCCTGTGTATGGAGGGGCTGAGGGGCATCATACTGTGTGTGGGGAATGATGGGGGATTATCCTGTGTATGGAGGGGCTGAAGGGCATCATACTGTGTGTGGGGAATGATGGGGGATTATCCTGTGTATGGAGGGGCTGAGGCGCATCATACTGTGCGTGGGGAATGGTGGGGGATTATCCTGTGTACAGGGGGCTGAGGGGCATGATACTGTGTGGGGGGAATTATCCTGGGTACAGGGGGCTGAGGGTCATCATACTGTGTGTGGGAGATTATCCTGTGTATTTAGGGGCTGAGGGGCATCATACTGTGTTTGGGGAATGATGGGGGATTATCCTGTGTTACAGGGAGCTGAGGGGCATCATACTGGTGTGGGGAATGGTGGGGGGTTATCCTGTGTATGGAGGGGCTGAGGGGCATCATACTGTGTGTGGGGAATGATGGGGGATTATCCTGTGTATGGAAGGGCATCATACTGTGTGTGAGGAATGATGGGGGATTATCCTGTGTATGGAGGGGCATCATACTGTGTGTGAGGAATGATGGGGGATTATCCTGTGTATGGAGGGGCTGAGGGGCATCATACTGTGTGTGAGGAATGATGGGGGATTATCCTGTGTATGGAGGGGCTGAGGGGCATCATACTGTGTGTGGGGAATGGTGGGGGATTATCGTATGTATGGAGGGGCATCATACTGTGTGTGAGGAATGATGGGGGATTATCCTGTGTATGGAGGGGCTGAGGGGCATCATACTGTGTGTGGGGAATGGTGGGGGATTATCCTATGTATGGAGGGGCATCATACTGTGTGTGAGGAATGATGGGGGATTATCCTGTGTATGGAGGGGCTGAGGGGCATCATACTGTGTGTGAGGAATGATGGGGGATTATCCTGTGTATGGAGGGGCTGAGGGGCATCATACTGTGTGTGGGGAATGATGGGGGATTACCCTGTGTACAGGGGGCTGAGGGGCATCATACTGTGTGTGGGGAATGATGGGGGATTACCCTGTGTACAGGGGGCTGAGGGGCATCATACTGTGTGTGAGGAATGATGGGAGATTATCCTGTGTATGGAGGGGCTGAGGGGCATCATACTGTGTGTGGGGAATGGTGGGGGATTATCCTGTGTATAGGGGGCTGAGGGGCATTATACTGTGTGTGGGGAATGGTGAGGGATTATCCTGTGTATGGAGGGGCTGAGGGGCATCATACGGTGTGTGGGGAATGGTGAGGGATTATCCTGTGTACAGAGGGCTGAGGGGCATCATACTGTGTGTGGGGAATGGTGGGGGATTATCCTGTGTATAGGGGGCTGAGGGGCATCATACTGTGTGGGGAATGGTTGGGGCTTTATTCGGTGTATAGGGGGGTGCAGGGCAACATACTGTGTGGGGGCGTTATTCTTTGTACAGGAATAAGGGGTAAATATACTGTATGTGGGGGCTGAGGGAATATTATTTCAGTGTATGGGGTGTCTGGGGGACATTATACTATTTGGGGCATTTTGGGCTTTTCATACTCAGTGTGTCGGGACCTTTTTTGGGTGCATCATGCAGCGTCTGGGGGAAACTGTGAGGGGCTCACTGTGGGCTCATCATCATACATTTTAGTGACATTATATTGTATGTGGCCATGAAAGGTGTATTGTGGGGGCTCAGTAGGGGGCATTATATCTGTGCACGTGTCCCTCTCCTCCTATGACTGCCCTGTGGGCTGTGATCTCACCTGCTCCCCTGAATAATGTTGTGGGGGTGCAGTCACCCCGGACTCTTGCTGTGGGGCCCCGCGTTCTCTGTGTACGCCCCCACAGCGCTGCTCCTGTATCATGCATTGCTCCTCCTGGTCGTCACTCAGGTAATGATTTCTGGTGAGGATTAATTAAGTCCATTTTTCATTTTGCTGGACACGTGCCAGTCAGCCATCACCTTGTCCTCCTCCCTGACTCCCTGCGCCACCCAGTCTTCCGGAGAAGCTGCAGGAGATGGGGGGAGGGGAGCAGCGGCCATGATGCCAGCCTAGGAATCAGCCATCAAACCCCCGCAAATCAAAGTAAACAAGACAGAGAGAGATGTGCAACATTATTTCAGCAGCACAGAGTATTTCAGGGGAGAAATGTACTGATCTTATGAAAGATTATAAATGGAGAGTGACATAGCCCCTCAGCAGTGCAGAGTATTTCAGGAGATGAGTGCACTGATCTGAGAGATCACAGACAGAGATACATCATTAAAGGAGCTGGAACTTCTTCCAGCACAGAGTATTTCAGGAGAGAAGTGCACTGACCTTATAGAAGACAATGGTGTGAGATTTATATAGCGGGAGGAGCAGGTTCCCCCTCAGCACAGAGTATTTCAGGAGACGATTGTGGTGATCCTCTAACACATAATGGATTTATAATAGCAATAATTAGAGGAGCAGGGTCCCCAGGAGCACAGAGTATTTCAGGAGAGGAGTGTACTGACCTTATGAGAGTTCATAGACTGAAAGTTGTAGAATGGAAGGAGCATTTCCAGCAGCACAGAGTATTTTCAGCGGGAGGTGTCTCTGATCTTGTCGTACGGGAATTAATCATTACAGTGTGGTGTAAACACTCAGAGGATTGCGCAGAGCATAATTTGTTTTCTGTTTGGTTTTTGGCCCGATGAACGGAGTCTTACGTTATTATGTGTGCGGAGGACGCGCTACGCCCAGCCCTTGATAAATTTGGCATCACTTGCTGTGCCCCGGCTCCTGCTTAATATTCTGGGTGTGTTAATGGTTTATTTTCCCTCCATGTTTTCATCTCTTAATATTCAGCTGCATAAAATGAGATTATAATCTAATTCTGTATAATTACTGCGAGAAATCACACACACTTCTCTTATCTCCTCTGCTATGTCCAACCACATTGTAGCCGTATATGTACAGCTGGTATAACCTGGGTATGCACTGTATATAATTATATATGTACAGCTGGTATAACCTAGGCATCTCCTGTATATAATTATATAGGTACAGCTGGTATAACCTAGGTATCTCCTGTATATAATTATATATGTACAGCCGGTATAACCTGGGCATCTCCTGTATATAATTATATATGTACAGCTGGTATAACCTGGGTATGCACTGTATATAATTATATATGTACAGCTGGTATAACCTAGGCATCTCCTGTATATAATTATATATGTACAGCTGGTATAACCTAGGTATCTCCTGTATATAATTATATATGTACAGCCGGTATAACCTGGGCATCTCCTGTATATAATTATATATGTACAGCTGGTATAACCCGGGCATCTCCTGTATATAATTATATATGTACAGCCGGTGTAACCTGGGTATGCACTGTATATAATTATATATGTACAGCCGGTATAACCTGGGCATCTCCTGTATATAATTATATATGTACAGCTGGTATAACCCGGGCATCTCCTGTATATAATTATATATGTACAGCCGGTATAACCTGGGTATGCACTGTATATAATTATATATGTACAGCTGGTATAACCTGGGTATGCACTGTATATAATTATATATGTACAGCTGGTATAACCTGGGTATAATCTGTATATAATTATATATGTACAGCTGGTATAACCCGGGCATCTCCTGTATATAATTATATATGTATAGCTGGTATAACCTGGGCATCTCCTGTATATAATTATATATGTACAGCTGGTATAACCTGGGCATCTCCTGTATATAATTATATATGTATAGCTGGTATAACCTGGGCATCTCCTGTATATAATTATATATGTACAGCTGGTATAACCTGGGCATCTTCTGTATATAATTATATATGCACAGCCGGTATAACCTGGGCATCTCCTGTATATAATTATATATGTACAGCCGGTATAACCCGGGCATCTCCTGTATATAATTATACATGTACAGCTGGTATAACCCGGGCATCTCCTGTATATAATTATATATGCACAGCCGGTATAACCTGGGCATCTTCAGAATATAATTATATATGTACAGCTGGTATAACCTGGGTATGCACTGTATATAATTATATATGTACAGCTGGTATAACCTGGGTATCTCCTGTATATAATTATATATATACAGCTGGTATAACCCGGGCATCTCCTGTATATAATTATATATGTACAGCCGGTATAACCTGGGCATCTCCTGTATATAATTATATATGTACAGCCGGTATAACCTGGGCATCTCCTGTATATAATTATATATGTACAGCCGGTATAACCCGGGCATCTCCTGTATATAATTATATATGTACAGCCGGTATAACCTGGGCATCTCCTGTATATAATTATATATGTACAGCCGGTATAACCTGGGCATCTCCTGTATATAATTATATATGTACAGCCGGTATAACCTGGGCATCTCCTGTATATAATTATATATGTACAGCCGGTATAACCTGGGCATCTCCTGTATATAATTATATATGTACAGCCGGTATAACCTGGGCATCTCCTGTATATAATTATATATGTACAGCCGGTATAACCTGGGCATCTCCTGTATATAATTATATATGTACAGCCGGTATAACCTGGACATCTCCTGTATATAATTATATATGTACAGCCGGTATAACCTGGGCATCTCCTGTATATAATTATATATGTACAGCCGGTATAACCTGGGCATCTCCTGTATATAATTATATATGTACAGCCGGTATAACCTGGACATCTCCTGTATATAATTATATATGTACAGCCGGTATAACCTGGACATCTCCTGTATATAATTATATATGTACAGCCGGTATAACCTGGGCATCTCCTGTATATAATTATATATGTACAGCCGGTATAACCCGGGCATCTCCTGTATATAATTATATATGTACAGCCGGTATAACCCGGGCATCTCCTGTATATAATTATATATGTACAGCCGGTATAACCCGGGCATCTCCTGTATATAATTATATATGTACAGCCGGTATAACCCGGGCATCTCCTGTATATAATTATATATGTACAGCCGGTATAACCCGGGCATCTCCTGTATATAATTATATATGTACAGCCGGTATAACCCGGGCATCTCCTGTATATAACTATATATGTACAGCCGGTATAACCTGGGCATCTCCTGTATATAATTATATATGTACAGCCGGTATAACCTGGACATTTCCTGTATATAATTATATATGTACAGCTGGTATAACCTGGGCATCTCCTGTATATAATTATATATGTACAGCTGGTATAACCTGGGCATCGCCTGTATATATTTATATATGTACAGCCGGTATAACCCGGGCATCTCCTGTATATAATTATATATGTACAGCTGCTATAACCCGGGCATCTCCTGTATATAATTATATATGTACAGCTGGTATAACCCGGGCATCTCCTGTATATAATTATATATGTACAGCCGGTATAACCTGGGCATCTCCTGTATATAACTATATATGTACAGCTGG
Organism: Anomaloglossus baeobatrachus; assembly: GCF_048569485.1. Lineage (NCBI taxonomy): Eukaryota > Metazoa > Chordata > Amphibia > Anura > Aromobatidae > Anomaloglossus > Anomaloglossus baeobatrachus. The sequence continues at coordinate 14,558,562 of NC_134361.1, forward strand.
TATAACCTGGGCATCTCCTGTATATAATTATATATGTACAGCTGGTATAACCTGGGCCTCTCCTGTATATAGTTATATATGTACAGCCGGTATAACCTGGGCATCCCCTGTATATAATTATATATGTACAGCCGGTATAACCTGGGCATCTCCTGTATATAATTATATATGTACAGCTGGTATAACCTGGGCCTCTCCTGTATATAATTATATATGTACAGCTGGTATAACCTGGGCATCTCCTGTATATAATTATATATGTACAGCTGGTCTCACCCGGGCATCTCCTGTATATAATTATATATACACAGCTGGTCTAACCTGGGTATCTCCTGTATATAACTATATATGTACAGCTGGTATAACCTGGGCACCTCCTGTATATAATTATATATGTACAGCCGGTATAACCTGGGCATCTCCTGTATATAATTATATATGTACAGCCGGTATAACCTGGACATCTCCTGTATATAATTATATATGTACAGCCGGTATAACCTGGACATCTCCTGTATATAATTATATATGTACAGCCGGTATAACCTGGACATTTCCTGTATATAATTTATATATGTACATCCGGTATAACCTGGGCATCTCCTGTATATAATTATATATGTACAGCCGGTATAACCTGGACATCTCCTGTATATAATTTATATATGTACAGCCGGTATAACCTGGGCATCTCCTGTATATAATTATATATGTACAGCTGGTATAACCTGGGTATCTCCTGTATATAATTATATATGTACAGCCGGTATAACCTGGGCATCTCCTGTATATAATTATATATGTACAGCCGGTATAACCCGGGCATCTCCTGTATATAATTCTATATGTACAGCCGGTATAACCTGGGCATCTCCTGTATATAATTATATATGTACAGCCGGTATAACCTGGGCATCTCCTGTATATAATTATATATGCACAGCTGGTATAACCTGGGCATCTCCTGTATATAATTATATATGTACAGCTGGTATAACCTGGGTATCTCCTGTATATAACTATATATGTACAGCCGGTATAACCTGGGCATCTCCTGTATATAACTATATATGTACAGCTGGTATAACCTGGGCATCTCCTGTATATAATTATATATGTACAGCCGGTATAACCTGGGCATCTCCTGTATATAATTATATATGTACAGCCGGTATAACCTGGGCATCTCCTGTATATAATTATATATGTACAGCTGGTATAACCTGGGCATCTCCTGTATATAATTATGTATGTACAGCTGGTATAACCTGGGCATCTCCTGTATATTATATATTTACAGCTGGTATAACCTGGGCATCCCCTGTATATAATTATATATGTACAGCTGGTATAACCTGGGCATCCCCTGTATATAATTATATATGTACAGCTGGTATAACCTGGGCATCCCCTGTATATAATTATATATGTACAGCTGGTATAACCTGGACATCTCCTGTATATAATTATATATGTGCAGCCGGTATAACCTAGGCATCCCCTGTATATAGAAAAAACAAAAAGCCAGCACCAAATGTGCACTACAGCACTAAACATTCCAAACTGTACTTATTTTAAAAATTTTTGAGATTTTTGGCAAAAAATTGCAATTTCTTGAGCTGCTTCGCCACGTCACGGCAAATCTCATTTGAAGCAGTCCTACACTAAAATATTTTTATAAAATGTGCCATACGGCCTCACATATGAATAGTAGAACTGCTCTTAGCAGCACTCACCTGGTCTATTTCAATCCCGCACCCATGACTGAGCCATGGCTGTGGGCGGGACAGGTCCAAGCAAATGCTGCATGAAGTAAATAGCCTGTGGACAAAGCCTGATGACTTAATGTGAACAGTCACCAACCGCCAAAATCTAGACAGATGGAATACATCCCAAATTGGGGTGCAAAGCAAGGTGGAGGTCAACCACCGACCAATTCAATGAAGAAAAAACAAAAAGCCAGCACCAAATGTGCACTACAGCACTAAACATTCCAAACTGTACTTATTTTAAAAATTTTTGAGATTTTTGGCAAAAAATTGCAATTTCTTGAGCTGCTTCGCCACGTCACGGCAAATCTCATTTGAAGCAGTCCTACACTAAAATATTTTTATAAAATGTGCCATACGGCCTCACATATGAATAGTAGAACTGCTCTTAGCAGCACTCACCTGGTCTATTTCAATCCCGCACCCATGACTGAGCCATGGCTGTGGGCGGGACAGGTCCAAGCAAATGCTGCATGAAGTAAATAGCCTGTGGACAAAGCCTGATGACTTAATGTGAACAGTCACCAACCGCCAAAATCTAGACAGATGGAATACATCCCAAATTGGGGTGCAAAGCAAGGTGGAGGTCAACCACCGACCAATTCAATGAAGAAAAAACAAAAAGCCAGCACCAAATGTGCACTACAGCACTAAACATTCCAAACTGTACTTATTTTAAAAATTTTTGAGATTTTTGGCAAAAAATTGCAATTTCTTGAGCTGCTTCGCCACGTCACGGCAAATCTCATTTGAAGCAGTCCTACACTAAAATATTTTTATAAAATGTGCCATACGGCCTCACATATGAATAGTAGAACTGCTCTTAGCAGCACTCACCTGGTCTATTTCAATCCCGCACCCATGACTGAGCCATGGCTGTGGGCGGGACAGGTCCAAGCAAATGCTGCATGAAGTAAATAGCCTGTGGACAAAGCCTGATGACTTAATGTGAACAGTCACCAACCGCCAAAATCTAGACAGATGGAATACATCCCAAATTGGGGTGCATAGCAAGGTGGAGGTCAACCACCGACCAATTCAATGAAGAAAAAACAAAAAGCCAGCACCAAATGTGCACTACAGCACTAAAAATGCTTTTTCTTCATTGAATTGGTCGGTGGTTGACCTCCACCTTGCTTTGCACCCCAATTTGGGATGTATTCCATCTGTCTAGATTTTGGCGGTTGGTGACTGTTCACATTAAGTCATCAGGCTTTGTCCACAGGCTATTTACTTCATGCAGCATTTGCTTGGACCTGTCCCGCCCACAGCCATGACTCAGTCATGGGTACGGGATTGAAATAGACCAGGTGAGTGCTGCTGAGAGCAGTTCTACTATTCATATGTGAGGCCGTATGGCACATTTTATAAAGATATTTTAGTGTAGGACTGCTTCGAATGAGATTTGCCGTGACGTGGCGAAGCAGCTCAAGAAATTGCAATTTTTTGCCAAAAATCTCAAAAATTTTTAAAATAAGTACAGTTTGGAATGTTTAGTGCTGTAGTGCACATTTGGTGCTGCTTTTTGCTTTTTCATCCCCTGTATATAATTATAAATGTACAGCCGGTATAACCTGGGCATGCTGTGATTGGCTGACCTTCCCCCCCTTTCCTATCTGGCGCCCTGTGATTGGTTAGCTTTGGCCTCCCGGGGTGCAGGACAGCTGCCAGATCCAGTGTTTGCCTTCTCTTTACAGCCGGTTACTTATATTCCTGATTTGTTACTTTGGACAAGTTCTTACAAGAATTTTCTCCTCATTTAATGTTAATGGCAAAAATCCAGAAACAGCAGCGAGGAGCGAAACAAGAGCGAAATGAGTCCTAATCTGTGGGCGCTGCTCTGGGATTAGAGCTGCTGCCTATAAAATGGGTTTATGAGCAGTAAATATTCTCCAGTTCATTCAGCCACTTAAGTATCATCACACCCAGCAAGGAATATTTAGGGTTTATTGTGCAAGAGATTTTGAAATATTGTATTACTTTATATACCAAAGTGTGCACATGACAACACTTCCTGCTTAAATGCTCTGACAGTTCAGTGTTATCATAGGGACGCTCATAGCTATTCATCTTCTTATCTATGCTTAGAAATATAAAACTGGGTCTTGAGTTTTATATTTTATAAGTCCCAATGCTTCCCTGATGACACTGGATACAGGGACAGGAAGTGTTATCATGGGGCCTAATGCAGAGGTATTTTTAATTTACCATTGTCCTGCATTGTTTTCATCAGTCGGTGTGAAGGAAGGGGGCGGAGGACAGGGACAGGTGCAATATTCTGTCTCCTTGGAGGAGCCTTTATGGTGAGGAAATAAATCATTACTTGTGAGCGGATTTATCCGTCTCTGCTCCACCCTGAAACAAGTTTGCACAAAACAACGAGTTGTCGTGTAGAAAAGATTCCTGCAAAATTGTATTTTACAAAAAATATGCAGTGAATGAACCTGAGAATATCTGAGCTGTCGCCCCGGGGTCAATATTCTGTGTACGGGCGGAGGCTGCGCTCACAGACACAAGGGAATCGCATTGTATCTTCTATTCTCTGTCATTAGATTCAAAGAATAACAAATGTATCAAATCCTCAATATTTACAAAATCTCTACGTGTGGTATAGAATAGGAATCCACCTGGTCCTGACCGCACAGCTGAGAGTCTGTTACACTGTAACAGCGCAGGACAATTCTTTGTGTCTCCTAGAATCCTGGATCATAGCCCTTATTACTTGCACTGATACTTTGTAGCAATCTTTACATTGTGAAGTTGGACCTAACGCTTGCCATATATATTACATAAATATGTATGGCCAGACGCGCTTGTGATGATGCACCAGAGTACAGCAGAGCTGGGCATGTCAGGAAACTCACTTGTGGTGATGCATCAGAGTACAGCAGAGCTGGGTGTGTCAGGAGACTCACTTGTGGTGATGTATCAGAGTACAGCAGAGCTGGGTATGTCAGGAGACTCACTTGTGGTAATGTATCAGAGTACAGCAGAGCTGGGTATGTCAGGAGACTCACTTGTGATGATGTAACACAGTACAGCAGAGCTGTGTATGTCAGGAGACTCACTTGTGATGATGTAACACAGTACAGCAGAGCTGGGTGTGTCAGGAGATGCACTTGTGATGATGTAACACAGTACAGCAGAGCTGGGTGTGTCAGGAGATGCACTTGTGATGATGTAACAGAGCACTGTTGATCAAAGATAGAAAAGGGCCCCTGTGCAAGAACAATATTTGGGCTCACTGAACTCCAGTAGCTCCTCATAATGCAAAATTCCCCCTGTTCAGGAGCTGGAAATCTGCCCATCGTATGTCCGCCCCTGTACCAGAGTACAGCAGAGTTGGGTGTGTCAGGTAACACACTTGTGGTGATGTGCCAGGGTACAGAAGTGCAGCACACCTGAGTCTGCAGAAAGCACAACTGTGGCACTATAGCAGTGCCCACCAACATAGCAGAGCTGGGTATGTCAGGAGACACACATGTGGCGACATGTCAGAGTACAGCAGAGCTGGGAATATCATAAGGCACACTTGTAGTAATATAGCAGAGTAACGTAGCAGAGCTGTGTATGTCAGGAGACACACATGTCAGAGTACAGCAGAGCTGGGAATATCATAAGGCACACTTGTAGTAATATAGCAGAGTAACGTAGCAGAGCTGGGTAAAATATCTTGTAAAGAGGAGCAAAGCCAGGAAAGTGGAGGTGTTGAGAACACCCAACTCCCTGAATACTCAGGTGTCAAGTCGCCTCCTGAACCAGCCTGTAAGGCCCTTGCATGTGACATCAGAGATGCACCATGCAGAGAGGTGCACCCTGGTAATTATAGTGCACAGGAGCAGAGAGAATCAGAAACAGATTTTGGGGAGGTGGATGCAGAGCCCTGCTGCGCCGGAGCAAAGCCACTACAAGTGAGTAGCATCCACATTGTGTCTTCAGAATCTGTTTAATATTCACACCGCTCGTTGGTCACCTAAAATTCGAGTATATAATAGCAAATAGTACACTTGGAGAAGGGGAGAGGAGGGAGATGTGTGACGCCCCGGCCTATCAGGTCGTCTCAGGGTATTGTGCAATCTGCCCTTCTGCACAGTATCCACCCTCCTTGGTTTTCGGATCCTGGTCCTTTGGTGTTGCTAACAGCTTAGCCAATCAAAATTCTAGGAACACTTTGCACTTTACCCACCATACATACCATTGGGGGGCGTGAAGAGAATAGGGCCGCCCACTTGGGGGGTTGGTGAGGGGAAAGTGAAGAAAGTGACAGTTGAGCAGGAGTTGAGCAAAGGAGAGGAGAGTGGAGAGGTGACTCTCTGAGAGAGAGCGGTCACCAGCAGGGAGCAGGGCTCCTGTAGTTACTAGGTGGCAGACGTTGGTCTGGGCCTGGTAGGAGCTGGAACCCCAGTCGCAGGGGGTAGTGTCGACGGGCACGGACAGCCGAGGAGGGCAGCTGGCGGCCTTCAGCTATCACCAGGCAGGGGCCAGGGCACGACGGGGTACGTGGACCCTAGGCCAGAAAGTAGCTTCACGTGTTTTGGTAATTTACCCGACGGGGGTGAAGACTTCAAGATTCATCTCCAACCCGCTCCAAAATCGGGGTACTAGCGCACCAATGGGATAGGACTTTCCCAATACAGTCCAAAGAAATCATACGCGTGAACCCTGAGAGCAAGCTCACTCCGTTATCCATACGGGTGAGCGGGACTCGAAGAGTTTTATACCCGAAGGTCCAAACAGAGACAAAGGTGCCAATGACAGGGCCACAGGCTAACAGCAACACCAGGGGCACGGACCTAAGTGTGCTCCCTACAAGCTGCAGTGGTGCTCAGAACTCTGGTTTACAAGCTGTCGGTGTTGTTATTCCTGGACTGAGTGAGTACGCTGAAAAAACCCTGTCCCGATTCCCAATGGCACCCCACGCCAACTACCCAACGATGGTCACCGGGCTCCCCAACAGCAGCGGTGGTCCCTCACATTACCACACATAGTGGGTGGCGTCACAAACTTTCTAGCCCTTTTGTACATATCCCCCCCTTCTTCTTTTAATTCGAGTGTCCGCGCGGACCCCCCGGATCCGGAGACCCCTTGAGCCACCGCAGCTCCGGATCCGAGCGGCTCGGCCGCTGGCATGGGGGCGGTACAGATGCAGCTTTCCCCCCTCTGTGTCTGTGAGACTGAATACTGTGTGAGAGAAAAGGAGGAGCAACAGGAGAGGTGACATTTAATTGGTTACATACAGCGCTGACATCACACCAGAAAGAGCCGCACTGCGCAGAATGGAGGAAGATCCCTGCGCTCGCAAAAACAAGCAGAGGAGAGGAAATGCTCCAAAATTGTCAGGTTGCACACATTGCTGACTGCTCCACATTATTCCTTGGTCTCGCACCTCTTCATTACTGGTGATATCCACAGGTGGAATTTCCCTTTAAATATTCCCACTCCAAACACACAATGTCTCCATTATTCTCCATTATCGTATCAGTATCAGGCATTATTTATTATTATTATTTAATAGCCTTCAGCTTGATCTCGAGCCATGGTGACCTGATGGATGAATGCTCTGTAGAAAGATCAATCTTGTGCAGCGTAGATAGGTCCACCAGAGTCTTCTCTGCCTAGATAGGTCTACCAGGGTCTTCTCCACCTATATAGGTCCACCAGGGCCTTCTCTGCCTACAAAAGTCCACCAGGGTCTTTTGCACCTAGATAGGTCCACCAGGGTCTCCTCCATTTAGATAGGTTCTCCAGGGTCTTCTCTGCCTACATAAGTCCACCAGGGTCTTCTCTACCTAGATAGATCCACCGGGGGTCTTCTCTACCTAGATAGGTCCACCAGGGTCTTCTTCGTCTACATAGGTCCACCAGGGTCTTCCCCGCCTAGATAGATCCACCAGAGTCTTCTTCGTCTACATAGGTCCACCAGGGTATTCTTCTCCTAGATAAGTCCACTAGGGTCTTCTCCGCCTAGATAGGTCCACTAGAGTCTTCTCCGCCAAGATAGGTCCACTAGGGTCATCTCCGCCTAGATAGGTCCACCAGGGTCTTCTCTACCTAGATAGGTCCACCAGGGTTTTCTCTGCCTAGATAGGTCCACCAGGGTCTTCTCCGCCTAGATAGGTCCACCAGGGTCATGTCCGCCTAGATAGGTCCACCAGAGTCTTCTCTGCCTAGATAGGTCCACCAGGGTCTTCTCCACCTAGATAGGTCCACCAGGGTCTTCTCTACCTAGATAGGTCCACCAGGGTTTTCTCTGCCTAGATAGGTCCACCAGGGTCTTCTCCACCTAGATAGGTCCACCAGGGTCTTCTCCACCTAGATAGGTCCACCAGGGTCTTCTCCACCTAGATAGGTCCACCAGGGTTTTCTCTGCCTAGATAGGTCCACCAGGCTCTACTCCCCTGTTATCTTGATACTATCGAGTCATTTGGTCGCTGGTCTTCCTTTTCACCTTGTTCCTTCTATTTTTCCGACCATGATGTCCTTCTCCAGCGATTGCTCTTCATATGATGTGTACATGAGTCGTAGCTTGGCGATTCTTGCTTCCAGTGACATGTCTGACTTGATTTGTTCCAGAATTGATTTGTTTGTTCTTCTTTCCATCCATGGTATTGATAATATCCTTCTCCCGCAGCACATCTTCCAGGTGTTGATTCTTCTGTCTTGCTCTTGTAGGCCATGTGCCCATGGGACATCGTACCTGCGGAATTTTCTGCAGGTATCTCCCCAGGTTCACGCAGCAGCTCCCTGGAATCAGCAGCTATCCATTGCTGCGGTATTTCTGCGGAATTGTTGCGGTAAACCTGCAGAAACAGTGCGGATTTGGTGCAGAATTCCTGCAGAATTCCCGCCCTGTATCTCCATAGTGGAAAGGCAGGAATTCCGCAGATAATTCCGCATGACTAAGGGACATGCAGTTACGTGCGGCTGCGGGAAATCCGCAGCATTTTCCACAGCCGAAAATACCGCAGCATTGATACAGCACTCCCCAAATCCCATAGGATAACATGGGGAGTGTCTGTACTTGCGTAAACCCGTGGATTTACCTGGAAAATCTAGAAAATCCGTGGGTTTTCCACAGCAAATTCCGCAGTTACTTTCTCCCGTGGGCACATGGCCTTATAGTCCAGGTTTCTCCTCCATATGTGACTACAGAAAAGACCAGACTATGTAGGACCTGTGTCTTCATCACCAGCGAAATGTTCCTTGATTTGAGGACCTTGTCCAGTGACTTCATTGTTGATTTGCCCATAGCTTTTCTCCTATTGACTTCTGCTATTCTTTCCCTTTAAATCAGCGATTTCTCACGTTCTGAGCCCTGATTTTCCGCTTTATTAGTCACTTTAAGTTTAAATCAGAGAATTGCTGATGGTGCGAGAAGAACGAGTCTGACTGAGGAGGAGGAGGAGGATTGCATAAGGAGCCTCCAGCAGATAATTACTACTACTTCTATACTTCAAGTTTGGGTGGAGTGAGCTGAAGCGTTGTAAACAGCAGCACAGAGCACTTCAGCACTGCAGAGTTTTTAGCATTTCCTCCAGTCTGCTCGTAGTTTTATCTGTTTCTGGGAAAGTTGGGTGGCAATATGGCCGTTATGGTGGTGCAGCTTTCCTGCACTCCTGAATGCAAATCTGAGCAGAGTATAAAGGGAGTAGAGTCCCCCAATCTGTGGCGTTCCATCTGTTGTAAGACTACAACTCCCATCATGCCCATAGGGAGCAGTGCTATATAGGCTGTGCGTGCAGTGTTGGGGGTCTGCACCCCTGGTCGCAGTCTCGGCCCTCCTGGTCGCGTCCACCGACCTCACGCATTTCATTCTTTCTCTCCGGCTCCGGGGCAGATACAGAACTTGTTTGACTCCATTTTTTCGGGAGGAGGAGACGACTTTATGGAACATTTTTTCGGTTCTTTGTGAATTAATGAGCATATAAAACCTCATCTGCGGATTAAAGAGGAGACATGAACACCCCACATGGGGATTACTGCTGCCGTCCATTATAATCCCGCACACCGTGACTCCATCCGAGACCAGACGACCACGTAGCCCAGAGATAGCCACAAAGAAATCAATCATCTGCCATGCGGTATTCAGCAGGTGTTTCCAATAGGTCCCAATCCAGACCGGGGCCAATGTCGGACCCAATCCAGACCGGGGCCAATGTCGGACCCAATCCAGACCGGGGCCAATGTCGGACCCAATCCAGACCGGGGCCAATGTCGGACCCAATCCAGACCGGGGCCAATGTCGGACCCAATCCAGACCGGGGCCAATGTCGGACCCAATCCAGACCGGGGCCAATGTCGGACCCAATCCAGACCGGGGCCAATGTCGGACCCAATCCAGACCGGGGCCAATGTCGGACCCAATCCAGACCGGGGCCAATGTCGGACCCAATCCAGACCGGGGCCAATGTCGGACCCAATCCAGACCGGGGCCAATGTCGGACCCAATCCAGACCGGGGCCAATGTCGGACCCAATCCAGACCGGGGCCAATGTCGGACCCAATCCAGACCGGGGCCAATGTCAGACGTCCCTGCGGAGGATAGCTTTTCTCCTGGAGGACTGCACTGCTACACTGCAACAAACTGAGGCTGTGTGAGGAGGACACATAAAATTGAATGTTTCCACTCACTGAGAGCGTACAGAGGTCTTGTACGTATGACGAGGACGTCACGCTGCATGAGGATTTTGATTTTGGCCACTAGGGGCTCCACTCTGTGTTTTTTGTTTTTTTTATTGCATCATTTTCAGATATAAAGTTGAGGAATGTTTTTCGCTGTCAATTTAAAAACCTTGAAAACAATTAGTTGTGGCGTCAGGTGCAGCGCCAGGCGCTGAATCACTTCTTTCCTTATGGTTTCCTTATTGTTATGTTTCCTTGCCTTGTTTTCTTCGGGGGGAGCAGTGTGAATTCTCCGCACACCGGGAATGACTGGGGCCGGCACAAAAGTCACCGGAGCAGAGGCCGCAGGGTCCAGCCCATGTGTGCAAGGACAGGACTGAGACCCTGGAGGCCACCGGAGACCCCACACCTGGTCATATCAGTGCTGCAAAAGTCTACAGCATGGGACCACAGCACCTATCACTATGTCTCCAGCATATTGTGCTGCTGAGCCATGTATCTAATCCTATCATGAGCAACACTGTGTAAGCCTATCATATGCAATACTACCTGTTGAGCCACTGTATCTAAACTTATGATGTGTGATACTGTGTGCTCACCTACTGTATCTAAACGTACCATGTGTGATATTGCGTGCTGAGCTGCTGCATCTAAGCTTATCCTGAGTGATACTGTCTGCTGAGCTATGTATCTAATCCTATCCAGTGTGATACTATGTGCTGAGCTGCTGCATCTAAGCCTATCATGTGTGATACTGTCTCCTGAGATGTGTATCTAATCCTCCCTTGTGTGATACTTTCTGCTGAGCAGCTGCATCTAAGCCTATTATGTGTGATACTGTCTGCTAAGAAGTGTAGTGTGCTACTGTCTGCTGAGCCATGTATCTAATCCTATCATGTGTGATACTGTGTAGTGAAAAGCTGTATCTAAGCCTATTATGGGTGATACTGTCTGCTGTATCTAATCTTATCATGTGTGATACTGTCTGTTGATCCATGTATCCAATCCTATCATATGTGATAGCTGCTGTATCTAATCTTATCATGGTAAACCTGTGGAGCCTAATTCTTTTGTCACCGACTATCACCTGGGATTCCCGTCCGTCCTTATCCTAAACTTCTGGGTGTTAATATGAATGGATCTAATCCTATCATGTGTGATACTGTCTGCTGAGATGTGTGTCTAATGCTATCATTGGATATCATCTGCTAAATTATGTATCTAATCCTACATGGGTGATACCGTCTCCGAGGCCTCCCAGCACTGTATGCCCCTGGTGTATCTAAGCTTACACCTGTTTCTGACGTGATGATGTGAGATGATAATCCACAGGTGCAGGGTTGGGTCTGTTATTTTGGAGATGTTAGTAATGGAGATCCCGGCGCCTCCTTCTCTCCCCCTATCCTGTCATCACAGATCCTGCGTCTCTGAGGATCATCACACCCAACATTGTCATCATCCAGATTACTATTATCAGGGATATGACTCGCCCACCCCAGGGCTATGGGACACTCGGTGCCGGGCCGGACTAGTCCGGTGGTAGTCAGTGGTGGCTGGGCCCGGCTCCGTGGCCCTGGTGGGTGTCAGTAGTTTATGTGGCTTGCTTGTTAATGTTTGTGTTCGTGACGCCACCTGTGGTATGCGGCTACTGAGCCGCCGCTGCTGTGTGAAGCCTCCGGGATGATGTTGTGGCAGCAATGATGGGACTGCTCCCCACAGGTGGAGCAATGCCCGGGGCACAGTTGGTGCTTGTAAGTGTCTATGCAGGTAGAATAACAGAGACGAGTCCAAAGGTGCAGTTCCAGTTCTTTTACTCACAGTTTCTGTCACACTTGCAGGGACCCTCAGACTGCTGGGACCACTGTCAGGGACCTCCGCCTTCTGGGTGATTCCGAGCGTGAAATCCGGTTCCCTCTCTTTAGTGTCCCTTTTTCTGCTGACTTCACTAGCCTTGCCTTAGGTAGATGGACTTGGCTTGGCCTCCATTACAGCCTCCAGGCTGGGGGGTCACCTGTCGGCTGATTACCCCTTTTCTGAAGATCTGCTCTGGGTTCTGGCCCTGGGAGCTTGCAATTCCCTGGGCCTCGGTTTTTACTGTCTGGAGACTGTCTTTTCACTCCTTCAGTATCTAGGGACCGTCCCCTGTCGCAGCTGATCGCTCCACTGATGTCGCTGTGGAACGGGCCACCGTAGCCTGTAGCTACCCGTAGCGCCTCTGGGCCCTCGGCAGCGGTACCCAACAAGGACTGCTCGTGGCACCTTCCAGGACTACCCGTGGCCCTGCGATCCTTTCTTCTCTTCTACATGCTCACTCCTCACTCTCCCACTCCCTGAGCGAACTGAAACTAACTTGCCCTTCCTTTCTCTATCTGCTCTCAGATGGCTCCTCCCACCTCCCCAGTTGCTAGGCTACCACCCTATGGGAGCAGGGATGGGTCTTACAGCCCCTCTCAGCATGCAGCATGGGAGGGTTGCCTGCCACTTTCCCTGGTCCTGTGTGTCCCTAACAATGGGTGTAGTGTGAATTTACCAGGAGACCGGAGTTCACTCTCTTCCTCTCCCAGAATGGGGCATCACACCGCAGATGGGGTGCAATGACCTGTGGCGACGGAAGCCTCAGGGGCGCCACACTCCCCCACAGCAAATCCCAGCACGTCCTCGGGCTGAAAAACAACAAAAACATATGGAACACTGCAAAAACATTTTTGTATGCAATAACATAACCTGTCAAACATTTCTTCCCTTTATGGGAGGCATAATCACTTTAACGTTGCAAACTTCTTATAAAGAAACTATGGGTGCACTTTCAGTTCATTGCACAGTTTGGGCACTTCCCCCATAATTCTGGTAGGGGGCACAACAGGTGCAACTTTATACATTTCTGGCTACTACAAGTCCAGTAGCCCGTCAGTTCGTTTCAAACAATCAAAGTAACATCTTCGACCAGCCATTAAGTCCAATGGCCTGGTTGCATCAGACATAACACCGACATACCAGCCATTAAGTCCAATGGCCTGGTAAAACATAAAACACATACTTCACACACCAGCCACCAAGTCCAGTGGCCTGGCATGACATGACACCTAACCGTTCACCGGGGCCCACACTCCAGTTCAGTGGCCCGGTAGCACATAACAGGGGGGGGTGACATCTTCAAAAAGAATCAGGGACAGCACATTAGGAAGGGGTGTCGTCTTCGAAAAGAAGCAAGGGCAAAACACGAGGGACTTCTTCAAAAAGAATAAGGGGCAGACAGGGGCTATTTACAGTTTGGCAGCTCTTCATCCTCCTTACTCTCTAGGATAGATGTCAGGATCCCACTCCGGCACGGCTCTTGGCAGCAGGTCCGCTGAGGAGATCATCGTCTGGGTCCCTTGAGCACTGGTCCCTGACCTCCTGCGTTGTCCTGCAGCCTGGGTTGGAGTGGGGCTGCCTATAGGCGTGGCACGGCGCCGCTGCAGAGGGCTGCTTGTCTGCAGGGGGCTATTGCTGTGGTCTCTAGGGCCCTGTTTCGGCCGGGCACCCTGCATCACGCACGCCATGGAGATCCTGGTTTGCGTCTCCTGGGCAACGGTGGCGGGCCGGCTGCAATGTTCTGCGGCCTGGGTCTGTCTGGGGGTGGCGCTGCTGCCTGGGGAGATGCTACGCTCTGGTGCTGTGCGGCGCCACTCTGGCTCTCCTGGAGGCGCTTCTCCCTGCACAATGCGCACATGCAGCGCATACCACCCGCGGTCCCCCATCAGCCGGGTATACTCCACCTCATCACCCAGCTTAGCGTCGCGGCCTGGGTGGCCCCTGGGCAGGTGCTCCTCGATGTCTCTCCGTGCTACAAACACGTCCTTGCCCAGGCCAGGCTCCCGGATGAAGCCCCAGCCACCTTTCTGCCGGAAATCTACAACAGTGCCCCGTTTCACTGGGCACTCAGCCCCCTTCAGGGCCTTCCTGACCTCTTCTTTGGAAGCCAGATTGGCGACTTCCCGGGCCCTCCTTTTCTCCTCCCGGAGTTCCCGCTCCTGCCGGTACTCGACCACCAGCCTTTGGCACGTCAGCTCGTTGGCCTGGGGAGTCGCCTTGGGGCGCAGCGGCCGCTGCAGTCCCTTGGTTTCTATGGGCACGGCGTCCCAGTTCACTCCCGGGGATGCCATTCCCAGGAGGTTCACAGGGGGACTCGGCAAAGGGCCCGCTGGTTGTTCTGGGTCCACCCCTCCCCCGGCTCCATCTGCGGGGGTCTCAGGCAGGCCTCCGGTGCCCCACCGGGCTTCCGCGGGTCCGGCGGGGGAGGCCAGAGGGTCGGTGAAGTGACTGGTCAGGGGCACGTGGCGGGGCCATGGGTCCGGACAGATCAGGGTTTCAGTTGGCTCACCCTCTTGCTGCTCCGCGGCATCCATCCACCGGCCCAGGCCTTCCGGTATCAGCGGGGTCCCTCTCCACCGGTCCGCTTCCACCCCCACGCTGCTCAGTCTCCGGGTCAGGGCTCGCACTTCCTCCCTCAGCAGGTCCAGCCCGGGGTCCTCTCCGCCGGTCCCTGGTGCACCTCGCTGCAGCTCCTCCGCCATGCTTCCGGCCCGGGAAATGCTACCTGGAACGCTGCTCGAGTGCTCGACCACGCCACTCGGCTGCTCCCTTTTCCTTCTTGGAGGCGGGGCCGGAGGCTGTACTAGCAACTGGCGCCAGACTGGCGCCCAGCCCATCACGGCCGGTACCGCTCCACTTAGTATCAGGTACATTTTCTTTTTCTTTATCTGTTGGTCGGGCGTTAAGCTGTTTCTGCCAGCCGGCCAGCTTATTTGGTCACCACTTCTTTTTCTTTCACTTTCTATGGCGGACACCGCTTCGCGCGCTTTTCTTGGACAAGGGGGCGGGGCTTCTCTTCGCGCCCTTTCTTCTTTCACGCCCCCCTTCTTCCCGCTCTCAGCAGCGCTAATGGCGGCGGTTTCTCGTTGTAATACACAGTCTTTTACTCAGTTCTTCAGGCGCACAGTACCCGGTGTGACCGGGCACGAAATCCTGTTCGTGACGCCAAAATGACTCGCCCACCCCAGGGCTATGGGACACTCGGTGCCGGGCCGGACTAGTCCGGTGGTAGTCAGTGGTGGCTGGGCCCGGCTCCGTGGCCCTGGTGGGTGTCAGTAGTTTATGTGGCTTGCTTGTTAATGTTTGTGTTCGTGACGCCACCTGTGGTATGCGGCTACTGAGCCGCCGCTGCTGTGTGAAGCCTCCGGGATGATGTTGTGGCAGCAATGATGGGACTGCTCCCCACAGGTGGAGCAATGCCCGGGGCACAGTTGGTGCTTGTAAGTGTCTATGCAGGTAGAATAACAGAGACGAGTCCAAAGGTGCAGTTCCAGTTCTTTTACTCACAGTTTCTGTCACACTTGCAGGGACCCTCAGACTGCTGGGACCACTGTCAGGGACCTCCGCCTTCTGGGTGATTCCGAGCGTGAAATCCGGTTCCCTCTCTTTAGTGTCCCTTTTTCTGCTGACTTCAGTAGCCTTGCCTTAGGTAGATGGACTTGGCTTGGCCTCCATTACAGCCTCCAGGCTGGGGGGTCACCTGTCGGCTGATTACCCCTTTTCTGAAGATCTGCTCTGGGTTCTGGCCCTGGGAGCTTGCAATTCCCTGGGCCTCGGTTTTTACTGTCTGGAGACTGTCTTTTCACTCCTTCAGTATCTAGGGACCGTCCCCTGTCGCAGCTGATCGCTCCACTGATGTCGCTGTGGAACGGGCCACCGTAGCCTGTAGCTACCCGTAGCGCCTCTGGGCCCTCGGCAGCGGTACCCAACAAGGACTGCTCGTGGCACCTTCCAGGACTACCCGTGGCCCTGCGATCCTTTCTTCTCTTCTACATGCTCACTCCTCACTCTCCCACTCCCTGAGCGAACTGAAACTAACTTGCCCTTCCTTTCTCTATCTGCTCTCAGATGGCTCCTCCCACCTCCCCAGTTGCTAGGCTACCACCCTATGGGAGCAGGGATGGGTCTTACAGCCCCTCTCAGCATGCAGCATGGGAGGGTTGCCTGCCACTTTCCCTGGTCCTGTGTGTCCCTAACAATGGGTGTAGTGTGAATTTACCAGGAGACCGGAGTTCACTCTCTTCCTCTCCCAGAATGGGGCATCACACCGCAGATGGGGTGCAATGACCTGTGGCGACGGAAGCCTCAGGGGCGCCACAGATACACCAGGGAGCAGTCACAACAATGTGTGCAGGCCGCCATAATAAAAGTATACGGCCCCAGTATACAACACCAATATTATCTATTATGCATTGCTTATATAGCGCTTTACACACGTGATCATCACTGTCCCCAATGGGCTCACAATCTAAATCAGTCTTTGGAGTGTGTGTGGAAACCGGAGAACCTGGAGGAAACCCACGAAACAGGGGGAGAACATACAAACTGCTTGCAGATGTTGTCATTGGTGGGATTTGAACCCAAGACCCTAGTGATGCAAACAAAAAGTGCTAACCACTGAGCCACCATACAATGCTAACCACAGAGCCACCGTACAATGCTAACGATTGAGCCCCCATACAGTGCTAACCACTGAGCCCCCCTACAGTGGTAACCACTGAGCCACCCCTACAGTGCTAACCACTGAGCCACCCCTACAGTGCTAACCACTGAGCCCCCGTACAGTGCTAACCACTGTGCCACCGTACAGTGCTAACCACTGTGCCACCATACAGTGCTAACTACTGAGCCCTTGTACAATGCTAACCACTGAGCCCGTGTACAGTGCTAACCACTGAGCCCCTGTACAGTGCTAGCCACACACAACAGCAGTATATACATCATGAGTGCACAACAGAATACAATATGCCAGTATATGGCACTTGTATGCAAAACCAGTATACAGCTCAAGCTTACAGTAGCAGTATACAGCCCACCAGTATACACTGGGACCAGAGGAGCAAACTGCTGTGTATGAACCCTGTGTGTTTTCACCATTGCAGCTTTCCTGTAGTCCGGATTTCCCCGCTGAGAAGGTGGAAGATGACCCTAATTGTCACCCAGCTTTCCCAGGGGCAGATAACAACTGGACGACCCGGAATTACAATGGGAGCCGCGGTGAGACAGGTGCACCAGGTCCCCGCCGTTCAGTGCACAGGACAGTAACCTGATTCACAGCTCCAGGGGAATTGTACTTCATTTTGGCCTCTGGCTCTTGAGTTCTGTACACAACAACATTCATTATTCAAGAAGAATTAACCCTCTGACTGCTGAACCTTCCACTGCGACGTCCCCAGAGGCGACTACTGAGAATCCAATGCTAAAATAATTATTTACACTGGAAAATGTCAAAACTTCACCGGCGATAAATCTCTGACATTCCGAAAATGCCATCGTCCAAAAACTTCACAGACACAAGAGTCACAGCTGTTTACTAATAGTGATGGGGGAATAGTAACTATTCGGGTTCGGATTATTCGTAACGAATCCAAACGTTCCAGTCCAGACTTCATCACGAATAAGGAACCTAATGCAAGTCAATGGGGAACCCGAGCGTTTACCTTGAAGATTTCCCAGAAATACGATCAGGTTCCTCAGTGACTTGCATTAGGTTCCTTATTTGTGAAGACAGGAATAGAACTTTTGGATTTGTTACAAATAATCCGAAACCGAATAGTCACTATTTACTAATAAATACCCGCAAGACGTCACTGCATATCCAACAGTATGTATCCATTTTCCATCCAACAAAAATACATATCCAACACTGTGCAACCAACATCATGTATCCAACAGCACATATCGAACATCATGTATCCAACATTGTGCATCTAACATCATGTATCCAACACATCAAAAGTGTGTATCAAAAAAAGCGCATATCCATAAGTGTCTATCTAACAATGAGTATCCAAAAGGGCATATCTCAAAAAGTAATGCAAAAAAGAGGAAGGAGTTTTTATAGTGCAAAAGAGGATTCTCCCCCGACGAAGATTGGGCGTTTTCCTGAGTCCCCCCCAACCAACCCCACCCTGCCTCCCCCCCTGGCTGGTTGCTGATAATGTCTTTTCTACCATTTGGGCACTTTGCCTACAACTTTATATTGTATGTATACTGATATATATGGGACTCTGGTGTCATAGGCCATCTGTGACATTGCCTAACATGGTGTATATGCTATGATTAATAACTTTCCCATCTATTACATTATGTAAATGGCCTATTTACCCAGGGATCCCTAATTCCCTAATGAATTGCATTTGATATCTGGTCCGGGTAAATTTTAAGTGCTTTTATGGATGTTCACCTCATGTCTTAATAAAACTTTTGTACTATTTTGCACTATAAAAACTCCTTCCTCTTTTTTGCAATACTATGGTGTTGAGTTTGTACTATAAGTGGGGATTCGGCAGAATCCATACCCACAATCATTGTTGCATGGTGATATGGAGCATTGTATTCATTTATATCTTAAAAAGTATATCCAACAGCATGTATCCAATAGTGTGTAGCATCTGCTGTCGGTATCACACTGCGTTCCAACTCCGGTTTTTCCTGTGTGGCACAATCCGGCGCTTTGCAGAAAAACCGCAACCGTTTTTTTTTTTGCCGCCGGTTGCGGTTTTTTTGCATAGACTTTCATTAGTGCCGGATTGTGTCGCATGGGCTTGCATTCGGTCCGGTTTTTGCCGCATGCGGCAGATTTAAGGGGGCTTTACACGGTACGACCGATTGTGCAATTTCACTATCGATCATACCCGCCCCCGTCCTTTTTGCGTCACGGGCAAATCGCTGCCCGTGGCGCACAAAGTAGGTAACCCCCGTCACACATACTTACCTCTCGTGCGACCTCGCTGTGGGCGGCGAAAGTCCACTTCCTGGAGTGGGAGGGACGTTCGGCGTCACACGGCCGCCGGCCAATGGAAGCGGAGGGGCGGAGATGAGCGGGACGTAAACATCCCGCCCACCTCCTTCCTTCACATAGCCGGCGGCGGCCGAGTGACGCAGGTGAGCTGCTGTTCATTGTTCCCGGGGTGTCACACGGAGCGGCGTGTGCTACCCCGGAAACGATGAACAACTAAATTAAACGATATTATGGAACCTAGCGAGCAGTACACGACTCACGATTTGTGAGCGATACTGCGTCGCTAGGAGGTGTCACACAGGCCGGCATCGCCAGCGATGCCGGATGTGCGTCACAAAAACCGTGACCCCGACGATCTATCGCACGATAGATTGTCTGGTGTAAAGCAGCCTTTACCCGATGCGGCGGCCGGATGGAACGTTGCCTGGTACGTTTTTTTGTCCAGCAAAAAAACTTCTTCGTGCCGCAACTGGCCAATGCGGCGCGATTTGCAATGCATGCCTATGGACGCCGCATGCGGCGTCCATAGGCAAACACCGCATCCGGCCGCCACATGCGTTTTTTTCCACTACGCATGCTCAGTAGCGTGCCGCAAGCAGCAAAAAACGGACTGGCCGCATGTCAAAAACGTATGCAAAGGATGCGGTATTGTCGCCGCATCCGTTGCATAGGTTTTAGAGCCGCATTGGCCGACTCTGCTAAAACCGGAGGTGTGAAAGCAGCCTAAACGGTGGATGCAGATGAATCAGAATAATGTTCAATCTTCAGCCATAGAGGGTGAATCACATTTTATTGGACAAATCATCCAACAGGATCTTTTTTTTTTTACTTGTTCCAAATTATTCTGCACAACAAAGTTTTCGAACATTTTAAAGGTTGTAAAGAATTAACAATGGTCATTGGTTGAATTTTCAGCCTAGAAAATGGGAGAGGTGGAAAACATAACAAATCTTCCACAATTTGAGGGTCGATGTCTCCTGACCGGCCCCTCACAGAACGCGGAACATTCTCATACGTGCAACAAGCACAACTGAGGGTGTAGTCAAAGAACGGTAATACATCCTGCCGCGCAGTTGACGGCCATGCTCAGACCCAGGTGGTCTGTGACTTGCCCACTTTTATAGACCGCCCCCCACTGGCTGACGCTCCCCACTGCCAGAGAACATGTCGCCTCTAACAGGGCTGTTCCACCGGCTTCTGTCTCCCCACTATAGTGCGGAGTGCACAACGTAAGCGACACTCGAATGCCTTCACTGGCTCCCTCCGTGTGGACCACAGCCACTGCGTGCCATCCACATGCTCCGTCATCCTTCACGAAGCAGACACAATCTAGAGCGGGACCCTCGAACACAGAGCCGTCATTAACATATACACTACAGTTCAAAAGTTTGGGGTCACCCAGATAACTGTCTTTTCCATGATAAATCATGCTTTTATTTACAAATGAGCTGCATAAAGAATAGAGAATATCGTCCAGAGAGTGACGAGGTCAGAAATAATGATTTTTACATGAAATAATAATTTCCTCTTCACACTTTGCTTTCGGCACAATTCCAGCTTTGCAGAGCTTTGGCTTCTAGCTGGTAATTTGCGGAGGTAATCTGGAGATATTTCCCCCATGCTCCCCCCTCCACAAGTTGGATTGGTTGATGGGCACTTTTTGGTACCATACGGTCACGCTGCTCCTGCAACAGCTCTATAGGAGTAAAATCTGGTGACTGGGCCCCTCCATACCGATACCAGCTGCCGGCTTCTTCCCTAAATATTCATGCATAATTTGGAGGTGGCTTTGGGTCATTGTCCTGTTGTAAGATGAAATTGGCTGTAATTAAGCGCTGTCCACATGGTATGGCATGGCGTTGTAAAATGGAGTGATAGCCTTCCTTATACAAAATCCCTTTTACCTTGTACAAATCTCCCACTTTACCAGCATCAAAGCAACCCCAGACCATCACATTACCTCCACCATGCTTGACAGATGGCGTCAGGCAGTCTTCCAGCATCTTTTCAGTAGTTCTGCGTCTCACAAATGTTCTTCTGTGTGATCCAAACACCTCAAACTTCGATTCGTCGGTCCATAACACTTTTTTTTTCCAATCTTCCTCTGTGCAATGTCTGTGTTCTTTTGCACATATTAATCTTTTCCTTTTATTTGCCAGTCTCAGATATGGCTTTTTCTTTGCCCCTCTGCCCTGAAGACCGGCATCCCGGAGTCGCCTCTTCACTGTAGACGTTGACACTGGTGTTTTGCGGGTACTATGTAATCACAGCTGCCAGTTGAGGACCTGTGAGGCGTGGAATTCTCACACTAGAGACTGTAATGCGCTTGTCTTGTTGCTCAGTTGTGCAGCGCGGCCTTCCACTTCTCTTTCTACTCTGGTTACAGCCTGTTTGTGCTCTTTTCTGAAGGGAGTAGTGCACACCGTTGTAGGAAATCTTCAGTTTCTTGGCAATTTCTTGCATGGAATATCCTTTATTTCTAAGAACAAGAATAGACTGTCAAGTTTCACATGAAAGTTCTCTTTTTCTGGCCATTTTGAGAGTTTAATGGAACCAACAAATGTAATGCTCCAGATTCTCAACTAGCTCAAAGGAAGGTCAGTTTTATAACTTCTCTAATCAGCAAAACTGTTTTCAGCTGTGCTAACATACTTGCACAAGGGTTTTCAAGGGATTTGTAAACATCCATTAGCCTTCTAACACAGCAAACACAACGTACCATTAGAACACTGGAGTGGTGGTTGTTGGAAATGGGCCTCTATACACCTATGTAGATATTGCACTAAAAAACAGACGTTTGCTGCTAGAATAGTCATTTACCACATAATGTATAGAGGGGATTTCTGTTTAATTTAATGTTAGATTCACTGACAAAAAAATGTGCTTTTCTTTGAAAAATAAGGAAATATCTAAGTGACCCTAAAGTTTTAAGTTTCACGCGACTTTCCACAGCGCCACCGCCAGGGAGCGCCAACTGATTCCGCACCCAGGCCTCCCGCTTCTTCTTTGCTCTCGATCACCTGGGCCACCCACTTCGCCTCAACTGGGTGCCGGGCTGGAGGATTCTCGCCCGGGGGTTTCTGGGCTGCCAAGTTACTGTGGCCGGGACTGCTGTTAGTTGAGGTGTGAGGGGTAGTCCCGGGGCCGCTGTTGCCTCTAGGTCTCTGGGATTCTTGGTTGGCCATGTTTGTTGTAGCTGCTGGAGGCTGAGGCAGTGTTTAGGAGCCACTGTTGCTGCTGCCTTAGGTGGTGGGGCTTCACTTGCCGCAGCCACCAAATGTGACAATGGGTCCCAGTCCCCTGGAGATCCCTTCCACATTTGCAGATCCCTGGGTTGCCCCTCCTTGACTTCTGCAGCCTGCTGGGTGACCCAGTCCTTCCAAGTATGACAGCTGGGGACACTGCAAGCCCATAATCCGTACCAGCAGCCATCCCTGGTGAGAAAGGGTTCAGTGGTCGGATCGCTCTCCATCTCACTCTGCTTTCAGAACAGAAATGGCACCAACTTGCAGCGTTGGGGAAGTCTCCATTTTCCGGACCGCACCCTCTATGGTGGGGCCACTTCTGGTTCTTCCTCCCATTTCTTCAGGGCTGCTGCCCGCTCCCCATCAGCTTCTTGGGAAGGGCGATCCGTCTCTCTGATGCACCCGACAAAGGTGGGCATCACTGAACATGGGGCATTTCTTAATCCCCAGCTTCCGAGCACACAGGGTGCAGCTTCACGCTCACAATGGGTGGGGCTCGCGGTTGATGGGTGGGGCTCGCAGTTGATGGGTGGGGCTCGCGGTTGATGGGTGGGGCTCGCGGTTGATGGGTGGGGCTCGCGGTTGATATGTGGGGCTGGCAGTCGATGAGTGGAGCTTGTGGTTGATGGGTGGGGCTTACGGTTGATGGGTGGGGCTCGCGGTTGATGGGTGGGGCTCGCGGTTGATGGGTGGGGCTCGCGGTTGATGGGTGGGGCTCGCGGTCGATGGGTGGGGCTGGCGGTCGATGGGTGGGGCTGGCGGTCGATGGGTGGGGCTCGCGGTTGATGGGTGGGGCTCACGGTTGATGGGTGGGGCTCGCGGTTGATATGTGGGTCTGGCGGTCGATGGGTGGGGCTCGCGGTCGATGGGTGGGGCTCGTGGTTGATGGGTGGGGCTCGCGGTTGATATGTGGGGCTGGCGGTCGATGGGTGGGGCTCGCGATTGATGGGTGGGGCTCGCGTTTGATGGGTGGGGCTCGCGGTCGATATGTGGGGCTCGCGGTCGATGGGTGGGGCTCGCGATTGATGGGTGGGGCTCGCGGTTGATGGGTGGGGCTCGCGGTTGATATGTGGGTCTGGCGGTCGATGGGTGGGGCTCGCGATTGATGGGTGGGGCTCGCGGTTGATGGGTGGGGCTCGCGGTTGATATGTGGGGCTGGCGGTCGATGGGTGGGGCTCGCGATTGATGGGTGGGGCTCGCGTTTGATGGGTGGGGCTCGCGGTCGATATGTGGGGCTTGCAGTCAGTCCTAGGCCATGCTCTGCCATCTTTGTTTGGCAGTAATCCTTGCACCTTAGGTGTCTTCCCTGCAGCTCCTCTTGAAGGGTTGTGCTGAGAACGACTCCACTCGCAGTGCGAGTTGTAGGATTGTACGGTCGGCGGGCCGGGGGGCTCCACACGCCTCCTGTTCTGCGGGTGTTTTCTCTGGGGTACTCTCTCGGCCTATCCCCGCTATCTTGGATCTAGTCTGCAGACTGCTGGGCCTGTGCATCCGTTCCCCATTCATATTATAACCGCTGTCCGCTTCTTGACCCTGACAGTGTCCAGTTGGAAGACTTCCCTGGGCCCGTCGGGGTGAGCCGTAGGCTCCGGACCTTTAGGAGGTCACCTCCGGGTTCCCTGACCGGTCGTTACTCCATGCCGTGTATTTAGTCCTTGAACCCTTCTGCAGGACTGACCCCTCGCAGGCCGTCTCTGTAACCGGCCACATGTCACTCCTCCTGTACTACCTAACATTAGGCCACGCTGCTCTTACCTGACCACTATGTGGCGCAGCAGCTACCTGGTCGCAGTAACGCTACCACATACAGTAACAGCGTGCATGGGACCGAAACACATCACTCTGGCAACACAGACAATTAACACCTCCTATACACTGAGACCCCCCGAGCCAAGACCTGTGACAGGAGGAGGTGATGAGGGCCGCCTGCTCTCATGAGCGTCTGCTCCTGGAGGCTTGTGCTGTTCCTCTGTTATTCCTCCTGCAAATATCTGACTGATGCCTGAGAGCCACCAGTAGGGGGCGTGTCCCTGCAGACAGGGACCAATCAGGCACGCCCCTTCATCACACATTTCCAGGAAGAATAACAGAGGGATAACAAGACACTGCAGGGGGAGAGTGTGCCCACAATGAAGATGAATCTGACTCTGATGATCGTCAGTCTACAGGTCACAGTGACTGCAGCCGATCATTCAGGTCACATGTATGTCCAGAAAAAAGAACAAACACAGCACACAAGAACATGTGGCCACCCCGTGCGATCAGTGACTGCAGCGGCTGCCGCGCACAGGACGATGCGATATCGTGTGGGAATTGACTATCGATATCGTACAGACTCTGCTCTTTACTTGCGCCTCATGGGGGCGGAGACCAGGTGTCACACCTGTCACGTGTGTGCCACGCCTAACGGAGTCCGCCCCGCCCCCGGAGAGTTTGACGGGTCCGCAGCCAATAGAGACGCTCAGAGAGAAAGAGAAACCGGGAGAGGAAAGACGAGCGGCGGCCGAGCAGGTACCGGAGACTGTGTGCACGGGGGGCTGTGTGCAGGTACCGGAGACTGTGTGCACGGGGGGCTGTGTGCACGGGGGGCTGTGTGCACGGGGGGCTGTGTGCACGGGGGGCTGTGTGCACGGGGGGCTGTGTGCACGGGGGGCTGTGTGCAGGGACCGGAGACTGTGTGCACGGGGGGCTGTGTGCAGGGACCGGAGACTGTGTGCACGGGGGGCTGTGTGCAGGGACCGGAGACTGTGTGCACGGGGGGGCTGTGTGCAGGGACCGGAGACTGTGTGCACGGGGGGGCTGTGTGCAGGGACCGGAGACTGTGTGCACGGGGGGCTGTGTGCAGGGACCGGAGACTGTGTGCACGGGGGGGCTGTGTGCAGGGACCGGAGACTGTGTGCACGGGGGGGCTCTGTGCAGGGACCGGAGACTGTGTGCACGGGGGGCTGTGTGCAGGGACCGGAGACTGTGTGCACGGGGGGCTGTGTGCAGGGACCGGAGACTGTGTGCACGGGGGGCTGTGTGCAGGGACCGGAGACTGTGTGCACGGGGGGGCTGTGTGCAGGGACCGGAGACTGTGTGCACGGGGGGCTCTGTGCAGGGACCGGAGACTGTGTGCACGGGGGGGCTGTGTGCAGGGACCGGAGACTGTGTGCACGGGGGGGCTCTGTGCAGGGACCGGAGACTGTGTGCACGGGGGGGCTGTGTGCAGGGACCGGAGACTGTGTGCACGGGGGGGCTCTGTGCAGGGACCGGAGACTGTGTGCACGGGGGGCTGTGTGCAGGGACCGGAGACTGTGTGCACGGGGGGGCTCTGTGCAGGGACCGGAGACTGTGTGCACGGGGGGCTGTGTGCAGGGACCGGAGACTGTGTGCACGGGGGGGCTCTGTGCAGGGACCGGAGACTGTGTGCACGGGGGGCTCTGTGCAGGGACCGGAGACTGTGTGCACGGGGGGGCTCTGTGCAGGGACCGGAGACTGTGTGCACGGGGGGGCTCTGTGCAGGGACCGGAGACTGTGTGCACGGGGGGGCTCTGTGCAGGGACCGGAGACTGTGTGCACGGGGGGGCTCTGTGCAGGGACCGGAGACTGTGTGCACGGGGGGGCTCTGTGCAGGGACCGGAGACTGTGTGCACGGGGGGGCTCTGTGCAGGGACCGGAGACTGTGTGCACGGGGGGCTCTGTGCAGGGACCGGAGACTGTGTGCACGGGGGGCTCTGTGCAGGGACCGGAGACTGTGTGCACGGGGGGCTCTGTGCAGGGACCGGAGACTGTGTGCACGGGGGGGCTCTGTGCAGGGACCGGAGACTGTGTGCACGGGGGGCTCTGTGCAGGGACCGGAGACTGTGTGCACGGGGGGCTCTGTGCAGGGACCGGAGACTGTGTGCACGGGGGGCTCTGTGCAGGGACCGGAGACTGTGTGCACGGGGGGCTGTGTGCAGGGACCGGAGACTGTGTGCACGGGGGGCTGTGTGCAGGGACCGGAGACTGTGTGCACGGGGGGCTGTGTGCAGGGACCGGAGACTGTGTGCACGGGGGGCTGTGTGCAGGGACCGGAGACTGTGTGCACGGGGGGCTGTGTGCAGGGACCGGAGACTGTGTGCACGGGGGGCTGTGTGCAGGGACCGGAGACTGTGTGCACGGGGGGCTGTGTGCAGGGACCGGAGACTGTGTGCACGGGAGGCTGTGTGCAGGGACCGGAGACTGTGTGCACGGGGGGCTGTGTGCAGGGACCGGAGACTGTGTGCAGAGACCGGAGACTGTGTGCAGGGACCGGAGACTGTGTGCACGGGGGGCTGTGTGTATATGTGAGCTGTCTCTATAATGGTCTTCTAGGTGCATGTAGGGGGTCCTGTGTGTATATAAGAGGGGGCTGTGTGTGTATATAGGGGGTGCCTCTTTAGTGGTCTTCTAGGTGCATGTAGCGGGCACAGCGCCATAATCCCTGGGGCAGAGGAGTGACAGCTGTGGGCAGCACAGAGTGATGACAGGAGGGGCCCTTACTGCCCCATTATCTGGGGTCTGTGATGATATTCGGGGGGCTGAGGACCGGGCTTACATTGCATCCGGCAGCGGCAGAGCCTTCCCTGCAGACCTCGTCCTCCTGGTGCGATGCTCTGCAGGTTTCTGGTTGCTGGCGGCCCGGTCCCTGCAGACTCGTTATCACTAATATACTAATTATTGTGGTGCTGAATGGGAACATCTTCAGAGAGCAGCGCTTGTGGCCCCTCTCCCCAGAGCCCCCTGTGCATTTGGAGGGGCCCCCGGGTCCCATGACCGCAGAGACTCCGGAAAACCAAAGAGTCTGGTGGTGGTATAATATATACAAACTGCTGCTCGCTGTTATCAGCTGAGGAGAGGCGTTCTAGCTCCAGGGTTGGGGACCTGGTGACAGTCAGTATAAGTCTGTTACTGGTACACTGTGGTGTGTGGCCAGCGGCGGCTGAGACCAGTCACTGGCAGGTGAGGTTGGTAGAATCCTCAGCAGGTCCGCTCCGCGTCGTTGCCCGCTCCGCGTCGGCCGGCTGCGGAGTTTGCCCGCTCCGCGGCGGCCGGCTGCGGAGTTTGCCCGCTCCGCGGCGGCCGGCTGCGGAGTTTGCCCGCTCCGCGGCGGCCGGCTGCGGAGTTTGCCCGCTCCGCGTCGGCCGGCTGCGGAGTTTGCCCGCTCCGCGTCGGCTGGCTGCAGATTGGCACAGTATGCTGCTGAGCTGCTGTTTTAGCTGCTGCACTTTCTCTCTGTGTGAACACCGCCTGAGCTGTCCTGCGCCCGGGCTGTCACCCGTCATTGTGAGGTGTCGCCGCCCCCCACCCGCCGGCTCCGCCATATATTATATAAGACGTGAGGGTTGATGTTTGCTCTGTAACCTGACGAGAACCTGATTGTTTTGCCCGAGGTGTGAGGAGTGGATTGAATTTGCGCACAACCTCTGTCGCTGCTTCGCTCTGGTGAGACTACAACTCCCAGCAGGTGGCTGAGTTTGCTTTCGCCCGGTGGGTTTGTCTGGACGTTCACATCTCGTCTCCTCCTCAGGTATAATGTCCACCTCCAACTACTGGGTGTCGGAGAACGGCAGCGTCTCAGACAAGGACAATGTCTTCATTGAGCGAGTGAGAACCTACAGCCCCATCACCAAGGCCTTCCATGTCCTGGATAACTCCGGCCCCCTGTCCCCCATATCTCCGGGGTCCGGGGTGCAGTCCATGGTCTGGGCCCCGGAGCAGCAGGTGCATCATCAATACCAGGTAAAGGGGGCGCCGGGGGACGGGATTATCTTTGTATAACAGTCTGGTTGTATTATTCTATGGCAAGGAGGACATTCTGGGATATGTAGTGTAGAGCGTTCCCAGTTGTTCCCTGTTATCAGCCAGTAGTCACTGCACAGTGCTGAGATGAGAGGATCCTGCGCATTTCACCCCAGTCTGCACGAAACGATCAGGCAGAGGAGAGGCAGGAGCTGTGCCCATGCTGCTCCTCCTGGTGCATGCGCCCACTAGTGTCACCTGCACCCTCTGGTGTTCCAGGGTCACCTGCTCCCTCTGATGTTCTGGTGTCATCTGCGCCCCCTGGGGGGGTCTCCTGCGCCTGCCTCCTGGGGTGACCTGCACCTTCAGGGGTCACCTACACCCCTCTGGGGTCACCTACACCCTCTGGGGTCACTTGCGCCCTACAGACATCTTGGGGTCTTTGCCCTTTCCCAGTGATGCAGGTTCCGGTCCTCGCTTGTTTCGCAGATCGCACGCCCTCTTTGATCATTTCACAGCTCAAAACTAAAGCGCCGCGCCCTGTGTCAGCAACGTACGCAGCATCCGCCGCACAGACTATTAACCCTCCAACGACCAGGCCATTCCTCCAATCAGAAGAGAGCACTGAGCCCAAAATATTATGGGCCCCTCTACTAATGTAAAAAGCCGACAATGCACCGAGTCAGACAGAGTTACATCTAATACCAATTATAGCGGGGGAGGGGATCCTGTATCTATAGGACCCTGGACCCGATTCCAAAGATCAGCAAGATTATCACTCTGTAATGTGTGTAATGTACAGATATAGCAGAGCTGAGCGTGTGGGGCATCTCCCATCAACATGTTACATAGGACTGCAGGGGACATTTACTACATTATCTGTACTCAGAGATATCACTGTGTTACCTGTGGTGTTACATAGGACTGCAGGAGACATCTACTACATTATCTGTACTCAGAGAGATGTCACTGTGTTATCTGTGGTGTTACATAGGACTGCAGGAGACATCTACTACATTATCTGTACTCAGAGAGATGTCACTGTGTTATCTGTGGTGTTACATAGGACTGCAGGAGACATCTACTACATTATCTGTACTCAGAGAGATGTCACTGTGTTATCTGTGGTGTTACATAGGACTGCAGGAGACATCTACTGCATTATCTGTACTCAGAGATATCACTGTTATCTGTGGTGTTACATAGGACTGCAGGTGACATCTACTACATTATCTGTACTCAGAGATATCACTGTGTTACCTGTGGTGTTACATAGGACTGCAGGAGACATCTACTACATTATCTGTACTCAGAGATATCACTGTGTTATCTGTGGTGTTACATAGGACTGCAGGAGACATCTACTACATTATCTGTACTCAGAGATATCACTGTGTTATCTGTGGTGTTACATAGGACTGCAGGTGACATCTACTACATTATCTGTACTCAGAGATATCACTGTTATCTGTGGTGTTACATAGGACTGCAGGTGACATCTACTACATTATCTGTACTCAGAGATATCACTGTGTTATCTGTGGTGTTACATAGGACTGCAGGTGACATCTACTACATTATCTGTACTCAGAGATATCACTGTGTTATCTGTGGTGTTACATAGGACTGCAGGTGACATCTACTGCATTATCTGTACTCAGAGATATCACTGTGTTATCTGTGGTGTTACATAGGACTGCAGGTGACATCTACTGCATTATCTGTACTCAGAGATATCACTGTGTTATCTGTGGTGTTACATAGGACTGCAGGTGACATCTACATTATCTGTACTCAGAGAGATATCACTGTGTTATCTGTGGTGTTACATAGGACTGCAGGTGACATCTACTACATTATCTGTACTCAGAGAGATATCACTGTGTTATCTGTGGTGTTACATAGGACTGCAGGTGACATCTACTACATTATCTGTACTCAGAGATATCACTGTTATCTGTGGTGTTACATAGGACTGCAGGTGACATCACTTAATTACAAGCTCTGCTTCATGTGTATATAGCAGGTGTGCGGTGCAGGTCGCTCCTGTATCCGGCTCTGCGGTGATGGCGCTCTGCACATTGTGTATATAGCAGGTGTGCGGTGCAGCTCGCCCCTGTATTCGGCTCTGCGGTGACGGCGCTCTGCACATTGTGTATATAGCAGGTGTGCGGTGCAGGTCGCC
Source organism: Anomaloglossus baeobatrachus (assembly GCF_048569485.1). NCBI lineage: Eukaryota > Metazoa > Chordata > Amphibia > Anura > Aromobatidae > Anomaloglossus > Anomaloglossus baeobatrachus. The sequence goes on from NC_134361.1 coordinate 14,588,943, forward strand.
CCTGTATCCAGCTCTGCGGTGATGGCGCTCTGCACAGCACATTGTGTATATAGCAGGTGTGCGGTGCAGGTCGCCTGTGTATTCGGCTCTGCGGTGACGGCGCTCTGCACATTGTGTATATAGCAGGTGTGCGGTGCAGCTCGCCTGTGTATCCGGCTCTGCGGTGACGGCGCTCTGCACATTGTGTATATAGCAGGTGTGCGGTGCAGCTCGCCTGTGTATCCAGCTCTGCGGTGATGGCGCTCTGCACATTGTGTATATAGCAGGTGTGCGGTGCAGGTCGCCTCTGTATCCAGCTCTGCGGTGACGGCGCTCTGCACATTGTGTATATAGCAGGTGTGCGGTGCAGGTCGGCTGTGTATCCAGCTCTGCGGTGATGGCGCTCTGCACATTGTGTATATAGCAGGTGTGCGGTGCAGGTCGCCTCTGTATCCAGCTCTGCGGTGACGGCGCTCTGCACATTGTGTATATAGCAGGTGTGCGGTGCAGGTCGGCTGTGTATCCAGCTCTGCGGTGATGGCGCTCTGCACATTGTGTATATAGCAGGTGTGCGGTGCAGGTCGTCTCTGTATCCGACTCTGCGGTGACGGCGCTCTGCACATTGTGTATATAGCAGGTGTGCGGTGCAGGTCGGCTGTGTATCCAGCTCTGCGGTGATGGCGCTCTGCACATTGTGTATATAGCAGGTGTGCGGTGCAGGTCGGCTGTGTATCCAGCTCTGCGGTGATGGCGCTCTGCACATTGTGTATATAGCAGGTGTGCGGTGCAGGTCGGCTGTGTATCCAGCTCTGCGGTGATGGCGCTCTGCACATTGTGTATATAGCAGGTGTGCGGTGCAGGTCGGCTGTGTATCCAGCTCTGCGGTGATGGCGCTCTGCACATTGTGTATATAGCAGGTGTGCGGTGCAGGTCGCCTGTGTATCCAGCTCTGCGGTGATGGCGCTCTGCACATTGTGTATATAGCAGGTGTGCGGTGCAGGTCGTCTCTGTATCCGGCTCTGCGGTGATGGCGCTCTGCACATTGTGTATATAGCAGGTGTGCGGTGCAGGTCGTCTCTGTATCCGGCTCTGCGGTGACGGCGCTCTGCACATTGTGTATATAGCAGGTGTGCGGTGCAGGTTGCCTGTGTATCCGGCTCTGCAGTGATGGCGCTCTGCACATTGTGTATATAGCAGGTGTGCGGTGCAGGTCGGCTGTGTATCCGGCTCTGCGGTGACGGCGCTCTGCACATTGTGTATATAGCAGGTGTGCGGTGCAGGTCGGCTGTGTATCCAGCTCTGCGGTGATGGCGCTCTGCACATTGTGTATATAGCAGGTGTGCGGTGCAGGTCGGCTGTGTATCCAGCTCTGCGGTGATGGCGCTCTGCACATTGTGTATATAGCAGGTGTGCGGTGCAGGTCGTCTCTGTATCCGGCTCTGCGGTGATGGCGCTCTGCACATTGTGTATATAGCAGGTGTGCGGTGCAGGTCGTCTCTGTATCCGGCTCTGCGGTGACGGCGCTCTGCACATTGTGTATATAGCAGGTGTGCGGTGCAGGTTGCCTGTGTATCCGGCTCTGCAGTGATGGCGCTCTGCACATTGTGTATATAGCAGGTGTGCGGTGCAGGTTGCCTGTGTATCCGGCTCTGCGGTGATGGCGCTCTGCACATTGTGTATATAGGAGGTGTGCGGTGCAGGTCGTCTCTGTATCCGGCTCTGCGGTGACGGCGCTCTGCACATTGTGTATATAGCAGGTGTGCGGTGCAGGTCGTCTCTGTATCCGGCTCTGCGGTGATGGCGCTCTGCACATTGTGTATATAGCAGGTGTGCGGTGCAGGTCGGCTGTGTATCCGGCTCTGCGGTGATGGTGCTCTGCACATTGTGTATATAGGAGGTGTGCGGTGCAGGTCGGCTGTGTATCCGGCTCTGCGGTGATGGTGCTCTGCACATTGTGTATATAGCAGGTGTGCGGTGCAGGTCGGCTGTGTATCCGGCTCTGCGGTGACGGCGCTCTGCACATTGTGTATATAGCAGGTGTGCGGTGCAGGTCGGCTGTGTATCCGGCTCTGCGGTGATGGTGCTCTGCACATTGTGTATATAGCAGGTGTGCGGTGCAGGTCGCCTGTGTATCCGGCTCTGCGGTGATGGCGCTCTGCACATTGTGTATATAGCAGGTGTGCGGTGCAGGTCGCCTGTGTATCCGGGTCTGCGGTGATGGCGCTCTGCACATTGTGTATATAGCAGGTGTGCGGTGCAGGTCGTCTCTGTATCCGACTCTGCGGTGATGGCGCTCTGCACATTGTGTATATAGCAGGTGTGCGGTGCAGGTCGTCTCTGTATCCGGCTCTGCGGTGACGGCGCTCTGCACATTGTGTATATAGCAGGTGTGCGGTGCAGGTCGGCTGTGTATCCGGCTCTGCGGTGACGGTGCTCTGCACATTGTGTATATAGCAGGTGTGCGGTGCAGGTCGGCTGTGTATCCGGCTCTGCGGTGACGGCGCTCTGCACATTGTGTATATAGCAGGTGTGCGGTGCAGGTCGGCTGTGTATCCGGCTCTGCGGTGACGGCGCTCTGCACATTGTGTATATAGCAGGTGTGCGGTGCAGGTCGGCTGTGTATCCGGCTCTGCGGTGACGGCGCTCTGCACATTGTGTATATAGCAGGTGTGCGGTGCAGGTCGGCTGTGTATCCGGCTCTGCGGTGACTGCGCTCTGCACATTGTGTATATAGCAGGTGTGCGGTGCAGGTCGGCTGTGTATCCGGCTCTGCGGTGATGGCGCTCTGCACATTGTGTATATAGCAGGTGTGCGGTGCAGGTCGCCTGTGTATCCGGCTCTGCGGTGACTGCGCTCTGCACATTGTGTATATAGCAGGTGTGCGGTGCAGGTCGGCTGTGTATCCGGCTCTGCGGTGATGGCGCTCTGCACATTGTGTATATAGCAGGTGTGCGGTGCAGGTCGGCTGTGTATCCAGCTCTGTGGTGATGGCGCTCTGCACATTGTGTATATAGCAGGTGTGCGGTGCAGGTCGGCTGTGTATCCGGGTCTGCGGTGACTGCGCTCTGCACATTGTGTATATAGCAGGTGTGCGGTGCAGGTCGCCCCTGTATCCGGCTCTGCGGTGACGGCGCTCTGCACATTGTGTATATAGCAGGTGTGCGGTGCAGGTCGCCTGTGTATCCGGCTCTGCGGTGACTGCGCTCTGCACATTGTGTATATAGCAGGTGTGCGGTGCAGGTCGCTTGTGTATCCAGCTCTGCGGTGATGGCGCTCTGCACATTGTGTATATAGCAGGTGTGCGGTGCAGGTCGTCTCTGTATCCGGCTCTGCGGTGATGGCGCTCTGCACATTGTGTATATAGGAGGTGTGCGGTGCAGGTCGCCTGTGTATCCGGCTCTGCGGTGATGGCGCTCTGCACATTGTGTATATAGGAGGTGTGCGGTGCAGGTCGGCTGTGTATCCGGCTCTGCGGTGACGGCGCTCTGCACATTGTGTATATAGCAGGTGTGCGGTGCAGGTCGGCTGTGTATCCGGCTCTGCGGTGACGGTGCTCTGCACATTGTGTATATAGCAGGTGTGCGGTGCAGGTCGGCTGTGTATCCAGCTCTGCGGTGACTGCGCTCTGCACATTGTGTATATAGCAGGTGTGCGGTGCAGGTCGGCTGTGTATCCAGCTCTGCGGTGACGGCGCTCTGCACATTGTGTATATAGCAGGTGTGCGGTGCAGGTCGTCTCTGTATCCGGCTCTGCGGTGATGGCGCTCTGCACATTGTGTATATAGGAGGTGTGCGGTGCAGGTCGGCTGTGTATCCGGCTCTGCGGTGATGGCGCTCTGCACATTTTGTATATAGCAGGTGTGCGGTGCAGGTCGGCTGTGTATCCGGCTCTGCGGTGACGGCGCTCTGCACATTGTGTATATAGCAGGTGTGCGGTGCAGGTCGCCTGTGTATCCGGCTCTGCGGTGACGGTGCTCTGCACATTGTGTGCTGTCTGCGCTGTTCTCTGTGGTCGGATCTCGTGTGTATACGGTTCTTGTCCTGGTATGAGGACGCCTGTACATTATCCTCTGTGTTTTTCTTCTTTGCTTTGCTCTTGTTGTGAAGTGTTTGTTACATTGTCTCTCGGGCTTCAGGCAAAACTAAAGAACAGAGGTGAGGTGCGATGTGCAGGAGCGGCCACTAGGGGAGCTGTCTGCTTAGGTCTATGGCACCGAGAGAAGAAACCTGGAGAGGTGAAATCCATCAATATTTTACGGATGTGATCATCACTCAGTGATGGGGAATATTGATGCAACCACGATGCATCTCCAGGGTGTCACACGCTGGAGAAAAGTTGGTTCCCCCCCCCCCCCATCCACCTCCGGGGGCTTCTCTGACCCCCCATCATAGATCCATAGACTAATGTCTATGGATGTGTAGAAAAGTATGTGCCCCCCCCCCCCACATCCACTTCCGGGGGCTTCTCTGTCCTCCATCTGCAGATATAATGGCTCCCGCTCTTCTGGGATCCTATAAGATTTTGGAGGGGTCTGTGGTCACCAGGAGATCAGTGAGGTGATGCTGATGTTGGGGGGTCACATTCTCAGTTCTCGTTCATCATAAAGGTGTTGGGTGGGATTTGGTGTGTCGGGGGTGACTGGGCCGGTTGTCATTCTTGGAAAGTAGATAGGGCTGAGCTGTAGCCTGTGTCTCCCCACTCGCCTCGCTCGCCTTTGAAGTGCCTTGCCCTTTAAGAAGCTGCGGTGGTGCTTGGGTGCGCCCGTCCCCACAGCGGCGGCGGTGACTCTCTGCAGATTAGTGTTTGCTCAGTGGAGCTCTGCGAGTGCGGAGGTTATCGGCTGCTGCACTGTCTAGACCCAGGTGGAGGGCGCGGCAATGGACTGGCATGAGCTGCGACGGGTAAGGACTCGGCACCTGTGGGTGAGGGTGGCACATGGCACATGGCTCCTGGTCAGGAGTCACTGATCACAGGTGTCCTCCACCGCGGGAGCGGAGCCGTGACCTGAACCTGCTGGGGGAAGCGGGAGCCAAAAACTGGTCTAAAGTGACATCCGGGGGGCTACTGGAGAAAGTAAGAGCAAGAATGGAGTGTGTGTCTGCGAGTATAATGCCCCCCTCTACCTGGGAAGGACGAGCCCACGCACAGCTGTCACGGACGGGCCCCCCGATGACATCACGCTCTGATCTGTGTGTGTGTGTGTTATATATAATATGGGGATTGGTGACCCCACACTCGACTGTATACAGTCAGCGGCACAGTGGCTCAGTGGTTAGCACTGCAGTTTTGTGGTGGCTCAGTGGTTAGCACTGCAGTCTTGCAGCGCTGGGGTCCGGGGTTCAAATCCCACCAAGGACACCATCTGCAAGAAGTTTCTATGTTCTCCCCGTGTTTGCGTGGGTTTCCTCCGGGTTCTCCGGTTTCTTCCCACACTCCAAAGACATACAGATAGGGAACTTAGATTGTGAGCCCCAATGGGGACAGTGTTGTCAACGTATGTAAAGAGCTGTGGAATTAATAGTGATATGTAAATGAATAAATATTATTATTATTATTATTATTATTATATTATTATTATATACAGGGGTTAGTGACATCACACTCGGCTGTATATGGCATTGGTGACATCACACTCGGCTAGTGTGTGTGTATATATAATATATGGGGATTGGTGACATCACACTCAGTTGTATACAGGGCTTGGTGACATCACACTCAGTTGTATACAGGGCTTGGTGACATCACACTCGGCTGTATACAGGGGTTGGTGACATCATGCTCGGCTGTATACAGGGCTTGGTGACATCACGCTCGGCTGTATACAGGGGTTGGTGACATCACGCTCGGCTGTATACAGGGGTTGGTGACATCACGCTCGGCTGTATACAGGGGTTGGGGACATCACGCTCGGCTGTATATGGGGATTGGCGGCCATTCGTATGCAGAATGCTTATTCATTGCTGTCAGTTCTACAGGTGATTGACGGCACCGTCCTGTCGGGAGATCACTGTGGGTGTAAAGTCCTCGGATCTCCCCGCGTCCTGTAGATCATTAACAAATCCTGTACTTCTGCTTAGATGGAATGAAATGGCGCTCATGCAATAAGGGGTGCAGGGCCTGTGATTGTTACTGAGGCAGCTGTACGGAGCAGGGTCTCGTGGCCATGAGTGATGACATCGGTGGTGGGGGTCCATCTCTCGGGGCTGGTGGTCCTGCCATAGACTATAGGATGTGACGGAGAAGTGACGCTTCTGTCGCTGCTATTAGGTTTTCTGGTGTAAATAAATCTTAATCTGTGTAAAGTAAGAAGTTCTACAACTTTCTTGAATACTTTGTTTCAATTCCTCATCAGGATCTCTGCTTCCTGTCACAGAATGGCATCAATCTTCCATCCAGAGACAGAAACCTGAGCGATGATGGTTACAATGTATCAGACAAAGCTCTGCAGCATAAACACATCTGGAGACCTCTCTGTGCAACAATGTATCAGTCCGGAGGGGGATCCGAGGGCTCTAGTGTGGAGACAGTGGCTTGCGATGCCGTTGTGTGGGGTACTGAGTGTTGTCATTGTGCGGGTCAGCGGGGGAGATGCCGTTGTGCGGGGCAGCGGGGGTGATGCCGTTGTGCGGGGCAGCGGGGGTGATGCCGTTGTGCGGGGCAGCGGGGGTGATGCCGTTGTGCGGGGCAGCGGGGGTGATGCCGTTGTGCGGGGCAGCGGGGGTGATGCCGTTGTGCGGGGCAGCGGGGGTGATGCCGTTGTGCGGGGCAGCGGGGGTGATGCCGTTATGCGGGGCAGTAGGGGAATGTCTTTGTGGGGGGCAGCGGGGGTGATGCCGTTGTGCGGGGCAGCGGGGGTGATGCCGTTGTGCGGGGCAGCGGGGGTGATGCCGTTGTGCGGGGCAGCGGGGGAGATGTCGTTGTGGGGGGCAGCGGGGGAGATGCTGTTGTGCGAGGTAATGGGTCAGATGTCATCGTTTCATGATACCGGGTAAGATTTCGTTGTGCGGGGTAACAGGTGAGATGCTGTCGCAGGGGGTACCAAGTGATGTCTTTGTAGGGTGCACCGGGCGATGTGCCGTTGCGCGGGGCAGCGGACGAGTTGCAGTTGCACCCCCTGAGCCTCATTGCTGAATGTGTGTATTTTTCCATGGGAATCTCCCCGGTCACCGCTGGAATGTTGTAGCTGTGGGGTTGGGCGACCTCCGGGGCTGCAGCTGGAGAGAAATCTTGCTCTGGACAATCGCTCTCATCCGCTTCACTGCCCGGCTTTATCTCCTCTGCGCTTCTGTCTTTGTCCTTAGAAACTTCCCTGCTGGAGAATTTTATGAGATAATCAGATCCCAAAACTTCAGCGCTGATGTCACAACGAGGAATCAATGTGCGTTTATTAATCAGCGCAATCCCCGTAATTAGAAGCTCGCGGCTTCTCCTCTGTTGTTCAGCTGCTGGGAAAGCGGTGACCACCGACATTGCCACCACCATCACTGCGCAGCCCATTGTGGATGAATCTGTCTGGAGCCCATCAGTCCAGCGCTGAGGTTGCCCTCCCCTCCCCCCACTTGCCAGCTTAGATAAACCCCAAAGTATAACTCCCCTTACTAATCCAAAAAACCAAACCATGTTTGATGGAAATGGAACATCTCCCACAATACAGCGCTGCGAAGTATGGACTCTATATACCCTGAGCCAACAGCGGGAGAATGAAATGTGGCTTCTGAGATAACAGAAAACTACGGTATTGTGAATACAGCTCTGGAGATATGCCCTGAGTATAACACACCATGTAATAGCAGAATTGTGACTGCAGCTCTGGGGATGCTCTAAGTATAACATACAATGTAACAGCAGAATTGTGAATGCAGCTCTGGATGTAGAGGAGATAATACATGAAGAGGCCGTTTCCTTGTAGAATCTGTGCCATCCTCCATCATTCCCGGAGGTGCAGTGATCTGTGTTGGCCTCGCTGTCGTCTGCAGAGCTTGGAAATTGGACAGAACAATCCGGGTCCCATCACTTTCGGCTTTTCTCTTCCGTGTACTCAATGCTGAGGGGGTGGATCTCAGCGGAGGTGTCACCTGCATAGAGTGCAGCGCTGTACAGGGTCACCCTGGTGCTGATCCTTGTAATCAGTGTGCTCCAGAATATATTATACAGTCAGGGCCAGAAATATTTGGACAGTGACACAAGTTTTGTTATTTTAGCTGTTTACAAAAAAAACATGTTCAAAAAATACAATTATATATATAATATGGGCTGAAAGTGCACACTCACAGCTGCAATATGAGAGTTTTCACATCCAAATCGGAGAAAGGGTTTAGCAATCATAGCTCTGTAATGCATAGCCTCCTCTTTTTCAAGGGACCAAAAGTAATTGGACAAGGGACTCTAAGGGCTGCAATTAACTCTGAAGGCATCTCCCTCGTTAACCTGTAATCAATGAAGTAGTTAAAAGGTCTGGGGTTGATTACAGGTGTGTGGTTTTGCATTTGGAAGCTGTTGCTGTGACCAGACAACATGCGGTCTAAGGAACTCTCAATTGAGGTGAAGCAAAACATCCTGAGGCTGAAAAAAAAGAAAAAATCCATCAGAGAGATAGCAGACATGCTTGGAGTAGCAAAATCAACAGTCGGGTACATTCTGAGAAAAAAGGAATTGACTGGTGAGCTTGGGAACTCAAAAAGGCCTGGGCGTCCACGGATGACAACAGTGGTGGATGATCGCCGCAAACTTTCTTTGGTGAAGAAGAACCCGTTCACAACATCAACTGAAGTCCAGAACACTCTCAGTGAAGTAGGTGTATCTGTCTCTAAGTCAACAGTAAAGAGAAGACTCCATGAAAGTAAATACAAAGGGTTCACATCTAGATGCAAACCATTCATCAATTCCAAAAATAGACAGGCCAGAGTTACATTTGCTGAAAAACACCTCATGAAGCCAGCTCAGTTCTGGAAAAGTATTCTATGGACAGATGAGACAAAGATCAACCTGTACCAGAATGATGGGAAGAAAAAAGTTTGGAGAAGAAAGGGAACGGCACACCACATCCTCTGTAAAACATGGTGGAGGCAACGTGATGGCATGGGCATGCATGGCTTTCAATGGCACTGGGTCACTTGTGTTTATTGATGACATAACAGCAGACAAGAGTAGCCGGATGAATTCTGAAGTGTACCGGGATATACTTTCAGCCCAGATTCAGCCAAATGCCGCAAAGTTGATCGGACGGCGCTTCATAGTACAGATGGACAATGACCCCAAGCATACAGCCAAAGCTACCCAGGAGTTCATGAGTGCAAAAAAGTGGAACATTCTGCAATGGCCAAGTCAATCACCAGATCTTAACCCAATTGAGCATGCATTTCACTTGCTCAAATCCAGACTTAAGACGGAAAGACCCACAAACAAGCAAGACCTGAAGGCTGCGGCTGTAAAGGCCTGGCAAAGCATTAGGAAGGAGGAAACCCAGCGTTTGGTGATGTCCATGGGTTCCAGACTTAAGGCAGTGATTGCCTCCAAAGGATTCGCAACAAAATATTGAAAATAAAAATATTTTGTTTGGGTTTGGTTTATTTGTCCAATTACTTTTGACCTCCTAAAATGTGGAGTGTTTGTAAAGAAATGTGACAATTCCTACAATTTCTATCAGATATTTTTGTTCAAACCTTCAAATTAAACGTTACAATCTGCACTTGAATTCTGTTGTAGAGGTTTCATTTCAAATCCAATGTGGTGGCATGCAGAGCCCAACTCGCCAAAATTGCGTCACTGTCCAAAGATTTCTGGACCTAACTATATATGGGGGGGGCACATGATGAAAACCCCGGTGACGAAGGAGCCCCCTATACCACATAAGACCCCAGTATTATACATGTCCGGGGGGGCGGTTTGAGGTTTTGCATATGGTTCCAGGTGCCTCTGTTTTAGGGAGTGTAGACTTTTGGGGAGTCTTCCTGGCTCAGAGCATTAAGCTTTCTTTGCCGGTGAATGGGCTCCATTATTCTGGCTGGGCGGCCGGCACCCCGCACGGTTTACTCACCTCTTACTCCGCAGTTTCCTGTTTAATGTGGGGCTTAAGGCATGACACCCCATAATTATCCCTGTAATAAAAGGGTGGTTAATGCCGGGCGCAGCCTCCTGCTCTGTGCACCGAGTATTTTTAGGTGTCTTTTAAGGTGGAGCCGAAGACAAAATAAGATAAAAAGCTAAAAATAATTCCCTCTACCTGTGATTAAGAAGCTTCCTGCCTGATCCCCGATCTCCCGTCCACCTGCCGGGACATTCGCACGAGCACGGACGGCCTCCACCTCCGACGTCACCGCCGCTCACACACCGCCTCCCTGGATTACATGGTTTACCATTTCAGTTAAAAAAAAAAAATTATATATATATTATTTTATTTTTTTGTTTTCTAATTTGCTATCAAGATTATATTGGCACCAGGAAACCAGAAATAAGCTGCTGTTTACTGATCCGTCCCTCATATAGAATTCTATTTAGGTGGATAATGATGTCCGACAGTGAACAGAAACAAAACTGTAGGGACCTCTGCCATTTGTGCCCTGGTGTGGGGGGGGACCTCTGCAAGTTGTGCCCCGGTGTGGGGGGGCCTCTGCAAGTTGTGCCCCGGGTGTGGGGGGACCTCTGCAAGTTGTGCCCGAGTGTTGGGGGGCCTCTGCCAGTTGTGCCCCGGTGTGGGGGGGGACCTCTGCAAGTTGTGCCCCGGTGTGGGGGGGCCTCTGCAAGTTGTGCTCCGGTGTGGGGGGGCCTCTGCAAGTTGTGCTCCGGTGTGGGGGGACCTCTGCAAGTTGTGCCCGAGTGTTGGGGGGCCTCTGACATTTCTGGAGTTGTCGCAATATCTCCAGGATATGATGATAATGATTCCAGTCCCTGCAGAGATTCCCGGGCCGGGGCCTCCGGTTGCTCCACAGCTCAGACCCTGGAAGATGTTCTGTCTCTTTTGTAGTCGAAGACAAAACAAGTGTCAGAAGGAATGGAAGCTCAAGATGAACCCAAGGGATTTAAAGGGGTAATACTGGGGGTCTCTGGGGTACACCCGATCCCTGGATTAGTCGATCTTCCTGCTGATGAATCTCGCCATCCTGCTCTTTTCTATTTTTTTTTAAGTTAGTTAGTTTTTTCAAGCTCACAGCACAAATCTGTTCACCCCAATGGTTCTCGCTGGTGTCCTCATTACAGTAATTGTCAGGGGTCCTAGTGATCAGTCATCACGCACGTCTCGTTTTGAGTCTACAGCTCTAAAATAGACTTGTGTGTCCAGACTAAACACAAACCCTGCGTGGGCTGATCGGGCCGGCGTCGTTCTCTTTTTTTTTTCCTTTGAGGACCAGACCACACACTGTTTCCTCTTGGTCCGGACACATAGCTCTGCAGGGGAGCTGTAGACACAAAACAAGAGATGATATTTTTGATGATATCGTTTGCAGTTGGTTTCTGGTTTCCTGAGTGGGTGCTGTGATGTTTTGTATCCCGCACCCCGGCCGTCTTTTTGGGTGGTTTGTGGGTGCGCCCAGTCTTCTCAAACTTAGAGAGGAAAAAAAATCCAACAGCTCACCTAGACCTTGCAATTCATGTGGTGAATGATTACGGTAGATGCCCGGTTCCAAGACAGGCCGAATCCAGCCGAAAATATGCAGAAAGGAGTGGAAAAAAACCAGCACCTACTCAGGAGATCCAAAAAAAAACCTTCTTTATTGCAAAAACCGTGTATATAAAAACATAGTTCAATTTTAAAAGTAGACCACATCTATGTGTTTCAGGCCCCAAAAACATGGCCCTTAATCATGATTAAGGGCCAAGTTTTTGGGGCCTGAAACGCATAGATGTGGTCTACTTTTAAAATTGAACTATGCTTTTATATACACGGTTTTTGCAATAAAGGCTTTTTTTTGGATCTCCTTAGTAGGTGCTGGTTTTTCCACTCCTTTCTGCCCGGTTTTCTCAGCCTCCTCTGCGCTCTCTTTCAGCCGGTCCTGACCGCAGGGATATTTGCCGCTCGGCCGTGGTATGTAGCATGTGGCTGATGATCATAGTGGAACGTCTGCAATCACCGGGAGCGGCTTCATCAGCTTTTATTTTCAGGGCTTGAATTCTTAGTTTGGGAAGGGGAGAAGGTGGCAACTATTCTGCAACTTTTTTCTTTTTCTTGTTGCTACTTTGTATCTTTGCCGCTGACCTCTATCGCTGATTTACTGCTCAGTATTCTGCAGCCTTCTGTGAGGTCGGTGACACGTTTGTATCGGACATTTTGCTTTTTCTTCCCATTTACATGTTTTTCAGTTGAATTTCTGTTGTGGTTGTAAAATGAAACATTTTCTACTTTTTATTACAATTCTGGGCAGTTTCCACGTCTCTTCTTGCTGTCATAATATAGGAATGTACATAGTGTATATCCTGCAGCTGAGACGCTGTACAGACCTATTCATTCTCACAGGTGAGGATTTGTTACAATGTATCGGGGCAGGAGAGGGTTTTGCCTGTCAGGGCTCTGGGAAAGCTGGAGTTGTCATACTGGAGGTCACCCAGCTTTCCCAGTCACAGAAAGAGGAGTCTGAAATAAAACGTAGAGACCCCGGAGCTGATATTCGCGGGGTGACGCAGCTCTGGGGTTCGGTTTTGCAGGGTTTTCTCACCTTTCACTTGAATGAATGAAATGTCCTCAGTGTTTGTGTCAATAAATTCATAAATCATTGCGACTGGGCCAAGGAGGACGGGGGGAGTTGTCCTCGGAGAACAGGCGCAGTGATTACAGCACAGGCCGCAGCTTGCAGTGACTGGGCCCTCGGGGCAGGGGTCCGGGGTCCGGGCCACATGAACTATTCCTGCTATTTAGAGGTGAAAGTCACAGTCTTGGTCTCTGTAGACTCTCTATGGGGGGGGCACTGTGCAGGTTTCTCCAGGCTCCGGGCCGCGCCGTCCTCCGTGTTGGGGCAGGTGAGGAGGCTCTTGAGTCGTTCTCCTCTTTAGTCTCAGTGTTTACTCAGGGATAACTCCTGTTCCAGCTCCTTACAATGTCCTCAGCGGATCAGGAAACACTTGACATCCGCTCCTTACATGAGAGGGCGAGTGATCCGCCACATCCGGATATATTACATGTGTATTACAGGCGTAATCTCCTCCTCACAGACAAGAAGTGCATAAACCTCCCAGACGCCCCTGATCGGAGCTACAGTGGCATGCAAAAGTCTGGGCACCCTGCATGATTTGTACCTAGTGCATCCCCTTTAAGCAGTATCACAGCATCTACACTTTTTTGTAGCAGCCAAAGTCTTTCAGTTCTTATTTGAGGGATTTTCATCCGTTCTTCCTTGGAGACGTCTTCCAGTTCTGTGAGATACCTGGCTTGTCTTGCATGCACTGTGTGGAGACACGGGGGTCAGTGGGTGCTCTCCTGTGGAGACACGGGGGTCAGTGGGTGCTCTCCTGTGGAGACACGGGGGTCAGTGGGTGCTCTCCTGTGGAGACACGGGGGTCAGTGGGTGCTCTCCTGTGGAGACACGGGGGTCAGTGGGTGCTCTCCTGTGGAGACACGGGGGTCAGTGGGTGCTCTCCTGTGGAGACACGGGGGTCAGTGGGTGCTCTCCTGTGGAGACACGGGGGTCAGTGGGTGCTCTCCTGTGGAGACACTGGGGTCAGTGGGTGCTCTCCTGTGGAGACACGGGGGTCAGTGGGTGCTCTCCTGTGGAGACACGGGGGTCAGTGGGTGCTCTCCTGTGGAGACACGGGGGTCAGTGGGTGCTCTCCTGTGGAGACACGGGGGTCAGTGGGTGCTCTCCTGTGGAGACACGGGGGTCAGTGGGTGCTCTCCTGTGGAGACACGGGGGTCAGTGGGTGCTCTCCTGTGGAGACACGGGGGTCAGTGGGTGCTCTCCTGTGGAGACACGGGGGTCAGTGGGTGCTCTCCTGTGGAGACACGGGGGTCAGTGGGTGCTCTCCTGTGGAGACACGGGGGTCAGTGGGTGCTCTCCTTTGGAGACACGGGGGTCAGTGGGTGCTCTCCTTTGGAGACACGGGGGTCAGTGGGTGCTCTCCTTTGGAGACACGGGGGTCAGTGGGTGCTCTCCTGTGGAGACACGGGGGTCAGTGGGTGCTCTCCTGTGGAGACACGGGGGTCAGTGGGTGCTCTCCTGTGGAGACACGGGGGTCAGTGGGTGCTCTCCTGTGGAGACACGGGGGTCAGTGGGTGCTCTCCTGTGGAGACACGGGGGTCAGTGGGTGCTCTCCTTTGGAGACACGGGGGTCAGTGGGTGCTCTCCTTTGGAGACACGGGGGTCAGTGGGTGCTCTCCTGTGGAGACACTGGGGTCAGTGGGTGCTCTCCTGTGGAGACACGGGGGTCAGTGGGTGCTCTCCTGTGGAGACACGGGGGTCAGTGGGTGCTCTCCTGTGGAGACACGGGGGTCAGTGGGTGCTCTCCTGTGGAGACACGGGGGTCAGTGGGTGCTCTCCTGTGGAGACACTGGGGTCAGTGGGTGCTCTCCTGTGGAGACACGGGGGTCAGTGGGTGCTCTCCTGTGGAGACACGGGGGTCAGTGGGTGCTCTCCTGTGGAGACACTGGGGTCAGTGGGTGCTCTCCTGTGGAGACACTGGGGTCAGTGGGTGCTCTCCTGTGGAGACACTGGGGTCAGTGGGTGCTCTCCTGTGGAGACACTGGGGTCAGTGGGCGCTGTCCTGTGGAGACACTGGGGTCAGTGGGCGCTGTCCTGTGGAGACACTGGGGTCAGTGGGCGCTGTCCTGTGGAGACGCGGGGGTCAGTGGGTGCTCTCCTGTGGAGACGCGGGGGTCAGTGGGCGCTCTCCTGTGGAGACGCGGGGGTCAGTGGGCGCTCTCCTGTGGAGACGCGGGGGTCAGTGGGCGCTGTCCTGTGGAGACGCGGGGGTCAGTGGGTGCTCTCCTGTGGAGACGCGGGGGTCAGTGGGCGCTCTCCTGTGGAGACGCGGGGGTCAGTGGGCGCTCTCCTGTGGAGACGCGGGGGTCAGTGGGCGCTCTCCTGTGGAGACGCGGGGGTCAGTGGGCGCTCTCCTGTGGAGACGCGGGGGTCAGTGGGCGCTCTCCTGTGGAGACGCGGGGGTCAGTGGGCGCTCTCCTGTGGAGACGCGGGGGTCAGTGGGCGCTCTCCTGTGGAGACGCGGGGGTCAGTGGGCGCTCTCCTGTGGAGACGCGGGGGTCAGTGGGTGCTCTCGTCTGCTGGCCCAGCCACCTTTAGAAAGACAGCGTGGCTCAGGGCTCATCCCAACTGAACGCCGGCCTCCTTAACCGTGGGCAGAACACTACTCAGACAACACAGGGTGAGGGAACCACAATAATTAGACTTTATTGGATCCCCAAACAATTAACGGCACATAACACATAACCAGCAAAATCACAGAATGTAACTGGCAACAGTTTCTCACCCTTCCGCTGGCTCACCAGGGATTAGAATGTCCGTGCCTCAGAGCTTCCAGGGCCACTTACTGCAATCCAGCAGCACCCCACTTTCGGCGGGCATCAATCGAGAATGGAATAACGCCAGACTTAGGAAGCTGGCTGAAGACCGCAAAGCCTGTAGTCAGGTGACTGGACTGTCCCAAGCTGGATTCCTTCCTTAGGTTGTCCTTGATATCTCAGCCGAATCCTTGCATTCGATGCTGAAGTCCATGTAGTGTTATAATCCAGGTTCGGTTATGGCTTGCCAATCAGATCAGCAGGTCCTAGATTGGTAGCATGTAGCAAGAGTCTACCCGGGCAATGGACAGACCTCCTTCTTATACCCCTGAGCTCTCTATTCAGACCATTGGTGTCTTCACGATTGATGGATAAGACTGGGCTCTTAATGGCTAGATTTCAAGTCGTATACAAAATATCCCTAGTAATAATGATCTCTGACAGCGATGAGGGAGAGACAGCTAAGTTACATCGCAATACAATGGAAGGTTCGCATAATTGATTTGTCTGGGTATCTGACCTTCACTGGCCAAGGCAATTACATGAGTCAACAAGAACTTTAACACTAGACTTCTAAGGGTACCGTCACACTTTAGCGACGCAGCAGCGATCCCACTAGCGATCTGACCTGGTCAGGATCGCTGCTGCGTCGCTACATGGTCGCTGGTGAGCTGTCAAACAGGCAGATCTCACCAGCGACCAGTGACCAGCCCCCAGCGACGTGCAAGCGACGCTGCGCTTGCAAGGAGCCGGCGTCTGGAAGCTGCGGACACTGGTAACTAAGGTAAACATCGGGTATGGTTACCCGATGTTTACCTTAGTTACCAGCGCAGACCGCTTAGCTTAGCGTGTGCAGGGAGCAGGAGCCGGCACTGGCAGCGTGAGAGCTGCGGAGGCTGGTAACGAAGGTAAATATCGGGTAACCACCTTGGTTACCGGATGTTTACCTTGGTTACAGCTTACCGCAGGCTGTCAGACGCCGGCTCCTGCTCCCTGCACATTCAGGATTGTTGCTCTCTCGCTGTCACACACAGCGATGTGTGCTTATCAGCGGGAGAGCAACAATAAAAAAACGAACCAGGGCTGTGTGTAACGAGCAGCGATCTCACAGCAGGGGCCAGATCCAGTGTCACACACAGCGAGATCGCTAATGAGGTCACTGCTGCGTCACAAAAACCGGGACTCAGCAGCGATCTCGCTGTATGTGAAGTACCTCTAAGAGTCTTGTAGAAACAATGAGGGACTTATCCCCCGTTTATAAACAAGATATCATCCTATCTGGCTGAATTTTAAGAAGGTTAACCCATACTAGGCACTGACAGAGTCCATGTCGTCACACACTGCTCTTCCTTGGTGATGTCTTCCAGTTCTGTGACATTCCTGGCTCGTCTTGCATGCTCTGCTCTTTTCAGGTCTAGCCACAGGCTTTCAGTGACTATCAGATCAGGGGACTGGGAGGCCAATGTAAAACCTTCAACTTGCGCCTTTTGAGGTCGTCTATTGTGGATTTTGACTTGTGTTTAGGATCATTATCCATTTGCAGAAGACATCCACTTCTTTTTTTTTTTTTTTTTTTTTTTATTTCTTTTTTACAGATTTGTATTCTGTTTGCATCAAGAATTTGTTGAAATTTCATTCTTCTCTTTACCTGTGATATCTTCCTGGTGTCATTGGCTGCAGCACAACCCCAAAGCATTATTGATCCACCCCCATGCTTAATGGTTGGCGAAATGTTCATTTCCTGAAATTCTGTGCCCTTTTCTCTCCACACATACCTTTCATCATTGTGGCCACAGATTTCTATTTTAACCCCATCGCTCCACAGCACTTGTTTCCAGAATACATCAGGCTTGTTTAGATGTTCCTTGCAGACTTCTGAAGCTGAATTTTATGGTGAGGACGCAGCAGAGGTTTTCTTCTGATGACTCTTCCATGAAGGCCATATTCGTGCAGGTGTCTCTGAACAGTAGAACAATGTAACACAACTCCAGAATCTGCAATTTCTTTCTGAAGGTCTTTTGCAGTCAGGCAGGGGCTCTGATCTCGGTCTTCCAGACCTTATCTTCATCTCCACTGTTCATGGTAACGGCCATTTTTTAATTACATTTTGGACTGAGGAAAGGACAACTTGAAAACGCTCTGGTATCTTTTTTTATTTTTTTTTCTGTAAATTTTTTTTTTTTCTAGAATGTTCAATGTATCAAATAAACATCATTTATAGCCACATTCGTTTTATATAAATAGCAGAAAAAAATAGGGGAAAAGAAAAAGGTATAAAAAGGAAGAATTAACAGGTTAGGAATAGAGGAGTGGAAGGGTAGGGGGGGGGCTCTGGTAAAGTATAGGAATGGAGGGACGGGATACAGTCCTGACAGGCAAATGTGAATTTTTAGAATAAATAAAAATGAACATATGTGGTAGAAATGTGCAATTTAACTTTTATATGTATCAGCAGCAATATTTAAAGTGGAATATGATGGTTTAATCAAGTTTTATGGAGTATTGGTAAAATATATCACTTCTTTCAAGATCCAAGAGATTTAGGATTTTTAGAATCGAAAAAAGTGAATCTTTTGCATTGCATGTACGGAGTGTGATTCGTTAATCCACTTTTCTATCTTCTTATAGTCTTCTCCTCTTTTGTGGGCCTGCATGATTTACTGTTCTGTCCCTGTTGTAGCTTGGACTGGTTTAGAATGGAGGAGAAGTTAGCTACTTCCTCTTTCATAGATGTGAACTACACGTCCTTGTTCTTTTCTGGGATCCCTTGTGGGCTGATATAATGGACAGAGAGGAATTGTATTGGATTCCGGTGTCTTCTTGTTGTGTGCACATTAAAGGTCGGCAGACAGTCGTGATAACTGGATGTATTTGTTGCAGGAGGTGCAGTCTCCCGGCCCATACACACAAGGAACCATTAGAAGATACATCGTACAGAACCAGGAACAGGTGAGTGATGGGAGGATGAGCCGCCTACATGGAGGGTCTGCGGGAGAAGCCGCCTACATGGAGGGTCTGCGGGGGAAGCCGCCTACATGGAGGGTCTGCGTGGGAAGCCGCCTACGTGGAGGGTCTGCGTGGGAAGCCGCCTACGTGGAGGGTCTGCGTGGGAAGCCGCCTACGTGGAGGGTCTGCGGGGGAAGCCGCCTACGTGGAGGGTCTGCGGGGGAAGCTGCGGATGTGTGCGTGTGTGTGCGTGTGTGTTGCTGTGCCAGTCATGAGCTATGCAAATTAGGCTAGAGGTGCTAGTGGGTGTGGCAGAAGCACTGTAAGAGCATTAACACGCCTCCAGCGCACTTCCAGCCTGATTTGCATGTCTTATGACTGGCACATTGGATTTCTATATAGAAAGTATCATTGCTATTAGAGGACAAACGTCTACCCAGCCCTGACACTGCCACATGTAATAACCTGCTAACTATTTCCATCTGGGGTGGAGTTCTCATTTATGATGCAGAATGTGTCGTGGTGACATTGTATATTTGTCTTTCAGGAACTACAGGCTCCGTACACGCAGGGAACGATACGACGCTACATTGTCCAGAACCCCGAACCGGTACGACATTGTGACCCCTAAATCTGCCCCGTAGAGTGTGTGACTCCAAGACGTCCTGAGCATCAAACAAGCAGCGTCTGCCGTAGGGGTCCGATACTTCTGAGAAAGGCTTTAGCTTCGGGGTCTGCAGCACTGCATTGTGGGAGATGTAGTGTTTAGTCTGATGACATCATAGATCAGCTGGGAACGTACCGATCTTAGAGTGTCGGCTCGAAAAACCTGGAGTA
This sequence comes from Anomaloglossus baeobatrachus, assembly GCF_048569485.1. Lineage (NCBI taxonomy): Eukaryota > Metazoa > Chordata > Amphibia > Anura > Aromobatidae > Anomaloglossus > Anomaloglossus baeobatrachus. Next base: position 14,608,147 of record NC_134361.1, read on the forward strand.
ATGGACATGACTCATCTCAGTCACTGGAGGTGTCTGCATCATTGATGGATATTAAGCTGTGTTCCTGCAGCCGCTGCAGCATGCTGAGGGTTGTAGTTGATGACGGATAGTTCATCCTCCTGCACCTCAGTCTGACAGATGCCTGCGGCTGAGATTAGTCTGCACATTGTTCATGAGAAACCAGTCTGACCAGTGACGCCTCATTATCTGCAGGAGGAGGAACCGCACGATCCAGCAGACCGGGGATCATAGGGAATTACAGGGGTGCACTCCCATCAGGGAGGAGGGGGCTGTACTGACTCATGATGGGAACTGTAGACCAAATGTCATATGATAGGCTTAGATACACATCTCAGCAGACGGTATCACAGACGAGATATAGTAATATGGCCGCCCTTCTCCTCAGTGTGATATAGTAATATATATAGTAATATGGCTGCCCTTCTCCTCAGTGTGATATAGTAATATATATAGTAATATGGCCGCTCTTCTCCTCAGTGTGATATATATATATATATATATATATATATATATATATATATATATATATATATATAGTAATATGGCCGCGCTTCTCCTCAGTGTGATATAGTAATATATATATAGTAATATGGCCCTCTTCTCCTCAGTGTGATCTAGTAATATATATAGTAATATGGCAGCTCTTCTCCTCAGTGTCATATAGTAATATATATAGTAATATGGCCGCCCTTCTCCTCAGTGTGATATAGTAATATATATATAGTAATATGGCTGCTCTTCTCCTCAGTGTGATATAGTAATATATATATATATAGTAATATGGCCGCTTTTCTCCTCAGTGTGATATAGTAATATATATATATATATATAGTAATATGGCCGCTCTTCTCCTCAGTGTCATATAGTAATATATATAGTAATATGGCCGCCCTTCTCCTCAGTGTGATATAGTAATATATATATAGTAATATGGCTGCTCTTCTCCTCAGTGTGATATAGTAATCTATATAGTAATATGGCCGCCCTTCTCCTCAGTGTGATATAGTAATATATATATATAGTAATATGGCCGCTCTTCTCCTCAGTGTGATATAGTAATATACATATAGTAATATGGCCGCTTTTCTCCTCAGTGTGATATAGTAATATATATAGTAATATGGCCGCTCTTCTCCTCAGTGTGATATAGTAATATATATATATAGTAATATGGCCGCTCTTCTCCTCAGTGTGATATAGTAATATATATATAGTATTATGGCCGCTCTTCTCCTCAGTGTGATATAGTAATATATATAGTAATATGGCCGCTCTTCTCCTCAGTGTGATATAGTAATATGTATAGTAATATGGCCGCTCTTCTCCTCAGTGTGATATAGTAATATATCTATAGTAATATGGCCGCTCTTCTCCTCAGTGTGATCTAGTAATATATATAGTAATATGGCCGCTCTTCTCCTCAGTGTGATATAGTAATATATATATATATAGTAATATGGCCGCTCTTCTCCTCAGTGTGATATAGTAATATATATATAGTAATATGGCCGCTCTTCTCCTCAGTGTGATATAGTAATATATATATATATAGTAATATGGCCGCTCTTCTCCTCAGTGTGATATAGTAATATATATATAGTAATATGGCCGCTCTTCTCCTCAGTGTGATATAGTAATATATATAGTAATATGGCCGCTCTTCTCCTCAGTGTGATATAGTAATATATATATATATATATAGTAATATGGCCGCTCTTTTCCTCAGTGTGATATAGTAATATATATAGTAATATGGCCGCTCTTCTCCTCAGTGTGATATAGTAATATATATATATATATATATAGTAATATGGCCGCTCTTCTCCTCAGTGTGATATAGTAATGTATATAGTAATATGGCCGCCCCTTCTCCTCAGTGTGATATAGTAATATATATATAGTAATATGGCCGCTCTTCTCCTCAGTGTGATATAGTAATGTATATAGTAATATGGCCGCCCCTTCTCCTCAGTGTGATATAGTAATATATATATATAGTAATATGGCCGCCCTTCTCCTCAGTGTGATATAGTAATATATATATATATATATATATATATATATATATATATATATATATATATAGTAATATGGCCGCCCCTTCTCCTCAGTGTCATATAGTAATATACAGTTAGGTCCAGAAATATTTGGACAGTGACACAATTTTCGCGAGTTGGGCTCTGCAGCCACCACATTGGATTTGAAATTAAATCTCGACAACAGAATTCAAGTGCAGATTGTAACGTTTAATTTGAAGGTTTGAACAAAAATATCTGATAGAAATTGTAGGAATTGTACACATTTCTTTACAAACACTCCACATTTTAGGAGGTCAAAAGTAATTGGACAAATAAACCAAACCCAAACAAAATATTTTTATTTTCAATATTTTGCTGCGAATCCTTTGGAGGCAATCACTACCTTAAGTCTGGAACCCATGGACATCACCAAACGCTGGGTTTCCTCCTTCTTAATGCTTTGCCAGGCCTTTACAGCCGCAGCCTTCAGGTCTTGCTTGTTTGTTGGTCTTTCCATCTTAAGTCTGGATTTGAGCAAGTGAAATGCATGCTCAATTGGGTTAAGATCTGGTGATTGACTTGGCCATTGCAGAATGTTCCACTTTTTTGCACTCATGAACTCCTGGGTAGCTTTGGCTGTATTCTTGGGGTCATTGTCCATCTGTACTATGAAGCGCCGTCCGATCAACTTTGCGGCATTTGGCTGAATCTGGGCTGAAAGTATATCCCGGTACACTTCAGAATTCATCCGGCTACTCTTGTCTGCTGTTATTTCATCAATAAACACAAGTGACCCAGTGCCATTGAAAGCCATGCATGCCCATGCCATCACGTTGCCTCCATCATGTTTTACAGAGGATGTGGTGTGCCTTGGATCATGTGCCGTTCCCTTTCTTCTCCAAACTTTTTTCTTCCCATCATTCTGGTACAGGTTGATCTTTGTCTCATCTGTCCATAGAATACTTTTCCAGAACTGAGCTAGCTTCATGAGGTGTTTTTCAGCAAATTTAACTCTGGCCTGTCTATTTTTGGAATTGATGAATGGTTTGCATCTAGATGTGAACCCTTTGTATTTACTTTCATGGAGTCCTCTCTTTACTGTTGACTTAGAGACAGATACACCTACTTCACTGAGAGTGTTCTGGACTTCAGTTGATGTTGTGAACGGGTTCTTCTTCACCAAAGAAAGTATGCGGCGATCATCCACCACTGTTGTCATCCGTGGACGTCCAGGCCTTTTTGAGTTCCCAAGCTCACCAGTCAATTCCTTTTTTCTCAGAATGTACCCGACTGTTCATTTTGCTACTCCAAGCATATCTGCTATCTCTCTGATGGATTTTTTCTTTTTTTTCAGCCTCAGGATGTTCTGCTTCACCTCAATTGAGAGTTCCTTAGACCGCATGTTGTCTGGTCACAGCAACAGCTTCCAAATGCAAAACTACACACCTGTAATCAACCCCAGACCTTTTAACTACTTCATTGATTACATGTTAACGAGGGAGACGCCTTCAGAGTTAATTGCAGCCCTTAGAGTCCCTTGTCCAATTACTTTTGGTCCCTTGAAAAAGAGGAGGCTATGCATTACAGAGCTATGATTCCTAAATCCTTTCTCCGATTTGGATGTGAAAACTCTCATATTGCAGCTGGGAGTGTGCACTTTCAGCCCATATTATATATATAATTGTATTTCTGAACATGTTTTTGTAAACAGCTAAAATAACAAAACTTGTATCACTGTCCAAATATTTCTGGACCTAACTGTATATATAGTAATATGGCCGCTCTTCTCCTCAGTGTGATATAGTAATGTATATAGTAATATGGCCGCCCCTTCTCCTCAGTGTGATATAGTAATATATATATAGTAATATGGCCGCCCTTCTCCTCAGTGTGATATAGTAATATATATATAGTAATATGGCCGCCCCTTCTCCTCAGTGTCATATAGTAATATATATATAGTAATATGGCCGCTCTTCTCCTCAGTGTGATATAGTAATATATATATAGTATAATGGCCGCTCTTCTCCTCAGTGTGATATAGTAATATATATATAGTAATATGGCCGCTCTTTTCCTCAGTGTGATATAGTAATATATATATAGTAATATGGCTGCTCTTCTCCTCAGTGTGATATTGAAATATATATATAGTAATATGGCCGCTTTTCTCCTCAGTGTGATATAGTAATATATATATATATAGTAATATGGCCGCGCTTCTCCTCAGTGTGATCTAGTAATATATATAGTAATATGGCCGCTCTTCTCCTCAGTGTGATATAGTAATATATATATAGTAATATGGCTGCTCTTCTCCTCAGTGTGATATAGTAATATATATATAGTAATATGGTCGCTCTTCTCCTCAGTGTGATATAGTAATATATATATATAGTAATATGGCCGCTCTTCTCCTCAGTGTGATATAGTAATATATATATAGTAATATGGCCGCTCTTCTCCTCAGTGTGATATAGTAATATATATATAGTAATATGGCCGCTCTTCTCCTCAGTGTCATATAGTAATATATATATATAGTAATATGGCCGCTCTTCTCCTCAGTGTGATCTAGTAATATATATAGTAATATGGCCGCTCTTCTCCTCAGTGTGATCTAGTAATATATATAGTAATATGGCCGCTCTTCTCCTCAGTGTCATATAGTAATATATATAGTAATATGGCCGCCCTTCTCCTCAGTGTGATATAGTAATATATATATATAGTAATATGGCCGCTTTTCTCCTCAGTGTGATCTAGTAATATATATAGTAATATGGCCGCTCTTCTCCTCAGTGTGATATAGTAATATATATATAGTATTATGGCCGCTCTTCTCCTCAGTGTGATCTAGTAATATATATAGTAATATGGCCGCTCTTCTCCTCAGTGTGATCTAGTAATATATATAGTAATATGGCCGCTTTTCTCCTCAGTGTGATCTAGTAATATATATAGTAATATGGCCGCTCTTCTCCTCAGTGTGATATAGTAATATATATATATAGTATAATGGCCGCTCTTCTCCTCAGTGTGATATAGTAATATATATATTGTAATATGGCTGCTCTTCTCCTCAGTGTGATATAGTAATATATATATAGTAATATGGCCGCTCTTTTCCTCAGTGTGATCTAGTAATATATATATAGTAATATGGCCGCTCTTTTCCTCAGTGTGATATAGTAATGTATATAGTAATATGGCCGCCCCTTCTCCTCAGTGTGATATAGTAATATATATAGTAAATATATGGCTGCTCTTCTCCTCAGTGTGATATAGTAATATATATATATATATATATATATATATATATATATATATATATTAATACGGCCGCTCTTCTCCTCAGTGTGATATAGTAATATATATATATAGTAATATGGCTGCTCTTCTCCTCAGTGTGATATAGTAATATATATATATATATAGTAATATGGCCGCTCTTCTCCTCAGTGTGATATAGTAATGTATATAGTAATATGGCCGCCCCTTCTCCTCAGTGTGATATAGTAATATATATATAGTAATATGGCCGCCCTTCTCCTCAGTGTGATATAGTAATATATATATAGTAATATGGCCGCCCTTCTCCTCAGTGTGATATAGTAATAAATATATATATATATATATATATATATATAGTAATATGGCTGCTCTTCTCCTCAGTGTGATATAGTAATATATATATATATAGTATAATGGCCGCCCCTTCTCCTCAGTGTGATATAGTAATATATATATATAGTAATATGGCCGCCCTTCTCCTCAGTGTGATATAGTAATATATATATAGTAATATGGCCGCCCTGCTCCTCAGTGTGATATAGTAATATATATAGTAATATGGCTGTTCTTCTCCTCAGTGTGATATAGTAATATATATATAGTAATATGGCCACCCCTTCTCCTCAGTGTCATATAGTAATATATATATATATATATATATATATATTAGTATAATGGCCGCTCTTCTCCTCAGTGTGATATAGTAATATATATATATAGTAATATGGCTGCTCTTCTCCTCAGTGTGATATAGTAATATATATATATATATATATATATATATAGTATAATGGCCGCCCCTTCTCCTCAGTGTGATATAGTAATATATATATAGTAATATGGCCGCGCTTCTCCTCAGTGTGATATAGTAATATATATATATATATATATATATATAGTAATATGGCCGCTCTTCTCCTCAGTGTGATATAGTAATATATATATATAGTAATATGGCCGCCCCTTCTCCTCAGTGTGATATAGTAATATATATATATAGTAATATGGCCGCTCTTTTCCTCAGTGTGATATAGTAATATATATATATATAGTATAATGGCCGCCCCTTCTCCTCAGTGTGATATAGTAATATATATAGTAATATGGCCGCGCTTCTCCTCAGTGTGATATAGTAATATATATATATATATATATAGTAATATGGCCGCTCTTCTCCTCAGTGTGATATAGTAATATATATATATAGTAATATGGCCGCCCCTTCTCCTCAGTGTGATATAGTAATATATATATAGTAATATGGCCGCGCTTCTCCTCAGTGTGATATAGTAATATATATATATATATATATATATATATATTAACATGGCCGCTCTTCTCCTCAGTGTGATATAGTAATATATATATATAGTAATATGGCCGCTCTTCTCCTCAGTGTGATATAGTAATATACATATAGTAATATGGCCGCCCCTTCTCCTCAGTGTGATATAGTAATGTATATAGTAATATGGCCGCCCCTTCTCCTCAGTGTGATATAGTAATGTATATATAGTAATATGGCCGCCCTTCTCCACAGTGTGATATAGTAATATATATATATATATATAGTAATATGGCCGCCCTTCTCCTCAGTGTGATATAGTAATATATATAGTAATATGGCCGCCCCTTCTCCTCAGTGTGATATAGTAATATATATAGTAATATGGCTGTTCTTCTTCTCCTCAGTGTGATATAGTAATATATATATATAGTAATATGGCCGCCCCTTCTCCTCAGTGTCATATAGTAATATATATATAGTAATATATATATAGTAATATGGCCGCTCTTTTCCTCAGTGTGATATAGTAATATATATATATAGTAATATGGCCGCTCTTTCTTTGTCGCTCCATTGGGAGACCCAGACAATTGGGGTGTATACGCCGGCCGCGCTTATAACTTTAGTCCCCGGCTTTTGCGGCCTAGTCTCACTTTTTTCCCGCCCCCAGGCCTGCCAGTCAGGGGAAGGGCGGGACGCTGTACGAGAAGTCAGCACTAAGGGCTGGAACATGCTTTGCATACTCCACCCCCCTCACTGTGCACAGTGGGGCACCAGATTCCCGCACTTTCTAGGGCACGCCCACGGCCCCCTCCTCTCCTCAGGACGCCGGCAGCCATTCCTGTCAGCTCTTCTGACGCTGGAGAGGGGAGACAAGCTCGGGGAGACCCAGGCAGGGATTCTGGTGACCACACAACCGCTTTGAGCGGGCGGTAAGCAGCACCTGAGGTGCTGGCCCCACTTGTGCAGAAGTGTACTTATAGATTATATGATTATAGGCTATACTTTACACTGTATGGTGCACGGTTGATTTTTGGCTATATACCCTCCTGGATTGCTCAGGGGAGACAACAGCATGGCGTCCACAAGAAGCAAGGGTGCCAAAGCACAGGCTTACTATGCTACCTGCGCCGCATGTACGGCTATACTACCGGCAGGTTCCACTGACCCTCATTGTGTGCAATGCTCGGCCCCTGTAGCACTTACTCAGCCGGAGCCTCTGCTAAGGGTGGCCCAGGAGGAACCACCTGCTAACACTGTCCAGGTGACAGGGACGGAGTTTGCAGTTTTTACTGAAAGACTTTCTGAGACTATGGCTAAGATACTAGAAGCTTTGCAGTCCAGACCGGTATCTCAGACCATGGGCACTGTGGAATCATTGCTCCCTGGTTCCCCTCAGTTGGAACAACAATGTCCTCCCGGGGTGTCTCATAGATCCCAGGGTGAGGTCTCTGACACGGACCGCAGCCCCAGACCGCCTAAGCGAGCTCGCTGGGAAATTCCCTCGACATCATCACATTGTTCAGGGTCTCAGCGGGAGGACTCTCTGTATGATGAAGCGGAGGTAGCTGATCAGGATTCTGATCCTGAGGCCGCTCTCAATCTTGATACTCCTGATGGTGACGCCATAGTGAATGATCTTATCGCGTCCATCAATCAAATGTTGGATATTTCTCCCTCAGCTCCTACAGTGGAGGAGTCAGCTTCTCAGCAGGAGAAATTCCGTTTCAGGTTTCCCAAGCGTACGAGTATGTTTCTGGACCACTCTGACTTCAGAGAGGCAGTCCAGAAACACCGAGCTTGTCCAGATAAGCGTTTTTCCAAGCGCCTTAAGGATACACGTTATCCCTTCCCCCCCTGATGTGGTCAAGGGCTGGACTCAGTGTCCCAAGGTGGATCCTCCAATCTCCAGACTGGCGGCTAGATCCATAGTTGCAGTTGAAGATGGGGCTTCACTCAAGGATGCCACTGACAGACAGATGGAGCTCTGGTTGAAATCCATCTATGAAGCTATCGGCGCGTCTTTTGCTCCAGCATTCGCAGCCGTATGGGCACTCCAAGCTATCTCAGCGGGTCAAGCGCAAATTGACGCACTCACACGTACGTCTGCGCCGCAAGTGGCGTCCATAACCTCTCAAACGTCGGCATTTGCGTCCTACGCTATTAATGCTGTCCTGGACTCTGCGAGCCGTACGGCGGTTGCAGCCGACAATTCGGTGGCAATACGCAGGGCCTTGTGGCTACGGGAATGGAAGGCAGATTCGGCTTCCAAAAAGTGCTTAACCGGTTTGCCATTTTCTGGTGACCGTTTGTTTGGTGAGAGATTGGATGAAATCATCAAACAATCCAAGGGAAAGGAAACATCCTTACCCCAGGCCAAACCAAACATACCCCAACAGAGGAGGGGACAGTCGAGGTTTCGGTCCTTTCGGGGTGCGGGCAGGTCCCAATTCTCCTCGTCCAAAAGGCCTCAGAAGGATCAGAGGAACTCCGATTCATGGCGGTCTAAGTCACGCCCTAAAAAGACCGCCGGAGGTGCCGCTACCAAGGCGGCTTCCTCATGACTTACGGCCTCCTCACACCGCATCCTCGGTCGGTGGCAGGCTCTCCCGCTTTTGCGACACCTGGCTGCCACAGGTAAAAGACCGTTGGGTGAGAGACATTCTGTCTCACGGTTACAGGATAGAGTTCAGCTCTCGTCCTCCGACTCGATTCTTCAGAACATCTCCGCCTCCCGAGCGAGCCGATGCTCTTCTGCAGGCGGTGGGCACTCTGAAGGCAGAAGGAGTGGTGGTCCCGGTTCCTCTTCAGCAACAGGGTCACGGTTTTTACTCCAACCTGTTTGTGGTTCCAAAGAAGGACGGGTCTTTCCGTCCTGTCCTGGACCTAAAACTGCTCAACAAACCCGTAAAGACCAGGCGGGTCCGGATGGAATCCCTCCGCTCCGTCATCGCCTCAATGTCCCAAGGAGATTTCCTTGCATCGATCGATATCAAAGATGCTTATCTCCACGTACCGATTGCTCCAGAGCATCAGCGCTTCCTGCGCTTCGCCATCGGAGACTAACACCTTCAGTTTGCGGCACTGCCGTTCGGCCTGGCGACAGCCCCACGGGTTTTCACCAAGGTCATGGCTACAGTAGTTGCGGTCCTCCACTCTCAGGGTCACTCGGTGATCCCTTACTTAGACGATCTGCTGGTCAAGGCACCCTCTCAAGAGGCATGCCAACACAGCCTCAACGCTACTCTGGAGACTCTCCAGAGTTTCGGGTGGATCATCAATTTTCCAAAGTCAAATCTGACACCGGTCCAATCGCTGACATATCTTGGCATGGAGTTTCATACCCTCTCAGCGATGGTGATGCTTCCGCTGAACAAACAGCGGTCACTGCAGACAGGGTTGCAATCTCTCCTTCAAGGTCAGTCACACCCCTTGAGGCGCCTCATGCACTTCCTGGGGAAGATGGTGGCAGCAATGGAGGCAGTCCCTTTTGCACAGTTTCACCTGCGTCCTCTTCAATGGGACATCCTACGCAAATGGGACAGGAAGCCGACGTCTCTCGACAGGAACGTCTCCCTCTCTCAGGCAACCAAAGCTTCCCTTCGGTGGTGGCTTCTTCCCACTTCTTTATCGAAGGGGAAATCCTTCCTACCCCCATCCTGGGCGGTGGTCACGACGGACGCGAGTCTGTCAGGGTGGGGAGCAGTCTTTCTCCACCACAGGGCTCAGGGTACGTGGACTCAGCAAGAGTCCTCACTTCAGATCAATGTTCTGGAGATAAGGGCAGTGTATCTTGCCCTAAAAGCGTTCCAGCAGTGGCTGGAAGGCAAGCAGATCCGAATTCAGTCGGACAACTCCACAGCGGTGGCTTACATCAACCACCAAGGCGGAACACGCAGTCGGCAAGCCTTCCAGGAAGTCCGGCGGATTTTGATGTGGGTGGAAGCCACGGCCTCCACCATCTCCGCAGTTCACATCCCGGGCGTGGAAAACTGGGAAGCAGACTTTCTCAGTCGCCAGGGCATGGACGCAGGGGAATGGTCCCTTCACCCGGACGTGTTTCAGGAGATCTGTTGCCGCTGGGGGATGCCGGACGTCGACCTAATGGCGTCCCGGCACAACAACAAGGTCACGGCATTCATGGCACGATCTCACGATCACAGAGCTCTGGCGGCAGACGCCTTAGTTCAGGATTGGTCGCAGTTTCAACTCCCTTATGTGTTTCCTCCTCTGGCACTGTTGCCCAGAGTGTTACGCAAGATCAGGGCCGACTGCCGCCGCGCCATCCTCGTCGCTCCAGACTGGCCGAGGAGGTCGTGGTACCCGGATCTGTGGCATCTCACGGTCGGCCAACCGTGGGCACTACCAGACCGACCAGACTTGCTGTCTCAAGGGCCGTTTTTCCATCTGAATTCTGCGGCCCTCAACCTGACTGTGTGGCCATTGAGTCCTGGATCCTAGCGTCTTCGGGATTATCTCAAGAGGTCATTGCCACTATGAGACAGGCTAGGAAACCAACGTCCGCCAAGATCTACCACAGGACGTGGAAAATTTTCCTGTCGTGGTGCTCTGCTCAGGGTATTTCTCCCTGGCCTTTTGCCTTGCCCACTTTTCTGTCCTTTCTTCAATCCGGATTGGAAAAGGGTTTGTCGCTCGGCTCCCTTAAGGGACAAGTCTCTGCGCTCTCTGTGTTTTTTCAGAAGCGCCTGACCAGACTTCCACAGGTACGCACGTTCCTGCAGGGGGTTTGTCACATCATCCCTCCTTACAAGCGTCCGTTAGAACCCTGGGATCTGAACAGGGTGCTGATGGTTCTTCAGAAACCACCGTTCGAGCCAATGAGGGATATTTCTCTCGCACGCCTTTCGCAGAAAGTGGTTTTCCTAGTAGCAGTCACTTCTCTTCGGAGAGTGTCTGAGCTAGCAGCGTTGTCATGCAAAGCCCCTTTCCTGGTGTTTCACCAGGACAAGGTGGTTCTGCGTCCGGTTCCGGAATTTCTCCCTAAGGTGGTATCCCCCTTTCATCTCAATCAGGATATCTCCTTACCCTCTTTTTGTCCTCATCCAGTTCACCAATGTGAAAAGGATTTGCACTTGTTAGATCTGGTGAGAGCACTCAGATTCTACATTTCTCGTACGGCGCCCCTGCGCCGCTCGGATGCACTCTTTGTCCTTGTCGCTGGCCAGCGTAAAGGGACACAAGCTTCCAAATCAACCCTGGCTGGGTGGATCAAGGAACCAATTCTCGAAGCTTATCGTTCCTCGGGGCTTCCGGTTCCCTCAGGGCTGAAGGCCCATTCTACCAGGGCCGTGGGAGTGTCCTGGGCCTTGCGGCGCCAGGCTACGGCTCAGCAGGTGTGTCAGGCAGCTACCTGGTCGAGCCTGCACACTTTCACGAAACACTATCAGGTGCATACCTATGCTTCGGCGGATGCCAGCTTAGGTAGGCGAGTCCTTCAGGCGGCGGTTGCCCACCTGTAGGACGGAGCCGTTACGGCTCTATTATGAGGTATTATTTACCCACCCAGGGACTGCTTTTGGACGTCCCAATTGTCTGGGTCTCCCAATGGAGCGACAAAGAAGAAGGGAATTTTGTTTACTTACCGTAAATTCCTTTTCTTCTAGCTCCAATTGGGAGACCCAGCACCCGCCCCTGTTTTTTTGTGTACACATGTTGTTCATGTTGAATGGTTTCAGTTCTCCGATATTCCTTCGGATTGAATTTACATTAAACCAGTTTATAATTTTTTCCTCCTTCTTGCTTTTGCACCAAAACTGAGGAGCCCGTGGGAGCACGGGGGGTGTATAGGCAGAAGGGGAGGGGCTTTACACTTTTAGTGTAATACTTTGTGTGGCCTCCGGAGGCATAGCTATACACCCCAATTGTCTGGGTCTCCCAATTGGAGCTAGAAGAAAAGGAATTTACGGTAAGTAAACAAAATTCCCTTCTTTCCTCAGTGTGATATAGTAATATATATATAGTAATATGGCCGCTCTTTTCCTCAGTGTGATATAGTAATATATATATAGTACTAGAAGGTGGCCCGATTCTACGCATCGGGTATTCTAGAATTTACGTATTGTGTAGTTCATGTATGATTTTTGTTTATATATATATATATGTTGTGTGTAGTTACCAAGTGTTTGTGTAGGCGCTGTACGTGTTCTGGGTGTTGTCTGGGTGTGACGGGGGTGAGAGCGGTGTTGTATGTGTGTTGCGTTGTTTGTGGAGCGCTGTGTGTCTGTAGCGTTGTGTGTTGCGCGGTTTGTGTTTGTGTGGTGTGTTTTGGGGGGAGGTATGTTTTGTGCAATGTGTGTATTGTGCGGTATGTGCGTATATTTGTGTGTGCCGCGGTGTTTGTGTGTTGGGTGTTGTGTGTGTGCAGCGTTGTCTGTGTGTGTAGGTGTCTGTGTAGGGCAGTTGTTTGTGGTTCCCAGTGTGTGTGTGTGTGTGTGTGTGTGTGGTGTGTTGTGCACTTCCCATTGTGCTCCATCCCCCATGCAGCGCACTCCCCATCGTGCTCCATCTCCCATGCTGCGCACTTCCTATCGTGCACCATCCGCCATGCTGCGCACTCCCAAAACGTGCACCATCCGCCATGCTGCGCACTCCGAAACGTGCACCATCCGCCATGCTGCGCACTCCCAAACGTGCACCATCCGCCATGCTGCGCACTCCCAAACGTGCTCCATCCGCCATGCTGCGCACTCCCAAACGTGCTCCATCCGCCATGCTTCGCACTCCCAAACGTGCTCCATCCGCCATGCTGCGCACTCCCAAACGTGCTCCATCCGCCATGCTGCGCACTCCCAAACGTGCTCCATCCGCCATGCTGCGCACTCCCAAACGTGCTCCATCCGCCATGCTGCGCACTCCCAAACGTGCTCCATCCGCCATGCTGCGCACTCCCAAACGTGCTCCATCCGCCATGCTGCGCACTCCCAAACGTGCTCCATCCGCCATGCTGCGCACTCCCAAACGTGCTCCATCCGCCATGCTGCGCACTCCCAAACGTGCTCCATCCGCCATGCTGCGCACTCCCAAACGTGCTCCATCCGCCATGCTGCGCACTCCCAAACGTGCTCCATCCGCCATGCTGCGCACTCCCAAACGTGCTCCATCCGCCATGCTGCGCACTCCCAAACGTGCTCCATCCGCCATGCTGCGCACTCCCAAACGTGCTCCATCCGCCATGCTGCGCACTCCCAAACGTGCTCCATCCGCCATGCTGCGCACTCCCAAACGTGCTCCATCCGCCATGCTGCGCACTCCCAAACGTGCTCCATCCGCCATGCTGCGCACTCCCAAACGTGCTCCATCCGCCATGCTGCGCACTCCCAAACGTGCTCCATCCGCCATGCTGCGCACTCCCAAACGTGCTCCATCCGCCATGCTGCGCACTCCCAAACGTGCTCCATCCGCCATGCTGCGCACTCCCAAACGTGCTCCATCCGCCATGCTGCGCACTCCCAAACGTGCTCCATCCGCCATGCTGCGCACTCCCAAACGTGCTCCATCCGCCATGCTGCGCACTCCCAAACGTGCTCCATCCGCCATGCTGCGCACTCCCAAACGTGCTCCATCCGCCATGCTGCGCACTCCCAAACGTGCTCCATTCCCCATGCTGCGCACTCCCAAACGTGCTCCATCCCCCATGCTACACCAGCATCAGCCCCTCTCTGTCCCCAGCCTCAGCCCCTCTCTGTCCCCAGCCTCAGCCCCTCTCTGTCCCCAGCCTCAGCCCCTCTCTGTCCCCAGCCTCAGCCCCTCGCATCCACTCACACACACCCGATCGCATCCACTCACACACACCCGATCGCATCCACTCACACACACCCGATCGCATCCACTCACAGACACTGACGATATCGCACATACGCGCTGATACTCACAACATCCGGACATACCACATGCCTCTGGCCATGTGATCCTCCGTCAGGTCCTGGAAGATCACAACAGCACAATATCGAGGCCGAGAAGCAAGCGATATCGCCGGATGCTGTGAGTATGTGGATGCGATGTGTGTGTGAGGTGTGTGTGAGGTGTGTGTGAGAGTGAGTGCGATCTGATGTGTGTGTGTATGCGTGTGTGTGTGCTGTTATGTTTGTGCGTGTGGAAGTCGCGCCGCTGCAGGACCTTGATTTACTGGTAACTATGCAAGCATGGTTACCCAGCGCAACACGTCCCCCGCTCGCACGGGAGCCCACACCAGCATACGGCGGCGGCGTACGCTGATGTGGGCTCCCGTTGGGGAGGGGGGAAAGGGGGGGGGGGGGGAGTACAGTACTCACCTGGGATTCGTGGCTCCGTGACCGTGTCAGTTCGGGCAATGCGGGGGGGGGGGGGGGGGGGGGCGAGAGCTAACGTCTATTGCGTGAGGGGGGCGGGGCGTGGCGTGGGCGAGTTGCCAATGCCTGCAGGGTGCCGGGGCGAGAGGTCAATCTGTGGGGGGGGCAGAGCCTGGGCGAGCGGCTGGCCAATCCGTGTGGGGGCGCAGCCGGGGCGAGAGGCCAATCCGTGTGGGGGGACGGGGCCATGGCGAACCCAGCGGCCAATCAGCTTTGTGTCACCGTAAGGACATGTCACGGTGACACTGTCACCGTGACACAATTTTGGAGCATGACAGACAGACAGACAGAATAAGGCAATTATATATATAGATAATGGCCGCCCCTTCTCCTCAGTGTGATATAGTAATATATATATAGTAATATGGCCGCGCTTCTCCTCAGTGTGATATAGTAATATATATATAGTAATATGGCCGCGCTTCTCCTCAGTGTGATATAGTAATATATATATATATATATATATATATATATATATATATATATATATATATATATATATATATATATATATATATATATATATATATATATATATATATATATATATATATATATATATATATATATATAGTAATATGGCCGCTCTTCTCCTCAGTGTGATATAGTAATATATCTATCTATATATATAATTGCCTTATTCTGTCTGTCTGTCTGTCATGCTCCGAAATTGTGTCCTTACGGTGACACAAAGCTGATTGGCCGCTGGGCTCGCCATGGCCCCGCCCCCCCACACGGATTGGCCTCTCGCCCCGGCTCTCTGCAGGCCCCGCCCCCCTCACGCAATGCATGCTCGCTCTGGCCCAACTGACAGGGAGCTCCGATTCCCAGGTGAGTACACACACACATCAGATCACACTCACTCTCACACTCACTCTCACACACACCTCACACATCACAACATCCTGGGATATCGCTTGCTTCTACACCGGCTCCGTCAGGATCCCGGCAGCGCCAGACATAACCTTGCGATGCTGGGATCTTGACGGAGGCCGTGAAAGCTGGTAACCATTATACACATCGGGTAACTAAGGTCCCTTAGTTACCCGATGTGTATCATAGTTACCAGTGTACACCGGCTCACACTCACTCTCACACACACCTCACACACACATCACATCGCATCCACACATCAAGGTCCTGCAGCTGCGGAACATACACACACATAACAGCACACACACACACACATACACACACACACACACACACACACACACACAAATCAGATCACACTCACACACACCTCACACATCACATCGCATCCAAATACTCACAACATCCTGGGATATCGCTTGCTTCTCGGCCTCGATACTGTGCTGTTGTGAGCTTCCAGGACCTGCCGGGGGATCACATGGCCAGAAGCATGTGATATCCCCGGATGTTGTGAGTATCAGCGCGTATGTGCAATATCGTCAGTATCTGTGTGTCTTTGTGTGTGAGTGTATGCGATCGGGTGTGTGTGAGTGTATGCGATCGGGTGTGTGTGAGTGTATGCGATCGGGTGTGTGTGAGTGTATGCGATCGGGTGGGTGTGAGTGTATGCGATCGGGTGTGTGTGAGTGGATGCGATCGGGTGGGTGTGTGTGGGTGTGTGTGAGTGTATGCGATCGGATCTGTGAGTGTCAGCAGAGGAGCACGGCGTGCTGGAGGAGGCTGAGAGGAGAGAGGCTGATCCTGGGGAAGGCTGGGATATGGAGGCTGGGGACAGAGAGGCTGATGCTGGGGACAGAGAGGCTGATGCTGGGGACAGAGAGGCTGATGCTGGGGACAGAGAGGCTGATGCTGGGGACAGAGAGGCTGATGCTGGGAGGAGAGAGGCTGATGCTGCAGGTAGAGAGGCTGATGCTGGCGCAGCATGGCGGATGGAGCACGTTTGGGAGTGCGCAGCATGGCGGATGGAGCACCTTTGGGAGTGCGCAGCATGGCGGATGGAGCACGTTTGGGAGTGCGCAGCATGGCGGATGGAGCACCTTTGGGAGTGCGCAGCATGGCGGATGGAGCACGTTTGGCAGTGCGCAGCATGGCGGATGGAGCACGTTTGGGAGTGCGCAGCATGGCGGATGGAGCACGTTTGGGAGTGCGCAGCATGGCGGATGGAGCACGTTTGGAAATGCGCAGCATGGCGGATGGAGCACGTTTGGGAGTGCGCAGCATGGGGGATGCAGCACGATGGGGAGTGCGGAGTATGGCGGATGGAGCACGTTTGGGAGTGCGCAGCATGGCGGATGGACCACGTTTGGGAGTGCGCAGCATGGCGGATGGAGCACGTTTGGGAGTGCGCAGCATGGGAGATGGAGCACGATGGGGAGTGCGCAGCATGGCGGATGGAGCACGTTTGGGAGTGCGCAGCATGGGGGATGGAGCACGATGGGGAGTGCGCAGCATGGCGGATGGAGCACGTTTGGGAGTGCGCAGCATGGCGGATGGAGCACGTTTGGGAGTGCACAGCATGGCGAATGGAGCACGTTTGGGAGTGCGCAGCATGGCGAATGGAGCACGTTTGGGAGTGCGCAGGATGGGAGATGGAGCACGATGGGGGGTGCGCAGCATAGGGGATGGAGCACGTTTGGGAGTGCGCAGCATGGGGGATGGAACACGTTTGGGAGTGCGCAGCATGGGGGATGCAGCACGATGGGGAGTGCGGAGTATGGCGGATGGAGCACGTTTGGGAGTGCGCAGCATGGCGGATGGACCACGTTTGGGAGTGCGCAGCATGGCTGATGGAGCACGTTTCGGAGTGCGCAGCATGGGAGATGGAGCACGATGGGGGGTGCGCAGAATAGGGGATAGAGCACGATGGGGAGTGCGCTGCATGGGGGATGGAGCACGATGGGGAGTGCGGAGTATGGCGGATGGAGCACGTTTGGGAGTGCTCAGCATGGCGGATGGAGCACGTTTGGGAGTGCGCAGCATGGCGGATGGAGCACGTTTGGGAGTGCGCAGCATGGGAGATGGAGCACGATGGGGAGTGCGCAGCATGGCGGATGGAGCACGTTTGGGAGTGCGCAGCATGGGGGATGGAGCACGATAGGGAGTGCGCAGCATGGCGGATGTAGCACGTTTGGGAGTGCGCAGCATGGCGGATGGAGCACGTTTGGGAGTGCACAGCATGGCGAATGGAGCACGTTTGGGAGTGCGCAGCATGGCGAATGGAGCACGTTTGGGAGTGCGCAGGATGGGAGATGGAGCACGATGGGGGGTGCGCAGCATAGGGGATGGAGCACGTTTGGGAGTGCGCAGCATGGCGGATGGAGCACGTTTGGGAGTGCGCAGCATGGGGGATGCAGCACGATGGGGAGTGCGGAGTATGGCGGATGGAGCACGTTTGGGAGTGCGCAGCATGGCGGATGGACCACGTTTGGGAGTGCGCAGCATGGCTGATGGAGCACGTTTCGGAGTGCGCAGCATGGGAGATGGAGCACGATGGGGGGTGCGCAGCATAGGGGATGGAGCACGATGGGGAGTGCGCTGCATGGGGGATGGAGCACGATGGGGAGTGCGGAGTATGGCGGATGGAGCACGTTTGGGAGTGCTCAGCATGGCGGATGGAGCACGTTTGGGAGTGCGCAGGATGGCGGATGGAGCACGTTTGGGAGTGCGCAGCATGGGAGATGGAGCACGATGGGGAGTGCGCAGCATGGCGGATGGAGCACGTTTGGGAGTGCGCAGCATGGGGGATGGAGCACGATAGGGAGTGCGCAGCATGGCGGATGGAGCACGTTTGGGAGTGCGCAGCATGGCGGATGGAGCACGTTTGGGAGTGCGCAGCATAGCGGATGGAGCACGTTTGGGAGTGCGCAGGATGGGAGATGGAGCACGATGGGGGGTGCGCAGCATACGGGATGGAGCACGATGGGGAGTGCGCTGCATGGGGGATGGAGCACGATGGGAAGTGCACACCTCCCCCCAACACACACACACACATACGCGCGTGCGCGCACTGCACAACACACCACACCACACACACACACTGGGAACCACAAACAACTGCCCTACACAGACACCCACACACACAGACAACGCTGCACACACAAATATATGCACATACCGCACAACACGCACATTGCACAAAACATACCTCCCCCCAAAACACACCACACACACACAAACCGCGCAACACACACACAACGCTACAGACACACAGCGCTCCACAAACAACGCAACACACAAACAACACCGCTCTCACCCCCCATCACACCCAGACAACACCCAGAACATGTACAGCGCCTACACAAACACTTGGTAACTACACACAACAACATCTATATATATATATATATATATATATATATATATATATATATATATATATATATATATATATATATATATATATATATATATATATATATATATATATATATATATATATATATATATATATATATATATATAGATAGATATAGATATAGATATAGATATAGATAGAACAAAAATCATACATGAACTACACAATACGTAAATTCTAGAATACCCGATGCGTAGAATCGGGCCACCTTCTAGTATATATATAATTGCCTTATTCTGTCTGTCTGTCTGTCATGCTCCAAAATTGTGTCACCGTGACATGTCCTTACGGTGACACAAAGCTGATTGGCCGCTGGGCTCGCCATGGCCCCGCCCCCCCACACGGATTGGCCTTTCGCCCCGGCTCTCTGCAGGCCCCGCCCCCCTCACGCAATGCACGCTCGCTCTGGCCCAACTGACACGGAGCCCCGATTCCCAGGTGAGTACACACACACACATCAGATCACACTCACTCACACTCACTCTCACACACACCTCACACATCACAACATGCTGGGATATCGCTTGCTTCTACACCGGCTCCGTCAGGATCCCAGCAGCGCCACACATAACCTTGCGATGCTGGGATCTTCACGGAGGCCGTGAAAGCTGGTAACCATTATACACATCGGGTAACTAAGGTCCCTTAGTTACCCGATGTGTATCATAGTTACCAGTGTACACCGGCTCACACTCACTCTCATACACACCTCACACACATCACATCGCATCCACACATCAAGGTCCTGCAGCGGCGGAAAATACAGACACATAACAGCACACACATAACAGCACACACATACACACACACACAAATCAGATCACACTCACTCACACACACACATCACATCGCATCCACATACTCACAACATCCTGGGATATCGCTTGCTTCTCGGCGGCGATACTGTGCTGTTGTGATCTTCCAGGACCTGCCGGAGGATCACATGGCCAGAAGCATGTGATATCCCCGGATGTTGTGAGTATAAGCGCGTATCTGCGATATAGTCAGTGTCTGTGTGAGTGTATGCGATCGGGTGTGTGTGAGTGTATGCGATCGGGTGTGTGTGAGTGGATGCGATCGGGTGTGTGTGAGTGGATGCGATCGGGTGTGTGTGAGTGGATGCGATCGGGTGTGTGTGAGTGGATGCGATCGGGTGTGTGTGAGTGGATGCGATCGGGTGTGTGAGTGTCGGCAGAGGAGCACGGCGTGCTGGAGGAGGCTGGGAGCAGAGAGGCTGATCATGGGGAAGGCTGGGAGGAGAGAGGCTGATGCTGGGGGAGGCTGGGAGGGGGAGGCTGGGACGAGGGAGGCTGATGCTGGTGGAGGCTGATGCTTGGGGAGGCTGATGCTGGGGGAGGCTGGAAGGAGAGAGGCTAATGCTGGTGGAGGCTGATGCTTGGGGAGGCTGATGCTGGGGGAGACTGGGAGGGGAAGGCTGATGCTGAGGGAGGCTGGGAGGAAGGAGGCTGGGAGGAGAGAGGCTGATCCTGGGGAAGGCTGGGAACGGGAGGCTGATGCTGAGGGAGGCTGGAAGGAGAGAGGCTGATGCTGGGGGAGGCTGGAAGGAGAGAGGCTGATGCTGGTGGAGGCTGATGCTTGGGGAGGCTGATGCTGGGGGAGACTGGGAGCGGAAGGCTGATGCTGAGGGAGGCTGGGAGAGGGAGGCTGGGAGGAAGGAGGCTGGGAGGAGAGAGGCTGATCCTGGGGAAGGCTGGGAAGGGGAGGCTGATGCTGGGGGAGGCTGGAAGGAGAGAGGCTGGAAGGAGAGAGGCTGATGCTGGTGGAGGCTGATGCATGGGGAGGCTGATGCTGGGGGAGACTGGGAGCAGAAGGCTGATGCTGAGGGAGGCTGGGAGGAAGGAGGCTGGGAGGAAGGAGGCTGGGAGGAGAGAGGCTGATCCTGGGGAAGGCTGGGAAGGGGAGGCTGATGCTGAGAAAAGCTGGAAGGAGAGAGGCTGATGCTGGGGGAGGCTGGAAGGAGAGAGGCTGAGGCTGGGAGGAGAGAGGCTGATGCTGGGGAAGGCTGATGCTGAGGGAGGCTGGGAGGGGAAAGCTGATGCTGGGGAAGGCTGGGAGGACGGAGGCTGGGAGGAGAGAGGCTGATCCTGGGGAAGGCTGGGAGAGGGAGGCTGATGCTGGAGGAGGCTGGAAGGAGAGAGGCTGATGCTGGCGGAGGCTGATGCTGGGGAGGCTGGGAGAGGGAGGCTGATGCTGAGGGAGGCTGGGAGAGGTAGGCTGAGAGAAGAGAGGCTGATGCGCACACACACACACACACACACACACACACACACACACACGCGCACTGCACAACACACCACACACACACACACACACACACACACTGGGAACCACAAACAACTGCCCTACACAGACACCCACACACACAGACAACGCTGCACACACACAACACTGCACACACACAACACCCAACACACAAACACCGCGGCACACACAAATATACGCACATACCGCACAACACACACATTGCACAAAACATACCTCCCCCCAAAACACACCACACACACACAAACCGTGCAACACACACACAACGCTACAGACACACAGCGCTCCACAAACAACGCAACACACGCAACACACATACAACACCGCTCTCACCCCCGTCACACCCAGACAACACCCAGAACATGTACAGCGCCTACACAAACACTTGGTAACTACAGACAACAACATCTCTCTCTATATATATATCATACATGAACTATACAATACGTAAATTCTAGAATACCCGATGCGTAGAATCGGGCCACCTTCTAGTATAGTAATATGGCCGCTCTTCTCCTCAGTGTGATATAGTAATATATATATATATATAGTAATATGGCCGCTCTTCTCCTCAGTGTGATATATTAATATATATATAGTAATATGGCCGCTCTTCTCCTCAGTGTGATATAGTAATATATATAGTAATATGGCCGCTCTTCTCCTCAGTGTGATATAGTAATATATATAGTAATATGGCCGCTCTTCTCCTCAGTGTGATATAGTAATGTATATAGTAATATGGCCGCCCTTCTCCTCAGTGTGATATAGTAATATATTTATATAGAGTAATATGGCCGCGCTTCTCCTCAGTGTGATATAGTAATATATATATATATAGTAATATGGCCGCTCTTCTCCTCAGTGTGATATAGTAATATATATATAGTAATATGGCCGCTCTTTTCCTCAGTGTGATATAGTAATATATATATAGTAATATGGCTGCTCTTCTCCTCAGTGTGATATAGTAATATATATATAGTAATATGGCCGCTCTTTTCCTCAGTGTGATATAGTAATATATATAGTAATATGGCTGCTCTTCTCCTCAGTGTGATATAGTAATATATATATAGTAATATGGCTGCTCTTCTCCTCAGTGTGATATAGTAATATATATAGTAATATGGCCGCCCCTTCTCCTCAGTGTGATATAGTAATATATATATAGTAATATGGCCGCTCTTCTCCTCAGTGTTATATAGTATATATATATATATATATATATATATATATATATATATAGTAATATGGCCGCCCCTTCTCCTCAGTGTGATATAGTAATATATATATAGTAATATGGCTGCTCTTCTCCTCAGTGTGATATAGTAATATATATATAGTAATATGGCCGCTCTTTTCCTCAGTGTGATATAGTAATATATATAGTAATATGGCCGCTCTTCTCCTCAGTGTGATATAGTAATATATATATAGTAATATGGCCGCTCTTCTCCTCAGTGTGATATAGTAATATATATATAGTAATATGGCCGCCCTTCTCCTCAGTGTGATATAGTAATATATATATATATATATAGTAATATGGCCGCCCCTTCTCCTCAGTGTCATATAGTAATATATATATAGTAATATGGCCGCTCTTTTCCTCAGTGTGATATAGTAATATATATATATATATATATATAGTAATATGGCTGCTCTTCTCCTCAGTGTGATATAGTAATATATATATATATATATATATATATATATATATATAGTAATATGGCCGCTCTTCTCCTCAGTGTGATATAGTAATATATATAGTAATATGGCCGCTCTTCTCCTCAGTGTGATATAGTAATATATATATTTAGTAATATGGCCGCTCTTCTCCTCAGTGTGATATAGTAATATATAAATAGTAATATGGCCGCTCTTCTCCTCAGTGTGATATAGTAATATATATAGTAATATGGCCGCTCTTCTCCTCAGTGTGATATAGTAGTATATATAGTAATATGGCCGCTCTTCTCCTCAGTGTGATATAGTAATATATATATATAGTAATATGGCCGCTCTTCTCCTCAGTGTGATATAGTAATATATATATATAGTAATATGGCCGCTCTTCTCCTCAGTGTGATATAGTAGTATATATAGTAATATGGCCGCTCTTCTCCTCAGTGTGATATAGTAATATATATATATAGTAATATGGCCGCTCTTCTCCTCAGTGTGATATAGTAATATATATATATATATAGTAATATGGCCGCTCTTCTCCTCAGTGTGATATAGTAGTATATATAGTAATATGGCTGCTCTTCTCCTCAGTGTGATATAGTAATATATATATATATAGTAATATGGCCGCTCTTCTTCTCAGTGTGATATAGTAATATATATATATATATAATATATATATATATATATATATATATATATATATATATATATATATATATAGTAATATGGCCGCTCTTCTCCTCAGTGTGATATAGTAATATATATAGTAATATGGCTGCCCTTCTCCTCAGTGTGATATAGTAATATATATATAGTAATATGGCCGCTCTTCTCCTCAGTGTGATATAGTAATATATATATAGTAATATGGCCGCTCTTCTCCTCAGTGTGATATAGTAATATATATATAGTAATATGGCTGCTCTTCTCCTCAGTGTGATATAGTAATATATATATAGTAATATGGCCGCTCTTCTCCTCAGTGTGATATAGTAATATATATATATATATATATATATATATATATATATATATATATATAGTAATATGGCCGCTCTTCTCCTCAGTGTGATATAGTAATATATATATATATATATAGTAATATGGCCGCTCTTCTCCTCAGTGTGATATAGTAATATATATATATATATATATATATATATATATATATAGTAATATGGCCGCTCTTCTCCTCAGTGTGATATAGTAATATATATATATATATAGTAATATGGCCGCTCTTCTCCTCAGTGTGATATAGTAATATATATATATATATATATATATATATATATATATATATATATATATATATAGTAATATGGCCGCTCTTCTCCTCAGTGTTATATAGTAATATATATATATATATATATATATATATATATATATATATATATATATATATATATATATATAGTAATATGGCCGCCCCTTCTCCTCAGTGTGATATAGTAATATATATATAGTAATATGGCTGCTCTTCTCCTCAGTGTGATATAGTAATATATATATAGTAATATGGCCGCTCTTTTCCTCAGTGTGATATAGTAATATATATAGTAATATGGCCGCTCTTCTCCTCAGTGTGATATAGTAATATATATATATATAGTAATATGGCCGCTCTTCTCCTCAGTGTGATATAGTAATATATATAGTAATATGGCTGCTCTTCTCCTCAGTGTGATATAGTAATATATATATAGTAATATGGCCGCTCTTCTCCTCAGTGTGATATAGTAATATATATATAGTAATATGGCCGCCCTTCTCCTCAGTGTGATATAGTAATATATATATATATAGTAATATGGCCGCCCCTTCTCCTCAGTGTCATATAGTAATATATATATAGTAATATGGCCGCTCTTTTCCTCAGTGTGATATAGTAATATATATATATATATATATATAGTAATATGGCTGCTCTTCTCCTCAGTGTGATATAGTAATATATATATATATATATAGTAATATGGCCGCTCTTCTCCTCAGTGTGATATAGTAATATATATAGTAATATGGCCGCTCTTCTCCTCAGTGTGATATAGTAATATATATATATAGTAATATGGCCGCTCTTCTCCTCAGTGTGATATAGTAATATATATATAGTAATATGGCCGCTCTTCTCCTCAGTGTGATATAGTAATATATATAGTAATATGGCCGCTCTTCTCCTCAGTGTGATATAGTAGTATATATAGTAATATGGCCGCTCTTCTCCTCAGTGTGATATAGTAATATATATATATAGTAATATGGCCGCTCTTCTCCTCAGTGTGATATAGTAATATATATATATAGTAATATGGCCGCTCTTCTCCTCAGTGTGATATAGTAGTATATATAGTAATATGGCCGCTCTTCTCCTCAGTGTGATATAGTAATATATATATATAGTAATATGGCCGCTCTTCTCCTCAGTGTGATATAGTAATATATATATATATATATATAGTAATATGGCCGCTCTTCTCCTCAGTGTGATATAGTAGTATATATAGTAATATGGCCGCTCTTCTCCTCAGTGTGATATAGTAATATATATATATAGTAATATGGCCGCTCTTCTTCTCAGTGTGATATAGTAATATATATATATATATATATATATATATATATATATATATAGTAATATGGCCGCTCTTCTCCTCAGTGTGATATAGTAATATATATAGTAATATGGCTGCCCTTCTCCTCAGTGTGATATAGTAATATATATATAGTAATATGGCCGCTCTTCTCCTCAGTGTGATATAGTAATATATATATATAGTAATATGGCCGCTCTTCTCCTCAGTGTGATATAGTAATATATATATAGTAATATGGCTGCTCTTCTCCTCAGTGTGATATAGTAATATATATATAGTAATATGGCCGCTCTTCTCCTCAGTGTGATATAGTAATATATATATATATATATATATATATATATATATATATATATATATATATATATAGTAATATGGCCGCTCTTCTCCTCAGTGTGATATAGTAATATATATATATATATAGTAATATGGCCGCTCTTCTCCTCAGTGTGATATAGTAATATATATAGTAATATGGCTGCTCTTCTCCTCAGTGTGATATAGTAATATATATATAGTAATATGGCCGCTCTTCTCCTCAGTGTGATATAGTAATATATATATATATATATATATATATAGTAATATGGCCGCTCTTCTCCTCAGTGTGATACAGTAATATATATATAGTAATATGGCCGCTCTTCTCCTCAGTGTGATATAGTAATATATATATAGTAATATGGCCGCTCTTCTCCTCAGTGTGATATAGTAATATATATAGTAATATGGCTGCTCTTCTCCTCAGTGTGATATAGTAATATATATAGTAATATGGCCGCTCTTCTCCTCAGTGTGATATAGTAATATATATAGTAATATGGCCGCTCTTCTCCTCAGTGTGATATAGTAATATATATAGTAATATGGCCGCTCTTCTCCTCAGTGTGATATAGTAATATATATAGTAATATGGCCGCTCTTCTCCTCAGTGTGATATAGTAATATATATAGTAATATGGCTGCTCTTCTCCTCAGTGTGATATAGTAATATATATATAGTAATATGGCCGCTCTTCTCCTCAGTGTGATATAGTAATATATATATAGTAATATGGCCGCCCTTCTCCTCAGTGTGATATAGTAATATATATATATATATATATATAGTAATATGGCCGCCCCTTCTCCTCAGTGTCATATAGTAATATATATATAGTAATATGGCCGCTCTTTTCCTCAGTGTGATATAGTAATATGTATAGTAATATGGCTGCTCTTCTCCTCAGTGTGATATAGTAATATATATAGTAATATGGCTGCTCTTCTCCTCAGTGTGATATAGTAATATATATAGTAATATGGCCGCCCTTCTCCTCAGTGTGATATAGTAATATATATATAGTAATATGGCCGCTCTTCTCCTCAGTGTGATATAGTAATATATATAGTAATATGGCTGCTCTTCTCCTCAGTGTGATATAGTAATATATATAGTAATATGGCTGCTCTTCTCCTCAGTGTGATATAGTAATATATATATAGTAATATGGCCGCTCTTCTCCTCAGTGTGATATAGTAATATATATATATAGTAATATGGCCGCTCTTCTCCTCAGTGTGATATAGTAATATGTATAGTAATATGGCCGCTCTTCTCCTCAGTGTGATATAGTAATATGTATAGTAATATGGCCGCTCTTCTCCTCAGTGTGATATAGTAATATATATAGTAATATGGCTGCTCTTCTCCTCAGTGTGATATAGTAATATATATATAGTAATATGGCCGCTCTTCTCCTCAGTGTGATATAGTAATATATATATAGTAATATGGCCGCCCTTCTCCTCAGTGTGATATAGTAATATATATATATATATATAGTAATATGGCCGCCCCTTCTCCTCAGTGTCATATAGTAATATATATATAGTAATATGGCCGCTCTTTTCCTCAGTGTGATATAGTAATATATATATATATATAGTAATATGGCTGCTCTTCTCCTCAGTGTGATATAGTAATATATATAGTAATATGGCCGCCCTTCTCCTCAGTGTGATATAGTAATATATATATAGTAATATGGCCGCTCTTCTCCTCAGTGTGATATAGTAATATATATATAGTAATATGGCTGCTCTTCTCCTCAGTGTGATATAGTAATATATATATAGTAATATGGCCGCTCTTCTCCTCAGTGTGATATAGTAATATATATATATAGTAATATGGCCGCTCTTCTCCTCAGTGTGATATAGTAATATATATAGTAATATGGCCACTCTTCTCCTCAGTGTGATATAGTAATATGTATAGTAATATGGCCGCTCTTCTCCTCAGTGTGATATAGTAATATATATAGTAATATGGCCGCTCTTCTCCTCAGTGTGATATAGTAATATATATAGTAATATGGCCGCTCTTCTCCTCAGTGTGATATAGTAATATATATAGTAATATGGCTGCTCTTCTCCTCAGTGTGATATAGTAATATATATATAGTAATATGGCCGCTCTTCTCCTCAGTGTGATATAGTAATATATATATATAGTAATATGGCCGCTCTTCTCCTCAGTGTGATATAGTAATATATATATATAGTATTATGGCCGCTCTTCTCCTCAGTGTGATATAGTAATATGTATAGTAATATGGCCGCTCTTCTCCTCAGTGTGATATAGTAATATATATAGTAATATGGCCGCTCTTCTCCTCAGTGTGATATAGTAATATATATAGTAATATGGCCGCTCTTCTCCTCAGTGTGATATAGTAATATATATAGTAATATGGCTGCTCTTCTCCTCAGTGTGATATAGTAATATATATATAGTAATATGGCCGCTCTTCTCCTCAGTGTGATATAGTAATATATATAGTAATATGGCCGCTCTTCTCCTCAGTGTGATATAGTAATATATATAGTAATATGGCCGCCCTTCTCCTCAGTGTGATATAGTAATATATATATAGTAATATGGCTGCTCTTCTCCTCAGTGTGATATAGTAATATATATAGTAATATGGCCGCTCTTCTCCTCAGTGTGATATAGTAATATATATAGTAATATGGCCGCCCTTCTCCTCAGTGTGATATAGTAATATATATATAGTAATATGGCCGCTCTTCTCCTCAGTGTGATATAGTAATATATATAGTAATATGGCTGCTCTTCTCCTCAGTGTGATATAGTAATATATATAGTAATATGGCCGCTCTTCTCCTCAGTGTGATATAGTAATATATATAGTAATATGGCCGCTCTTCTCCTCAGTGTGATATAGTAATATATATATAGTAATATGGCCGCTCTTCTCCTCAGTGTGATATAGTAATATATATAGTAATATGGCCGCTCTTCTCCTCAGTGTGATATAGTAATATATATATAGTAATATGGCCGCTCTTCTCCTCAGTGTGATATAGTAATATGTATAGTAATATGGCTGCTCTTCTCCTCAGTGTGATATAGTAATATGTATAGTAATATGGCCGCTCTTCTCAGTGTGATATAGTAATATACAGTGCCTACAAGTAGTATTCAACCCCCTGCAGATTTAGCAGGTTTGATAAGATGCAAATAAGTTAGAGCCTGCAAACTTCAAACAAGAGCAGGATTTATTAACAGATGCATAAATCTTACAAACCAACAAGTTATGTTGCTCAGTTAAATTTTAATAAATTTTCAACATAAAAGTGTGGGTCAATTATTATTCAACCCCTAGG
This sequence comes from Anomaloglossus baeobatrachus, assembly GCF_048569485.1. Taxonomy (NCBI): domain Eukaryota; kingdom Metazoa; phylum Chordata; class Amphibia; order Anura; family Aromobatidae; genus Anomaloglossus; species Anomaloglossus baeobatrachus. The sequence continues at coordinate 14,637,651 of NC_134361.1, forward strand.
TTTAATATTTTGTGGAATAACCCTTGTTTGCAATTACAGCTAATAATCGTCTGTTATAAGACCTGATCAGGCCGGCACAGGTCTCTGGAGATATCTTGGCCCACTCCTCCATGCAGATCTTCTCCAAGTTATCTAGGTTCTTTGGGTGTCTCATGTGGACTTTAATCTTGAGCTCCTTCCACAAGTTTTCAATTGGGTTAAGGTCAGGAGACTGACTAGGCCACTGCAACACCTTGATTTTTTCCCTCTTGAACCAGGCCTTGGTTTTCTTGGCTGTGTGCTTTGGGTCGTTGTCTTGTTGGAAGATGAAATGACGACCCATCTTAAGATCCTTGATGGAGGAGCGGAGGTTCTTGGCCAAAATCTCCAGGTAGGCCGTGCTATCCATCTTCCCATGGATGCGGACCAGATGGCCAGGCACCTTGGCTGAGAAACAGCCCCACAGCATGATGCTACCACCACCATGCTTGACTGTAGGGATGGTATTCTTTGGGTCGTATGCAGTGCCATCCAGTCTCCAAATGTCACGTGTGTGGTTGCCACCAAAGATCTCGATCTTGGTCTCATCAGACCAGAAAACCTTGAACCAGTCTGTCTCAGAATCCTCCAAGTGATCATGAGCAAACTGTAGACGAGCCTTGACATGACGCTTTGAAAGTAAAGGTACCTTACGGGCTCGTCTGGAACGGAGACCATTGCGGTGGAGTACGCTACTTATGGTATTGACTGAAACCAATGTCCCCACTGCCATGAGATCTTCCCGGAGCTCCTTCCTTGTTGTCCTTGGGTTAGCCTTGACTCTTCGGACAAGCCTTGCCTCGGCACGGGGGGAAACTTTCAAAGGCTGTCCAGGCCGTGGAAGGCTAACAGTAGTTCCATAAGCCTTCCACTTCCGGATGATGCTCCCAACAGTGGAGACAGGTAGGCCCAACTCCTTGGAAAGGGTTTTGTACCCCTTGCCAGCCTTGTGACCCTCCACGATCTTGTCTCTGATGGCCTTGGAATGCTCCTTTTGTCTTTCCCATGTTGACCAAGTATGAGTGCTGTTCACAAGTTTGGGGAGGGTGTTAATTAGTCAGAAAAGGCTGGAAAAAGAGATAATTAATCCAAACATGTGAAGCTCATTGTTCTTTGTGCCTGAAATACTTCTTAATACTTTAGGGGAACCAAACAGAATTCTGGTGGTTTGAGGGGTTGAATAATAAATGACCCTCTGAATAAACTTTTCACAATTTAAAAAAAATATAAAAAAAGAAATAACATTCTTTTTTGCTGCATTTCACACTTCCAGGCTGATCTACAGTCCAAATGTCACAATGCCAAGTTATTCCGAATGTGTAAACCTGCTAAATCTGCAGGGGGTTGAAGACTACTTGTAGGCACTGTATATATAGTAATATGGCCACTCTTCTCCTCAGTGTGATATAGTTATATATATATATATATATATATATATATATATATATATATATATATATATATATATATATATATATATCTCCATGTTAGATCAACCACAAGTTCTTATTAGGGTTTAGGTCCAGAGAGGACGGGACCCGGTCATTATTCTCCAATCTTTACGGCCTTTCCGGGCCCCGAGAAGTGGAGACCCCAATCCTGTGATGGAGCATCGTCCTGCAGAACAATTCGGGGTTTCTGGAGAGACGAGGACTTGTTCCTTCTCCACTGCCCGAAGAAAGTGTCTTCTGATCCCAGGCAGGAGTTTGGGAGGTGATTCTTATCCATCTTCAACCCGAAAAGATCCAACTAGCTCCTCTGTAATAATAGCAGTCCATGGCAAGACCCAACCTCCACTGTGCTGTGGTACGAGGAGCAGTGGAGGTCATCACCCGGTACTGATCCAGACGTGGCCCATCCTTCTGTTTTGTTTGGATTCACTCTCATCTCATTAGATATTTTTTGCCCAGTCCTGATGTTTCCACTTTTGTGTCTTGCTCAGTGGTGGTCGGGCTAACATCCGTACTGCTGAGAATTGTGTACATGGCACAGATACTGCAGACAGGATCACACATGATAGGATCAGATACAATGTAACATGATTGGATCAGATACAATGTAACATGATAGGATCAGATACAATGTAACATGATTGGATCAGATACAGTGTAACATGATTGGATCAGATACAGTGTAACATGATAGGATCAGATACAATATAACATGATTGGATCAGATGCAGTGTAACATGATAGGATCACATACAGCTGCTGACTGACGCTTTCTTCTGTGTTGAGTTTTTTTTGCTGCAGTATTTTTTGGATGTTAAGAATCTGATCCATCGAGCTCTACCTTGCATTCGGGGGGGTTTCTTGTCCCCTGAACATTTTTGTCCAGTCCATAATGATCTCTTCTTTCTAGAGATGCTATGTAATCTCTCTACTCTGGGCACTGCTGGATGTCAGGAATGTTAGAGCAAAACAAGAACCACAAAAACTGCAAAACTGAGAAAAGTGATTGAGCGTCCAAAATGGTGGCCGCGGTGCCCCCCCTCCCTCCCCCAGCTTCTCTGTTATTGAAAAAGAATGATTCCTGCAATAATTGTTTCCATCTAATAGGAGATCACATCCCAGATGACAGAAAACAGAAAATATGAAACAATGTAACGCCGCAGCAGTCACAATGTATCCTGGAATTTCACTAATCTCTGTGTTTACATTTTGCCGATAATAAACAACGACCTCGCTTATCTCAGACAGAAAAACTGCAGGAGCCAAATACTAATTAAGAACCCGCTGCAGAAAAGTATTCAGGATTTTATCAACTAAGTGTAATGTGTCCACCTCTCATCTGCTGGAAAAAGAGCGACATTATCAGTATCGCCCCCTACTGACATATAAGCACCAACCAGAGAGAAAGTGGCAACTGCTCAAGGCAATGATATAACTACTATAATACTGCTCCTACAGTTAGGTCCAGAAATATTTGGACAGTGACACAAGTTTTGTTATTTTAGCTGTTTACAAAAACATGTTCAGAAATACAATTATATATATAATATGGGCTGAAAGTGCACACTCCCAGCTGCAATATGAGAGTTTTCACATCCAAATCGGAGAAAGGGTTTAGGAATCATAGCTCTGTAGTGCATAGCCTCCTCTTTTTCAAGGGACCAAAAGTAATTGGACAAGGGACTCTAAGGGCTGCAATTAACTCTGAAGGCGTCTCCCTCGTTAACCTGTAATCAATGAAGTAGTTAAAAGGTCTGGGGTTGATTACAGGTGTGTGGTTTTGCATTTGGAAGCTGTTGCTGTGACCAGACAACATGCGGTCTAAGGAACTCTCAATTGAGGTGAAGCAGAACATCCTGAGGCTGAAAAAAAAGAAAAAATCCATCAGAGAGATAGCAGACATGCTTGGAGTAGCAAAATCAACAGTCGGGTACATTCTGAGAAAAAAGGAATTGACTGGTGAGCTTGGGAACTCAAAAAGGCCTGGGCGTCCACGGATGACAACAGTGGTGGATGATCGCCGCATGCTTTCTTTGGTGAAGAAGAACCCGTTCACAACATCAACTGAAGTCCAGAACACTCTCAGTGAAGTAGGTGTATCTGTCTCTAAGTCAACGGTAAAGAGAAGACTCCATGAAAGTAAATACAAAGGGTTCACATCTAGATGCAAGCCATTCATCAATTCCAAAAATAGACAGGCCAGAGTTAAATTTGCTGAAAAACGCCTCATGAAGCCAGCTCAGTTCTGGAAAAGTATTCTATGGACAGATGAGACAAAGATCAACCTGTACCAGAATGATGGGAAGAAAAAAGTTTGGAGAAGAAAGGGAACGGCACATGATCCAAGGCACACCACATCCTCTGTAAAACATGGTGGAGGCAACGTGATGGCATGGGCATGCATGGCTTTCAATGGTACTGGGTCACTTGTGTTTATTGATGACATAGCAGCAGACAAGAGTAGCCGGATGAATTCTGAACTGTACCAGGATATACTTTCAGCCCAGATTCAGCCAAATGCCGCAAAGTTGATCGGACGGCGCTTCATAGTACAGATGGACAATGACCCCAAGCATACAGCCAAAGCTACCCAGCAGTTCATGAGTGCAAAAAAGTGGAACCTTCTGCAATGGCCAAGTCAATCACCAGATCTTAACCCAATTGAGCATGCATTTCACTTGCTCAAATCCAGACTTAAGACGGAAAGACCCACAAACAAGCAAGACCTGAAGGCTGCGGCTGTAAAGTCCTGGCAAAGCATTAAGAAGGAGGAAACCCAGCGTTTGGTGATGTCCATGGGTTCCAGACTTAAGGCAGTGATTGCCTCCAAAGGATTCGCAACAAAATATTGAAAATAAAAATATTTTGTTTGGGTTTGGTTTATTTGTCCAATTACTTTTGACCTCCTAAAATGTGGAGTGTTTGTAAAGAAATGTGACAATTCCTACAATTTCTATCAGATATTTTTTTTCAATCCTTCAAATTAAACGTTACAATCTGCACTTGAATTCTGTTGTCGAGATTTCATTTCAAATCCAATGTGGTGGCATGCAGAGCCCAACTCGCCAAAATTGTGTCACTGTCCAAAGATTTCTGGACCTAACTGTATGTACAAGAATATAACTACTATAATACTGCTCCTATGTACAAGAATATAACTGCTATAATACTGCGCCTATGTACAAGAATATAGCTATTATAATACTGCCCCTATATACAAGAATATAACTGCTATAATACTGCCCCTATGTACAAGAATATAACTACTATAATACTGCCTCTATGTACAAGAATATAACTACTATAATACTGCCCCTATGTACAAGAATATAACTACTATAATACTGCCCCCTATGTACAAGAATATAACTACTATAATACTGCCCCTATGTACAAGAATATAACTACTATAATACTGCCCCTATGTACAAGAATATAACTACTATAATACTGCCCCCTATGTAAAAGAATATAACTACTATAATACTGCTCCATATTTATAACGGTATGTCTTCGTAATTGCTCACGGCATCTTGTGATGATCTGTAGTTCTGTGTTTTGAATACTTTGCGGTTGATCCTATTTTTCCTCTATTTTCAGGAGATCCAGACTTATCCCCATGAGACCGTGCGCAGATATATAGTGCAGAATCCGGAGCAGGTGAGTGGCTGCATTATTTACGGCAGTGATGGGAGGTGTCGCTGTGTACAGGGAGCTCGTGTCCTATAATAATGGTTTCGATAAAACGTAATACATTTACTGATGGATATTAATCATCTGTCGCTGCATTCGATGGTGGATTTGATAGAAACGTTCTGGAAGGTCTCAGCAGACGCTGCGGTTCTGGAAGGTCTCAGCAGACGCTGCGGTTCTGTAAGGTCTCAGCAGACGCTGCGGTTCTGGAAGGTCTCGGCAGACGCTGCGGTTCTGGAAGGTCTCAGCAGACGCTGCGGTTCTGGAAGGTCTCAGCAGACGCTGCGGTTCTGGAAGGTCTCAGCAGATGCTGCGGTTCTGGAAGGTCTCAGCAGACGCTGCGGTTCTGGAAGGTTTCAGCAGACGCTGCGGTTCTGGAGCGGACCGGTTCTGACTCTGCTACTTTCATCATTTCTTTATAAACACATGGACGTTATGCATCGTCATCAATGATCGGTTCTGTTGCCAGTGACGTACGTGCGATACAGCACAGAAAGTGTTAAAGTGACGTCTGATGACGGCTCCGTACAGGTGTAATGATATAACCTGTGTCCGGTATCAGCTCCCTGCAGTCAGTGACACAACCCCCCACTGTGTGTCATCACTGAGGACTGACATCAGTCCCATGTAAATCTGCTGTCTCACTACTGCCACCTACTGGAGGTGTCTGTCCTCTCCTTCATTGTCTGTCTGTAGCTATGTACCATTGCTGCGCCATCTGCAGGCGGCTGTTTCGGGTTCTTGCGCTAGTATTAGATATGTCTTGTACCCACGATGAGGATATTTTATAGCTTTCTTTTTCTTATTATGATTTCTTTAGAATTACGTATCAGGAGTGAACTACATCCCGTCCAATAATGTCATCTATGAGAAAACCATCCGCAGAGTGGAGAAGGCGAACCCGGAGGTGAGTGACGGAGCGGAGGCCGGGGACCACGCGTTCCGGGCTTCAGTCCTAATGTCATCAAAGAAAGCGTCATCCTTCACATCATTAAATGTTTACCGCGCTCCTCGACTTGGATACATTACACCGGGGGATACATGAAGTACAATGTTTCCTGCCTCAGGTATTGGGCTTGATTTTCGGTATTTTCCATCCTTTGAATCAGAATATTTTGGTCATTTTTTGTAGCTATTTTTTAGACTTTGTCCAGTTGCCACATATGAATTTGGGATTGTTCCTGGACAGCGGCATTAATGATAGAATCACTGATCGTCTGTACGGGAGTGACACATACTGGAAAACTTATTACCTGCAATGTGTATATAAATAAGTATTAGGATACAGTATAAAGCGCTGATGACAATGGGCAGAGTACAATATCCACCAAGTGAATGGCGGCCGTTCATGACAGATCTCAGTGGAGCTGAAAATGTGATTTATACAATGGAGCAACCCCAACAGGTCACTCGCCTAAGATAACTGAAGAGCTAAACACAATGACTCCGTCCCTGCAGAAACTATCACACCCCCATCACCAGGGGCCGAGCTGTGTGGACCTAACGATGGTGGATATTGTCCTGGGACAGTGAATACACAAAGTATTCCTGTGTTATCTGTCTCTGGGGTAATATATCAAAAAATGAGCCCTGAATGAGAACAGCGGCCTCCAAGAGAACACATGGCATTAGGAGGAAACTATGTAACTGCAGAACTATTGGTGACAGGAATAAGATCATTTTACCACCAGTGCACATTGAATAAAACAGATTATAAAGGCTCTAAACAAAGAGGGAAGATGCATTGACTATATAGATCGGTAGAAAATTTCCAGCTCTTACCATGGAGAAGCTAAAGGCTGGTATTTTTGACAGTCTTCAAATCACAGGACTCCTAAAAGATCCACACTTCAAAGATTCATTGAACAATGCTTATGCAGACACATGGTCTCCTTTTACTATGTTAGTACATGAGGCAGATGCATGGTCTCCTTTCACTATGGTTGTACATGAGGCAGATGCACGGTCTCCTTTCACTCTGGTTGTATATGAGGCAGATGCAGGGTCTCCTTTCACTCTGGTTGTATATGAGGCAGATGCAGGGTCTTCTTTCACTATGGTTGTACATGAGGCAGATGCATGGTCTCCTTTCACTATGTTAGTACATGAGACAGATGCATGGTCTCCTTTCACTCTGGTTGTATATGAGGCAGATGCAGAGTCTCCTTTCACTATGTTAGTACATGAGGAAGATGCATGGTCTCCTTTCACTATGGTTGTACATGAGGAAGATGCATGGTCTCCTTTCACTATGGTTGTACATGAGGAAGATGCAAGGTCTCCTTTCACTATGGTTGTACATGAGGAAGATGCACGGTCTCCTTTCACTATGGTTGTACATGAGGAAGATGCACGGTCTCCTTTCACTATGGTTGTACATGAGGAAGATGCACGGTCTCCTTTCACTATGGTTGTACATGAGGAAGATGCTCGGTCTCCTTTCACTATGGTTGTACATGAGGAAGATGCTCGGTCTCCTTTCACTATGGTTGTACATGAGGCAGATGCACGGTCTCCTTTCATTATGGTTGTACATGAGGAAGATGCTCGGTCTCCTTTCACTATGTTAGTACATGAGGAAGATGCTCGGTCTCCTTTCACTATGGTTCTACATGAGGAAGATGCTCGGTCTTCTTTCACTATGGTTGTACATGAGGCAGATGCACGGTCTCCTTTCACTATGGTTGTACATGAGGAAGATGCTCGGTCTCCTTTCACTATGGTTGTACATGAGGAAGATGCTCGGTCTCCTTTCACTATGGTTGTACATGAGGAAGATGCACGGTCTCTTTTCACTATGGTTGTACATGAGGAAGATGTACGGTCTCCTTTCACTATGGTTGTACATGAGGAAGATGCAAGGTATCCTTTCACTATGGTTGTACATGAGGAAGATGCAAGGTATCCTTTCACTATGGTTGTACATGAGGAAGATGCAAGGTCTCCTTTCACTATGGTTGTACATGAGGAAGATGCACGGTCTCCTTTCACTATGGTTGTACATGAGGAAGATGCAAGGTCTCCTTTCACTATGGTTGTACATGAGGAAGATGCATGGTCTCCTTTCACTATGGTTGTACATGAGGAAGATGCTCGGTCTCCTTTCACTATGGTTGTACATGAGGAAGATGCTCGCTCTCCTTTCACTATGGTTGTACATGAGGAAGATGCATGGTCTCCTTTCACTATGGTTGTACATGAGGAAGATGCTCGGTCTCCTTTCACTATGGTTGTACATGAGGAAGATGCTCGCTCTCCTTTCACTATGGTTGTACATGAGGAAGATGCATGGTCTCCTTTCACTATGGTTGTACATGAGGAAGATGCAAGGTCTCCTTTCACTATGGTTGTACATGAGGAAGATGCAAGGTCTCCTTTCACTATGGTTGTACATGAGGAAGATGCACGGTCTCCTTTCACTATGGTTGTACATGAGGAAGATGCACGGTCTCCTTTCACTATGGTTGTACATGAGAAAGATGCAAGGTCTCCTTTCACTATGGTTGTACATGAGGAAGATGCTCGGTCTACTTTCACTATGGTTGTACATGAGGCAGATGCACGGTCTCCTTTCACTATGTTAGTAAAAACAAATAAGGTTAGGCTGTTCTTTTATTTTCCTTGTCCTGATGAAGAAGGCGGACATGCCTTTGAAAAGCGTTGACCTTTGGAAATAAAGAAAATACATTTTTTTACAACTTTGTGATATTGTGGTTTTTAGCGCAGCATCAAACCCGATTCTTTTATCTTATTTGTTTTTTCTCCACGGCTATATCGGGGCTGCAGCTTACCGCATTTTTTACATTCATTTGTTTCTGCTTTTCCAGGAGTTGTGCCTGTCACAACCATAGCAGGTGAGTACCTGTCCTGTTGTTATATCTCCATTTATCATCGGATAAGACCCTATGTGCGCTTTTTTACACAGTTCTCTCTGACGTTCACTATGTTAGTACATGAGGCAGATGCACGGTCTCCTTTCACTATGGTTGTATATGAGGCAGATACACGGTCTCCTTTCACTATGGTTGTACATGAGGCAGATGCACAGTCTCCTTTCACTATGGTTGTACATGAGGAAGATGCATGGTCTCCTTTCACTATGGTTGTACATGAGGCAGATGCACGGTCTCCTTTCACTCTGGTTGTATATGAGGCAGATACACGGTCTCCTTTCACTATGGTTGTACATGAGGCAGATGCACAGTCTCCTTTCACTATGGTTGTACATGAGGCAGATGCATAGTCTCCTTTCACTATGGTTGTACATGAGGCAGATGCATGGTCTCCTTTCACTCTGGTTGTATATGAGGCAGATACAGTCTCCTTTCACTATGGTTGTACATGAGGCAGATGCATGGTCTCCTTTCACTATGGTTGTACATGAGGCAGATGCACGGTCTCCTTTCACTATGGTTGTACATGAGGCAGATGCACAGTCTCCTTTCACTATGGTTGTACATGAGGCAGATGCATGGTCTGCTTTCACTCTGGTTGTATATGAGGCAGATACAGTCTCCTTTCACTATGGTTGTACATGAGGCAGATGCATGGTCTCCCTTCACTATGGTTGTACATGAGGCAGATACACGGTCTCCTTTCACTATGGTTGTACAGAATTTTCTTGGGAAATCTAAAGTAGATAGTTACACTGAACTAGAAGAAAGAATACAGTCTTCTTTCCATCACCTTCGCTATACAATGAGTATCAAGGTGCATTATCTTCATAGCCACTTGGATCATTTCCCAGAAAATCTTGGTAAAGTGAAGAGCAAGGTAAAAGCTTTAAGAACTGTAGAAGAAAGATGCCAACAACACTGGGATACACACAAGATGACAGCAAAAACCTGCAACCAGGTAGATAATGCCCAATAGTCCAATTCACACAAGATAATAGCAGGGACTAAAACTTAACTTTTAATAATCCAGATAAAATTGTCAATATTACATAATAGTGCAGTAAAATTGCCCAATGGCTATAAATTGAAGTGGTCTCACCCAGATGTTCTCCAGGGACAAAAGGACACACCGATCTGGCACCACTCTGTATTTGGACACATAGCCTTTACCTTTGATCCCTGCCACTGCAGGTTGATCAATTGGTTCTCTATTCTCCCCTGAAGAACTCTTTCTACTTGGAGGGAAACGCGTTGGGAGAACGCTTTTTCTTTGTTTGGTTGTGGGGCAGACAGCTCATTTGGGCGCTGCCCTTGTCAGGGCGGAAGCATTGGCACGGGGCACGACAGGGTTTATATCTTACCATCTCCCAATGCTTTACCCCGGCTTTTTCCGCTTGTGACCAACCCTGGATCAGTGTGTCTTTTTGTCCCTGGAGAACATCTGGGTGAGACCACTTCAATTTATAGCCATTTGGCAATTTTACTGCACTATTATGTAATATTGACAATTTTATCTGGATTATTAAAAGTTAAGTTTTAGTCCCTGCTATTATCTTACACACAAGATGGCAGATTACTGCTTGTCTTTTCAAAGTGATTGTCCTGGCACAACTCATTGCCAAAAATCTTTAAAGCGCCGCTTTTGCTAAGTATCTTCGTAACTGAACAGTGTATCAATCACAACTTTTTATGGATTTTAATTCTTATTTTGTGATGTAAATTCTTCATAAATTTACATTAAATCTACATGTATGAATTTGTTTTAATAACCAAGAAGGCAAAAATAATAATGTTTAGTAGCCATCAGTCCTAGTGCTCGATCGATCATGTGCACGTAGGATAGATCACATCTCATTAACTAACTAGAGCTGATGGAAGAAAAATAACCGCAGATTTAGAATCAGTGACAACAACCGACTGATAAACCGGCTACATTTCTCATGAACCAGTTTTTTCATTTCCCATTGTTGTGATTCGGTTCCTCAACCTCTGCGATATCTCTGCTTACTGTCAGTGAATAGTCTCGTTTATATCAATAAGTAAACTCCAGCAGCTGCCCTGATAAGGTTTTATGCAGAGCCCCCCTGGATTACAGAGGATTGTCTGAGCATGATCAAATTGTAACGCACCCTCAGCTGTGAGCAGGACGAAGTTGTCACATAATTCAGATTCTGCTTGCTGTCAGTGAATGGAAAGCCACTTGTTTGCACTCAAGGAATTTGACATTGTTGAGGGGTTTAAACGGCGGGTAATGTGTGAGTGTATGATGACTGACACATAGATGGGACGGGGGCCGCGCTGCCTTAGGGCCCCACATCAGCAGCTGGAATCCATTATGTCAGACGTCTGATTACAGCAAGAATTCTTATCGGATCAGGTGGAGAGTCCGGGGCGGCAGGTGACGGAGGCGAATCTCCCCCAGGCAGATCTTCTTCCCACAGCACAAAGCTCCTTCTGTAAACGGCCTCTTAATTAATATTTCCCAAGGTTCCTGCCAAGATCACCGGGTTGAGCCGCTCTGTCACTCAGCAGCGGGGGCGTGAATACTTATTATCTGAGGTGTCAGCATTGATGCTGAGAGTGATGGCGTAGTTAATGAGCAATACACCCAGACAGGCTGAGAGCCGCGATGCTGTACGTATGTGGGCGGGTCCGATAATCCGGAATCTGCACCGCTCCTAATAGGAGCATCGATAATCCAGACGGTGCCGGGAAAATCCAATGGAAAAGTCTGTGATCCCACAATAATGCATAATAATGTCCTGGTGGTCTGGAGCCTGCACAAAATTCCCTACAGGCGTATTACCCAGCAATCCGTGCTAAACCCATTCCCTCTGCTTCCCAGGAGCGGCAGACGCAGATGATCCGAGGGTCCAGCGTCTCCTCAATTAACGACCAAGTGATCGAAAGCAGCCAGAGCCAGAGCAAGGTGTCCGTCCAGTCGTCTGAGGTGAGTGGCACCCCCTGTGGCCAAATCTGATACCTGCACAGAGGGTCTGCTGCAAGTCACACAGCAAAGTGCGCCAATACAAGGACTGTATGAGCAATAGCGGTAATGAGCAGATACATTTTATGCATATTTATATATTAGTATTATTTAAAATCCACCAAAATTCAGTGACCGTTTCCTAGACAACACGATTAATTGATAACATAAATTTTCCAATAACTGAGATAAATTACAAACCGGTAATAACTCCCAGTCTTCCTATAAATCCTGCCCCTGCCCCTCGGGAGGAACCCTAGACATAGTGGTACCCCTGTACATCGGTGGCTGAACCTCCCTACTGATGACACCGCAGGGGTACAGACAAAAGCAGGGAGGGTACGGGCTGTATAGTATGGACACACAAATCCCAAACAAAGTAGACGCCGTATGTCTGACTACATTTTGTTTCTCTGTATACAGGAGGTGGTGTCGGAGCAGAACGTTCAGAAGGTGTCGGTGCAGAACGTGGAGCAGGTAGGACGCTGAGGATCGAGGGTCTGTGGGAGAGTAATCCACCTCCATTGTCCTAGGTGCAAATGGCGGGCACCTGGGGGGCAGGATAATGGGGCCCCCTGCAGAGCGTTGCTCCGGGCGCTGCAGATTCTGGACTTGTAGGCAATGAGGTAAGGATGGGGCCTCAGTGATAAATCCTATGAGGAATGTGCTCTCTGCTCGCCAGGTCTCGCTGCGGCAGCTCCTCTTTACTGCCTCCGGGTGACGGCACAGCGACCGCTCTGCGGGGTTATCCTGGTGATTGTGCATTCAGCGAGTTCTCTGAGCTGCAGCAGATCCGCTCCGCAGAGCAGATATCATATTATCCTGCTTTTATTCCCGGACATAATGATCTACTTGTGTCCTACGAGGATCATCTGCCTCCAAGAAATAATCCAGTTTAGTGCAGCTAGGTGTAAAGCACCAGAAGTACAGCTCTGCGCCTCGTCCACGAAGCGCCTCGTCCGCACTACGCCTCGTCCACACTGCGCCTCGTCCACGAAGCGCCTCGTCCGCACTACGCCTCGTCCACACTGCGCCTCGTCTATGGAGAACCTCATCCACACTGCGCCTCGTCCACGAAGTGCCTTGTCTACAGAGCACCTCCTCTATGGAGAGCCTCTTCATTTGTGTTCCTCTTCCACGGTGCGACTGATCCTCCCCTACGGTGTGCATTGTCCGTTGTGCAGAAACCTTCACTGCTTTCTGTAACTAAAGCTTCATTGTGACAAGGAAAGTTTGCCAACTTTACAATTTTAAACTTTTTGTTCCACTTCTTTCTTCAAGATCTCTGCATAATGTCAGTGACTGAGAACTTTATTTCCATCCAGAGGTTAGAAAACCCTCCCTGATCTAATCCTGCTCACACAGCTGCTCACACCGTTACAATGTATCAGTATCTGTTTGCAAACGATCCAGTGTTAAGAAAAAATGATCCTCTAGAAACTGAGGGACGGAAAGTGGAAACCAAAGTTTCTGTTTTTTGAATGGATTCATCTTTTTTTTTTTTTATTATTTATTTTTAAATAGATCAGTTTAGCAGAGGACACTTTGGTTTCTCTTTTGCATCCATGTTTGTTCCATTTGTGTCGGATCCATGCTTATGTTTGGGTCCATCCGTGCGTCTTTGTCACCTTTTTAGTGTTATGGGAATGCAGTGTGAAAAAATGGACCATCCTTCATGATCCCATAAAATTCAATGTACAATAATGGATACATTTGCTGTTTTGTTTTTTGGGCCTGACAAAAAATAAAATTGTGAGACTCTGTTTTTTGTTCTAGCAGCTGGAGAGGAGGCAAATGAGAAACGTATGACACTTCTGTTCCCATTCTAATGAATTGGTCTTGTCCAAAAATGAAAATAACTAGTGGAAATGTGAACAGAGCCCAAACCAGCGGGGGCAGACGTAGCTGTTACCAGGGCTGTGGAGTCGGTATAAAATGCTCCGACTTCTAAAATATATAATAAATTGGGGACAGTCGTGCAATGCAGAATGTGCTGAATATTTCACTAAATAATAACATTTAGTATATTGCTTATATTTAAGTGAAAAATGTATTGTACAATGTGAACATCAGACATTTAATAATTTTTATGATACAATAATCAAGATATTTAGATAGAACATAAAATATATTTATTGGATACAACTTTAGAACACAAACTGTAATAAATTGTAAATATGTAATACAATATGTAATATATATATATATATATATTACATATTGTATTACATATTTACAATTTATTACAGTTTTTTGTGTTCTAAAGTTGTATCCAATAAATATATTTTATGTTCTATCCAAATATCTTGATTATTGTATCATAAAAATTATTAAATGTCTGATGTTCACATACACATATTCATGTACTACAATACATTTTTCACCTAACTATAAGCAATGTAAGTCTGAGCAAGAGAAATTGAGGAGTCGGAGTCGAAGGTTTGGCTTACCGACTCCACAGCCCTGGCTGTTACAATGGATCGTCGGAGACAATCCTCTGCACTAAACTCCTAAATCTTAGGAAGAATAAGGACCGGGACGGATTTTCAGCAACTGAATTAAAACTGCCTGTGAGGGAAACCCTGGGATATGAAGATGAATTATGACTTCCAGTCATAATCGCTCTCATCACTCCCTGGCAGTGCCCCCTCCCTTCTTGTTCTCAATGTCCACCATCTGGGAAGGTGTCACATCCCAGCAACACATCCCATGGCCATCTCCTGTGATATGGAGATTAGGTGATGTGGGAACAATGGACACAGGATGACTCCCTGCCGTGACCCTGTGGTAGGGGCTGCTATCTAATTAGCAAGGCTATGGAAGTATCCAGACAGAACGACTCCAGTAAAAAATGGTTCATATCTCGCAAGCCATATTTCCGATAAATATGGCAACCATAAAAATGGTGTCTCCGCATGCGGACGATGCTGGCACACCTTTTTTATGGGAGTAGGACATTGGGAAATACCCCAAACGTGGTATCAGCCAATGTGGAACTAGTAGACAAGTCATGAGTCCTCTCATTCTGTAGCTAAATTCATAACTGTCACAATGAGAGCATTGATGTCCGCCTACGACGCTCCCAGGCAAAGTTATGGCCCATATTCCATGTTGTGGATTTTGTCCATAACTCCAGCCAGGGGTGGAGCAGTGCTCCCTCTGAGGTCACTAAGGTAGGAGGGGACCTGGATTTGCCCAGGTTGATAACCCTACTTCGGCCATTTTCCAGTGTTCTTCTGCTCGGGGGCCTGGTTGGGAAAGACCTGTGAGGGAGTTCCTGGAAACCTGGTCTACAGCGCCCCCCTGTGGCCAGACGCACAAGGTAACTGCTGGAACTGTGTATGCCTGTTTGTAACCCATGCTTTGATTGTAACTGTACTCTGACATATGTATATTCTGTAGATTCCCTATTGTATATATTGTAGTTTCTAGTGTGCTTTAGGCTGATTAAATTATATAATTAATCTTGGGCTGTTCTGTTATCTCGATCTTGAATCCCACGTCTGTGTGTTCGGCTAATAGTTACCGTGAAGCGGTTGGTGGCAGCGAGTTGTGCCAAGGATTATTGTGGGGAGGCCAGTGAGATTCGGGGAGATTTTATATATTCCACCCGCGGAGGTCGGGGGAATATATACCCTACTCTCACCGGGGGCCCTTCAATAATCGGCATAAGTAGTATAGCGGCCTCCTTGCTTATTGTCGGGCAATTCCATAATTGGCCTGACTATAAGAGGGGCGCTAGAGAGCGCGTCACGTGCTCTGTCTGTCGGTCGGGAGGTATAAAGGAGGGGTGACCCCCACTTGTTACCCCCCGATTGTGACGTACTGGTAGCCAGCGCGGGGGATTTCTGAGTGACCCCCCCGGTGGTTCGTGACATATTGGTGGCATAGCGGTGGGATCGAGATAATAGTGTGTGTGAGTGTGAGACCCATACTCCCAGACACTAAAGACTGCCTGCAGCAGCTGTGGCTGCTGGGGTCTTCAGACTAGCTCAACACTAGAGTGTCAGAGTGCAGATACTGTAAGGTGTGTGGGTGCATCAGGTGTCAGTTCTGTGTCAGTGACCAAAGTCTGCAACAATGGCTGAGAGCACCAGGAGCAAAGCCAAAGGAATGGCCGATGCTCAGGCCAGAGACGATGAGGAGGTTGTCCACGAGCCCTCCAAGAGCCCGACGCCAGAGAACAGCTCTGCAGAGGACATCGCACAACCTGGCACTGCTGGACAAAATGAGGAGGAGCTCACCCAAATGTCCTCAGGGAGCCAGATGCCAGTCCTCCGCTCTGAAATGGACAGTGAATCACCTGGCTCTGCAGCGTGCCGCAGATCACCACTTGCCAATCCCTCCGGCCTGAGAGGTGCAGAGGCCCTCCTTCAAGCTGCCTTGGCCAGGCTTATGGCTGGAGACCGGGATACCTACGAGATACTCATGGCCGAGCGTGAGCGACAGGCAGCGCGTGACGCTGAGGCTGCGGAGCGGCAAGCAGCACGTGAAGAGCGACAGCAACAGGCAGAGCGTGACCACCAGCTGCAGCTAGCTCAGCTCCGGCCCTCATCAGCCACACGTGACCTTCAAGACACCAAACTTCCAAAGGTCCGTGTTGAGGACTTCCCAGTGCTGGAGAAGGATGGAGACTTGGACTCTTTCCTGACTGCTTTTGAACGGACTTGCTTGCAGCACCATCTGGACAAGGACCAGTGGGCCAAATACCTGACCCCCCGTTTAAGGGGTAAGGCCCTGGAAATCCTTGGGGACTTGCCTGCTGAGGCAGATCAGGGCTACGACACCATCAAGCGGGCCCTGATCCAACAGTACAACCTCACTCCGGAGTCCTACCGCAAGAAGTTCCGGACCCTGCAAAAGGGACCAAAGGACTCCTGGGCTGACCACCGGCGGGCACTTGCCCGAGCTGCCGACCACTGGACCCAAGGCCTGCAGCTTTCCACCGGACCGGAGATCCTGGACTTGGTCATCACAGAGCAACTCTTGTGGAACTGCCCTGAGGATCTCCGCCAGTTCATCCGAGACCAGAAGCCAAAGGGGTCCACGGCTACAGCTGCCCTGGCCGATGACTACACCAACAATCGGGCTCCTGAGGCCAGGAGAGCAGCCACCAGCAGCACCTGGAGAGGGGGTAAGATGAATTCTACGACTGCCCCACCTGCCCCTAGACTGCAGGGGGTGTCCCCCTCAACTCCCCTCTCCAGGCCCGTGGCAGAACCAAGACGGTGCCACCAGTGCAACCTACCTGGACACTTCAAGGCCATGTGCCCTCAGCGTCCCAAGGCCCCGGCTCCGTCCCCGTCCCAAGGGCCGCCCAAGGTGTATTGTGTGGGGTGGGGGTGGTGGTAGGTCCCTGGACAGCTTCCAACCTGTCACCGTCGGCCGGTCTGTGACCATAGGACTGCGAGACAGCGCCTCGGAGGTGACTCTGGTGCGGCCTGAGATGGTGTCCCCCCAAGACTTGATCCCTGGAAAAACCCTCGCTGTCTCCGGGATTGGAGGCATTGACCCGGCGCTGCCTGTTGCTGACATTTATGTGGACTGGGGCGCAGGGCGAGGGGTGAGGGAGGTGGGGGTAACTGATCGGATCCCTGCAAACGTGCTACTTGGGACAGATTTGGGGCAGATAACCTCCCAGTTTGGGCCCCCCCCAAGGTCTGAACCTTCAGCCCGTACTGACATGACTCCTAACAATGTTAATGTGTTATCTATGAATGATGTAAGGGAGGAGGGAGTGAACTCTGATATTTCTGCTTGCATAGACACCATAGACACACACTCAGCTGCAGCTGTGACAGGGGAGGGGGTCAGAGAAAGGTGTGACAATGCCTCTACAAGTAATCAGCCTGTGAGCTGGGATCTGTTGCCCTCTGCAGGGATAAGCAGAGAGCAGGGTGCTGCAGGGGGAGGACCAGTGTGTGGGGTGGGGGCTACCACAGCAAATGTGGGGTCCCCAGAGATTTCACAGCGGGGTTCTGTTGCTGCAGGAGGGGAACAGGCAGGTGAGATTGGGGCCGGTCCAGGAGCGGAAGTGCTCCCAGGTAAGATCTCGGTGCAGGGTTCCCCCACAACCGGGGTGTCAGGAAGCCAGGTAGGTCTGCCTGAACCGGCGACTTGGTCAGGAACGGAGGAGGAGCAGGCACGACCCACGGTCGCAGCGGCTGTGGCCGCTGTCACCCGCAGTGGGAGTGCTGGAAGCCAAGGGGCCTCCCGGAGGTCCGATAGCTCTTCCCCTTCTGACCAAGTGGCAGCCGAGTCAGGTGGAGGCCAGGACACAGGTCCCGGGGTACTGACTGAAGATGTGACAGTCTCGTCGATTCTGGCCACATCTAGTCAGGGGTTTCAGGCAGCGTTAGAAGCTGACGACAGCCTGAAAGCTCTAAAGGAGCAGGCGGCACAGCCTCCCTCGGACTCGGACCCGGAGCGAGTGGTCTGGGACCAAGGACGGCTGTACCGGGTCACGGTCCAGCAGGGTTCACCGGAGGCGTGGCCCAGGGACCGACAGTTAGTGGTACCCTATCCGTTCCGGACGGAGTTGTTGCGGATCGCACATGAGATTCCGATGGCCGGACACCTAGGGATCGCTAAGACCAAGGCCAGGTTAAACCAGCATTTCTACTGGCCAAAAATGGGGGCCGATGTGGCTGCCTACTGCCGTTCGTGTGAAACCTGTCAGAGAGTGGGGAAGGCGGGGCCACACCCCAAAGCCCCACTGGTATCTCTGCCCATCATCGATGAGCCTTTCAGGAGGGTGGCTGTGGATCTGGTCGGCCCGCTGGCCATCCCCAGCAGCTCCGGGAAACGCTTCATACTGACGGTAGTGGACTATGCCACCCGGTACCCAGAAGCAGTGGCCTTGTCGTCCATTCGGGCTGACAAGGTGGCCACCGCATTGCTGGAGATTTTCTCCCGAGTGGGTTTTCCCCAGGAAATGCTCACTGACCGGGGGACCCAATTCATGTCCCAGCTGATGGAGGCCCTCTGTAAGCAAGTCCAGGTGCGACATCTGGTGGCCAGCCCGTACCATCCACAGACTAATGGCCTGTGCGAGCGGTTTAATGGCACCTTAAAGCAGATGCTTAAGATGTTGGTCGACTCCCATGGGCGTGACTGGGAGCGGTATCTCCCACACCTGTTATTTGCTTACCGGGAGGTTCCACAGGCCTCAACAGGATTCTCACCGTTTGAGCTCCTGTACGGGCGACGTGTGCGGGGCCCCCTGGCTCTGGTGAAAGAGGCTTGGGAAGGGGATTTGGCCACCCCTGGAGTGTCGGTTATCGAGTATGTCATGCGCTTCCGGGACAAAATGCAGGCCTTGACGCAACTGGTACACGACAATATGGCTCAAGCCCAGGCCGATCAGAAGCGTTGGTACGACCAGAACGCTTGTGAGAGGACCTACCAAGTGGGTCAAAAGGTGTGGGTACTGGTCCCCGTACCACAGGACAAGCTTCAGGCAGCCTGGGAAGGCCCATACCTCGTGTACCAGCAGCTCAACCCTGTGACGTACCTGGTCACCCTGGACCCTGCCCGTGGAAGGCGGAAGCCCTTCCATGTGAACATGATGAAGGCACATCATGAGCGGGAGGCATGTGCGCTCCCCGTGTGCAACCTGCCCGAGGAGGGAGAAGCGGAAACCCTCTTGGATATGCTAGCCCAGGTTAGGGCAGGCGGATCCATTGAGGATGTGGAGGTTGGCCACCAGCTCTTGGAGGACCAACGGTCCCAGCTGTGGGCCACCCTACACCCCTTCCGGGGGTTGTTTACCAACCAGCCCGGAAGGACTAACTTGGCTGTCCATCACGTGGACACTGGGGATCATCCCCCGATCAGGCGTTCAGCATATCGGGTCTCCCTGGAGGTGCAGCAACACATGCGCCAGGAGATTGACGAGATGCTGAAGCTGGGGGTGATCCAGGCATCCAACAGCGCTTGGGCCTCGCCTGTAGTCCTCGTCCCTAAGAAGGACCGAACCACTCGGTTCTGCGTGGACTACAGGGGGCTCAATGCTGTCACGGTCGCCGATGCGTACCCAATGCCACGCATCGATGACCTGCTCGATCAGTTGGCCGGGGCTCAGTACCTGACCATCATGGATCTGAGCCGGGGATATTGGCAGATCCCCCTGACTCGCAAGGCCAGGGAACGCTCTGCCTTTATTACCCCATTTGGACTGTACGAGTCCACGGTGATGCCATTCGGGATGAGGAATGCCCCTGCCACTTTCCAGCGGATGGTCAACACCCTGCTCAAGGGACTTGAAGGGTACGCGGCCGCGTACCTGGATGACATTGCCGTCTTCAGTCCCACCTGGGAAGATCACCTACAGCATCTAGCACAGGTGCTCAGGCGGATCCACCAGGCAGGTTTGACCATCAAGCCGGGAAAGTGTCAGCTGGCCATGAGCGAGGTCCAGTACCTCGGTCACCGGGTAGGCGGGAGAACACTGAAGCCCGAGCCTGAGAAAGTGGAAGCCATCGCATCCTGGCCCACCCCCAGGACCAAGAAGCAGGTGATGTCCTTCTTGGGGACCGCTGGGTACTATAGGAGGTTTGTTCCATGCTATAGTAGCCTGGCAAAGCCCTTGACGGACCTCACCAAGAAGAAGCTGCCCTCTGCAGTCGATTGGACAATGGACTGCGAGACAGCCTTCCGGGCCCTAAAGGACGCCCTGTCCAGCCCGCCCGTGCTACAGGCAGCCGACTTCACGCGGCCGTTTGTAGTACAGACCGACGCCAGTGACTTCGGCCTCGGTGCGGTGCTCAGCCAGGTGGACTCTGCGAGCCAAGAGCACCCAGTCTTGTACCTGAGCAGGAAGCTGTTACCAAGGGAAGTGGCCTATTCCGCGATGGAAAAGGAGTGCCTGGCCATAGTGTGGGCCCTGCAGCGTCTGCAACCCTATCTATACGGGCGCCACTTCATCGTGGAGACGGACCACAATCCCCTCAGCTGGTTGCACACCGTCTCTGGGACGAATGGGCGATTGTTGCGATGGAGCCTTGCGCTCCAGCAATACAACTTCACCATTCGACACAAAAGGGGCCGTGACCACGGTAACGCTGACGGGCTGTCCCGACAAGGAGAGGTCGCGGACGGGCGCACGGGGGAACACCGGAGTGTGCTGCCCCCTAGCGCCCTCAAAAGGGGGGAGGTGTGAGGGAAACCCTGGGATATGAAGATGAATTATGACTTCCAGTCATAATCGCTCTCATCACTCCCTGGCAGTGCCCCCTCCCTTCTTGTTCTCAATGTCCACCATCTGGGAAGGTGTCACATCCCAGCAACACATCCCATGGCCATCTCCTGTGATATGGAGATTAGGTGATGTGGGAACAATGGACACAGGATGACTCCCTGCCGTGACCCTGTGGTAGGGGCTGCTATCTAATTAGCAAGGCTATGGAAGTATCCAGACAGAACGACTCCAGTAAAAAATGGTTCATATCTCGCAAGCCATATTTCCGATAAATATGGCAACCATAAAAATGGTGTCTCCGCATGCGGACGATGCTGGCACACCTTTTTTATGGGAGTAGGACATTGGGAAATACCCCAAACGTGGTATCAGCCAATGTGGAACTAGTAGACAAGTCATGAGTCCTCTCATTCTGTAGCTAAATTCATAACTGTCACAATGAGAGCATTGATGTCCGCCTACGACGCTCCCAGGCAAAGTTATGGCCCATATTCCATGTTGTGGATTGTCCATAACTCCAGCCAGGGGTGGAGCAGTGCTCCCTCTGAGGTCACTAAGGTAGGAGGGGACCTGGATTTGCCCAGGTTGATAACCCTACTTCGGCCATTTTCCAGTGTTCTTCTGCTCGGGGGCCTGGTTGGGAAAGACCTGTGAGGGAGTTCCTGGAAACCTGGTCTATGGCGCCCCCCTGTGGCCAGACGCACAAGGTAACTGCTGGAACTGTGTATGCCTGTTTGTAACCCATGCTTTGGTTGTAACTGTACTCTGACATATGTATATTCTGTAGATTCCCTATTGTATATATTGTAGTTCTAGTGTGCTTTAGGCTGATTAAATTATATAATTAATCTTGGGCTGTTCTGTTATCTCGATCTTGAATCCCACGTCTGTGTGTTCGGCTAATAGTTACCGTGAAGCGGTTGGTGGCAGCGAGTTGTGCCAAGGATTATTGTGGGGAGGCCAGTGAGATTCGGGGAGATTTTATATATTCCGCCCGCGGAGGTCGGGGGAATATATACCCTACTCTCACCGGGGGCCCTTCAATAATCGGCATAAGTAGTATAGCGGCCTCCTTGCTTATTGTCGGGCAATTCCATAATTGGCCTGACTATAAGAGGGGCGCTAGAGAGCGCGTCACGTGCTCTGTCTGTCGGTCGGGAGGTATAAAGGAGGGGTGACCCCCACTTGTTACCCCCCGATTGTGACGTACTGGTAGCCAGCGCGGGGGATTTCTGAGTGACCCCCCCGGTGGTTCGTGACACTGCCGTAATCACAATCGCTGACAACAAGCAGAGATCTTGACAATAGTGACAGATTGTAACAAAGTTCAGAGTCGTCACTTACACAGCGGACATCAGCTCTTTATTTGATTGATACTTTAGAATACGTATGGATTAATCTCTATAGAGATCCATTAAGTATAGAGTCTGGTAGAGACCCCTAAATCGCCGAGACTCCTGGATCTTTCTACTGAAATCTTCATCGAACATTTAGATTTCTATGAAGTTGATTTTCTTCCATGTGGACAAGTCACAACCAGAAGGAAGGTGCGGCCACCGGGAAGGCAATGTACCGCCTGACGGGCGGGATACGGGTCCTGGCACTGAACCACCCGCTCATTTTCCCGCTTTCATTTGATTTTTTTTTTTTTTTTATAGTTTTTCTGTTTTTCACCCTTTAATGTACCAGGACTGCAAACTGACCCCTATATGCATCTTACCTGCATTAGTTTCACATGTGGGAAAAAAAAATTCTATGGTTTCCTGTTATCAGCTGTTTTAGACGGCGCTGAGGATGACTACTTCTCCTTCAACACATAGGAGTATGATCCTGTTCTGTGGGGACCTGTAGCTTTTTTTTTTTTTTTTTTTTTCCCCCCCTTCCTGAGATTCCTGGTTCAGGAACAGAACCAGACCGTGTAGACTGACACAAGGATCAGAAAGTATCGCTGTGGAGCAATGAAACGTTGTATCCTCCCTTGTATCTGATCAGGAGCATCTGAGGCTATGTGCCCACGCTGCGGATTTTGCCGCGGATTTGCCGCGGATTTTCCGAAAATCTGCAGCAGCGGCACTTCCAAGCCATTTCAATGGCATTTTGGAAATGCTGTGTCCATGCTGCGGATTTTTCCGCGGCGGATTTTGATCCGGAAAAATCTGCAGCATGTCAATTATTGTTGCGGATTTTGGTGCGGATTTTGGCTATAGAATGGGGGAAAAAAAAAAAAATCCGCATCAAAATCCGCGGCAATTTCGCGGCAAAAATAAGGTGCGGATTTGCCGCAAAAGTCGCGGATTTTCATGCAGAAAAATCCGCAGGTACATTCTACCGTGGACACATAGCCTGATGGACGGAGCGGTGCGAGGCGTCTGCCTCGTATTGTCAGGCGCTCTTCTGTATCCTGAGCCTGGGAGTAATGTGCTGCTTCATGAGTAAAGCCTCAGAGCTTCAGTGTAGACTGACACAAGGAAACCCATACAGGAGAGTTACTAATAGAGTGGGAGGGCTTAAAGGGATTGTACTGGATTAGTAACTGCTGTTTTCCTCCTAGATTTGTCCCACCCGTCTACAGCTTGTGTGTGATTTCTGCTGCTCGACTTCAGTCAATGGGGCTGAGATACAATTCTGCAAACAACCTGTAGACGCGGCTGACTGTGGAGGAAAGCAGCCGAGAATTCTTCAGTCCTGGACCACATCTTAACCGCTTGCAAAACTGTTAGGATCACATCTAACGGGATTGTAAAGAACTTATTACTATAGTGTTATTTTCAGGCTATTAGCGGTTTCCCAGGTCCGGCACATCATCAGAGCGGTGTGTGAAGGGGGCTGGCTCCGTTGACCGCCCCGCTCAGGTGCCGACACCTGGAAATGAGGCGCACAGGACCACTGCTCAGGTCTGGGGACTGAGGAACCTTAGAAAATAAAAGTATTTATTCTTGTTACAAACAGATCTAATAGGATCTATTAAAGGGATCCTCCACCTCCAGACCCTCCCCAAGTGTGGCCTTTATTTCTGGTCCCGCTTGGTCTGTAGCACGCAGCTCATTCCTCCTGTCCGCTTTTGTGGTTTCAGCACCGCAGCAGCAGCAGCAGCAGTTCGGGCCCGGAGCAGCTGGACGCCCGTTATTTCGGGGAGCTGTTGGCCGAGTTGAGCAGGAAGAACAATGATCTGTACAGCTGTTTGCTGACGCACGTGGAGAAGATTGGCGCCAGGTGAGCGCCGCCGCCGACCCGGGATATTTCTGTCGGTTTGGAGACGTAGTTACTGGAGATTTCTAATTCGAGCTTTTTCCTTCTTTTCTCAGGAAACCGTCAGACTCTGAATATCAGGTAAATCCAGCAACTGCTACAAATGTAACACTGGATACAAAGTCACAGGACGGATCGGCTTTCTGTCATTCCTTGGATTCCATTTTCTCAACGTTTCTTGATGTTTGCTTGCTGTCAGTGAATGGAAACATATTTTTTTACATTCAGTAACTGAAACTCTATATGGATGAATACACCTCAGCTGAGGGCTTGTTACAATGTGTGATTATTATAGATAATGTTATTATGACGCTTTTCTTTCTCTAAAGTCAGAGGAAGATATTGAATCTCTGATCCCTAAAGGAGTCTCTGAACTCACCAAGCAGCAGATCCGCTACCTCCTCCAGGTGAGACGATACCGACACTGATCAGCTTATACACAGGCACTATATACTATCACCACCCCTTATATGGGCGCTTGATATTCTCACCTCTCCTTATATGGGCGCTTGATAGTCTCACCTCTCCTTATATGGGAGCTAAATATTCTCACCTCTCCTTATATGGGAGCTAAATATTCTCACCTCTCCTTATATGGGCGCTTGATATTCTCACCTCTCCTTATATGGGAGCTAAATATTCTCACCTCTCCTTATATGGGCGCTTGATATTCTCACCTCTCCTTATATGGGCGCTAGATATTCTCACCTCTCCTTATATGGGCGCTAGATATTCTCACCTCTCCTTATATGGGCGCTAGATATTCTCACCGCTTCTTATATAGGCGCTAGATATTCTCATCTCTCCTTATATGGGCGCTAAATATTCTCACCTCTCCTTATATGGGCCCTAAATATTCTCACCTCTCCTTATATGGGCACTAGATATTCTCACCTCTCCTTATATGGGCCCTAAATATTCTCACCTCTCCTTATATGGGCGCTGGATATTCTCATCTCTCCTTATATGGGCGCTAAATATTCTCATCTCTCCTTATATGGGCCCTAAATATTCTCATCTCTCCTTATATGGGCGCTAAATATTCTCACCTCTCCTTATATGGGCGCTAGATATTCTCACCGGTCATTATATGGGTGCTATATAGAAATGTATATGTATTTTATTGTTTCCCCCCACAGATGCGAAGGACTTCAGATAAGTCGATGAGACTGGTCTTATCCACCTTCAGCAGTCTGCGGGATGACCTGGGGCATTTACAGAATGATTTAAATGTAAGAGTCACTGCAGTTGGAATAAACGGGAAGCAGAAGGGTTAATACATTGTGGCCATAATTTTGTTTTCATTACTGCATATATAAAATAAAGAGGTCATGAATAAAACCCCTCATGTATAGCTGTCATTAGTCAGCCATTCCAACGTTATAGATGACCCATGAGTTAATGTTACTACCACTCAGCCCCCATTGTGGGTGACCTCCCCCCACCCCTGTGTTACTACCACTCGGCCCCCATTGTGGGTGACCTCCCCCCACCCCTGTGTTACTACCACTCGGCCCCCATTGTGGGTGACCTCCCCCCACCCCTGTGTTACTACCACTCGGCCCCCATTGTGGGTGACCTCCCCCCACCCCTGTGTTACTACCACTCGGCCCCCATTGTGGGTGACCTCCCCCCACCCCTGTGTTACTACCACTCGGCCCCCATTGTGGGTGACCTCCACCCACCCCTGTGTTACTACCACTCGGCCCTCATTGTGGGTGACCCCTGTGTTAGCAAAGTACAAAAGTAAAGGATACTTTACCTGGAATTTTATTCCAAGTTTTATTTTTTCAAACATCACATATTAAAGATAAAACTTGTTTGCCACAATGGGATTTCACAGATGTGGCGCAGATAAGTAACCGTTCACACTTGTGGGCGCACCTCTGTGGAGTATAGCACGTGTTGTACACTATGTAGTGTCAGATATCTTGGGTGCAAAACACAAAAGCTGTGGCAACCGATAAATGGTCAGCAATAACCCATCTAATGTATCCAAACATTTCTTTTCTTACTGTATGTGGAGGAGATGTAAAAAGTTCAGCATTTTTTGGTTTAGAAACCCCTCAGCTAGAGGTGGAGGTCGCAGGCAGCGCTGCTCAGTATATACGATTATTGGACTCTATAAGAGGTGACCACCTCGAAACGCGTCACCTTGTGTTTCATGTGACTTTTTAAGGTTTTCTGGACTCCATCCTTACGTCATTGTTTTGTGGAGACAATAAAGCCGTGTCTTTTAGATGTGCCGCATCCTTTACTTTTGGACTTTGCTATTGATATTGGATTTGGATTCTGGGCTCTCGTAACACAGGGGAGCTGAATGTGACCCCCGTGTTACTACCTCTCGGCCTCGCCTCATTTTTTACTTTAATATTTAGAGGAAATTAATAAAGTGATTGATATCAGTTTCTTTCTCCTGCAGAAATTAGAAATTGATAAGAAAAGCCTGGAGCGGGACCTGACTTTTAAGGACGAGCAGATCAAGGAATATGACACCATTTTGGCTTCTTTACGGGAAAAGAATCGCCAACAGCAGGTACCGGCCCTAATCTGTGATATCTATGGGGGCCGTGCGGAGGAGAGTGGGGGGCCGCAACTCCAATTCAGTGAATTCACTTTTTTCCTACAGTCATTGTGTCCCGTCCCCCCCAGACCCCTCCCCCCTCCAGTGTACAACGTCCAGCCCGGTCACCCTCCCCCTGGTGTGTAGCATCTGGCCCAATTTCCCCCTGAATCCCTCCTCCCCAGTGTATATCTGGCCCATGGGGGACACATACTTTTTCTCTGTATTGATGTAAATGGGTAGAGGATTGGGGACAAAAAAGCCCCTGGAGGGGGCACATCATTTTTTCATGTACACAATAACTGAAGGTCACAATGTAACACTTGTCCTGGGTTTCTTTCTTTGTGACATTTTCCATCAATCATTCTAAGGATGATATTTTTCGCTTGTGATGTAGCAGAGCTCGCTGTGCGCAGAGGTAGATGCAGCAGCACAGGTCATGCAGTCCTATGTAACACTCTTGGCTCTGCTGCATCGGTGTATTTGTCTGGTGAATTTTTATTTATTTGTTTTGTTATTTTGTGTATTCAGCAAGAAATTAAAGACGGTCAGATGAAGCTGCGCGGCGTGGAGGAAAACATCCTGGCCATGCGCAATGCGGAGAGTGACAAAGATTACCGCTTAAAGGAGATGGAATACGCCAAGAACGCCCTCCAGCAGGAGAACAAGAACCTGCGCGTGCAGGTGGGTCCGGGCACATATCGGGGTCCCATGTTACGATAGTTCTGCTCCGGGATGAGGAGCTCGCACACGCTCAGGACCTTGTTCTTATTTTCTCCGCTGTTTTGGCCGTTGACGTTAATTTACATAAAACTGGAGGAGACTTCCCCATATTTGTGTATACGGTGGATGAGATTCAGGGACGACTTCTCCTTTTTCCTCAGGTCACTGAAACCGTCTCCAGCCCCCTGCTCCAGACCAAGACGGACGAGATCACCAGACAGTACAAGGACATGATTGACAGCCTCCGAGAGGAGAAGGACAAGGAGATCCGCACTTTAAGGGTGAGTCAGAGCTATGTATAATGTATGTTACAATAGATCTATATTGCATATACACGACTGTGCAAAAGTTGTAGGCAGGCGTGGAACAAATGCTGCACATTAAGAATTAAGAGGCTTCCTACATAGACTAGAATAAAACTATCAATGAACAATTTGAAAAATGACTGAAGAAATATAAAATGTAAATCCCCTCCGTATTCGCACACATCACGTTACTTCTCTTTGAAAGTATATGTCCAGCAGTGCCACCAGCTCTGCAGATACTGAGGGGACTTATGGTGCCGTCTCACTAACCAACGTACCAGCGATTTCCGACCACGATACGACCTGGTCAGGATCGCTGGTGCGTCGCTACATGGTCGCTGGTGAGCTGTCAATCAGGCAGATCTCACCAGTGACTCGTGTAACGATGCTGCGCTTGGTAACCAGGCTAAATATCGGGTAACTAAGCAAAGCGCTTTGCTTGGTTACCCGATATTTACCCTGGTTACCAGCGTACACCGCTTACAGGCTGCCAGCGCTGGCTCCCTGTATACATGGCTAGGGTACACATCGGGTTACTAAGCAAAGCGCTTTGCTTAGTTACCCGATATTTATCCTGGCTACGTGTGTAGGGAGCCAGCGTTAAGCTGTGTACGCTGGTAACCAGGGTAAATATCGGGTAACCAAGCAAAGCGCTTTGCTTGGTTACCAGATATTTACCCTGGTTACCAGCGTACACCGCTTACAGGCTGCCAGCGCTGGCTCCCTGTATACGTAGCTAGGGTACACATCGGGTTACTAAGCAAAGCGCTTTGCTTAGTTACCTGATATTTACCCTGGGTATGTGTGTAGGGAGCCAGCGCTAAGCTGTGTACGCTGGTAACCAGGGTAAATATCGGATAACCAAGCAAAGCGCTTTGCTTAATTACCCGATATTTACCCTGGTTACCAGCGTAGGCTGCTTACACAGTCAGTGCTCGTTGGTCTCCCGCCGTCAAACACGCCGATGTGTGCTGCACAGTGGGAGACCAACGAGGAAAAAATGAACCAGAGCAGTGTGTAATGATCAGCGATTTCACAGCAGGGGCCAGGTCGCTGCTTAGTGTCACACACCGCGAGATCGCTAATGAGGTCACTGCTGCGTCACAAAACCTGGCACTCAGCAGCGATCTCGCTATGTGAGAAGTGCCCCTTACAGTTCTGTTATCTTTATTTACTTTGCATTTTAATTGATAAAAAACCTATTATCACTTCTCCATATGAAATATTCTGACTCTTCATAATTTTTTCCACATCTGCGTAAAACATTTGCACAGTATTTTTTAAATGTATAATGTGAATTTGACTCCCAGCTCATGTAAAGGGTTCAGGGGGAAGAAGTTACAATCACCATGGTATCATGTACACAATCCTCCGCAGAGTCACATGACCAGACATTTCAGTGCACAGGTTACTCCATAGAACAGCGCCACCTTGTGGCTGCTGCTCCTGAAATCCAGCTACAAACAGAACCAAACCAAGATAGATTGATTCAGCAGTACATCTAAAAGTGCTGCAAACGCCAGAAAACTTTTCAAAATACATAGTGTAGTGTCTCAAAATATGTGTGAGCACTTGACAATGTTTTATCCGCTCCGTATGGTTACAGTTCATACGGAGTGCGTATGTGTGTGCTTGTGCGTGTGTGTGTATGTAAGCTTCTCATAGCCAGATCAGACACCCCATACTTTGTACTGACGAGGAGCAAGCACCCCGAAACACCGTGTCTGCAAATTGGGATTCTGATCTGGCATATATATCCTAAGTTATTTGTAAAGGATTGTTAAAAATCCACATTTAACTTTTAGGATCGCTACTTCCAATAGGTGGCGCTGCGCTAGAGTTTGT
The DNA here is from genome assembly GCF_048569485.1 of Anomaloglossus baeobatrachus. Classification (NCBI taxonomy): domain Eukaryota; kingdom Metazoa; phylum Chordata; class Amphibia; order Anura; family Aromobatidae; genus Anomaloglossus; species Anomaloglossus baeobatrachus. The sequence goes on from NC_134361.1 coordinate 14,667,579, forward strand.
CTCCTGTCCTGGAGAGAAAATTTGTATGTATGTGTAATTATATAATATATATAATATGCTTTCAATATGATGACATTCTATTACAGCAGCGCCGCCTGATGACATCACATTAGGACAGCGCCATCTGGTGGCGACATCAGATTCTCCAGATTTAGGATATACCTTCAGTCACATTCAGAGTCTCCAGAGGCCGAGTTGATGCTGTATGATGATTTTGGCTGTGGGATGTGCCGGTGATGTTTGGATGAATTGTGTATTGCAGTCCCAGATCTCTAAGTTCCAGCACGATGTGGTTTCTCGGGAAGGAAGCAGCAGCGATTTACAGATGAGGCTGCAGGAGCTGACGTCCTCCCTGGAGGAGAGAGACTCCCTCATCAGGAGGCAGCAAGAGGTAAAGGAGCTAATGCTATGGGGGGGGGGTGAGCCGGGGTCCTGCAGATACACGGCGGCCAAAGCACCGGTCTGAACCACAGAGGTAGAAGGTTGGCCGTGCTCCCCAGTCACAGGACCACCATGCTGCACCACCCCCCACAGCTACGCAGGTCTCCATTACTGCAGGCTGGGAGCTTGTTACAATGTGTCACTGGCCGGAGACTGACTTTGTTACTTTCTTCTCAGGAGCTTTTCAGGCTGCGTCAACAGCGAGAGACTAAGAGCGTCAGCCAGGAGGTGATCACCAGAAAGTGAGTGGGGGTGCGGGGCAGTGGGAAGTGGGGGGCACGAAGCTTAAGAAAGCGAAGCAATGTTACTTTATGTGCAGGAGGACAAGCTGCTGCAAATAATCCTGCAATCACTGCTCCAGAGCTGCCTCCGCCAAAGAGGCCGACACGTGCGGTCCCCCCGTGGTGCTGTGCAGAGTACCCCTCAATCAGCAGCGAGTAGTGAGCTACCTCTGCCAACACATGCGGTCCCCCCGTGGTGCTGTGCAGAGTACCCCTCAATCAGCAGCGAGTAGTGAGCTGCCTCCGCCGACACGTGCGGTCCCCCCGTGGTGCTGTGCAGAGTACGCCACAATCAGCAGTGAGTAGCTCCGCCGACACGTGCGGTCCCCCCATGGTGCTGTGCAGAGTACCCCTCAATCAGCAGCGAGTAGTGAGCTGTCTCCGCCGACACGTGCGGTCCCCCCGTGGTGCTGTGCAGAGTACCCCTCAATCAGCAGCGAGTAGTGAGCTGCCTCCGCCGACACGTGCGGTCCCCCCGTGGTGCTGTGCAGAGTACGCCACAATCAGCAGTGAGTAGCTCCGCCGACACGTGCGGTCCCCCCATGGTGCTGTGCAGAGTACCCCTCAATCAGCAGCGAGTAGTGAGCTGCCTCCGCCGACACGTGCGGTCCCCCCGTGGTGCTGTGCAGAGTACCCCTCAATCAGCAGCGAGTAGTGAGTTACCTCTGCCAACACATGCGGTCCCCCCGTGGTGCTGTGCAGAGTACCCCTCAATCAGCAGCGAGTAGTGAGCTGCCTCCGCCGTCACGTGCGGTCCCCCCGTGGTGCTGTGCAGAGTACGCCACAATCAGCAGTGAGTAGCTCCGCCGACACGTGCGGTCCCCCTGTGGTGCTGTGCAGAGTACCCCTCAATCAGCAGCGAGTGGTGAGCTGCCTCCGCTGACACGTGCGGTCCCCCCGTGGTGCTGTGCAGAGTACCCCTCAATCAGCAGCGAGTGGTGAGCTGCCTCCGCTGACACGTGCGGTCCCCCCGTGGTGCTGTGCAGAGTACCCCTCAATCAGCAGCGAGTGGTGATTTATTATTTGCAAAAATCAGTCTGAGTTTAATCAGATTTTCTCAATTGATAATAAACACTGCTGTCTTCTCCAATTAAACAATCCATGAGAAGCCGCCATCACACGGACGGCATCAGAGCAAGATTAATCCGAAAAGTCTTTTTGCTTTTGTGCCAACCCAAAGAAACAAATCAGACGTCAACAGCTTTGTAGACTATAATGTGGAAAACACTGATAGATTCCTACAGCAGCAGAATTGTGAGTGCAGCTCTGGGGATGACTGCAGTACAAGGCCTGTTTCACATGTCAGTGAAAAACAGACGTTTTTCACTGACGTGTAAAAAATGCATATGTCCCTCCGTGTGCCATGATTCACGGCACATGTGGGTTGTCCATGTGCAATCCGTGATTCGTGATTGTACATGGACGTATACTCGCCTGCCCCCGCTCCTGCTGTCTGTGGTGCTGAATCTCCGGCCGGCCCTGAGCTCTGCTGCAGCTACTTCCGGGTCGGCTGTGGCTGCATACATCAATATGCATGAGAATAAGTAGCCGGCTCTGAAGCAGAAGCTGGAGAAGGGGAGTTAAAGATGTTTTTTATTTTCAATGTACCGTATTTTTCGCTTTATAAGACGCACCGGAATATAAGACGCACCCCAAACTTAGACATAAAAAAGGTAAAAAAAAGAAAAATGGGGTCCGTCTTATACTCCGGTGTTCTCTTACCGGAGGGGGGCAGCAGTGGTGGTGAAGCGGGGTCACAGGAGGCACAGGTTGTGCTGGCAGGCGCGGCAGGTCAGTGGCAGCGGGGTCCGTGGTTGCAGGTGCCGTGGTTGCAGGCGCGGTGGCGTCCGCGGTGGCAGGATCCGTGGGGTCCGTGGTGGCGGCAGCAGCCGTGGCGTGTGAGCCGTGCAGCAGGCCGGTGCAGTGAGTGTCCGCGGTCCCGGTTCAGTGGTGGCAGCGGCGGCGGCAACTGCTCAGTGGTGGCAGCGGCAGGGACTGCTCAGTGGTGGCAGCGGCAGGGACTGCTCAGTGGTGGCGTGTGTCCGCGGTCCCGGTTCAGTGGTGGCGGCGGCGGCTCAGTGGTGGGAGCGGCGGCAACTGCTCAGTGGTGGCAGCGGCAGGGACTGCTCAGTGGTGGCGTGTGTCCGCGGTCCCGGTTCAGTGGTGGCAGCGGCGGCTCAGTAGTGGGAGCGGCGGCGACGGCTCAGTGGTGGAGTGTGTCCGCGGTCCCGATTCAAGTAATGGCGCCCGGAGCGACGCATGCGCAGATGGAGCTCTCATCCAAGGGCTCCATCTGCGCACGCGCTGACTCCCGGAGCAGCGCGTGCGCAGATGGAGCTCTCATCCAAGAGCTCCACCGGCGCCATCATTTGAAAGTGGGACCGCGGACAACTGGTAAGCTGCACAGCCGCCCGCCCCGCATGCACAGAGTGGCAGCCAGCAGGCTGCCCGCCCACCCCGCGTACAAGCCGCCGGGTACCTGTGCTTGCGTGCGGTGGCAGCCGGGTACCCATGGCTGTGTGCGGGCGGCAGATGGGTGACTGTGTGAGGGCGGCAGCCGAGTACCTGCACGGGCACCCGACTGCCGCTCGCACACAGCACCCGGCTGCCGCCCGCACACAGCCATGGGTACCCGTCTGCCACCGCATGCAAGCACAGGTACCTGGCTGCCGACCCCACACAGCACCCGCTGCCGCCCGTACACAGCCACGGGTACCCGGCTGCCGCTGCATGCAAGTACAGGTACCCGGGCGCTTGCATGCAGCCACAGGCACCCGCCCGATCGCCTCAGACAGGACCCCCCCCCCCCCCGCTACCGCTTTATAAGACGCACCCCCCATTTTCCTCCCAAAATTTGGGGAGGAAAAGTGCGTCTTATAAAGCGAAAAATACGGTAAGTGTTTCACAGACCACACCATTGTGTGGTCCATGGGACATCAGTGATGCCAGAAAAAAAAACGGACATGTCTCCATGCGGAAATCACGCACACGTGTGTACGCAACACGGAGAGACGGTCAGTGAAAATTCACTGATGTGTGCGCAGACCCATTGATTATAATGTGTCTGCGTATGTACGTGATTCTGGTACATATAAAATAAAAAAAAAGCACAAACCAGAATCACTGACGTGTGAACCAGGCCTAACACTGAAATCCAGATAACAGTTCATTAAACTTAACCCCTTCATAACTAGGTGACTATTTTTTACCTTTTGGGTTTATTTTGTCAAATGTTTGTATTTTACACTATAATGGACGGAGAAGCAGGAAAATATCTATTATTTTGGGTATTGCTTCAGGTCAGTGCGCTTACTGTGATGTATAATATATGCATGTGTGGATATAATATGACTGTATCACTGTAATGGTATCCTGCCCCTGAGCTCCTTCCGTACCACCCCCCCCCGTACTGTCTGTATACCTTATGTTGGGAAGGGGTTAAAGCAAAACTGTGCTTCTTGCTGCTCCTCAATAAAATAATCAGTGCTGTAGTGTAAAGCATGGAGGAGCTACAGAAGCAGATGGACCGTGTTATTGTGGGTGTTATCAGTGACCTGTTCTCGCCCTTATGTTCCAGCTACAGTCATCATTACCCCATTCTCCGGCTGCTCTCTGATTATAAGGACACGTCTCCATCGACGGGAACACAGACCATTGTTGTAGAGCGTCGACACACGTCCAGACACGTAAGTGGTGACCGCGGTCCCGGTGATGCCGGTCCGGGTGGGGTTGGTGCTGTTGATTATATGTATTAGTCGCAGTCGTGCACGCTCGGTTCTCATGCGGCTTCTCTCTTTCAGGAATGATTGAGCCGCTGCAGGCCCGGGGCTGCTGACCGCTCTCCTGTGTGTGATCCGAGGGGGCGAGACGTCCAGTCCGTGAGGCTCGGGCCTCGCGCACACGTTCACTGACAGCAAGCATTGTATGGCCGTATTAATATTGGGAAGGTTCCCTGGGCTGGGGCTAAGTCTTGGACTGTATCTCTCTGGCGGTATCAGCCTTGTATGCACTGATCACGAGGAGCATTGTTTACGCTGCTGTTACATTTTTATGCCATTTCCTATAAGATTGGATGTATATAAATTATCAGAATTAGCGCTGGATGATGATTAGCGCAGCGACTGTAACGTTGCAGCCCGTCTGGCATTACCTGCAGAGGTCCCGGACGCTGAGATCCATTGCGCTGTATGTGGGGCCCTGATGAGGCTGGGGGCCGCTGGTCACCACAATGTATTTTCAATGCAGCTCAGGCTTGGAACAACGTGAATCCAGAAATCCATTAGATCCTTCATCCAATTCTTTGTCAAAAATCTTTCAGCCCAGGCTGCGCCTTTCTCACGCCAATAACAAGATGACTAAACATTTTTAATGCCTTTCTGACAATAATTGGATTCAGGATTCCGCGGTCCTGGATACTTTTGCTTTTTCAGTCATTATAGGGCCCCAGCATCCAGCGCCCCGGATCTCAGCGGCCCGGACCGGATTGCTTTGGCATCGGGGTGGACGCGCTCTGGAGAGGGCCGTCCACCACCGCTCCTGACATGGCGGCTCTTATTAATGTTGTGACTCTGACGATTGGGTGGGGCGTCCGTGTGTGCGAGGCACAAGTAGGGGGCTCACTGGATGTTATCGGTGTATCATGTCTTCTTATATCTTACAAAGCCGATGATCTCTCGTGTGGAGACTCAGCGGCTGCTCGTATCTTCTGTATCATGATGGGGGCAGACTTATTACTGCGGTTTACATGAAATGCTAATACCTGGCGGATGGGGTTGTGTATTTTCTAGATATTTTTATTAAACATTCAGAAATAAAAATGCAAAAATGAAAACAAAAAATATAAGACTCTTTGCATTACTGATCTGGTCCCAATACAAGAAAACAGGCGGTAAAGTGTGACACCGCCAACACCTGCTACTGACTGGAGTTTACACTATTCGCATCCAGAGCTGCAAACATTCACCTTGTTTATGATGTCATACTCTTGTCACATACAGAGCTGCATTTAGTATTACATTGGGCGCCTCTTACCATTGATGGGACCTGACCGCACCGGCTCACAGTGCTCTACCGGGGGAAAAAAACAAAGTATCTTCTGGCAAAATGGTGACTGCAGCTCCAGATGCAACTGGAGTATAAGGCGACATGCACACTTAGGCTATGTTCGCACGTTGCGTTTTTTCCCGCGTTTCTGCAGCGTTTTTAGCTGCAGCGTTTTTGTGCCAAAACGCATGCATTTTTGTTTTCCAGCAAAGTCTATGGGAAAAGTTGAAATCCTGTCTGCACTTTGCTTTTTTTTCTGCAGCGTTTAATTTGCATATTTGTGGTCAAAAACCATGCTGAAAAAGAAGCAGCATGTCAGTTGTTTTTGCCATTTCTGCAGCGTTTCCTTAACATTGGAGTCAATGAGAAATGGCAAAAAGCAACCAAAATCACAATTCCTGCGTTTTTCATGCTTTTTACCTGCTTTTCCACTGCGTTTTTGGCTCCAAAAACGCATGCTTTTCTGGACATAATTTAATGGGTTCTAATGTTCCTTTACACACACACAATAACCGAAAATTTGAATGTTAAAAAATTAGAAACTTCACCTATTTTTCTGATAGAATGTGCATAACCACTATTTTTTCATTAAAAATGATAATTTCCCATATCGTTTTATTAAAAGTTAATTTTATACTTTTTCTCTTTTTTCATTCTTTTTGACTAATTCAACTTTATTTCTCAGTGTCTTGATCTCAAAAACGCATCTGCAGAAACGCAGGTGAAAACGCAGGTAAAATGCGGTAAAAACGCATGCGTTTTTAGTGCTAAAAAATGGTCAAAAGCCATTTGGTCAAAAACCAAGGGAAGGAAAACGTGCAGAATAAACTGCAGGTACTCCGACGCAACGTGCGCACATAGCCTTAGTATTTCGATGCAGAAATTTCTGCATTTTTTTCCTGCCAAGAGATAGAGGAAAAATGTGCGTTTTTGGTGCAGATTTTACCTATTCATTAGAATGGCTGAAAAATGCTGCAAGAATTGACATGGGGCAGATTTTAGGCTGCACCAAGTCACTTCAGGATTCTCTTCAGGTTTTAGGACAAATCTGCGCACAAACGCACCATGTGCACACAGCCTGAGACCTTATGAAGCGCCAGGTCAGGAGAGGAAAAGTAAAGGGCTTGTCCTGGGCTATCATCTCTCCTTAGGATAAGTCATGGACAAGCCTTATTAACTGAAGGATTTGGAAGCTGCGCTATAAAGAGATTTGTAACATAGAAGAAGCCGGAGCCTCGATGAACAGGCGTGGAAAGAAAATGCGAGATCCGCTCTTTATTTGATGCTCGTTATGATGAGGAAACACAAATATCTGCACATGAACAATCTTATCTTACAACGTGAACGGCATTTACACCCACACACAGCCACGCCACCGCCTCATCGCAACTTCGTTTTATTTGTATGGAAAAGGAAATTGGAAGGTGGAAGACACAAAACACCCGGTGATAAAAACATAAAATCTTCTAAAAAAAAAACAGCGGATACATCTATACAGATAGAAACTGATGATTTCTGCAAATATATGGCCTTAGTCATAGCATGATATACAACTATCTAAATAGATGGAAACCAGTCACATTTCTACAGAAGGCATCTTATATATATATATATATATATATATATATATATATATATATATATATATATATATATATATATATATATAATAAACATATCAGAAAATCTAAGGAAAGGATATATATAATCTCTATCCATAATATGACAAAGTGCACAGTGCAAGGTTAAATGTCCAAATCATATGCCATATATGAAAAAGATTATGGTATAATAGTCGTATGTGACAAGAGATTGTAAGCGTGTACTAATTTGCACGGAGGATTATACCTTAAGTGGTCTGTGAAAGATCCAAAGTATGCCGCTATTCCCCGACGCACGTTTTAGCAATCCTTTCCTTTAGCACCCCCTGAGGAAAGGATCGCTGAAACGCGCGTGAGGGAATAGCAGCATACTTTGGATCTTTCACAGACCACTTAAAGTATAATCCTCCTTGCAAATTAGTACACGCTTACAATCTCTTGTCACATACGACTATTATACCATAATCTTTTTCATATATGGCATATGATTTGGACATTTAACCTTGCACTGTGCACTTTGTCATATATTATGGATAGATATTTATATTATGGATAGATATTTATTTAAACAAGTGGTCTTTGCACTAAGCACTTTATTTCTTTGTCGCTCCTAATTGGGAGACCCAGACAATTGGGTGTATAGCTACTGCCTCCGGAGGCCACACAAAGTACTACACTTAAAAGTGTAAGGCCCCTCCCCTTCTGGCTATACACCCCCCCGTGGGATCACGGGCTCCTCAGTTTTATGCTTTGTGCGAAGGAGGTCAGACACGCACGCATAGCTCCACTGTTTAGTCAGCAGCAGCTGCTGACTATGTCGGATGGAAGAAAAGAGGGCCCATACAGGGCCCCCAGCATGCTCCCTTCTCACCCCACTTTCTGTCGGCGGTGTTTGTTAAGGTTGAGGTACCCATTGCGGGTACGGAGGCTGGAGCCCACATGCTGATTCCTTCCCCATCCCCATTTGGGCTCTGGGTGAAGTGGGACTTTACCGGTCTCCGGGCACTGAGGCCGTGCTCCATCCACAGCCCCTGGAGGATCTGCTGGATACGGAGCGGAGTTTTCTCAGGGACAGGACCCTGCTCCATCAAGGTACTACGTGTCCCCGTGCTTATCGCACGCACACTGCAGCATTGCTGGGTGTGTTAGTGCGCCGGGGTAAACAGCGCTGCTGCGCTGGTGCCGTTACTCACTACAGCTCTGCTGAGTGAGGTGACTTTGTACGATCGGCCGATCCGGCCGCTGGGGTCAGTGTTTACTGGTCGCGGCTGGGATTTGTGGTGCGCCGGGGACTTCCGCGCTGGCCGTGCATATATGACGGCCGCGCTAGATTACTACAGTCCCCGGCTTTTGCGGCCTAGTTCGTATCGTTCCCGCCCCCGGACCTGCCAGTCAGGAGGAGGGCGGGACGCTGTACAGTCCAGCAGCGTTAAGAGCTGGAGTCTGTCTTACATACTCCAGCCCTCACACTAGGCACAGGGGGACGCAGCTTCCCGCTCTTTTGTTTGGGACGCCCACGGTCCGCCCCTCTTCACAGGACGCTGGCAGCCATTCCTGCCTGCACGCTGAACTGCGGAGGGGAGGCTGGGAGACCCAGACAAGGGATTCTACGATCTCACACCCGCTTTTCAGCGGGCGGTAAGCAGCCCTCAAGGGCTCTCCCCCACTTGTGCCATAGTGTACTTTGTATTTTGTGCTGGCAATACTTTGCACTGTACAGTCGCTGGTGGTTTTCTGCTATATACCCTCCTTAGATTTCTCAAGGAGATAGCATGTCGTCCGCAAAAAGCAAAAGTGCCAAGGCACGGACTTTATATGCTGCTTGTACCGCATGTGGGGCTACTCTACCGGCAGGTTCCACTGACCCCCATTGTGTGCAGTGCTCGGCCCCTGTGGCAATTGCTCAGCCGGGGCCGCTGCTAGAGGTGACCCAGGGAGAACCACCTGTAAATGCTGTCCAGGTGACAGGGACGGAGTTTGCAGCTTTTGCTGACAAATTGTCTATGACTATGTCTAAAATTCTTGAAACATTGCAGTCTAGACCAGTAACTCAGACCATGGGCACTGTTGATCCATTGCCCCCTGGTCCCCCTCAGCTGGACCACTTCCTAGCTCCGGGGGTGTCATATGCACCCCAGGGTGACGGCTCTGACTCGGACGACAGTCCCAGACAACCTAAGCGGGCTCGCTATGAGCGACCCTCAACTTCATCACACTGGTCAGGGTCCCAGCGGGACGACTCTCTGTGTGATGAGGCGGATGTAACTGATCAGGAGTCTGATGCTGGGGCCGCTCTCAATCTAGATACCCCGGATGGTGACGCCATAGTGAATGATCTTATAGCGTCCATCAATAGGATGTTAGACATTTCTCCACCAGCTCCTCTTGCGGAGGAGGCAGCTTCACAGCAGGAGAAATTCCATTTCAGGTATCCCAAGCGTAAATTAAGCACGTTTCTGGACCACTCTGACTTTAGAGACGCAATCCAGAAACACCACGCTTATCCAGATAAGCGTTTTTCCAAACGGCTTAAAGATACACGCTATCCTTTTCCCCCTGACGTGGTCAAGGGCTGGACACAGTGTCCCAAGGTGGACCCTCCAATCTCCAGGCTTGCAGCCAGATCTCTAGTTGCAGTGGAAGATGGGGCGGCACTTAAAGATGCCACTGACAGACAGATGGAGCTCTGGTTAAAATCCATCTATGAAGCTATTGGAGCGTCGTTGGCGCCAGCATTCGCAGCCGTATGGGCACTCCAAGCTATTTCAGCTGGGCTTACACAGGTCGACACGGTCACACGTACATCTGCTCCGCAGGTGGCACCCTTGACCTCTCAAATGTCGGCATTCGCGTCTTACGCGATTAATGCTGTCCTAGACTCTACGAGCCGTACGGCGGTGGCGTCAGCCAACTCTGTGGTTTTACGCAGAGCCCTGTGGTTGAGAGAATGGAAGGCAGATTCTGCTTCCAAGAAGTGCTTAACCAGTTTGCCTTTTTCTCGTGACCGATTGTTTGGTGAGCGTTTGGATGAAATCATTAAACACTCCAAGGGTAAGGATTCATCCTTGCCTCAGCCCAGACAAAACAAACCTCAACAGAGGAGGGGACAGTCTGGTTTTCGGTCCTTTTCGAGGCTCAGGCAGGTCCCAATTCTACTCGTCCAAAAGGACTCAGAAGGATCAGAGGGGCTCAGATTCTTGGCGGACTCAATCACGCCCAAAAAAGCCAGCCGGAAGAACCGTTACCAAGACTGCTTCCTCATGACTCTCAGCCTCCTCTCTCCGCATCCTCGGTCGGTGGCAGGCTCTCCCGCTTTGGCGACATTTGGTTGTCACAGGTCAAAGACCGTTGGGTGAGAGACATTCTGTCTCACGGGTACAGGATAGAGTTCTGCTCTCGTCCTCCAACTCGCTTCTTCAGAACTTCCCCACCGCCCGACCGAGCCGATGCTCTGCTGCAAGCGGTGTCCGCTCTAAAGGCGGAAGGAGTGGTGACTTCTGTTCCTCTTCAGGAACAAGGTCACGGTTTTTACTCCAATTTGTTTGTGGTGCCAAAGAAAGACGGGTCGTTCCGTCCCGTCCTGGATCTAAAGCTGCTCAACAAACACGTAAAAACCAGGAGGTTCCGGATGGAATCTCTCCGCTCCGTTATCGCCTCAATGTCTCAAGGAGATTTCCTAGCATCAATAGACATCAAGGATGCTTATCTCCACGTGCCAATTGCGCCAGAGCATCAGCGTTTTCTACGCTTCGTTATAGGAAGCGAACACCTGCAGTTCGTAGCTCTTCCTTTCGGGCTGGCGACAGCCCCTCGGGTCTTCACCAAGGTCATGGCAGCAGTAGTAGCAGTCCTGCACTCGCAAGGTCACTCCGTGATCCCGTATTTGGACGATCTACTTATCAAGGCACCCTCTCAAGAGGCATGCCAACACAGCCTGAACGTGGCACTGAAGACTCTCCAGAGTTTCGGGTGGATTATCAACTTTTCAAAGTCAAATCTAACCCCGACCCAATCACTAACATATCTTGGCATGGAGTTTCATACTCTCTCAGCGATAGTGAAACTTCCACTGGACAAACAGTGCTCGCTACAGATAGGGGTGCAATCTCTCCTTCAGGGCCAGTCGCACCCCTTGAGGCGCCTCATGCACTTCCTAGGGAAGATGGTAGCAGCAATGGAAGCAGTTCCTTTTGCGCAGTTTCATCTGCGTCCACTACAATGGGACATTCTCCGCCAATGGGACGGGAAGTCGACGTCTCTCGACAGGGAGGTCTCCCTCTCTCAGGCAGCCAAGGAATCTCTCCGGTGGTGGCTTCTTCCCACCTCATTGTCAAAAGGAAAGTCGTTCCTACCCCCATCCTGGGCGGTGGTCACGACAGATGCGAGTCTATCAGGGTGGGGAGCAGTGTTTCTCCACCACAGGGCTCAGGGTACGTGGACTCGGAAAGAGTCCACCCTTCAGATCAATGTTCTGGAGATCAGAGCAGTCTATCTTGCCCTACAAGCCTTCCAACAGTGGCTGAAAGGCAAGCAGATCCGAATTCAGTCGGACAACTCCACAGCGGTGGCATACATCAACCACCAAGGGGGAACACGCAGTCGGCAAGCCTTCCAGGAAGTCCGGCGGATTCTGACGTGGGTGGAAGACACGGCATCCACCATATCCGCCGTTCACATCCCAGGCGTAGAAAACTGGGAAGCAGACTTTCTCAGTCGCCAGGGCATGGACGCAGGGGAATGGTCCCTTCACCCGGACGTGTTTCAGGAGATCTGTCGCCGCTGGGGGATGCCGGACGTCGACCTGATGGCGTCACGGCACAACAACAAGGTCCCGGTTTTCATGGCACGGTCTCACGATCACCGAGCTCTGGCGGCAGACGCCTTAGTTCAAGATTGGTCGCAGTTCCGACTACCGTATGTGTTCCCACCTCTGGCATTGTTGCCCAGAGTGCTCCGCAAACTCAGGTCCGACTGCCGCCGCGCCATTCTCGTCGCTCCAGACTGGCCAAGGAGGTCGTGGTACCCGGATCTGTGGCACCTCACGGTAGGCCATCCGTGGGCACTACCAGACCGTCCAGACTTGCTGTCTCAAGGGCCGTTTTTCCATCTGAATTCTGCGGCCCTGAACCTGACTGTGTGGCCATTGAGTCCTGGATCCTAGCGGCCTCAGGTTTATCTCATGAAGTGGTTGCCACCATGAGACCGGCTAGGAAACCATCCTCCGCCAAGATCTACCACAGGACGTGGAGGATATTCCTATCTTGGTGCTCGGCTCAGGGAGTTTCTCCCTGGCCTTTTGCATTGCCTACTTTTCTTTCCTTCCTGCAGTCTGGGTTGGAAAAAGGTTTGTCGCTTAGCTCCCTTAAGGGTCAAGTCTCCGCGCTATCCGTATTTTTTCAGAAACGCCTGGCGCGACTTCCTCAGGTACGCACGTTCCTGCAAGGGGTTTGTCATATCGTCCCCCCTAACAAGCGGCCATTGGAGCCCTGGGACCTGAACAAGGTTCTAATTGCTCTCCAAAAGCCGCCTTTCGAGCCTATGAAGGAGGTTTCCCTTTCTCGTCTTTCACAGAAAGTGGCCTTTCTAGTGGCGGTCACGTCTCTTCGGAGAGTGTCCGAGCTGGCGGCGTTATCATGCAGATCTCCATTCCTGGTGTTTCACCAAGACAAGGTAGTACTGCGTCCAATTCCAGAGTTTCTTCCCAAGGTGGTATCTTCCTTTCATCTCAATCAAGATATCACTTTACCGTCTTTGTGTCCGCATCCAGTTCACCAATTTGAAAAAGGTTTGCATTTATTGGATCTGGTGAGAGCACTCAGGATCTACATTTCCCGCACGGCGCCTCTGCGCCGCTCGGATGCACTCTTTGTCCTTGTCGCTGGTCAGCGTAAAGGGTCGCAAGCTTCCAAATCCACCCTTGCGCGTTGGATCAAGGAACCAATTCTTCACACCTACCGTTCTGCTGGGCTTCCGATTCCATCAGGACTGAAAGCCCATTCTACCAGAGCCGTGGGTGCGTCCTGGGCATTACGGCACCAGGCTACGGCTCAGCAGGTGTGCCAGGCGGCTACCTGGTCGAGTCTGCACACTTTTACCAAGCATTATCAGGTGCATACTTACGCTTCGGCGGATGCCGGCCTAGGTAGACAAGTCCTTCAGGCGGCGGTGGCTCACCTGTAGGAAAGGGCTGTTTGACGGCCCTATCACGAGGTATTCTTTTACCCACCCAGGGACTGCTTTTGGACGTCCCAATTGTCTGGGTCTCCCAATTAGGAGCGACAAAGAAGAAGGGAATTTTGTTTACTTACCGTAAATTCCTTTTCTTCTAGCTCCAATTGGGAGACCCAGCACCCGCCCTGTTTTTCTTAGGAAATTTGTTTTTTTCGGGTGCACATGTTGTTCATGTTGAACAGTTCAGTTCTCCGAGGTTGTTTCTCGGGTTGAATTTGTATTTAAAACAGTTATTGGCTTTCCTCCTTCTTGCTTTTGCACTAAAACTGAGGAGCCCGTGATCCCACGGGGGGGTGTATAGCCAGAAGGGGAGGGGCCTTACACTTTTAAGTGTAGTACTTTGTGTGGCCTCCGGAGGCAGTAGCTATACACCCAATTGTCTGGGTCTCCCAATTGGAGCTAGAAGAAAAGGAATTTACAGTAAGTAAACAAAATTCCCTTCTTTCCTAGTAAGCCCGCTGCTATAATTTATGGGAATTTTTCCTGCCTTATATTTATATGGACTTGTAAAGAATATTGATTTTAATTATTCAATAAAAATATTAGTTTTAACGTTAGTTATATCATTTCCTTTATTTATTCAATCCTCACGGATTTTTAGCTGAAGGTTTTTTTGATATTTATTGAAATCTAATGGTGATCTTCATATGGAAATTTTGAGATATATATTTTTAAAAAAATAGATCATTTTTACAATGGCCATGGGCAAGTAATGTTACGACTTCGCGGGGGAAATTAAAATAATAATAAAAAAAAGTTTGAAAAATAAAAAAAACCTAAGTTCAAATTACCCCCCATTCGAGCCATTGAAAATGGGTTATAAAAAAATGGTTAAAAAAATACACACACATTTGATATCGCCGCATGCAAAAACTCCCAAACTATCAAATTATAAAATCAATCTGTTCGGTAAAAAAAATTCCAAACACCAAAGAAGGGAATTTTGTTTACTTACCGTAAATTCCTTTTCTTCTAGCTCCTATTGGGAGACCCAGACAATTGGGTGTATAGCTTCTGCCTCCGGAGGCCACACAAAGTATTACACTTTAAAAAGTTTAACCCCTCCCCTCTGCCTATACACCCTCCCGTGCATCACGGGCCCATCAGTTTTGGTGCCAAAGCAGGAAGGAGGAAACTTATAAATTGGTATAAGGTAAATTCAATCCGAAGGATGTTCGGAGAACTGAAACCATGAACCAAAAGAACAATTCAACATGAACAACATGTGTACACAAAAGAACAAACAGCCCGAAGGGAACAGGGGCGGGTGCTGGGTCTCCCAATAGGAGCTAGAAGAAAAGGAATTTACGGTAAGTAAACAAAATTCCCTTCTTCTTTGTCGCTTCATTGGGAGACCCAGACAATTGGGACGTCCAAAAGCAGTCCCTGGGTGGGTAAAAGAATACCTCGATAAAAAGAGCCGAAAACGGCCCCCTCTTACAGGTGGGCAACCGCCGCCTGAAGGACTCGCCTACCTAGGCTGGCATCTGCCGAAGCATAGGCATGCACCTGATAGTGTTTCGTGAAAGTGTGCAGACTAGACCAGGTAGCTGCCTGACACACCTGCTGAGCCGTAGCCTGGTGCCGCAATGCCCAGGACGCACCCACGGCTCTGGTAGAATGGGCTTTCAGCCCTGAAGGAATCGGAAGCCCAGAAGAACGGTAAGCTTCAAGAATCGGTTCCTTGATCCACCGAGCCAAGGTTGACTTGGAAGCCTGCGACCCCTTACGCTGGCCAGCGACAAGGACAAAGAGCGCATCAGAACGGCGCAGGGGCGCCGTTCGAGAAATGTAGAGCCGGAGTGCTCTCACCAGATCTAACAAGTGCAAATCCTTTTCACATTGGTGAACTGGATGAGGGCAAAAAGGTAAGGAGATATCCTGATTGAGATGAAAAGGGGATACCACCTTAGGGAGAAATTCCGGGACCGGACGCAGAACCACCTTATCCTGGTGAAACACCAGGAAGGGGGCTTTGCATGACAGCGCTGCTAGCTCAGACACTCTCCGAAGTGATGTGACTGCCACTAGGAAGGCCACCTTCTGCGAAAGGCGAGATAGAGAGACATCTCGCATCGGCTCGAAAGGTGGCTTCTGGAGAGCCGTCAGCACCCTGTTAAGATCCCAGGGTTCTAGCGGACGCTTGTAAGGTGGGACTATGTGGCAAACTCCCTGCAGGAACGTGCGGACCTGCGGAAGCCTGGCTAGACGCTTTTGAAAAAACACGGAAAGCGCCGATACTTGTCCCTTGAGAGAGCCGAGAGACAAACCCTTGTCAATTCCGGATTGAAGGAAAGAAAGAAAAGTTGGTAAGGCAAACGGCCAGGGGGTAAAACCCTGATCAGCGCACCAGGATAAGAAGATCCTCCAAGCCCTGTGATAGATCTTGGCGGACGTTGGTTTCCTGGCCTGTCTCATGGTGGCAATGACATCTTGAGATAACCCTGAGGACGCTAGGAGCCAGGACTCAATGGCCACACAGTCAGGTTGAGGGCCGCAGAATTCAGATGGAAAAATGGCCCTTGAGACAGCAAGTCTGGACGGTCTGGGAGTGCCCACGGTTGACCCACCGTGAGGTGCCACAGATCCGGGTACCACGACCTCCTCGGCCAGTCTGGAGCGACGAGGATGGCGCGGCGGCAGTCGGACCTGATCTTGCGTAACACTCTGGGCAGCAGTGCCAGAGGAGGAAATACATAAGGCAGTCGAAACTGCGACCAATCCTGAACTAATGCGTCCGCCGCCAGAGCTCTGTGATCTTGAGACCGTGCCATGAATCCCGGGACTTTGTTGTTGTGCCGAGACGCCATGAGGTCGACGTCCGGCGTTCCCCAGCGGCAACAGATCTCTTGAAACACGTCCGGGTGAAGAGACCATTCCCCTGCGTCCATGCCCTGGCGACTGAGAAAGTCTGCTTCCCAGTTTTCTACGCCCGGGATGTGAACTGCGGAGATGGTGGAGACTGTGGCTTCCGCCCACAGCAGAATCCGCCGAACTTCTTGGAAGGCTTGACGGCTGCGTGTGCCGCCCTGGTGGTTGATGTACGTGACCGCCGTGGCGTTGTCCGACTGTATTCGGATCTGCCTGCCCTCCAGCCACCGCTGGAACGCCTTTAGGGCTAGATACACTGCCCTTATCTCCAGAACATTGATCTGAAGGGAGGACTCTGTCGGAGTCCAGGTTCCCTGAGCCCTGTGGTGGAGGAAGACCGCTCCCCACCCTGACAGACTCGCGTCCGTCGTGACCACAGCCCCGGCTGGGGGCAGGAAGGATTTTCCCTTCGACAAAGAAGTGGGAAGAAGCCACCACTGAAGAGAGGTTTTGGCTGCCGGTGAAAGAGAGACGTTCCTGTCTAAGGACGTCGACCTCCTGTCCCATTTGCGGAGAATGTCCCATTGAAGTGGACGCAGATGAAACTGCGCAAAGGGAACTGCCTCCATTGCTGCCACCATCTTCCCTAGGAAGTGCATGAGGCGCCTCAAGGGGTGTGACTGGGCCCGAAGGAGAGATTGCACCCCTGTCTGCAGTGAACGCTGTTTGTCCAGCGGAAGCTTCACTATCGCTGAGAGAGTATGAAACTCCATCCCAAGGTAAGTCAGTGATTGGGTCGGTGTCAATTTTGACTTTGGGAAATTGATGATCCACCCGAACCTCTGGAGAGTCTCCAGAGCAATGGTCAGGCTGTGTTGACATGCCACCCGGGAGGGTGCCTTGACTAGAAGATCGTCTAAGTAAGGGATCACAGAGTGGCCCTGAGAGTGTAGGACCGCCACCACTGCTACCATGACCTTGGTGAAGACCCATGGGGCTGTCGCCAGGCCGAAAGGCAGTGCCACAAACTGAAGGTATTCGTCCCCGATGGCGAAACGCAAGAAGCGTTGATGCTCTGGAGCAATCGGCACATGGAGATAAGCATCCCTGATGTCGATTGATGCTAGGAAGTCTCCTTGTGACATCGAGGCGATGACCGAGCGGAGAGATTCCATCCGGAACCGTCTGGTTCTCACGTGTCTGTTGAGCAGTTTGAGGTCCAGAACGGGACGGAATGATCCGTCCTTTTTTGGCACCACGAACAAGTTGGAGTAAAAACCGCGACCACGTTCTTGAAGGGGAACGGGGATCACAATTCCTTCTGCCTTCAGAGTGTTCACCGCCTGAAAAAGTGCATCGGCTCGCTCGGGGGGCGGAGATGTTCTGAAGAAACGAGTCGGAGGACGAGAACTGAGCTCTATCCTGTAACCGTGAGACAGAATGTCTCTCACCCATCGGTCTTGGACATGTGGCCACCAGGCGTCGCAAAAGCGGGAGAGCCTGCCACCGACCGAGGATGCGGTTTGGGGAGGCCGAAAGTCATGAGGAGGCCGCCTTGGAGGCGGTTCCTCCGGCGGTCTTTGTAGGACGTGACTTAGACCGCCATGCAGAAGAGTTCCTCTGGCCCTTCTCTGACCTGTTGGGGGACCTGGCTGAGGGCCGACAGGACCGAAACCTCGGTTGTATTTTTCGTTGCTGAGGTCTGTTTGGTTTGGACTGGGGTAAGGACGAGTCCTTTCCCTTGGATTGTTTAATAATTTCGTCCAATTGCTCGCCAAACAAACGGTCGCCAGAAAATGGCAAACCGGTTAAGAACTTCTTGGAAGCAGAGTCTGCCTTCCATTCGCGTAGCCACATGGCCCAGCGGACTGCCACCGAATTGGCGGATGCTACCGCTGTACGGCTCGCAGAGTCCAGGACGGCGTTCATGGCGTAGGACGAAAAGGCCGACGCCTGAGAAGTCAAAGACACAACTTGCGGAGCAGAGGTACGTGTGACTGCATTAATCTCAGACAGACAAGCTGAGATAGCCTGGAGTGCCCACACGGCTGCAAATGCTGGAGCAAAAGACGCGCCTATGGCTTCATAGATGGATTTCATCAGGAGCTCTATTTGCCTGTCAGTGGCATCCTTGAGCGATGAACCATCTGCCACTGATACTACGGATCTAGCCGCCAGTCTAGAGACTGGAGGATCCACCTTGGGACACTGAGCCCAACCCTTAACTACGTCAGGGGGGAAGGGGTAACGTGTGTCATTAAGGCGCTTAGTAAAGCGCTTGTCCGGAAATGCTCTGTGCTTCTGGACAGCATCTCTGAAGTTAGAGTGATCGAAAAACGCACTCAGTGTACGTTTGGGAAACCTAAACTGGTGCTTCTCCTGCTGCTGGGGGCGATGAACGCACAGTGCCCTGGGCCTGTGTTACCGGTGTGGACTGCAAGGCTTCTAGTATCTTAGCAGACCATTTGTCCATAGACTGAGCCATGGACTGTGAAAGCGACTCAGAGTTTCTCAGCCAAAACTGCAAACTCTGTCCCTGCCACCTGGACAGTGGAAGCCGGCGGTTCTACCTGAGCCGAGGGTCCCACCAGTGCCCGAGGCTCCGGCTGAGTGAGTGCCACAGGGGCCGAGCATTGCACACAGTGAGGGTAGGTGGAACCTGCAGGTAACATAGCCGCACAAGAGGTACAGGTTGCAAAATAAGCCTGTGCCTTGGCACCCTTGCTCTTTGCGGACGACATGCTGTTGTCTCCTCTGAGAGTGATCAGTGAGGGTATATAGCCAAAAGCAAAATAATGCGGCCGAACAGAGAAAATGTATACAAATATACACTTCGGCACCCTAGGGGGGCCAGCACCTGGTAACCGGTGTGGCTTACCGACCGCCCAAAGCGGTTGTGTGTCCACCAGATTCCCCGCCTGGGCCTCCCAGAGCTGCAGAGCTCGTTCTGTATTCCTCCACCGGCAGAAGTGATTGTAACAATGGCTGCCAGAGTTCTCAGGGGAGGAGGGAGCCGTGGGCGGTGACTAATAAAGTGCGGGAATCTGGTGCCCCACAGTGCTCAGTGAGGGGGGAGGAGAACACCTAAGTATGCTCCAGCCCTCACTGCCGACGTCCAGTCGACCGTCCCGCCCTTACCCCTGACTGGCAGGCCCGGGGGCGGGAGTTATGGTACTAGGCCGCAGAAGCCGGGGACTAAATTTAATAACGCGGTCGACGAACAGGCGCGGTCGGCGCGGTAGTCCCGGTCGTCACAGAAAAACAGCAGCCGCTGCAGCGTCTGTGACACAGGCGCTCCATGCGCCGTCCCCAAGGGGACACAGAGTACCTTTTAGATGCAGGGCCTGTCCCTGATGATACCCAGTCTCCTGTCCGTCAGATTCCCCCAGGGGCTGCGGAGGAAGCCTGGTCCTAGTGAAAGGTGACCGGTTAGGATCCCACTTCTCCCAGAGCCTCTAAGGGATGGGGAAGGAAAACGGCATGTGGCTCCAGCCTTTGTACCCGCAATGGGTACCTCAACCTTGACAGCACCGCCGACTTAGTGGGGTGAGAAGGGAGCATGCCGGGGGCCCCGTGGGGGCCCTCTTTTCTTCCATCCGATACAATCAGCAGCTGCTGCTGACTAAAATGTGGAGCTTGCGTGAATGTGTGCCTCCTTCAACACAAAGCATAAAACTGATGTGCCCGTGATGCACGGGAGGGTGTATAGGCAGAGGGGAGGGGTTACACTTTTTAAAGTGTAATACTTTGCGTGGCCTCCGGAGGCAGAAGCTATACACCCAATTGTCTGGGTCTCCCAATGGAGCGACAAAGAAATTATATTTTTTTTGGTCGCCACAAATTTTGCGCAACAATGCAATAACAGGTGATCAAAACATAGTAGCTGCGCAAAAATAGTACAGTGAAAAACATCAGCTCGAGACGCAAAAAATAAACAGTCACAGAGCCATAGATACCGAAAAATGAGAACACTACGGGAAAATGCCGCAAAATGTACACCACTTTTTTCGGACAGACTTCTGATGATTTCCCCCCCCCCCCCTTAGATAAAAGTAAACCTATACATGTTTGGTGTCTACAGATTCGCACGGAGCTCAGGCTCCACATCAGTTTTACCACATAGTGAACACTGCGAATAAAATATCTCAAAAAGTATAGTGCAATCGCACTTTTTTTTTTTTTTTGCAATTTTTCAGCATCTGGAATTTGTTTGCCATTTTCCAGTACACCATATGGTAAAACTCATGGTTTCATTTAAAAGTCCAACTTGTTTTAAAAAAATGAGCCCTCATATGACAAGATTGACTGAAAAATAAAAAAAATTACATCTAAGGGGTTAAGATACAAAATGCCTCCCGCAGCATTAGGCTTCCTTTACCATCCCCCTCCTCTTTCTGGACGTTCCACCATCCCCAGACCATAGAATTGTACATTGCAAACACATGTGTTATGTGCGGTAACATAATGCCAGGAATCTATTTCTATACGGATTATAATTGATCAGATCCTTTCCTTGGCTTCTGTGTAATGCTTATTGTATATATTCTGTCTCGATGTGACTGGTTCCCGTGTATTTAAAGAGACGCTGATAGTTGGAGGTTATTCTACCACTAAGTGTATTTATGGCCAGAAACGCGTCAGTCTCTATTTGCGTAGATGGATCCACTGTTTTTTTTTTTTTAATTATATATATTTGAATATATATTCAATAAAGTATTATTTTTTTTTTTTTATAACCGGTGATTTTGCCTCCAACCTTCCCGTTTCCTTTTCCATGATCAGCTGTATCCGCACCGGCAGAAGGAGCGGCCACCGGTTACAGATCTCCGGCTCTGATTATCAAGCAAACGTGTTGAGCTTTCATATCTCGGTAGTTTTTTTTTTTATACCTGAAATTCAAAAGAAAAAAAAATTGATTCCATTAAAAAAAAAAACAACAAAAAACGGACAAAACCCCCCGAAACAAACATAAAAGTCAAGACAGGAAACAAAATTATAACATTTTTTCATCTGATACAATGGTGCAAAAAAATAGCAACTTGCTGGGAGCGGTCGTGGGACAGAAGCCTATAAATGGGGGAGACTGGTGTCAGGCTCAGTTACAGGGTGCAACAAAAGGTTCCCCGTGCAGAGCAGACGTAGACCCACAGCCACCGGGGTCACGTGGCAGATTACTACAGACACCTGTGGAAATGTGCTCCACATGCACAGGGCGGGAATTTACACCTCCCCTTATAAGAGTCTGCACCGACGGACATCCCAGAAACAAAGATAAAAATCACATAAAACGCATAAAACTCTCACGTATTCACCCTGGGCCGTAGTTTATGGAGCACGGTTTGGTCGGCGGCATGCGAACACACAGCGTCTGTAAACTGGAGGATCCGCGGACCCTTACTGGGAAAATACACACTGTTCTGGTTACATCACAGCATGGGATGACGGGTGAATCCACCCACTGACAGAATTGAGGCTGTTGCACTGATCCGCTCCAGGTGACGCTTCAAGGGCAACTACTGCAGAACTGCTCCAAATTCTAGAGGAAAGCGCATGTAGGAGTGCCACGGGGGCAGATGTGTCTCCGCTCCGGCCGTCAGTGCCACCAGGGCCGATGTGTCTCAGCTCCGGCCATCAGTGCCACGAGGGTTCGATGTGTCTCTGCTACGGCCATCAGTGCCACGAGGGCCGATGTGTCTCCGCTCCGGCCATCAGTGCCAGAGGAGTGTCTCAGCTCCGGCCATCAGTGCCACGAGGGCCGATGTGTCTCCGCTCCGGCCATCAGTGGCACGAGGGCCGATGTGTCTCCGCTCCGGCCATCAGTGCCACGAGGGCCGATGTGTCTCCGCTCCGGCCATCAGTGCCACGAGGGCCGATGTGTCTCAGCTCCGGCCATCAGTGCCACGAGGGCCGATGTGTCTCAGCTCCGGCCATCAGTGCCACGAGGGCCGATGTGTCTCAGCTCCGGCCATCAGTGCCACGAGGGCCGATGTGTCTCAGCTCCGGCCATCCGTGCCACGAGGGCCGATGTGTCTCAGCTCCGGCCATCAGTGCCACGAGGGCCGATGTGTCTCCGCTCCGGCCATCAGTGCCACGAGGGCCGATGTGTCTCAGCTCCGGCCATCAGTGCCACGAGGGCCGATGTGTCTCAGCTCCGGCCATCAGTGCCACGAGAGCCGATGTGTCTCAGCTCCGGCCATCAGTAGCACGAGGGCCGATGTGTCTCTGCTCCGGCCATCAGTGCCACGAGGGCCGATGTGTCTCAGCTCCGGCCATCAGTGCCACGAGGGCCGATGTGTCTCAGCTCCGGCCATCAGTGCCACGAGGGCCGATGTGTCTCCGCTCCGGCCATCAGTGCCACGAGGGCCGATGTGTCTCCGCTCCGGCCATCAGTGCCACGAGGGCCGATGTGTCTCCGCTCCGGCCATCAGTGCCACGAGGGCCGATGTGTCTCAGCTCCGGCCATCAGTGCCACGAGGGCCGATGTGTCTCAGCTCCGGCCATCAGTGCCACGAGGGCCGATGTGTCTCCGCTCCGGGGCCATCAGTGCCACGAGGGCCGATGTGTCTCCGCTCCGGCCATCAGTGCCACGAGGGCCGATGTGTCTCAGCTCCGGCCATCAGTGCCACATTACGATCTTGATTCTTTTTTTCACAAAAATCAAGTATACAGAACACATATTTCCACCACAAGCAAAACCATCTCTATCCGCTTGCATGCAGGACGTCTGGGCAGCTTGTAAAATTTGATTAAACTTCATCTACCTCCCTGGCGCTAAAAAATCCACTGCAGTCACCATGAGTGAGTGATGGAAAATCTGCTGCGGAGCATAAAACGGATCACATGGGGTGTCCTCCGAGAGCTGCAGGGTATAGCCTAATGCCGGCCATACACATTAGATGATACGACGCTTTGCCGGACAGCCATGTCAGCCGACTTTACGCTGAGTGCTCCCGTGTTTTCTACGAGTCAGTCACCAACTAACACGTCGCCGGCTTATCTCAGAGAAAACAATAGTATCATCAGTCTGACATAGGACATACCTGACGGACATCGCACCGGACCATCAGTCGGCCGGCGCCCTTATTACACTATCCGCTGACCCTGTCAGTAATGTAGGGTTCGGCTGACGTTTGTATAATGTGTACGGGGTCTTATGATGGCTGATCCCCGGTGTACCCGTGTCGTGCATCCATTATATACATACGCAGACCTTGCTTTCCCTCGCATTGCAGTAGTTGCCTTGAAGTGCCGCCGTCTCCTGCCGTCCCTCACTCGCAGACGTATCACAGATAAAAGTGCTAATTTTCTGGTATATTCTTCCATCTATAGATATAATATATACTTATTTACATATATTTAAAATAACAGAAAACTCCATCAGACTCATACGTACGTACAATAAACCTCACTCCACGGTAATGACGATAAGAAGCTCTGTACTGGGGACGACATCGCCTTATCTAGCACCTTGTATCTTGCTGCATTCGACCTTTAGGATCAGGAGAAACAATAAAATAAAAATGCTACTGGATCAATACTTTATCCCGTCACCTCGTCACGTTAGCAGCGCTGTAAACTCTTTATATACTATATCCGCCGCGATGGCGTTTCTTCCAGAAGGGCACAAATCGCGTCGTTTTGCAGCACATGGAAATTGCAACGTTCAGGCACAGAGTTGAAAACGAGCGTTTGTGACCCCTCCGCCTGTCACAGATCCGAGTCTGCGCAGAGGTGGGCAAGCTGCAGAGTGCTGGTTCTTGTGGTTCTCCTGCGGACCCCTCCCCACCCCCCCCCCACCTCAACCCGATATTGTCAGCGTTGGTCAGTTACACGTGTGTCACGTGCTCTAGTGCACAATTGAAGATTAACCCCTTCATGACCAAGGAACGCACAGCAAAGTGCAAAAAAAAAGGAAAAAAAAGAAAGAAAGAGAAAGGCTGTGGTTCCGGTCTGTGAAGAGGCTGCGGTTCCGGTCAGTGAAGAGGCTGCGATCTGTTGCGGCAGCCGGTGCTACATGACGGCCTCCTTGTGGTGCCGCATGATGTGCTGATTTTTTTCGGACGGCCTGCGGAACCCCTTCTTGCAGAACTCGCAGCGGTGCGGGTAGTCCTTGGTGTGTATGGAGATGACGTGCCGTTTAAAGCCCGAGGCGTCGGTGGTGCTGTACTCGCAGTACTGACACTGGTACACTTTCTTGCCGCTGTGCGTCTTCATGTGCTTCTTGAGCTCGAGCTGAAGCCGGAAGCCTCGTTTGCACTTTTTACATTTAAAGGGCAAGTCCTTAGTGTGAACGGAGAGGATGTGGCCGCTCAGGATGAAGGGGTCGGACGTTTTAAAGTCACAGTGACGGCACTGGTGAATCTTTTTGCCTTTGTGGGTCTCGCTGTGCTTCTTGAGTTCTGACGGACGGTGGAACCCTTTCTCGCACACCTCACACTTGTGCGGGAAGTCCTTGGTGTGAACGGATATGACGTGCCGTTTAAGGTCACTGGAGTTGGTGCTCTTGTGGTCACAGTGGGGGCACTGGTGGGTTTTGTGACCTTGAAAGAGCTCAGTGTGCCTTAAAAGTTCCTTTTCATCAGTAAATGCCTGTGGACACTGTTCACATTTGTATGGCAAGTCCGTCCCATGGCGGCTTTTAATGTGCGTTTTTAGGTTGGACTGGTCGGCGCACCTAAATTCACAATAGTGGCACAAGTATGGCTTCTCGCCTGTGTGTGTCCTCATGTGTTTTTTGAGCTCAGAGGGGTGCCGGAAACCCTTACCACATTCAACGCACACGTGGGGGAAGTTCTTGCTGTGCACGGCCAGCAGATGGCGGTTCAGCAGTCCCTGCTCGCTGGTCTCGTAGTCGCAGTATTTGCACTTGTGGAGTTTGGGCTCCTTGTCTCGCAGGATGAGCTTGTTGGAGTTGAGGGGGCTCGCCTCCCGGTATCTCCGCGTGTATTCTGTGAACTCGTGCGTCTTGTCCACCTTGCTGCTCAGCTTGTGGCTCTCCAGGTGGTTGTGGAAGCTGACCTTCTTGTTGGTGGTGAAGTCGCAGTCCGTGCACTGATATTTCTTCTTCATCATGTGATCGGGGTGATTCTTCATGTGACGTTTTAGGAAACCTCTGGACTTGAACTTCTTGCCACATAAGTGACAAGGGTAGACCGTCAGCGGCTGTCCGTCCGGGCCGATGATGACGGCTGAGCAGAAAACACAAAAGACAAAGACTAAGTAGTGCATCAAAGGATTTCACTGCGCAGCAGGTGGATTACACTGCGCAGCAGGTGGATTACAGGGGCCTTTTAAATTAAAGAAACCATAACGAACCTAAACCAAAACTGCTGACTCACGGGACCCAAAAATAAAGTGCGACCGTGCTGCTATTGTTACAAAATATGAAGGTCCTGAAATAACAACTGTGAAGGAGCCCCAAAATAAAAAGTATTCTCCAAAAATGCTGACTGTCTTCCCATTACATTGGTGCAACTCAATTAACACAACTCGCACCATCAGGTACGACAGTAATTTCGGAGGTGCTGCGAGGGATTTTTTTTTTGTGTTCGGATTTTTTGTTTTGTTTTGCACCTTGTATGAGACTGGCCTAAAACATCTCGAGTGTTGAGAAGGTAAATGGTAGAATTACATAAGGTGTAGAGACATCAGCCACGACCGTAATCTGTAGCCGCTGAATTAGAGCCGTGAGGACCATCACTTACCTGATGACATCCGTGGCTCATCTGATTGGCCGACCAGGTACGATATCACATGTACATTGTATCAAAACAATGACATCACACCAGGCCAGCCAATCAAAAGAAGAGCTGCGGATACCATCAGGCCAAAGATTACGGTCGTGGCTGATTTCTCCACACGTGGTGTAGTTAGACAAAATACCCAAGAAGGATCAACTTCTCGAGATTCAAGATGTTTTAGACCAGATCTCATACAAGGTGCACAAAATCCTAAACACACTAAATACTGAAGACTTCAGGAACTGCAGTAGAATGATGCAGCCATCTCCGAGCATTACTGTGCACCCTGTACATTGGCGATGACCAGCATCACTGACCTCAGGCCGAATGTTGCTTCTGACCAGTATATTGGGACTTTAATACATAATAAAACATTTAAGGTGCAGCTGATGTGTCCTATAAGCAGCGTCCCGCGCACAGCACAGCGTCCCGCGCACGGCACAGCGTCGGTCACACATTTGTGTGCCTGATTCTGGCGGTACCTGTCTGCCA
The DNA here is from genome assembly GCF_048569485.1 of Anomaloglossus baeobatrachus. NCBI lineage: Eukaryota > Metazoa > Chordata > Amphibia > Anura > Aromobatidae > Anomaloglossus > Anomaloglossus baeobatrachus. Next base: position 14,694,219 of record NC_134361.1, read on the forward strand.
CTGTCTGGCGTCGCCTCTCCTCCTCTTCTTGGCTTTTTGCTTCAGCGCTCTGCTGGTAGCGATACTGTCACAGATCTGCAGATACTGCGTTGCTGGTCCGTTCTTGTTTTCCAGTCGAGGCTCCAAGTTTCCTGTTGGCATAAAAAGTCATAAGGAAAGAAAAAAAAACAAAAAAACTGGATTGTTCATGAGGCGGTTCACGCACCCGATGCTCGTTAATAAATACACTATTGCCGCACGGCACGTGTGCCACATTCAGAGCGGAAACATAATAAATCTGCTTTACAGGTGCTTTGGATACTTGTAGGTATTGGCCATTTCTACAAGGAACTTTACTTTTTAATCACTGTATTCTACACTTATGTTTTGCCTCGATATCCACAGGTACAATGGATCCTCATATATATTTTGTGATACTCCAAAGAATGAGTTCCTGCATTGCCCAATGTCTATAAACCTGATGGAGATACCCGAGCACAGAGCCCCGATATCTCCACGAGTCCCATCCAGCGTGAATAGCGCAGCAGAGTGCAGACGGGCACAGCACCCTGGTTCCCCATGATCAGACACTTATCCTGTTGCTCCATGGACACTCACCGGCCTCCTGCCAATCCCCGTATTTTCTGGGCAGCTCCCGCTCTTCTCCTACAGTGAAAAAAACAAAAATCAATGGTCACAGAAATGGAAGTAGTAATTTCTGACTACATCTGTCCTGGAGCTTTCTAACACTCACTGACACATTTATATATACCGTATATACTCGAGTATAAGCCGAGTTTTTCAGCCCATTTTTTAAGCTAAAAATGCCCCCCTCGGCTTATACTTGTGTCAGGGTCCCACAAAAAAAAAAGAGAATTTTGTTACTTACCGTAAATTCTTTTTCTTATAGTTCCGTATTGGGAGACCCAGACCATGGGTGTATAGCTTCTGCCTCCGGAAGACACACAAAGTACTACACTAAAAAGTGTAGCTCCTCCCTCCGAGCATATACACCCCCTGGATGACCACATCTAGCCAGTTTAGTGCAAAAGCTGAAGGAGGACATCCACCCACAAGTAGAGATAGAGTTAAACCCGGAATAACCGGAACCTCTGTCTACAACAACAGCCGGTGAAAAACACACGGAACAAGAACTGCCAACAGGCAACAGGGAGGGTGCTGGGTCTCCCATGTCGGAACTATAAGAAAAAGAATTTACGGTAAGTAAACAAAATTCTCTTTTTCTTCATCGTTACTTATGGGAGACCCAGACCATGGGACGTTCCAAAGCAGTCCATGGGTGGGAAATAAACAGAAAACTGAGAAGTAGGCAAAACCTAACTTCATAAATGGGCGACAGCCGCCTGAAGGATGCGTCTGCCCAAGCTCGCATCTACCGAAGCATGAGCATGCACTTGGTAGTGCTTCGAAAAGGTGTGCAGACTAGACCAAGTGGCAGCCTGACAGACCTGCTGAGCCGTAGCCTGGTGCCTGAAAGCCCAGGAGGCACCGACAGCTCTGGTCGAGTGCGCCTTAATCCCCGGCGGGGGAGGCACCTGAGAACATTGGTAGGCATCGGATATGGCCGACCTAATCTAACGAGCTAGGGTCGGTTTAGAAGCCGAGAGACCCTTGCGCTGACCTGTGGTCAGCACAAAAAGAGAGGTGCACCGCCTAAGAGCAGCGGTGCGTGACACATAGATCCGGAGCGCCCGCACCAAATCTAAAGTATGCAACGCTTTCTCAAAGCGATGCACAGGGGCCGGACAAAGGGAAGGCAATGAAATGTCCTGGTTAAGGTGGAAAGGAGACACCACCTTAGGGAGAAAGTCCGGAGTCGGACGGAGAACCATCTTGTCTTGGTGAAAAACCAAAAAGGGTGACTCCGAAGAGAGCGCAGCCAAATCAGAAACTCTCCTGAGAGAAGTTATGGCCACCAGAAAGACCACTTTCTGTGAAAGTCGAAACAAAGAAACCTCCCTAAGAGGCTCAAAGGGGGGTTTCTGTAAGGCCGTGAGGACCAGATTAAGGTCCCAGGGATCCAGAGGCCGCCGGTAAGGCGGAATGACGTGAGATGCGCCCTGCATGAAGGTGCGCACCTGGGCCAGTCGGGCGATACGCCGCTGGAACAACACTGACAGAGCCGAGACCTGTCCCTTGAGGGAATTGAGGGATAGTCCTAGCTGCAGACCGGACTGCAGGAAGGACAGAAGGGTCGGCAGGGAAAAAGGCCAAGGGGCATGGCCGGAAGAACGACACCAGGACAGGAAAATTCTCCAAGTCCTGTGGTAAATCCTGGCCGAGGAAGACTTCCGAGCCTGAGTCATAGTGGAGATGACTTCGGGAGGAATGCCGGAAGCCGTCAGGATCCAGGACTCAAGAGCCACGCCGTCAATCTGAGAGCTGCAGAATTCTGGCGGAAAAACGGACCTTGTGAGAGAAGGTCTGGGCGATCCGGGAGATGCCACGGCATGTTAGAGAAGCCATCTTGTATCTTTTTGGTATAGATCGAAGTCCAGTATAGAAGTTATAGAAGTTCATTGTTTTCTAATATAGTTATGCAAAGAGTTATGAAATCGTTACGCAATCTATTATGCAAGTTTGGAATGAGTAATTGATGTTCTATTTCACATCTGCTATGACTATTCCACATCTGCTATTCTTTTATTGTTTATACGGTCATCTTGACCTGGCGCTTGGTTGACAGGGTTGATTGAACACATCTCTTAAAACACTTTTTATTACATATCTTTGGCTTGAAATATTAATCCTTTTCTGGCATTGAAACATTGATCCTTTCCATATGTGATGATATCATGAATAATTTCCAAATGACTATATTTGGTATAATCTGAAGTTGTATAATCATATCACGTGTCTCATATTGTGTAATCGGTTTGAAAGGTATAAAAGAACCATCAACTCTAATAAAGGCAGAGCTGATGAACCACTATATACTTGAGTCTGTCATATGGTGATTTAAGCGTGCTCTCACAACCGGCCGGTCCGTCCCAGCTACCTGAGAGGAAACAAGACCCCGGCTTTAACAGTTGGAGGCCCTCAGCGAGCCCCATGACTGGGACCCAGACAGACTTTCCCCTTTCCATCCGTCTAAGACTGAACACAGCGTTCTTCCTCGCTTCTTGAACAGAAAATACTAAACCTAGGTAAGTTGATCTTTTTGATCTCAACGTATTTTCTCTTCAAGAGGGGGTAGAGAGCACGAGTCAGTCTCCGGGGGATATAAACAGGAAACTCGCGATTCCTCAGGTAGCCTTTATGTTCATTGTTTGTTTGTCTTGTCCTATATGCTGAAAACAAAGTTGTACTTTTTGTAAATTATGCTGCTACAAGTTTTTTCCTTTCTTCTTCTGTCTTCTTTCTTTATCTGTTTCACAATACTAACCCACTAACTAATAATATAATACTTGGCTACTTTTCCTTATTACCTTTTCAATCTGATATATTGAAGTTGTTTTTTTGATATTAGGTGTGATAGAATTCTGTCACTTTCCCCTGTATAGTCAAAGACTTGCAGTGAAAAGTGAGGGGGGAGAACGGAGACTGCAGCGTTGTGACCTTATAACCCGCACTCGCTGTACAGAGCACTCGCTGAACAGAGCTCATAGAATTGGAATGCCGTGTATTAACTGAGTTAGAAGTATGTCATTTGTTTCTAGATGGGCAAAAACAGAAGATCTAGTCTAGTATATATTGTTAACAGTTGTTTTACATCTCTGATATTTAGAGGTATGGTTTGAGCTGCATATAATTTGTTAGGAATGGTGAACATTGTCTTTGCTTAGTAACGTTGTATTTGTAAGGTAAAGTTGCAATAGAAGATATATAGAGAGTTGTTGGACTGGGAATGAGAGAGGATCCACTGGATTACACTCTCTGGGTGGATTCAGCCCTAGTAACGGGACCAGGAGGATGGACTTGTGTGTGCGGAGAACAAAATCCTGATTGGCGTGAATATTGTGCTGCCTGTGGCAGACCAAGACCACGAAAACAAGCAGGATCTTGTGTCCCCAGTATAAGATCAGAATAGACGCACACCCTATACCATGGGTGGATTCAGGAATGGAAGTGTCAGCATCAGATGATTCTGAGGAATGAGGAATATATAGCTATTGCAATTGGAGTTTTGTATTTGTTTGTGTGTCTTTACTAGCTTAGACAGTGGTATATTAGGAAAGAAAGACAAACTGGTTTGATTACCTTGAAAGATAGGGGTTCCCGTTGACTGCTAGTGGACAAATACTAGATTCAGGAAAGGGTTTGTAGCTAGCGGAAAGGAATTAGTAGCTAGCCGACATAAGTCAACCGCTTGAACTGCTAGCCAAGGGATCGCTACCCTTTGGGCAGATCAGCAGATAGTGTGAGGTGGAGGGCCGCTACCTTTTAACTACCACACTATGGGAACCAGTCTTACCAGACTTTCTACTAGGTCAAACAGTATGGATCAAAGATTCAGGATGATTGACTTGGTCAGAAGGGAGAATGGAGAAAAAGCAGTTAAGAACAGTGCTAAAATACTGAAGAAGGCGGGGATGCCTAAGACAGGTTGTTTAGATTTTTGCCGGTGGCAGCAGTTCGGCCGAGAGAATTACCAATGGATTCAGAAGCACGGATACCATGCTCAAGTTGCAGCGTGGCTCCGGACTTCTGAACGCCATCATCCTCTTATAAATGACTATAGCGATAAGGATAGACTTAAGGTATCAGAGGAGAAGTTTGTTGATATATTGTGTTCAGAAATGTTTCAAGGGCAAGATGAAAGAGTAGACGAATATCATGCTCGATGTGTTTCCCTTTTTATAGATAATGGTTATGACTTAAAGGACTTTAGGGAAATAATGCTCTTTAAGGGTATGTTTAAGGAAGGGTTAAGGAGAGATCTTAGGAAAGAAGTAGTAAGAACATGTATAGACTATAAATGTGTACCACTTGAACAATCATTGCACATGATAAGAGCTATAGAAGATCAGATGATGAAAAAGAAAGCTCAGGAACAAACCCCTGTAATGGTAAACATACACTCAAGAGCATTTGATGATGCGGTAAAAAGATCAGTGGAAGGATTACAGACTGAGCGTAGAATGGATAATATGCCAGACTTTGAGTATAAAGAAAAGGGATTGTGTTTTGGATGTGGAAAAAGGGGACACTATAAACGAGACTGTTACAGGATAAGAAGAAAAAGGCAACAACGGGAAGTACAGAGAGAGGGAGCATTTGTTAGAACAGATATAGGTTGCAATCATAAAAACAACATACTGGGACTGGGAAATAGGCAGCCCCCAAGGAAAGCAAATAATTAGGGTCAAACCTGTAGATGGCTCTATAGCCACTGCACAGGTAACCCTTCCCACTAGCAAAAATATATATAGTATAATAGATATGAGAATAAGCCTTATACTAATTAATAAACAAAAATGCTAGAATAGTTCATTATAAAAAATTGGAATCACTGTTACAGGACCAATGCCGGAATCTATGCTTGTTGTAATGATGTCTTTGATTTAAATAGATGAAAGCAAGCTGAATGAGAACCATCATCAAAATTAAGGTACCTGTATATTTGTGTATAAAATAATATCCCCTGAGTAGAAAGCAGAATGGAAGCCATTACAAAACAGGTAGAAAATTATCTAAAAGAACAGGATTGGAGTGATTGGTGGGTTGTGAGTTGGGGAGTGTCATTCCTTCAGTGTCACGAAACTATTTTATGTGCTGGCAGCATGTAACGGGAACAAAATTCTAAAATTCTAACAGCAAAACTCTAAAATCAAAAGAGGGGTTTTGTGATGCTGAGGAGGTGACATTCTCCGTGGATTCATAATTCATGACTGGAAAATATCTCATTTTATTTGTTTTGTTATAATTTAGGGAAAAAACACCATCTAGTGGGATATGTATGTATAAATATTTATATATATATGTTCTGGTGGTGGTTACCCATGCAAAGGAAGTATGTTAATGTTAATTTGGTAATACACATTAGAAATACAAGGCACTATACTAAGTGTAGTAATTATTATTTCAAGTATTGACAAAATATTTATTAAATGAACTGACTAGCAAAGTGTAAGGTAGCTCTATTCATAATATTTAATCCAGCTACTTTGTTATTCGACACAGATGATAAATGAAGTCTAGAGACAAATTGTTTGTATCGAAAACCCACAACCTTTGAATTGTTTGTATATTGTATATTTGTCCAGCAAAAATTTTGAGTGAATAAATATACAAAAGGGGGGAAAGGAGGTTATCTATTATATACTCTAGTAGTATAGTAGCACTTCCCTTGTAATAGTCACTATGAAACATGTCTATTAAGTAGAAAAATGAAAATATAATTGTTTTGTTTAGTATTTTTGACCATATCCATATAAAGTATAAATGCTGAAGACTATTAACTGGTTGGAGGTAATGTTGTAAGAATGATATGATGACATATTTTTAGCTTTGTTTTTACAGATGATTGGTCGCTTCTGCACTGGAAATGCTACGGCTTACACAGCACGAAATAATTAAAATTTAAACCACTCCCTTCTTACCTATATTAGTACAGAAGGCAGTGATGATGAGGCCCTCTCTTAATGGGAAAAGCAGAACTGGGTAAGATGGTTAAAAATAAGCAATAGATCTTTACTGAGTGTCAACTGAAATGAAAAACTGTAGAATACGTATGAGCCCGAATGAAGGTTCCCCTGTTATTGCTCTCCTGTTATTAAATAAGCCAGGTACAACGAAGATAAAGTCTAGACCTGAGCTGACAGTGATGGAGCACAAAAAGATGCTTACACAGGTGTAGTTAAGAAAGAAATAATAACCGGGCCTAGAGTTGAGAGTTTTCCATCTTTCCCTGTACAGACCACCTTGGTGGCTCCTGTCACGTCTGTGACGTCTGCCACTTCTTGTGTTCTTAAATCCCTACAGGTACAAGAAATTCAACGAGGAGTGGAGATAGAGACGCAGGAAGCCCAGCTGACTGAGGTCTGTGGATACAGGGCGGTAATATTTCTCTGCCATAAGCTCTCTTCTTATTGATGGTCCAGGTAACCAATAGATTAATAAGGAATTCTCTGTGAAAAACGGATATAAGAGTGTGTCTTAAAAAAAAAAACAAGGTATGGGTGACACCAGAATTTAGTCCAGATTTACCCAGACTTGTAAGACACATGCCCAAAATAATGTAAGAAGGAAAACTGTATAGTTCATAGAAATATACCCTGCATTGGCTCTTCCCATCTCAGAGATCGCAGATAAATTATAGTGATATACCATGAGCAAGTGTTATGCAAGTTTGTGCGTGTTCTGTAGTTTTCTTCCCAGATTTGGTTAGAAGCAAGCCAGTGCAGAAAATGATATGTTATTACTAGAAAAGCACATGATAGAAATTGTATATATAAGGTATGTATAAAAGATAAAAGATAAAAGGGTACAAAATGCAATTTTTGTTCACAGATCCAGTAATCAGACGTGTAATTTTTGATATATAAATGATTGATTGAATATGTAATACCATGTAATAAACAGTTGATTTCAGTTTCATTCCAGATCCTTCCAATCTGGCACACATTCTCTGAAGTTTGGGGGACTGGGTGACGGTCTGGAGGCGTGTGGGGGAAACTTGGATCTACACCAAGTCCAACTTAGTACACCAACCTCAGTAAAAGTCCATACATCCCATTGCAGGAGGGTTCACAAAGATTAAAGAAATGACATTAGGGAAGTATTGTGTACTGCTTCTCTTTCTATATGTTGTTTTCCTTTTAGGTATAAACAGTGGGACAATAAATTTGTAATGTATCATGAATATATATTAATATCATGTCTTGTTTTGTAACCCCCATACCCAATCAAATGTTAAAAGTTAGTTTTGGAATAAGGGGTTATGCCCCAAACCAAAATCCGTATTGTACTAGATCTCCTTGTATATCCCTACAAAGATACATACATGAAACAAACTGGACCAGAGCCTATAGATTTGAACATGGTGACACTGATACTTGTGCAAATCGCAGTGCAATACACATGAGTGAAGAAATTGAAGAAGGGCAATTAGGTGATGGAGCAGCAGATATGTCAATATAAAATTGAAAGCTAGAGTGGTTACCACTGACTTAGAAGATTCTTGGTGTTTGTATGATGAGACCTTGCGATTTGTATCAGTAGTAATGGCGTTACTAAGTGAATATCAGTTTGAACTTCCAAAAGGTATTTACATTGTTTGTGGGGAAAAAGCTTGTAGATGGATTCCAAAGGGAGCGGAGGGAACCTGTACATTGGCTAGATTGGAACCTGCAACATGGATATGGAGTGAGGATGATTTCCCATACAAAAACATTCCTCAACACATGCTTGCAAAACGTGTAACTGACACAAAATCTAGCAAACAGACACAGAAGCATTTGTTTAGTACACCATGGTACATGCAGGCAGGAATGGTACTGACAGGTCCATTAGGAGTAATGTTGGGGAATATGAGAAATGCCCAAATGATTCAAGAACTAGGAGATATTTTTGATAATGTGACTGATCTATTATTTGATGTTATAAATATAGAATCAGCCTACACGAAGCAGCTCATTATCATTACCAATCAACATTCTATGGTACTTGATTATCTCACTGCTTCTAGTGGAGGTTTCTGTCAGGTGGTGGGACCTTCATGTTGTCACTTCATAAACCCTGAAGGACTGATGCAGGTTACACATGATATAAACCAAGCAGAAAGACTTAAAAAGGGATTTAAGGAAGCCAATGCATTGAGTGAACTACCCTTCCCTGAATGGCTTTCCTGGTTAAACCCACTGAATCTATTCAAGGGTGTAGGTGGATGGATCACAGGGATAATACATTATGTCATTCAAGGAGCGTTTATAATATTAGTAATTACAGTATTGGTAAAATTATTTGTAATGCTTGTAAAGAAAATTCTAGGAGCTAATTGTAGCTGTTTTTCAGGAACATGCAAACCCCAAAAGAGAGAAGCTACTGATACTAAATCCCTCCAAACTCAAGTAATGATGACCATAACAACCACAAAGAGATGCAGATGTATGATATGTGACAAAGATACCCTGGCAGACTTAACCGACTGTGCCTACTGTGGAAGTCCTATGGAATCGTTTGACCACAAGATGCAAGAACATCAGCATGAAAAGAACTTTAATATTGTGTAAAACACCATAAAGTGTGTGATATATAAACACACTATAAAGACTCTATAAAGTTACACCACAAAGTGTGTGATATATAAACACACTATAAGGACTATACAAACATATACCACATTTACATAATGAATAAACTGGTAGAACATACATATATGATATTATACTACATATATAGCCTATAGCCTTATATAGCCTTAAGTATATGTTCCCCTCTAGGAACAGTAGATAGGATGGGTATAGGGACATGTAGGCCGATCCCACAGAGCACGTTTGAATGGCAGGGCCCCATAATGCGCGTAGGGAAAGCCTAGTGTATTATGAATGTAGGACAAGTCTCTGCGGTCTACCCTATAGGAAGGGACAGATGAGATAGAACATAATTAATCAAAAGAGGGGAATTGTTAGAGAAGCCATCTTGTATCTTTTTGGTATAGATCGAAGTCCAGTATAGAAGTTATAGAAGTTCATTGTTTTCTAATATAGTTATGCAAAGAGTTATGAAATCGTTACGCAATCTATTATGCAAGTTTGGAATGAGTAATTGATGTTCTATTTCACATCTGCTATGACTATTCCACATCTGCTATTCTTTTATTGTTTATACGGTCATCTTGACCTGGCGCTTGGTTGACAGGGTTGATTGAACACATCTCTTAAAACACTTTTTATTACATATCTTTGGCTTGAAATATTAATCCTTTTCTGGCATTGAAACATTGATCCTTTCCATATGTGATGATATCATGAATAATTTCCAAATGACTATATTTGGTATAATCTGAAGTTGTATAATCATATCACGTGTCTCATATTGTGTAATCGGTTTGAAAGGTATAAAAGAACCATCAACTCTAATAAAGGCAGAGCTGATGAACCACTATATACTTGAGTCTGTCATATGGTGATTTAAGCGTGCTCTCACAACCGGCCGGTCCGTCCCAGCTACCTGAGAGGAAACAAGACCCCGGCTTTAACAGGCACCTCTACGGACAGATGGAGCAGGTCTGGGTACCAAGCTCGCCTGGGCCAGTCTGGAGCAATGATTATGACCCGACGGCCCTGCATTCTGATCTTGCGCAGGACTCTGGGCAAGAGAGCTAGAGGGGGAAACACGTAGGCCAGACGTAACTGGGACCAATCCTGAACCAGCGCGTCCGCTGCCAAGGCCTGAGGATCGTGGGAGCGAGCCACGTAAACCGGGACCTTGTTGTTGTGCCGGGATGCCATTAGATCCACTTCCGGAGTGCCCCACTTGCGGCAGATTGACCGGAACACTGCCGGATGCAGGGCCCACTCGCCGCTGTCCACGGTTTGACGGCTGAGATAATCTGCCTCCCAGTTTTCTACGTCTGGGATGTGGACTGCGGATATGGTGGACTTGGAGTCCTCCATCCACTGAAGGATACGTTGAACTTCCAACATTGCTAGGCGGCTGCGAGTCCCGCCCTGGTGATTGATGTAGGCAACTGCTGTCGCGTTGTCTGACTGGACTCGAATGTGCTTGCCCGCCAACAGGTGGTGAAAGGCTACGAGAGCTAGGAGCACAGCTCTGATTTCCAGCACATTGATCGAGAGGGCTGATTCGGACGGAGTCCAAGTGCCCTGTGCTCGGTGGTGGAGAAACACTGCTCCCCAGCCGGATAGACTGGCATCCGTGGTGAGAATCACCCAGGACGGGGCCAGAAAGGAGCGTCCCTGGGACAGAGAGAGGGGCCGAAGCCACCACTGAAGAGAGCCCCTGGTCTGCGGTGACAGAGCCACCAGCCTGTGCAAGGAAGAGGTCCGCTTGTCCCAACAGCGGAGAATGTCCAGCTGCAGAGGACGCAGATGGAACTGGGCAAAGGGAACCGCTTCCATTGACGCCACCATCTGACCCAGCACCTGCATGAGGTGCCTGATGGAATGACGGCGGGGCTTCAACAGAGAGAGCACCGCCAGATGGAGGGACTGCTGTTTGACTAAGGGCCGCTTCACAAGTGCCGGCAGAGTCTCGAATTGCATCCCTAGGTACGTAAGTTTCTGGGTCGGGGTCAGAGTGGACTTCGGCAGATTGACAAGCCACCCGAATTGAACAAGCGTGGCGAGAGTGAGCGAGACACTCCGCTGACAGTCTGCACTGGATGAAGCCCTGACTAGAAGGTCGTCCAGGTAAGGAATCACTGCCAACCCCTGGAGGTGCAGAACCGCAACTACTGCTGCCATGACCTTGGTGAATACACGAGGGGCCGTGGCTAACCCGAAGGGGAGAGCCACGAATTGGAAATGTTCCTCTCCGATTGCAAAACGTAGCCAACGCTGGTGTGAAACTGCAATTGGCACATGCAGATAGGCATCTCTGATGTCGATGGATGCTAGAAAATCTCCTTGGGTCATTGAGGCAATGACCGATCGCAGAGATTCCATGCGAAAGTGCCGCACCTGAACATGCTTAATGAGAAGCTTGAGATCCAGGATGGGCCGGAAGGAACCGTCCTTCTTGGGGACTAGGAAGAGGTTTGAGTAGAAACCTCTGAACCGTTCCCGGGCGGGAACCGGTACAATTACTCCGTTGGCCTGCAAGGATGCCACGGCCTGTGAGAAGGCGGCGGCTTTGGAGCAGGGGGGAGTGGACAGAAAAAATCTGTTTGGCGGGCTGGAAGAAAATTCTATCCTGTAGCCGTGGGAGATGATATCCCGCACCCACTGATCGGAGACGTGTTGGAGCCACACGTTGCCAAAGTGGGAGAGCCTGCCACCGACCAAGGACGTTGCTGGCGCAGCCAGATAGTCAAGAGGAGGCTGCCTTAGTGGCAGCGGCTCCTCCGCTCTTCTGAGGACGCGGCTTCGCGTGCCAGCTGGGTTTTCGATCCTTGGCTGAGTTAGTGGACGAGGCTGAGGGCTTAGAGCAGGGGTGGGGAACCTTTTTTCTGTCGGGGGCCATTTGGAAATTTCTACCAACCTTCGGGGGCCGCACAAAATTATCAATATTTAAATGACCCTGCTATATTGGGTGAAGCAATTAATTAACTGGGGGCATGGGGCTGGGGGCACAGACACCACACGCGGGGCTGGGGGCACAGACACCACACGCGGGGCTGGGGGCACAGACACCACACGCGGGGCTGGGGGCACAGACACCACACGCGGGGCTGGGGGCACAGACACCACACGCGGGGCTGGGGGCACAGACACCACACGCGGGGCTGGGGGCACAGACACCACACGCGGGGCTGGGGGCACAGACACCACACGCGGGGCTGGGGGCACAGACACCACACGCGGGGCTAGGGGCACAGACACCACTGTGGGGAGGCACAGACACCACTGTGGGGAGGCACAGACACCACTGTGGGGAGGCACAGACACCACTGTGGGGAGGCACAGACACCACTGTGGGGAGGCACAGACACCACTGTGGGGAGGCACAGACACCACTGTGGGGAGGCACAGACACCACTGTGGGGAGGCACAGACACCACTGTGGGGAGGCACAGACACCACTGTGGGGAGGCACAGACATCACTGTGGGGAGGCACAGACATCACTGTGGGGAGGCACAGACACCACTGTGGGGAGGCACAGACACCACTGTGGGGAGGCACAGACACCACTGTGGGGAGGCACAGACACCACTGTGGGGAGGCACAGACACCACTGTGGGGAGGCACAGACATCACTGTGGGGAGGCACAGACATCACTGTGGGGAGGCACAGACATCACTGGGGGGGGCTGCACAGACATCACTGGGGGGGGCTGCACAGACATCACTGGGGGGGGCTGCACAGACATCACTGGGGGGGCTGCACAGACATCACTGGGGGGGGGCTGCACAGACATCACTGGGGGGGGCTGCACAGACATCACTGAGGGGGGCTGCACAGACATCACTGAGGGGGGCTGCACAGACATCACTGAGGGGGGCTGCACAGACATCACTGAGGGGGGCTGCACAGACATCACTGGGGGGGGCTGCACAGACATCACTGGGGGGGGCTGCACAGACATCACTGGGGGGGGCTGCACAGACATCACTGGGGGGGGCTGCACAGACATCACTGGGGGGGGATGCACAGACATCACTGGGGGGGCTGCACAGACATCACTGGGGGGGCTGCACAGACATCACTGGGGGGGCTGCACAGACATCACTGGGGGGGGCTGCACAGACATCACTGGGGGGGCTGCACAGACATCACTGGGGGGGCTGCACAGACATCACTGGGGGGGCTGCACAGACATCACGGGGGGGGCTGCACAGACATCACGGGGGGGGGCTGCACAGACATCACGGGGGGGGGCTGCACAGACATCACGGGGGGGGGCTGCACAGACATCACGGGGGGGGGCTGCACAGACATCACGGGGGGGGCTGCACAGACATCACGGGAGGGCTGCACAGACATCACGGGGGGGGCTGCACAGACATCACGGGGGGGGCTGCACAGACATCACGGGGGGGGCTGCACAGACATCACGGGGGGGGCTGCACAGACATCACGGGGGGGGCTGCACAGACATCACGGGGGGGGCTGCACAAACATCACGGGGGGGGCTGCACAGACATCACGGGGGGGCTGCACAGACATCACGGGGGGGGCTGCACAGACATCACGGGGGGGGCTGCACAGACATCACGGGGGGGGCTGCACAGACATCACGGGGGGGGCTGCACAGACATCACGGGGGGGGGCTGCACAGACATCACGGGGGGGCTGCACAGACATCACGGGGGGGCTGCACACACGACTGGGGGGGTGCACACAGGACTGGGGGGGTGCACACAGGACTGGGGGGGTGCACACAGGACTGGGGGGGTGCACACAGGACTGGGGGGGTCCACACAGGACTGGGGGGGGTGCACACAGGACTGGGGGGGTGCACACAGGACTGGGGGGGTGCACACAGGACTGGGGGGGTGCACACAGGACTGGGGGGGTGCACACAGGACTGGGGGAGGGGTGCACACAGGACTGGGGGAGGGGTGCACACAGGACTGGGGGAGGGGTGCACACAGGACTGGGGGGGTGCACACAGGACTGGGGGGGTGCACACAGGACTGGGGGGGTGCACACAGGACTGGGGGGTGCACACAGGACTGGGGGGTGAACACAGGACTGGGGGGTGCACACAGGACTGGGGGGTGCACACAGGACTGGGGGAGGGGTGCACACAGGATTGGGGGGGTGCAAACAGGACTACTGGGTGATGGGCTGCACACAGGACATTGGGGGGCTGCACACAGGACTGGGGGAGGGGTGCACACAGGACATTGGGGGCCACACTGCGCTGAGAGTTTCATGCAACTCTGGGGGAGAAGGTTTACAGAACTGGTGTGGGGAGGCACAAAGCATTGGGCAGGGCACATAGCAGCAGAGGGTCGGCGCTGGACTCACAGCAGCATTGCACTCACATCACCGGAGTGCAGGAGCCGGACACACTGCATCAGAACTTGAAGGAGAAGGCAGGCACTGATCTCCGGAGGGCAGGGGGCGGACACACAAGGCTAGAAACTGTGAGGCTGCTGTGGACCCGCCCACAATTTGCACTGGCCGACGGGAGAACACATTGCAGCACAAACAGCAATGTGTGGATTTAAAGGGCCGGAAGCAGCAAACCGCGGTGACAGCACCAGTCCAGCACTGCCTCCCCCGGGAATCTGCCCGGGGGCCACATAAAAGGTCATGGCGGGCCGCATGCGGCCCGCGGGCCGGAGGTTCCCCACCCCTGGCTTAGAGGATGAAGAGTTAGAGGAACGAAACCTCGACTGGTTCCTGCCCTGGACAGGTTTCCTGGATTTAGTCTGTGGCAAGGAAGTACTCTTCCCGCCAGTAGCTTCCTTAATAATTTCATCCAGTTGTTCACCGAACAGCCGGGACCCAGCAAAGGGGAGCCCAGCAAGGTACTTCTTAGAAGAAGCGTCTGCTTTCCACTCTCGAAGCCACAAGATCCTGCAGATAGCGAGGGAATTAGCCGAAGCCACCGCAGTGCGGTGAGAAGCCTCCAGAATGGCAGACATGGCGTAGGATGAAAAAGCCGAAGCCTGGGAAGTTAAGGCAACCATTTTGGGCATAGAGTCCCTGGTAAGGGAATGCATCTCCTCCAGAGAAGCAGAGACGGCCTTAAGAGCCCACACTGCTGCAAAAGTGGGGGCGAACGAGGCCCCTGCCGCCTCATATACAGATTTGGCCAGAAGGTCAACCTGGCGGTCAGTGGGATCCTTAATCCTTAAGTGAGGTGCCATCAGCCACTGATACAACGGTCCGGGCTGAGATTCTAGACACCGGAGGGTCTACCTTTGGTGAATGAGCCCACTCCTTGACCACCTCTGGTGGAAGAAGGGAATTTTGTTTACTTACCGTAAATTCCTTTTCTTCTAGCTCCAATTGGGAGACCCAGACAATTGGGTGTAAAGCCATGCCTCCGGAGGCCACACAAAGCACCACACTAAAAGTGTAAAGCCCCTCCCCTTCAGCCTATACACCCCCCGTACTGCTACGGGCTCATCAGTTTTGGTGCAAAAGCCAGAAGGAGGAAAAAATTATAAACTGGTTTAAAGTAAATTCAATCCGAAGGAATATCGGAGAACTGAAACCATTTAACATGAACAACATGTGTATACAAAAACAGGGGCGGGTGCTGGGTCTCCCAATTGGAGCTAGAAGAAAAGGAATTTACGGTAAGTAAACAAAATTCCCTTCTTCTTTGTCGCTCCTAATTGGGAGACCCAGACAATTGGGACGTCCAAAAGCAGTCCCTGGGTGGGTAAATAATACCTCATAATAGAGCCGTAACGGCTCCGTCCTACAGGTGGGCAACTCCCGCCTGAAGGACTCGCCTACCTAGGCTGGCATCTGCCGAAGCATAGGTATGCATCTGATAGTGTTTCGTGAAAGTGTGCAGGCTCGACCAGGTAGCTGCCTGACACACCTGCTGAGCCGTAGCCTGGTGTCGCAAGGCCCAGGACGCTCCCACGGCCCTGGTAGAATGGGCCTTCAGTCCTGAGGGAACCGGAAGCCCCGAGGAACGGTAGGCTTCGAGAATTGGTTCCTTGATCCACCGAGCCAGGGTTGATTTGGAAGCTTGTGTCCCTTTACGCTGGCCAGCGACAAGGACAAAGAGAGCATCGGAGCGGCGCAGGGGCGCCGTACGAGAAATGTAGAGTCTGAGTGCTCTCACCAGATCTAACAAGTGCAAATCCTTTTCACATTGGTGAACTGGATGAGGACAAAACGAGGGTAAGGAGATGTCCTGATTGAGATGAAAAGTGGGCAAGGCAAATGGCCAGGGAGAAAACGCCTGAGCAGAGCACCACGACAGGAATATTTTCCACGTCCTGTGGTAGATCTTGGCGGACGTTGGTTTCCTAGCCTATCTCATAGTGGCAATGACCCCTTGAGATAATCCTGAAGACGCTAGGATCCAGGACTCAATGGCCACACAGTCAGGTTGAGGGCCGCAGAATTCAGATGGAAAAACGGCCCTTGAGACAGCAAATCTGGTCGATCTGGCAGTGCCCACGGTTGGCCGACCGTGAGATGCCACAGATCCGGGTACCACGACCTCCTCGGCCAGTCTGGAGCGACGAGGATGGCGCGGCGGCAGTCGGCCCTTATCTTGCGTAACACTCTGGGCAACAGAGCCAGAGGAAGAAACACATAAGGAAGCTGAAACTGCGACCAATCCTGAACTAAGGCGTCTGCCGCCAGAGCTCTGTGATCTTGAGATCGAGCCATGAATGTTGGGACCTTGTTGTTGTGCCGAGACGCCATTAGGTCGACGTCCGGCACCCCCCAGCGGCAACAGATCTCCTGAAACACGTCCGGGTGAAGGGACCATTCCCCTGCGTCCATGCCCTGGCGACTGAGAAAGTCTGCTTCCCAGTTTTCTACGCCCGGGATGTGAACTGCGGATATGGTGGAGGCTGTGGCTTCCACCCACAGCCGAATCCTCCGGACTTCCTGGAAGGCTTGCCGACTGCGTGTCCCACCTTGGTGGTTGATGTAAGCCACCGCTGTGGAGTTGTCCGACTGAATTCGGATCTGCTTGCTTTCCAGCCACTGCTGGAACGGTTTTAGGGCAAGATACACTGCCCGTATTTCCAGAACATTGATCTGAAGCGAGGACTCTTGCTGAGTCCACGTACCCTGAGCCCTGTGGTGGAGAAAGACTGCTCCCCACCCTGACAGGCTCGCGTCCGTCGTGACCACCGCCCAGGATGGGGGTAGGAAGGGTTTCCCTTTCGATAATGAGGTGGGAAGAAGCCACCACCGAAGGGAAGCTTTGGTTGCTTGAGAGAGGGAGACGTTCCTGTCTAGGGACGTCGGCCTCCTGTCCCACTTGCGTAGGATGTCCCATTGAAGAGGACGCAGGTGAAACTGCGCGAAAGGGACTGCTTCCATTGCTGCCACCATCTTCCCCAGGAAGTGCATGAGGTGCCTCAAGGGGTGTGACCGACCTTGAAGGAGAGATTGTACCCCTGTGTGTAGTGAACGCTGTTTGTCCAGCGGAAGCTTCACTATCGCTGGAAGAGTATGAAACTCCATGCCAAGATATGTCAGTGATTGGACCGGTGTCAGATTTGACTTTGGAAAATTGATGATCCACCCGAAACTCTGGAGAATCTCCAGAGTAACGTTGAGGCTGTGTTGGCATGCCTCTTGAGAGGGTGCCTTGACCAGCAGATCGTCTAAGTAAGGTATCACTGAGTGACCCTGAGAGTGGAGGACCGCAACTACTGTAGCCATGACCTTGGTGAAAACCCTTGGGGCTGTCGCCAGGCCGAACGGCAGTGCCGCGAACTGAAGGTGTTCGTCTCCTATGGCGAAGCGCAAGAAGCGCTGATGCTCTGGAGCAATTGGTACGTGGAGATAAGCATCCTTGATATCGATCGATGCTAGGAAATCTCCTTGGGACATTGAGGCGATGACGGAGCGGAGGGATTCCATCCGGAACCGCCTGGTCCTTACGTGTTTGTTGAGCAGTTTTAGGTCCAAAACAGGACGGAAGGACCCGTCCTTCTTTGGAACCACAAACAGGTTGGAGTAGAAACCGTGACCCTGTTGCTGAAGAGGAACCGGGACCACCACTCCTTCTGCCTTCAGAATGCCCACCGCCTGCAGAAGAGCCTCGGCTCGTTCGGGAGGCGGAGATGTTCTGAAGAATCGAGTCGGAGGACGAGAGCTGAACTCTATCCTGTAACCGTGAGACAAAATGTCTCTCACCCAACGGTCTTTTACTTGTGGCAGCCAGGTGTCGCAAAAGCGGGAGAGCCTGCCACCGACCGAGGATGCGGTGTGAGGAGGCCGTAAGTCATGAGGAAGCCGCCTTGGTATTCACCAAACAAACGGTCGCCAGAAAATGGCAATCCAGTTAAGCACTTTTTGGAAGCCGAATCTGCCTTCCATTCCCGCAGCCACAAGGCCCTGCGTATTACCACCGAATTGGCGGCTGCAACCGCCGTACGGGTCGCAGAGTCCAGGACAGCATTAATAGCGTAGGACGCAAATGCCGACGTTTGAGAGGTTATGGACGCCACCTGCGGCGCAGACGTACGTGAGTGCGTCAATTTGCGCCTGACCAGCTGAGATAGCTTGGAGTGCCCATACGGCTGCGAATGCTGGAGCAAAAGACGCGCCGATAGCTTCATAGATGGATTTCAACCAGAGCTCCATCTGTCTGTCAGTGGCATCCTTGAGTGAAGCTCCATCTTCCACTGCAACTATGGATCTAGCCGCCAGTCTGGAGATTGGAGGATCCACCTTGGGACACTGAGTCCAGCCCTTGACCACGTCAGGGGGAAAAGGGTAACGTGTATCCTTAAGGCGCTTGGAAAAACGCTTATCTGGACAAGCTCGGTGTTTCTGGACTGCCTCTCTGAAGTCAGAGTGGTCCAGAAACATACTCGTACGCTTGGGAAACCTGAAACGGAATTTCTTCTGCTGAGAAGCTGACTCCTCCACTGGAGGAGCTGAGGGAGAAATATCCAACATTTGATTGATGGACGCAATAAGATCATTCACTATGGCGTCCCCATCAGGAGTATCAAGATTGAGAGCGGCCTCAGGATCAGAATGCTGATCAGCTACCTCCGCTTCATCATACAGAGAGTCCTCTCGCTGAGACCCTGAACATTGTGATGATGTCGAGGGAATTTCATAGCGAGCTCGCTTAGTCGGTCTGGGGCTGCGGTCCGTGTCAGAGACCTCACCCTGGGATCCATGAGACACCCCGGGAAGACATTGCTGTTCCAACTGAGGGGAACCAGGGAGCAATGATTCCACAGTGCCCATGGCTTGAGATGCCGGCCTGGACTGCAAGGCTTCTAATATCTTAGCCATAGTCTCAGAAAGTCTTTCAGTAAAAACTGCAAACTCCGTCCCTGTCACCTGGACAGTGTTAGCAGGTGGTTCCTCCTGGGCCACCCCTAGCAGAGGCTCCGGCTGAGAAAGTGCCGCAGGGGCCGAGCATTGCACACAATGAGGGTCAGTGGAACCTGCCGGCAGTATAGCCGTACATGCTGCACAGGCAGCATAGTAAGTCTGTGCCATGGCACCCTTGCTATTTGTGGACGACATGCTGTTGTCTCCTCTGAGCAATACAGGAGGGTAAATAGCCACAAATCAACAGTGCACCATACAGTGTAAAGTATAGACTATAATCATATAAACTATAAATACACTTCTGCACTAGTGGGGCCAGCACCACAGGTGCTGCTTACCGCCTGCGCAAAGCGTTTGTGTGGGCACCAGAATTCCTGCCTGGGTCTCTTTGAGCTTGTCTCTCCTCTCCAGCGTTAGCAGAGCTGAGAGGAATGGCTGCCAGCGTCCTGGGGAGAGAAGGGAGCCGTGGGCGTGACCCAGAAAAGTGCGGGAACTGGTGCCCCACCGTGCAGAGTGAGGGGGGTGGAGTATGCAAAGCATGCTCCAGCCCTCAGTGCTGCCGACCTGTACAGCGTCCCGCCCTTCCCCTGACTGGCAGGGCTGGGGGCGGGAAAAGAATGAGACTAGGCCGCAGAAGCCGGGGACTAGAGTTATAAGCGCGGCCGCCGTATAAGCGCGGTCGGCGCGGAAGTCCCCGGCGCACTAACAGTCCCAGCCGCGCCACAGTGATAACCATGGCAGCGGCGGTCAGCGCGGCAGTCCCCCTACACAAATACACTCAGCGACGCTGAAGTGTATAGTGGCACAAATGCAGCCAGCGCTGCTGTCCCCGGTGCACTAGCACACCCAGCAATGCTGGAGTGTTGCTGTGCGCGGTCCCCACGGGGACACAGAGTACCTCCAAGAAGCAGGGCCATGTCCCTGAACGATACTCGGCTCCTATCCAGCAGGGTCCTCAGGAGCTGTGGATGGAGCACGGTCTCCTGTGCCTGGAGACCGAAAGGATCCCACTTCACCCAGAGCCCTAATTGAGGGATGGGGAAGGAAAGCAGCATGTGGGCTCCAGCCTCCGTACCCGCAATGGATACCTCAACCTTAACAACACCGCCGACAAGAGTGGGGTGAGAAGGGAGCATGCTGGGGGCCCTGTTATGGGCCCTCTTTTCTTCCATCCGACATAGTCAGCAGCTGCTGCTGACTAAGCTGTGGAGCTATGCGTGGATGTCTGACCTCCTTCGCACAAAGCATAAAAACTGATGAGCCCGTAGCAGTACGGGGGGTGTATAGGCTGAAGGGGAGGGGCTTTACACTTTTAGTGTGGTGCTTTGTGTGGCCTCCGGAGGCATGGCTATACACCCAATTGTCTGGGTCTCCCAATTAGGAGCGACAAAGAAAGGGAAAATGGTCATCAGAACTACGCTTTGGAAAGCGTTTGTCAGGACAGGCCCTGGGCTTGGTCACAGTGGCCTGAAAACTGGAGTGGTTAAAAAACATACTCCTTGCTCTCTTAGGTGAGGTAAACTGGTGTTTTTCTACCAGAGAGGCTTGTTCCTCTGACACTGGTGGATTGAGGTCCAGTACGGAATTAATGGACGCAATCAAATCACTAACATCCGCATCACCCTCGGACAGATCAATGGGGTACATAGAGGTAGCGTCCGAGCCCCCAGTAAAGGCATCCTCCTCGCCCTGCAATTCAGCTCGTGAATCAGAGCCGTGGGACGAGGAAGGAGAAGAGTCCCTGCGTCTCCGTTTAGGAGGACGGGGTCTGGGAGCAGATGAAAAATCCTCTGTGAGCTCTGCAGAGCGAGTCGGAGCAGCAGAGGCGCCCTGAGAAGGGGGCTGATGCATGGTCAGCAGAGTCCGGGACAACTGTCCCATGGAGTCGGCAAAGGACTGGGAGATAGCTTTAGAAAACGATGCTACCCAAGCCGGGGGTTCAGCCACCGGGGCTGGAGCAGCCGGAGGGACCCCTGGGGAGACTCCAGGCTGAGGCACCACCATGTTAGAGCAGGCATCACAATGTGGATATGTGCTCGGTTCAGGCAGTATGAGCTTACATGCAGTGCATATGGAGTACAGCCTTGCAGCCTTGCTCCTAGTGAGAGACATGCTGCTGAGGTGGAGGCTCTGCAGCAAAGAACACACTCCTTCAGAATGACCCCGAGAGAGTGTATAATAAAGTCCACAACCAGAGGTTGTGGCTTACCAGACCGCTTTTTGTGTGCCCTCCGGATTCCACAGCTTGGACCCCCAGACAGATGCAGAGCTGCAGCAGCCAGCGCCGATCAGTGTGTAAACGCTGATAAAATGGCGCCGGAGTGAGGAGGGGGGGGGGCGGGGTTTAGTCCAAGAGCGGGAACCGGAGGGCCAAGGAGAAATACAGGGGAGGGAAACATCTCCTCAGAGAGGAGTGTCCTCCCCTGAGCTGAACGGCCGGTGGGCGGCGCCGCACTGTCCCCCTGCATGACTGACATGCAGGGGCACTGAAAACGAAACTAGGCCGCAGCCGAAGCCGGGGCCTAAATTTTCTCATGCAGCCGACGAGCAGGCACCCTCGGCGCGGTTCTCAGGAGAAAACCAGAGAACCGGCCGGAAATCACAGCACAGTGACATAACGCACTCTCCCCACAATAAATGCACAAGGGACCCTTCAATAACGTCTCAATACTTAGCTTATGAGACGCAGGGCCAGGTCCCTGAGGGGTGAGCGCTCCGTCCGGCAGGGTCCTGAAAGGGCTGCGGATGGAGACCGGTCTCCTGCAAAGCAGTGAGAACCGTGATGGCTCCCACTTCAAGCCAGAGCCCGAGGGATGGTGAAGGAGCGCGGCATGTAAGGCTCCAGCCTTGTAAATCAACCTTAACAGCACCGCCGACACAGTGGGGTGAGAAGGGACATGCCGGGAGTCCAGCTTGGACCCGCTTTTCTTCCAACTCTTTGAAATCAAAAATCAAAAATCAGATGAGAATGCATGTGTGTGTGACCTCCTGAACATAAAGCATTGAAACTGGCTAGATGTGGTCATCCAGGGGGTGTATATGCTCGGAGGGAGGAGCTACACTTTTTAGTGTAGTACTTTGTGTGTCCTCCGGAGGCAGAAGCTATACACCCATGGTCTGGATCTCCCATAAGGAACGATGAAGAAATTATTCTCATATTCTCATCTCTCCTCCGTTCCCGCGGTGACCTCAGCTGCTTCTTGTAGACCGCAAGGCACGTAGACCCCTTCGTGATAGCGCCTGATGCACGGGGCTGCAGGATGCCGTCATGTCTTTACTGCAGCTGAATGCTTTACAGCGGCGGGGGTGCAGCAAAGCATTCAACTGCTGTAAAGCGCTGACAGCAGCGGTGGCCCCGTGCGCACCGCTGCCGCCATAAAGCAGTCAACTGCTGTAAAGCCACCATGGCATCCTGCAGTAGCGGTTCCATGCACGGGACGTGATCATCAAGGGGTGCCTCTTGCAGACCGCAGGCACATAGACCCCTCCGTGATCGCGTCCTGTACACGGATCCGCAGCTGCTTTACTGCAGTTGAATGCTTTACTGCACTGCTGCCGCCGTAAAGCATTCAACTGCAGTACAGCCACAATGGCAGCCTGCAGCCCCGTGCATTGGAAGCGATCACGGAGGGGTCTATAAGAAGCATCTGAGGTCACCGCAGGAATGGAGGACAGGTGAGAATAATTTCATAATAGAGGACAAGAAGGGGACCGATGGGAGGACATTACTGTAGGCCACATTACTAGAAGGCCTAAGGAAGGGGCACGTGGATGGGCACATTACAATAAGGGGATGGGGCACATTACTACAAGGCGGGATAAGGATGGGCACATGGGCGGCACGGTGGCTCAGTGGTTAGCACTGCAGTCTTGCACCGCTGGGGTCCTGGGTTCAATTCCCACCGAGGACACCATCTGCAAGAAGTTTCTATGTTCTCCCCGTGTCTGCGTGGGTTTCCTCCGGGTTCTCCGGTCTCCTCCGGTTTCCTCCCACACTTCAAAAACATACAGATAGGGAATTTAGATTGTGAGCCCCAATGGGGACAGTGTTGCCAATGTATGTAAAGCGCTGTGGAATTAACAGCACTATATAAATGAATAAATATTATTATTAATTATTATTATTACTACAAGGATGGGCACAATACATTTTATTGGGATCTATTTTTATTTTTGAAACTTCCCAGGAGCTGCTGCATTTCTCTCCCTAGGCTTATACTGGAGTCAAAACGGTTTCCCAGTTTTTTGTGGTAGAATTAGGGGTCTCGGCTTATACCCGGGTATATCTCGCAGCTCCACGTCCAGGAAATACCATGCAATGCAAGTAATTTTACACCTCATTTACATTATTTTCAAAGTCACTTTTCATTTTTTTTCCTTGTGATATTTGTTGATAATTTGTGTTGAATTCTTTAGAATTTCAGAAAATAAAAATTGCTCTTTATGTTTAATACAAAAAAGTTGCATGTTCCGGTAACATCAGAAATCTCTCTGGGGCGGCTCCACCAGGAGACACAATGACCTGTGTGACACTCGGTGCCTGAGGAGGGAGTGCGGGTGATTATGGCTTTTTATAATGACTGTGCATGGGAAATCAGAGAAGATTGTTTTTTTCATTATTCAGAAGTGATAGAGGATTTATGTCAATTTTCAAAATGTATTAGAAAATTCTAATGGTCACGTGACTTAACAGCCAGCGGCCGCGGATCGTCTGCAGCCTTCTCTATTCTGTTGGAGCGGACATAGGGGTACTTTGCACGTTGCGACATCGCTAGCCGATGATAGCGATGCCGAGCGCGATTTCACCCGCCCCCGTCGCACATGCGTTATCTTGTGATTGCTGCCGTAGCGAACATTATCGCTACGGCAGCGTCACACGCACATACCTGGTCGGCGACATCGCGGTGACCGCCGAACAATCCCTTCCTCAAGGGGGAGGTGCGTTCGGCGTCACCGCGACGTCACTAAGCGGCCGGCCAATAGAAGCCGAGGGGCGGAGTAGAGCGGGACATAACATCCCGCCCACCTTCTTCCTACCTCATTGCCGGTGGACGCAGGTAAGGAGATGTTTGTCGTCCCTGCTGCTTCATACACAGCGATGTGCGCTGCCACAGGAACGACGAACAACATCTTATCTCCTATTAGAGCGACATTATGAAAATGAACGACGTGTCACAGATCAGCGATTTTTGACTGTTTCACGCTCATTCATCGTCGCTCCTAGGATTTACACACTGCGATGTTGCTACCGGCGCCGGATGTGCGACACAACAACCGTGACCCCGATGATATTTCGGTAGCGATGTCGCAACGTGTAAGGTCCCCTTACACTGGCACAGGTCCAAAAACTGTGTACAGAGTTACACTGGACGGATTTTAACCTGCGTCAAAAAGAGTGCCAGGAGTGGGTGAAATGCCGCAGTGGTGCTTGTGTTTCTATAAGGCCGGAGTCTCACATCGCAGGACCCGGCACGGCCAGTCACACCCTCCGGACAGGAGCGGGTCGGCAGCATGTATTTCTATGGAGCTGAGACGCTCCTGTCTGGAGGACGGCAGGCCGTGCAGATTGAGGTGATGCGAGTCTCTCCCAAGCGTGACTCTGGCCTTATACTTTTCCTCTGCTGGTTCCACTACTGTTTTGGCAACAAATACGGAGGTAAAATACTGACCAGATAGTGAACGTGGCCTAAATGTGCTCAGTTTACAGCACCCACCACTGATCCATCTCCCCGGAGTCTTATAAGACCCCCGGGACGGCAGGTTTTTCACTTACCATAAGCCGCTGCCCAGGCCACAGGAACGAATGTCTTGCTCAGGTTGGCGTCCTCCGTCTGGGCCTCGGGAAGAGACGCGGCCTCCTCTTCCCCCACAATGACCTCCATGTAAACTTCATCTGCAATTTCGGCACAACCTGTGGATGATGGAGAAGACACGTGTCACAGGTTTATGGATAAGTCGGTGCCGTGTTACAAGATGAGCCGCTGTCTAATAACGACCCCACAAAAGCTGAATGTTATGATCAGCAGTTCTACGCAGCTCTAGTGGTAACCAGAGCATCAGACAGGTGGAATAAGTTACGAAGTCAAAAAACAATTTAACTACTATGCATAAATATTCAGTGTTCTGCTAATGAGGACGTCCACTAGGAAAAATGATTAGTGTCATTTAATATATAGAAGTTAATGATAAACGTCTGACAATGAGGAGCTTCAGAGATCAGCGCCGGCTGTGATAAGAGTGTTCAGCGTCCGCACGTCATCAGTTCCCATATGAAGGAGGGAGCGGGTTTAGATATTGGAATGAGCCGGCCAGCCCCCTCCATGCACAGCCCTGGACATGTGTGGACAGAAGAAGTGTTTACCAGCGTCAAGCAAGAATCACAAGTGGAGCAGCCGGGGCCCCGGACCGCCGCCGGTACCCTGAGATTACCATCCATCATAAGCCGTATTATTCGGGTGGACAACCCCTTATAAAGTCCTCACGGGGACTCATTTTGTCTTTACCCATATCGTCATCTTCCTGAGTGGAGTCTTTGACCGTCATGTAAACCATCTTCTCCCTCGGTACTCGGGCCAGACCGCTCTGCTCCAGGACTCCAGCGATGGGGTGCCCGTTGTGGAAGTCGCTCTCTGTAACAATTTCTGTCCCCCCTGGAATAAGACGTAACAATCAGGAGAACGTCACAAGACATCGGCTTTACCAAATGCAATCGTTATGAAGACGTGATACGAGCCCAGGAACAGAAAAGTGCCCATTGACTTTGTGCAACAGTCATCCTCAAATGAAACAATATTGTCCAATAACGGCCACTAGGGCGGCGCCGTACGGGAGAAAATCCAGTATATTACAGGCCTGATATACTAGACCACAGTGGTGTCCGTGCCGTTAAATGTCAACCCGTTCTACAGGTCCTCACACACTTTACATCTCCACTGCATTAATCCAACAATCCAGCATCCTCTGTGCCGGATTATCAGACATCAGATCTGCAAAGAAGGGAATTTTGTTACTTACCGTAAATTCCTTTTCTTCTAGCTCCTATTGGGAGACCCAGACGATTGGGTGTATAGTACTGCCTCCGGAGGCCACACAAAGCATTACACTAAAAAGTGTAAGGCCCCTCCCCTTCTGGCTATACACCCCCAGTGGGATCACTGGCTCACCAGTTTTAGTGCAAAAGCAAGAAGGAGGAAAGCCAATAACTGGTTTAAACAAATTCACTCCGAGTAACATCGGAGAACTGAAAACCATTCAACATGAACAACATGTGTACCCGAAAAACAACCAAAAATCCCGAAGGACAACAGGGCGGGTGCTGGGTCTCCCAATAGGAGCTAGAAGAAAAGGAATTTACGGTAAGTAACAAAATTCCCTTCTTCTTCGGCGCTCCATTGGGAGACCCAGACGATTGGGACGTCCAAAAGCTGTCCCTGGGTGGGTAAAGAAATACCTCATGTTAGAGCTGTAAAACAGCCCTCCCCTACGGGGAGGCAACTGCCGCCTGCAGGACTCTTCTACCTAGGCTGGCGTCCGCCGAAGCGTAGGTATGCACCTGATAATGTTTGGTGAAAGTGTGCAGACTCGACCAGGTAGCTGCCTGGCACACCTGCTGAGCCGTAGCCTGGTGCCGTAATGCCTAGGACGCACCCACGGCTCTGGTAAAATGGGCTTTCAGCCCTGATGGAACCGGAAGCCCAGCAGAACAGTAGGCTTCAAGAATTGGTTCCTTGATCCATCGAGCCAGGGTGGATTTGGAAGCCTGCGACTCTTTACGCTGATTAGCGACAAGCACAGAGAGTGCATCCGTGCGGGAAATGTAGATTCTGAGTGCTCTCACCAGATCTAACAAATGTAAATCCATTTCATATCGATGAAATGGATGAGGCAAAAGGAAGGTAAGGAGATATCCTGATTGAGATGAAAGGGGGATACCACCTTAGGGAGAACTCCGGAATCGGGCGCAGCACTGCCTTGCCTTGGTGAAACACCAGGAAGGAAGCTTTTGGATGACAGCGCTGCTAGCTCGGACACTCTCCTAAGAGACGTGTCCGCTACCAGAAAGGCCTCCTTCTGGGAAAGTCGAGAGAGTGAAACATCTCTCAGAGGCTCGAAGGGCGGCTTCTGGAGAGCAATTAGTACCCTGTTCAGATCCCATGGGTCCAACGGCCGTTTGTACAGAGGGACAATGTGACAAACCTCCTGCAGGAACGTGTGTACCTGAGGAAGTGGTGCTAGGCGCTTCTGAAGAATACAGATAGCGCTGAGACTTGTCCTTTGAGGGAGCCGAGTGACAACCTTCTTCCAAACCAGATTGCAGGAAGGAAGGAAAAGTAGGGAATGCAAATGGGCAGGGAGACACTCCCTGAGCAGAGCATTAAGAGAAGAATATCCTCCACATCCTGTGGTAGATCTTGGCAGACGTCGGTTTTCTAGTCTGTCTCATGGTGGCAATGACGTCCTGAGATAATCCTGAAGACGCTAGGATTCAGGACTCAAAGGCCATACCGTCAGGTTCAGGGCCGTAGAATTCAGATGGAAAAAACGGCCCTTGGGACAGTAAGTCTGGCCGGGCTGGTAGTGCCCACGGTTGGCAGACCGTGAGATGCCACAGATCCGGGGACTACGACCTCCTCGGCCAGTCTGTGGCGATGAGGATGGCGCGGCGGCAAACGGACCTGATGTTGCGTAGCCCTCTGGGCAGCAGTGTCAGAGGGGGAAACACATAGGTAGCTGGAACTGCGACCAAACCTGAACTAAGGCGTCTGCCGCCAGAGCTCTTTGATCGTGATACCGCGCCATGAAAATCGGAACCTTGTTGTTGTGCCGAGACGCTATTAGGTCGACGTGCAGCATCCCCCAGCGTTGACAGATTTCCTGAAAACCGTCCGGGTGAAGATACCCTTCCCCTGCGTCCATACCCTGGCAACTGAGGAAGTCTGCTTCCCAGTTTTCTGCGCCCGGGATGTGAACTGCGGATATGGTGGATGCTCTGTCTTCCACCCCCATCAGACTCCGCCGGACTTCCTGGGAGGCTTGCCGACTGCGTGTTCCGCCTTGGTGGTAGATGTATGCCACCGCTGTGGAGTTGTCCGACTGAATTCGGATGTGTGTGCTTTCCAGCCACGGCTGGAAGGCTTGCAGGGCAAGATACACTGCCCAGATTTCCAGCACATTGATTTGAAGGATGGACTCCTCTGAAGAGAGTCCTTGACCGTCTGAGAAGGGGGACGTTCCTTCTAGGGACGTCGACTTCCCATCCCATTGGCAAAGAATGCCACATTGGAGTGGACGCAGATGAAACTGCGCGAAAGTGACTGCCTCTGCATGAGTCGTGTTAAGGGGTGTGACTGGCCATGAAGGAGAGACTGCACCCCCGTCTGTAGTGAACGTGTCCAGCGGAAGCTTCACTATCGCTGAGGGAGCGTGACACTCCATGCCCAGATATGTCAGCGATTGGGTCGGTGTCAGATTTAACCTTGAGAAGATGATGATCCACCCGAAACTCTGGAGAGTCTCCAGCGCTACGCTCAGGCTGTGTTGGCATGCCTCTTGAGAGGGTGCCTTGACCAGTCGACCGTCCAAGGAAGGATCACCGAGTGACCCTGAGAGTGCAGGACTGCTCCCACTGCTGCCCTGAACTTGGTGAAAACCCGTAGGGCTGTCGCCAGACCGAAGGGCAGGGTTACGAACTGAAGATGCTCGTCTTCAATAACGAAACGTAGCAAACGTTGGTGCTCTGGAGCAATCGGCACGTGGAGATAAGCATCCTGTGTCTATTGATGCTAGGAAATCTCCTTGAGACATTGAGGCAATGACGGAGCGGAGGGATGCCATCCGGAACCGCCTGGCCTTCATGTGCTTGTTGAGCAGTTTTAGGTCCCCCACAATCAGATTGGAGGAAAAACCGTGTCTTGTTCCTGAAGAGGAACAGGAATTACCACTCCTTCTGCCTGCAGAAGAGCATCGGCTCGGTGGGTAGGTGGGGAAGTTCTGAAGAATCGAGCCGGAGGCCGAGAACAGAACTCTATCCTGTACACGTGAGACACAATGTCTCTCACCCACCGGTCTGTGACCTGTGGCAGCTAAATGTCGCCAAGGCGAGAGAGTCTGCCACCAACCGCGGATGCGGAGAGAGAGAGCTTAAAGTCATGAGGAGACCGCCTTGGAAGCGGTTCCTCTGGCTGCCTTCCTTGGGCGTGATTGAGCCCGCCTGGAATCTGAGCCCCTCTGAGCCTTTTGAGCCCTTTTGGACTATGACAATTTGGACCTGCCCGAGCCTGGGAAGGACCGAAACCTCGACTGTCTCTCTCGGACAGCATTAATAGGGTAAGTCGCAATGCAGACATTGCGAGGATAAGGACGCTACCTGCGGCACAGATGTACCTGTGCTCAAGACCAGCTGCGCAAGACCAGCTGACATAGCTTAGAGTGCCCATACGGCTGCGAATGCCGGAGCAACCGACACGCCGATAGCTTCATAGACAGATTTCAACCAGAGGTCCATCTGTCTGTCAATGGCATCTTTAAGTGAAGTCCCATCTCCACTGCAACTATGGATCTAGCCGCAAGCCTGGAGATTGGGGGATCCACCTTTGGACCCTGGGTCCAGCGCCTGACCACGTCAGGGGGAAAGGGATAACATGTATCCTTAATACATTTGGAGAAACGCTTATCTAGTAAGCGTGGTGATTCTGCACTGCTTCTCTGAAGTCAGCGTGGCCAGAAAAGTACTCAATGTACGCTTGAGATACTGAAATGGGATTTCTCCTGCTGGGAAGCTGACTCCTCCACTGAAGGAGCTGGGGGAGAGATATCCAACATGCCATTGCTGGACGCTATAAGATCAGTCACCATGGCGTCACCATCCGGTGTATCCGGATTGAGAGCGGTGTCAGGATCAAAGTCCTGATCAGCTACGTCTGCCTCATCATACAGAGAGTCCTCTGCTGTGACCCTGACTAGTGATGAGGCCGAGTGCCGCTCCCAGCGAGCTCGCTTAGGCTGTCTGGGACTGTCGTCCGTGTCAGAGCCTTCACCCTGGAATGCCTGGGACCCCCCCGGAGCACTGATTTTGTTCCAAATGAGGGTGGCCAGGGAGCAATGATCAAGAGTGCCCATGGCCTGTCTGGACTGCAAGTCACTATCCCATGACAATCTATCAGCCGAAACTGCAACACCGTCCCTGTCCATGGACAGGGTTCACAGGTGGTTCCTTTGGCCACCTCTAGTAGAGACCCCGGCTGACCAAGTGCTACAGGGGAGCATTGCACACAACGGGGGTCAGTGGAACCTGCCGGTGGAACAGTATCACATGCAGTAAAAGTAGCATAGAAAGCCTGTGTTGCTTTTTTGCTGCTGTAGTCTAGCCATCTAGGAGCATATAGCCGAGAATAGCGACCGTACAGTGCAATGTATAGCATACAAGCATAAAGTACAAATGAGCACTTCAGCACATGCAATATGAGTAGCTTAGAAAGCCTGTGCCTTGGCACCCTTGCTTTTTTGCTGCTGTAGACTAGCCATCTAGGAGAATATCGCCAAGAATAGCGACCGTACAGTGCAATGTATAGCATACAAGCATAAGCACAAATGAACACTTCAGCACATGCAATACAAGCAGCCTAGAAAAACTGTGCCTTAGCACCTTTGCTTTTTTGCTGCTGTAGTCTAGCCATTCTAGGAGAATATAGCCAAGAATAGCGACTGTACAGTGCAATGTATAGCATACAAGCATAAGTACAAATGAACACTGCAGCACATGCAATACAAGCAGCATAGAAAGCCTGTGCTTTAGCACCCTTGCTTTTTTGCTGCTGTTGTCTCGCCATCTAAGAGGGCATATAGCCAAAAATAGCGACCTACAGTGCAGTGTAAGCATAAAATACAAATGGACACAACGGTATTTAGTGGGGTCAGCACTTCAGGTGCTGCTTACCGCCCGCCTATAGGCGGGTGTGTGGTCGCCAGAGTCCTGTGACTGGCTGCCAGCTCGGACTGCAGGAATGGCTGCCGGCGTCCTTCTCCAGCTCGTGTGACGAGGGGCGGGCCGTGGGCGTGCCCCAGGCAAGAGCGGGAAACCGGCGTCCCACTGTGTCCAGTGAAGGGGGCTGGAGAATGCAAAGCAGACTCCAGCCCTCGGCGCTGACTTTCTGTACAGCGTCCCGCCTCTCCCCTGACTGGCAGGGCTGGGGGCGGGAACGAAACGAAAACTAGGCCGCAAAGCCGGGGACTCGAGTAATAAGCGCGGCCGTCCTATGTGCACGGCCAGCGCGGAGTCCCCGGCGCACCACAAGTCCCAGCCGCGCCACAGTGTAAAAACACCTAGCAGCGGCCCGGCGCGGCAGTTCCCAATACATAAATTCACACAGCAAGCTGCCGTGAATAATAGCACGAGCGCTCCGCGCTGTTGTCCCCGGCGCACTAGCACTCCCAGCAATGCTGGTGTGTGTGTGCGCGATGTGTACGGGGACACAGAGTACCTTAATGTAGCAGGGCCCTGTCCCTGACGATACTCAGCTCCATATCCAGCAGGTTCTCTGGGTCTGTGGATGGAGCCCGGTCTCAGTGCCTGGAGACCTGTAAGATCCCACTTCACCCAGATCCCTGAGGGGGGATTGGGAAGGAAAACAGCATGTGGGCTCCAGCCTCCGTACCCGCAATGGGTACCTCAACCTTAACAAACACCCGACAAAGGTGGGGTGAGAAGGGAGCATGCTGGGGGCCCTAGTATGGGCCCTCTTTTCTTCCATCCGACATAGTCAGCAGCTGCTGCTGACTAAATTGTGGAGCTATGCGTGGATGTCTGACCTCCTTCGCACAAAGCTTGAAAACTGAGCAAGCCAGTGATCCCACTGGGGGTATATAGCCAGAAGGGGAGGGGCCTTACACTTTTTAGTGTAATGCTTTGTGTGGCCTCCGGAGGCAGTACTATACACCCAATCGTCTGGGTCTCCCAATGGAGCGCCGAAGAAAATATACTCCATATCTAAAATCACGGGTCACGTCTTCAGGATGCTTGAGGTTGACGTCAGTCCTCGAGCTCTACAAGGGGTTGTGACCCAAGGATGTGGGCTGCACCCCGGCTGTCGGGCCGCGCGGGCCAGTCAACACCGGTTTGTCTATAATAGGACTCATTTTGCACCTCACGGGCTACAAAGGATTTATCTTTCTATTGCATTTCTAAGATTATTCCATTTACAATATGAGAAATTAGCTACATAGTAATTCCTAATGCAGAGTTACAACTAAAGCGGGCTTTACACACTGCAATATCGGTCCCGATATCGCTAGTGTGGGTACCCGCGCCCATCTGTTGCGCGACACGGGCATATCGCTGTCCGTGCCGCACAACATCGCCCAGACCCGTCACACATACTTACCTGCCCGGCAACGTCGCTGTGACCGGCAAACCGCCTCCTTTCTAAGGGGGCGGTCCGTGCGGCGTCACAGCGACGTCACTGAGCGGCCGCCCAATAGCAGCGGAGGGGCGGAGCTGAGCGGGACGTAACATCCCGCCCACCTCCTTACTTCCGCATAGCGGCCGGGAGGCAGGTAAGGAGATGTTCCTCGTTCCTGCGGTGTCACACGGAGCGATGTGTGCTGCTGCAGTAACGATTTTTGAGAATGGACCCCCATGTCACCGATGAGCGATTTTGCACGTTTTTGCAACGATGCAAAATCGCTCATAGGTGTCACACGCAACGGCATCGCTAATGCGGCCGGATGTGCGTCACCAATTCCGTGACCCCAACGAGTTCGCATTAGCGATGTCGTAGCGTGTAAAGCCCCCTTTAGACCGCGCCTTTCGTGTGTGGGACAGATATGAAATGATGAGTTTGCTTTGACACCGAGATCGGGGTTCTGCAGATTCCCATCTGAATGCAGTGAAAGTCGACCATGCGCCCCCCTCTCCACTCATCCCCTATAGGATTGCCATAGACAGCACAGCTCAGCTTTCTACACAGTCCTATAGTCAATGAATGTGGATCAGGTGCCTATTGTCAAACTCCACTCCATTCATACTGAGCCCTGTTCTTCACAACAATGGGGGTCCCAGAAGTTGGACCCCGGCGATCTGTAAGTTATCACCTATTCTATGGATAGAGGATTGTATATATAGGGTACAACCTCCAATACTGAACAAATCCAGATAAAATAAAATTAAAAAGAAGGGAATTTTGTTTACTTACCGTAAATTCCTTTTCTTCTAGCTCCAATTGGGAGACCCAGACAATTGGGTGTATAGCTATGCCTCCGGAGGCCACACAAAGTATTACACTAAAAGTGTAAAGCCCCTCCCCTTCAGCCTATACACCCCCCGTGCTGCCACGGGCTCATCAGTTTTGGTGCAAAAGCAAGAAGGAGGAAAAAATTATAAACTGGTTTAAAGTAAATTCAATCCGAAGGAATATCGGAGAACTGAAACCATTTAACATGAACAACATGTGTATACAAAAACAGGGGCGGGTGCTGGGTCTCCCAATTGGAGCTAGAAGAAAAGGAATTTACGGTAAGTAAACAAAATTCCCTTCTTCTTTGTCGCTCCTTATTGGGAGACCCAGACAATTGGGACGTCCAAAAGCAGTCCCTGGGTGGGTAAATAATACCTCATAATAGAGCCGTAACCGGCTCCGTCCTACAGGTGGGCAACCGCCGCCTGAAGGACTAGCCTACCTAGGCTGGCATCTGCCGAAGCGTAGGTATGCACCTGATAGTGTTTCGTGAAAGTGTGCAGGCTCGACCAGGTAGCTGCCTGACACACCTGCTGAGCCGTAGCCTGGTGTCGCAAGGCCCAGGACGCTCCCACGGCCCTGGTAGAATGGGCCTTCAGTCCTGAGGGAACCGGAAGCCCCGAGGAACGGTAAGCTTCGAGAATTGGTTCCTTGATCCACCGAGCCAGGGTTGACTTGGAAGCTTGTGTCCCTTTACGCTGGCCAGCGACAAGGACAAAGAGTGCATCCGAGCGGCGCAGGGGCGCCGTACGAGAAATGTAGAGTCTGAGTGCTCTCACCAGATCTAACAAGTGCAAATCCTTTTCACATTGGTGAACTGGATGAGGACAAACCGAGGGTAAGGAGTTGTCCTGATTGAGATGAAAAGTGGGCAAGGCAAATGGCCAGGGAGAAAACCCCTGAGCAGAGCACCACGACAGGAATATTTTCCACGTCCTGTGGTAGATCTTGGCAGACGTTGGTTTCCTAGCCTGTCTCATAGTGGCAATGACCTCTTGAGATAATCCTGAAGACGCTAGGATCCAGGACTCAATGGCCACACAGTCAGGTTGAGGGCCGCAGAATTCAGATGGAAAAACGGCCCTTGAGACAGCAAATCTGGTCGGTCTGGCAGTGCCCACGGTTGGCCGACCGTGAGATGCCACAGATCCGGGTACCACGACCTCCTCGGCCAGTCTGGAGCGACGAGGATGACGCGGCGGCAGTCGGCCCTGATCTTGCGTAACACTCTGGGCAACAGTGCCAGAGGAGGAAACACATAAGGAAGCCGAAACTGCGACCAATCCTGAACTAAGGCGTCTGCCGCCAGAGCTCTGTGATCTTGAGATCGAGCCATGAATGTTGGGACCTTGTTGTTGTGCCGTGACGCCATTAGGTCGACGTCCGGCATCCCCCAGCGGCAACAGATCTCCTGAAACACGTCCGGGTGAAGGGACCATTCCCCTGCGTCCATGCCCTGGCGACTGAGAAAGTCTGCTTCCCAGTTTTCTACGCCCGGGATGTGAACTGCGGATATGGTGGATGCTGTGGCTTCCACCCACAGCAGAATCCGCCGGACTTCCTGGAAGGCTTGCCGACTGCGTGTCCCACCTTGGTGGTTGATGTAAGCCACCGCTGTGGAGTTGTCCGACTGAATTCGGATCTGCTTGCCTTCCAGCCACTGCTGGAACGCTTTTAGGGCAAGATACACTGCCCTTATCTCCAGAACATTGATCTGAAGGGAGGACTCTTGCTGAGTCCACGTACCCTGAGCCCTGTGGTGGAGAAAAACTGCTCCGCACCCTGACAGACTCGCGTCCGTCGTGACCACCGCCCAGGATGGGGGTAGGAAGGATTTCCCCTTCGATAATGAGGTGGGAAGAAGCCACCACCGAAGGGAAACTTTGTTTGCCTGAGAGAGGGAGACGTTCCTGTCTAGGGACGTCGGCATCCTGTCCCACTTGCGTAGGATGTCCCATTGAAGTGGACGCAGGTGAAACTGCGCGAAAGGGACTGCTTCCATTGCTGCCACCATCTTCCCCAGGAAGTGCATGAGGCGCCTCAAGGGGTGTGACCGACCTTGAAGGAGAGATTGCACCCCTGTCTGTAGTGAACGCTGTTTGTCCAGCGGAAGCTTCACTATCGCTGGAAGAGTATGAAACTCCATGCCAAGATATGTCAGCGATTGGACCGGTGTCAGATTTGACTTTGGAAAATTGATGATCCACCCGAAACTCTGGAGAATCTCCAGAGTAACGTTGATGCTGTGTTGGCATGCCTCTTGAGAGGGTGCCTTGACCAGCAGATCGTCTAAGTAAGGTATCACTGAGTGACCCTGAGAGTGGAGGACCGCAACTACTGTAGCCATGACCTTGGTGAAAACCCTTGGGGCTGTCGCCAGGCCGAACGGCAGTGCCGCGAACTGAAGGTGTTCGTCTCCTATGGCGAAGCGCAAGAAGCGCTGATGCTCTGGAGCAATTGGTATGTGGAGATAAGCATCCTTGATATCGATCGATGCTAGGAAATCTCCTTGGGACATTGAGGCGATGACGGAGCGGAGGGATTCCATCCGGAACCGCCTGGTCCTTACGTGTTTGTTGAGCAGTTTTAGGTCCAAAACAGGACGGAAGGACCCGTCCTTCTTTGGAACCACAAACAGGTTGGAGTAGAAACCGTGACCCTGTTGCTGAAGAGGAACCGGGACCACCACTCCTTCTGCCTTCAGAATGCCCACCGCCTGCAGAAGAGCCTCGGCTCGCTCGGGAGGCGGAGATGTTCTGAAGAATCGAGTCGGAGGACGAGAGCTGAACTCTATCCTGTAACCGTGAGACAAAATGTCTCTCACCCAACGGTCTTTTACTTGTGGCAGCCAGGTGTCGCAAAAGCGGGAGAGCCTGCCACCGACCGAGGATGCGGTGTGAGGAGGCCGTAAGTCATGAGGAAGCCGCCTTAGTAGCGGCACCTCCGGCGGTCTTTTTAGGGCGTGATTTAGACCGCCATGCGTCGGAGTTCCTCTGATCCTTCTGAGGCCTTTTGGACGAGGAGAATTGGGACCTGCCCGCACCCCGAAAGGACCGAAACCTCGACTGTCCCCTCCTCTGTTGGGGTGTTTTTGGTTTGGCCTGGGGTAAGGATGTTTCCTTTCCCTTGGATTGTTTGATGATTTCATCCAAACGCTCGCCAAACAATCGGTCGCCAGAAAATGGCAATCCAGTTAAGCACTTTTTGGAAGCCAAATCTGCCTTCCATTCCCGCAGCCACAAGGCCCTGCATATTGCCACCGAATTGTCGGCTGCAACCGCCGTACGGCTCGCAGAGTCCAGGACAGCATTAATAGCGTAGGACGCAAATGCCGACGTTTGAGAGGTTATGGACGCCACCTGCGGCGCAGACGTACGTGTGAGTGCGTCAATTTGCGCCTGACCAGCTGAGATAGCTTGGAGTGCCCATACGGCTGCGAATGCTGGAGCAAAAGACGCGCCGATAGCTTCATAGATGGATTTCAACCAGAGCTCCATCTGTCTGTCAGTGGCATCCTTGAGTGAAGCTCCATCTTCCACTGCAACTATGGATCTAGCCGCAAGTCTGGAGATTGGAGGATCCACCTTGGGACACTGAGTCCAGCCCTTGACCACGTCAGGGGGGAAAGGGTAACGTGTATCCTTAAGGCGCTTGGAAAAACGCTTATCTGGACAAGCTCGGTGTTTCTGGACTGCCTCTCTGAAGTCAGAGTGGTCCAGAAACATACTCTTTGTACGCGTGGGAAACCTGAAACGGAATTTCTCCTGCTGAGAAGCTGACTCCTCCACTGGAGGAGCTGAGGGAGAAATATCCAACATTTCATTGATGGACGCAATAAGATCATTCACTATGGCGTCCCCATCAGGTGTATCTAGGTTGAGAGCGGCCTCAGGATCAGAATCCTGATCAGCTAGCTCCGCTTCATCATACAGAGAGTCCTCTCGCTGAGACCCTGAACAATGTGATGATGTCGAGGGAATTTCATAGCGAGCTCGCTTAGTCGGTCTGGGGCTGCGGTCCGTGTCAGAGACCTCACCCTGGGATCCATGAGACACCCCGGGAGGACATTGCTGTTCCAACTGAGGGGAACCAGGGGGCAATGATACCACAGTGCCCCTGGCTTGAGATGCCGGCCTGGACTGCAAGGCTTCTAATATCTTAGCCATAGTCTCAGAAAGTCTTTCAGTAAAAACTGCAAACTCCGTCCCTGTCACCTGGACAGTGTTAACAGGTGGTTCTCCCTGGGCCGCCCTTAGCAGAGGCTCCGGCTGAGAAAGTGCCACAGGGGCCGAGCATTGCACACAATGAGGGTCAGTGGAATCTGCCGGCAGTATAGCCGTACATGCTGCACAGGCAGCATAGTAAGTCTGTGCTTTGGCACCCTTGCTATTTGTGGACGACATGCTGTTGTCTCCTCTGAGCAATACAGGAGGTTATATAGACAAAAATCAACAGTGCACCATACAGTGTAAAGTATAGTCTATAATCATATAATCTATAAGTACACTTCTGCACTAGTGGGGCCAGCACCACAGGTGCTGCTTACCGCCTGCGCAAAGCGGTTGTGTGGGCACCAGAAATCCTGCCTGGGTCTCCCTGAGTTTGTCTCTCCTCTCCAGCGTTAGCAGAGCTGAGAGGAATGGCTGCCGGCGTCCAGAGGAGAGGAGGGAGCCGTGGGCGTAACCCAGAAAAGTGCGGGAACTGGTGCCCCACTGTGCAGAGTGAGGGGGGTGGAGTATGCAAAGCATGCTCCAGCCCTCAGTGCTGCCGACCTGTACAGCGTCCCGCCCTTCCCCTGACTGGCAGGGCTGGGGGCGGGAAGAAAACGAGACTAGGCCGCAAAAGCCGGGGACTCGAGTTATAAGCGCGGCCGCCGTATAAGCGCGGTCGGCGCGGAAGTCCCCGGCGCACTAACAGTCCCAGCCGCGCTGCAGTGATAACCATGGCAGCGGCGGTCAGCGCGGCAGTCCCCTTACACGAACACACTCAGCGACGCTGAAGTGTGTAATGGCACAAATGCAGTCAGCGCTGCTATCCCCGGTGCACTAGCACACCCAGCAATGCTGGAGTGTTGCTGTGCGCGGTCCCCACGGGGACACAGAGTACCTCAAAGTAGCAGGGCCATGTCCCTGAACGATACTCGGCTCCTATCCAGCATGGTCCTCAGGAGCTGTGGATGGAGCACGGTCTCCTGTGCCTGGAGACCGAAAGGATCCCACTTCACCCAGAGCCCTAATTGAGGGATGGGGAAGGAAAGCAGCATGTGGGCTCCAGCCTCCGTACCCGCAATGGATACCTCAACCTTAAAAACACCGCCGACAAGAGTGGGGTGAGAAGGGAGCATGCTGGGGGCCCTGTTATGGGCCCTCTTTTCTTCCATCCAACATAGTCAGCAGCTGCTGCTGACTAAGCTGTGGAGCTATGCGTGCATGTCTGACCTCCTTCGCACAAAGCATAAAAACTGATGAGCCCGTGGAATTTACTTTAAACCAGTTTATAATTTTTTCCTCCTTCTTGCTTTTGCACCAAAACTGATGAGCCCGTGGCAGCACGGGGGGTGTATAGGCTGAAGGGGAGGGGCTTTACACTTTTAGTGTAATACTTTGTGTGGCCTCCGGAGGCATAGCTATACACCCAATTGTCTGGGTCTCCCAATAAGGAGCGACAAAGAAAAAACCATCTCCAGCAATGGTGTCACATGTGCGAGCAACCTATCAGCAGCCACCGATTGTCTGCAGCACTCAGATGACCGATGGGACACAGCGGTGATATCTCAGGGGGTAAGACTGGACCATTTAAGAAAGGGCTGTTCAGTACTGTCCAAACCCTGGACAAGCTATAAGGCTATGTGCACATTATAAGTGATTGGTGCAAAACTTTCTGCAACTCTGGCAGGAAAAACGTAGCGACAAAACGGCACGTTTTTACCAAATTTTTTTACATGCGGTTTTGGTGCAGATTTTTCCTACTCATTAGCAAGAGTGAAATCTGCAGCAAATCTGCAAAGAGAAAATAAGCAACGTGTGCGGAGACTTTAGGATTCTCATTCACTTCCGTTTTTGCGACAAAGCGACGTGTGCACAGCTCCTAAAACACTGTTACAACATTACAAGTGTCTCAGCTGGTTACACCGCTGCCAGCGATCGCGTGTTGCAGAAATCGATGTCGCTCCTGAGAGGGGGAATAGTGTGGAGATACAGCCGGTGTGCGGGACGAGCGGAGGCGAGTGCATGCATATTCACAAGCTATGATTTCACGGTGAGATGGTTGATGGCCGCGTGTGAAGTGTACTGACCTATTTCCACATCATCATCTGCCTCCGCTTTGAATATGTAAACTTTAATCACCTCTGAACCAAACCCATCTTCTTTGGATGCGGCGTCCCCGTGGGAAACCTCTGTGCTGATTTTCAGAGGCGCGCTGCCGATGCGTTCTAACTTGTCCCCGACGTCGTCTACTGAGGAAGAGAATGTATTTACCTGATGTTAATTAACTGCAGAGAAGCATCGTGCAGAGCGAGGGACAGAGGACGAGGACACGGGACAATCTCACCTGGGGGGCTGAAGCTGGGCAGCGCCCCCGACCGCTCTGTGGTCTCTGCATTTCACTAGTTCTGGTGGTCTGAACCTTAATGATGCAGAGACCACCAGGGACCGCACCAGGGACCGCACCAAGAATCCACAGCGCTACCACAACCTCTAGGGATGCTAGTCACTACAAGGACACTTTTGGGGTTGGCCAAGAACAATGCAGTTTTCTACCATACACGTATCTACAACCAATGATACACACATTGCAGCCTGCTCGACTATTCTGCCGGCCTCACAGCTGAAATCCCCCAGCATTCCCTGTGTGGTCTGCTTGTTCTGATGCAGTGTCATCAAACGCATGAGCAGACAGTCGCTAATATATTATCCAAATCTCTCCAATACAGGGAGGCAGCGAGTTACTACTACATCAGATGACTGCACAGAACCGGTGACAGGTACTAGAAAGGGCCCAGAACAGACTGAACACGCAGGGAAAACTGGAAGATTTCAGCTCCAAAGTCTGCAAAACAATAATATAGGATCAGTAATATATATAGAGAGTGACTGCATAAGCAGAATAGTGAGTGCAGCTCTGGAGTATAATACAGGAGGTAACTCAGGATCAGTAATGTAATGTATGTACACAGTGACTGCACCAGCAGAATAGTGAGTGCAGCTCTGGAGTATAATACAGGAGGTAACTCAGGATCAGTAATGTAATGTATGTACACAGTGACTGCATAAGCAGAATAGTGAGTGCAGCTCTGGAGTATAATACAGGAGGTAACTCAAGATCAGTAATGTAATGTATGTACACAGTGACTGCACCCTCAGAATAGTGAGTGCAGCTCTGGAGTATAATACAAGAGGTAACTCAGGATCAGTAATGTAATGTATGTACACAGTGACTGCATAAGCAGAATAGTGAGTGCAGCTCTGGAGTATAACACAGGAGGTAACTCAGGATCAGTAATGTAATGTATGTACACAGTGACTGCACCAGCAGA
Organism: Anomaloglossus baeobatrachus; assembly: GCF_048569485.1. Taxonomy (NCBI): domain Eukaryota; kingdom Metazoa; phylum Chordata; class Amphibia; order Anura; family Aromobatidae; genus Anomaloglossus; species Anomaloglossus baeobatrachus. The sequence continues at coordinate 14,735,513 of NC_134361.1, forward strand.
ATAGTGAGTGCAGCTCTGGAGTATAATACAGGAGGTAACTCAGGATCAGTAATGTAATGTATGTACACAGTGACTGCACCAGCAGAATAGTGAGTGCAGCTCTGGAGTATAATACAGGAGGTAACTCAGGAACAGTAATGTAATGTATGTACACAGTGACTGCACCAGCAGAATAGTGAGTGCAGCTCTGCAGTATAATACAGGAGGTAACTCAGGATCAGTAATGTAATGTATGTACACAGTAAATGCACCAGCAGAATAGTGAGTGCAGCTCTGGAGTATAATACAGGAGGTAACTCAGGATCAGTAGTGTAATGTATGTACACAGTGACTGCACCAGCAGAATAGTGAGTGCAGCTCTGGAGTATAATACAGGAGGTAACTCAGGATCAGTAATGTAATATATGTACACAGTGACTGCACCAGCAGAATAGTGAGTGCAGCTCTGGGGTATAATACAGGAGGTAACTCAGGATCAGTAATGTAATGTATGTACACAGTGACTGCACCAGCAGAATAGTGAGTGCAGCTCTGGAGTATAATACAGGAGGTAACTCAGGATCAGTAATGTAATGTATGTACACAGTGACTGCACCAGCAGAATAGTGAGTGCAGCTCTGGAGTATAATACAGGATGTTACTCAGGATCAGTAATGTAATGTATGTACAGAGTGACTGCACCAGCAGAATAGTGAGTGCAGCTCTGGAGTATAATACAGGATGTTACTCAGGATCAGTAATGTAATGTATGTACAGAGTGACTGCACCAGCAGAATAGTGAGTGCAGCTCTGCAGTATAATACAGGAGGTAACTCAGGATCAGTAATGTAATGTATGTACACAGTGGCTGCAGCAGCAGAATAGTGAGTGCAGCTCTGAAGAATAATACAGTATGTAACTCAAGGTCAGTACAAGACACAACACATACTAATTATATGTCTAAACTCCTCCTTGCAGCCACCACTAGTGGGGTCTCTAGACATTTATCTCTACAGGTGGTGGGGAGCAGAGGATTTGGAGCTGTGTGTCAGAATCTCTGCATCGGTATATGTAACAGGTAACTTATTGCGCTCTATCTGTATAGCAATCTACATGTGCAGGTACTTACACAACCAACGTACAATGTGATGGGAGAGGGACAATAACTTTTCAGGCTCTTAGTTATGGGGTCTCATGAGGAATACAAGCTTAAGGAGCCCGACATGAAATCTGGGCTCTCTGAGTTTGAAACCTCAATCAATACGCTGTAAATAAAAGAAAACAAAGGGCAGGGTTTAGAAAAGCATTAATGTATAGAATGACTAGCCGCTACTACCCCTCCCAGCATCATACATAGGTGAACGCTACATCTACACAGCCCATTAATCCTGCGCCATATTGAATATCCCGGATAGTCCGGCACTTATCAGGTTTATGGGGTGTTTTGGTGTTGGTGGCTTCTTTGGCGGCTTCTTTGGCTACCATACTGGAGGACTAAGGTGCCCATCACATGGAAACCTCTTCAGGGCTTTCCTATCAGCCTCTGAAGATGTGAGTGATGATGTGAAGGCACAAGCAGCAGATAAGTGCGATGGGTGCAGGAATCCAGCAGGAATAACATTAAGGCTCTGATGGACGAGAGCCTCGGCTATGACACCATGTGACTGTACAGACTATAGGAAGGTCACAGCTCAGGTGCAGATGTCCCCTATAAGCCGCAGCCTTTCCTCACTTTGCCCTTAATGAACGGACCTGTACTCACATGATATCATCAGGTAATCCTCAGCAGGAACTTTGAGATCATCGTCCTCCGCTTTAATGGTTACAGAGGAGCCGGCAGCCTGGATTTCAGGGGAATGCATGATGGCATCAGAGTCACAGCTGGCCACCAGCACCTCCTGCGAGACCATGGTTGGGGAGTGAGACCCCGACATCGCGTCCTGCACCACATGGGCCAAGTGGCCATCAGTGGCCGCCACCAGATCGGCCACAAACACTTGGTCTGTGACCGTCTCGGTAATAATGTCAGATTCTAAGACTTGATGGCTGCTTTCCAGGACCTCCTCAAGGGCAACGTCTGTTTCCAGGACAGCCTCCGGCACGAGGTCATCCTCGCTGATGATGTCCGGACCCTGCACCACTTCATCTGACAGCTCCTCCTGCGCCAACGTGAGGTCATCGTCAGTGATGACATCGGAAACTAACACGCCCTCTGGAACAGAGACGACAATGTGGTCGCCATCGACGTGGGCTGTGCCGGTCATCCCAGCCACTGCGGAGACAACCGAGGAGGACAGAAGAGGGTCAGACCTTGGCTACGCCCTGAGCACGCATCACAGCTACACAACTATCACATGTATGAAATAGGACGACCGTACCAAAGTCCTGCATGATCATGGCGTGGGGAAGCTTGGCTTCTTGTATCTGGAGCTCCAGCCCTCCACCTCCCGGATCCATGGTTATTCCGAGGCATTCACAAAACCTGTCAGGAAAGAAACACACCTATTAACAGATGGAGAGTGCATCGCAAGAGGTCGCCGGTGCAGAAAGTGAGATCAGGGTCCAGTGTCTGAGTGAACGCCGGGCGTCTGGTGACTGATATACACTTCAAATCATAAGTTTGCATGTACTATCTCATCTATACAGACACATCTGCAGGTTTTACCTCCACTCTATACAGACACATCTGCAGGTTTTCCCTCCACTCTATACAGACACATCTGCAGGTTTTCCCTCCACTCTCTATACAGACACATCTGCAGGTTTTCCCTCCGCTCTCTATACAGACACATCTGCAGGTTTTTCCCTCCACTCTCTATAAAGGCACATCTGCAGGTTTTTCCTCCGCAGGTTTTCCCTCCGCTCTCTATACAGACACATCTGCAGGTTTTTCCCTCCACTCTCTATAAAGGCACATCTGCAGGTTTTTCCTCCGCAGGTTTTCCCTCCACTCTCTATACAGACACATCTGCAGGTTTTCCCTCCGCTCTCTATACAGACACATCTGCAGGTTTTCCCTCCGCTCTCTATACAGACATCTGCAGGTTTTCCCTCCGCTCTCTATACCAGTGTTTCTCAACTCCAATCCTCAAGACGCACCAACAGATCATGTTTTCAAGTTTTCCACAATAGTAGACAGGAAATAATTCTATCACCTGTGCAACATTAAGGATATCCTAAAAACATGATCTGTTGGTGGGTCTTGAGGACTGGAGTTGAGAAACACTGCTCTATACAGACACATCTGCATGTTTTTCCCTCCACTCTCTATACAGACACATCTGCAGGTTTTTCCCTCCGCTCTCTATACAGACACATCTGCAGGTTTTTCCCTCCGCCCTCTATAAAGGCACATCTGCAGGTTTTTCCCTCCACTCTATATAAAGACACATCTGCAGGTTTTTCCCTCCGCTCTCTATACAGACACATCTGCAGGTTTTTCCCTCCACTCTCTGTACAGACACATCTGCAGGAGAGAGAATGTTTTCTGGCATTTCTATTACTTTCTGCAAAGTCAAAAGTTTCCATACACTAAGAGTACTGTGCCTTTAAACAATATGTGACAGCCCATATGATAATGTCATGTCTTTAGAAGCTTCTGATAGGTTTATTGGCAACATCTGAGTTAATTAGAGACACACCTGTGGATGTATTGTAATGCACACCGGAAACAAACGGCTTCTTTGTTTAGCATCATGGGAAAGTCAAAAGACAAGATCTCAGCAAGAGAATTGTGGACTTGCACAAGTCTGGTTCATGCTTGGGTGCAATTTCCAGATTCCTGAAGGTGCCTCTTTCATCTGTACAAACAATTATATGCAAGTACAAACAAGATGGGAATGTCCAGCCATCATACCGCTCAGGGAGGAGACGGGTTCTGTGTACAGAGATGAGCGTGCTTTGGTCAGACATGTGCAGATTAACCCAAGAACAAAAGCAAAAGACCTTGTGAAGATGCTGGCGGAAGCTGGTAAGATTGTGTCATTATCCACAGTGACACGAGTATTGTATCAACATGGACTGAAGGCCACTCTGCCAGGAAGAAGCCATTACTCAAAAAGAAACATAAAAAAGCCAGATTAATGTTTACACATGCACACAGGAACAAAGACCTTAACTTTTGGAGACGTCCTGTGATCTGACGAAACTAAAATTGAACTGTTTGGCCATAATGACCATCGTTATGTTTGGAAGAAAAAGGGAGAAACTTTGAAGCCTAAGAACATCCAACTGTGATACACGGGGGCGGCAGCATCATGTTGGGGGGTTGTTTTGCTGCAGGAGGGACTGGAGCATTTCACAAAATAGATGGCATCATGAGGAAAGAGGATTATGTGCAATATTGAAGAACATCTCAAGACATCAGCCAGGAACTTAAAGCTTGGGCGGAAATGGGTCTTCCAAATGGACAATGACCCAAAGCTACTGCCAAACTGGTTACAAAGTGGCTTAAGGAGAACAAAGTGAATGTTTTGGAGTGGCCATCACAAAGCCCTGATCTAAATCCCATGGAAAATGTATGGGCAAAGCTGAAAAGGCCGGAGCGAGCGGCGACCTCCAAACATGGCTCAGCTACACCAGATCTGTCAGGAGGAATCGGCCCAAATTCCACCAACTATTGTGAGAAGTTTCTGGAAGGATCCAAATCATTTCCCCCAAGTCACACCGTGTAAGGGCAATGTCACCAAATACTAATGACACGGAGGAAACTTCACTGTGCAGAAAGGAAGAAAAATGCCTGAAAACATTCTCTCTCGCTTTCTCATTATTCTGGCATTTGACAAATAGAAATAATTTTGGTTACAAATTGACTGAAAACAGGAAAAGTTTATTCTGATTTCATATCACATAGTGAGAAAAACCTGCAGATGTGTCTGTATAGAGAGCGGAGGGAAAAACCTGCAGATGTGTCTTTAGAGAGAGCGGAGGGAAAAACCTGCAGATGTGTCTTTAGATAGAGCGGAGGGAAAAACCGCAGATGTGTCTTTAGAGAGAGCGGAGGGAAAAACCTGCAGATGTGTCTTTATAGAGAGCAGAGGGAAAACCTGCAGATGCGTCTTTATAGAGGGCGGAGGGAAAAAACCTGCATATGTGTCTTTATAGAGAGCGGAGAGACACTGCTTGTTTCAATTGAATATAGTGGATATAAAATGTCTACGCACCCTTGGTAAAATGTCAGGGTTTTGTCAGGTAAAAGAAGAGACATTTCAAAACTTATCTATAATCTGAACAAATCCATTGAGAAACAAATCATTTTAAGGGAGAAAATAAAAAAAAACCAAAAATATTGTGGTTGCAAAAGTGTGAGCACCCTCTTATAATTGGGCATGTGGTTGTGATCAGAATCAGCTGATCACATTTCCCATGTTACCGGTAGTAGTCAGCCCTCGGCCACCGTCATTTAGAACAATTAAACCCAAAGAAAGTTCCGCTCTTCTAGGAGGATTTTCCTGACATTTTCTTAGTTGTATTTTATAGCAAAAGCCAAGATCCATAAACAGCTGACAACACAGCAAAGGGTCTCATTGTGGAAGGTTATCAGCCAGGAGAAGGGGACAATAACATTTCCCAAGCATTGGATCTACCGTGGACACTGTGAAGATCATATCAAGAAGGAGCTGAAACTTGGCAGAACGGTGACATTAGCCAGAGCTGGACGACGCTCAAAAATCAATGGCAAGACAAGAAGAAAGTTGGTTCAGGAGGCTGCAAACAGGCGGACAGCAACATTAAAGGAGCTGCAGGAATTTCTAGCAAGTAGTGGTTGTGTGCTACATGTGACCACAATCTACCATAGAGAGGAAAGGGAATTATGAACAGTTCCAAATGTCAAACAATTTTATATTAAAACCTTCCGGCCTCTGCTAAAAAAGCTGAAGAGGAATTTCACCTTTCAGCCCAAACGGCCCAACGCGACCTCTAAATCAGCAAAAATAAATAAATAAATAGCTTCACCAGAAGAGGATGGACGTTCTGGATTGTCCCACCCGAGCCCAGACCTGAACCCAATACGAGATCTGTGGTGACCTGAAGAGGGCGCTGTACACAGGAGACGCTGCCACAATCTGACAGGTGTGGAGCTGCTGCAAGGAGGCGGCAAAAGATTGCCAATTCTAGATGTGCCGTGTGATAGGACTCCCACCCGAAAACACTGAGAACGGTCAGGACAAAAACCTGACATCTTAACAGGGGTGTGTAGACTTTTTATATTCCCTGTAACATGGGGGTGATGAATGCTTTGCATGGGGGTCACCAGTATACATTATGTAAGTGATAAGTATAGAGAAGAGGAGTATATTAGACCAGAGCAATGCACCGGGGGGGGGATACTGAGAGGCGCACTGTATGGGGGGGTGAGCGGCGCACTGCATGGGGGGGTGAGCGGCGCACTGTAGGGGGGGGTGAGCGGCGCACTGTAGGGGGGGTGAGCGGCGCACTGTAGGGGGGGGTGAGCGGCGCACTGTAGGGGGGGGTGAGCGGCGCACTGTAGGGGGGGTGGTGGTGATCGGCGCACTGTAGGGGGGGGGGTGGTGAGTGACCGGCGCACTGTAAAGGGGGGGGAGTGAGCAGCGCACTGTAGGCTGTAGGGGGGGGTGGTGAGCGGCGCACTGTAGGGGGGGTGGTGAGCGGAGCACTGTATGGGGGGGTGGTGAGCGGCGCACTGCATGGGGGGGTGGTGAGCGGCGCACTGCATGGGGGGGTGGTGAGCGGCGCACTGCATGGGGGGGGGTGGTGACCGGCGCACTGTAGGGGGGGTGGTGGTGATCGGCGCACTGTAGGGGGGGGGTGGTGAGTGACCGGCGCACTGTAAAGGGGGGGGGGAGTGAGCAGCGCACTGTAGGCTGTAGGGGGGGGTGGTGAGCGGCGCACTGTAGGGGGGGGTGGTGAGCGGAGCACTGTATGGGGGGGTGGTGAGCGGCGCACTGCATGGGGGGGTGGTGAGCGGCGCACTGCATGGGGGGGTGGTGAGCGGCGCACTGCATGGGGGGGGTGGTGAGCGGCGCACTGCATGGGGGGGGTGGTGAGCGGCGCACTGCATGGGGGGGGGTGGTGAGCGGCGCACTGCATGGGGGGGTGGTGAGCGGCGCACTGCATGGGGGGGTGGTGAGCGGCGCACTGCATGGGGGGGTGGTGAGCGGCGCACTGCATGGGGGGGTGGTGAGCGGCGCACTGTATGGGGGGGTGGTGAGCGGCGCACTGTAGGGGGGGAGGAGCGGCGCACTGTAGGGGGGGAGGAGCGGCGCACTGTAGGGGGGGAGCGGCGCACTGTAGGGGGGGGGGGAGCGGCGCACTGTAGGGGGGGTCAGCGGCGCACTGTAAGGGGGGTCAGCGGCGCACTGTAGGGGGGGGTGAGCGGCGCACTGTAGGGGGGGTGAGCGGCGCACTGTAGGGGGGGTGAGCGGCGCACTGTAGGGGGGGGTGAGCGGCGCACTGTAGGGGGGGTGAGCGGCGCACTGTAGGGGGGGTGAGCGGCGCACTGTAGGGGGGGGTGAGCGGCGCACTGTAGGGGGGGGTGAGCGGCGCACTGTAGGGGGGGGTGAGCGGCGCACTGTAGGGGGGGTGAGCGGCGCACTGTAGGGGGGGTGAGCGGCGCACTGTAGGGGGGGGTGACTGGCGCACTGTAGGGGGGGGTGACTGGCGCACTGTAGGGGGGGGGGTGACCGGCGCACTGTAGGGGGGGGGGGGTGACCGGCGCACTGTAGGGGGGGGGGGGTGACCGGCGCACTGTATGGGGGGGTGACCGGCGCACTGTATGGGGGGGGTGACCGGCGCACTGTATTGCGGGGGGTGACCGGCGCACTGTATGGCCGGTGACCTATGAAGTAGCTATGTAGTTAGGTATGTGACAGGCCCAGGCTTAACTGGGAAATCTCCAGTGTGACAGGCCTGGGCTGTATATGTGGGGGGGGGGGTCTCCGGTGTGACAGGTCTGAGTGGTATATGGGGGGGTCTCCAGTGTGACAGGTCTGGGCGGTATATGGGGGGGGGGGTCTCCGGTGTGACAGGCCTGTGCTGTATATGGGGGGTCTCCGGTGTGACAGGCCTGGGCTGTATATGGGGGGTCCTCCGGTGTGACAGGCCTGGGCTGTATATAGGGGGGTCTCCGGTGTGACAGGCCTGGGCTGTATATAGGGGGGTCTCCGGTGTGACAGGTCTGGGCTGTATATAGGGGGGTCTCCGGTGTGACAGGTCTGGGCTGTATATGGGGGGTCTCCAGTGTGACAGGTCTGGGCTGTATATGGGGGGTCTCCAGTGTGACAGGCCTGGGCTGTATATGGGGGGGGTCTCCAGTGTGACAGGCCTGGGCTGTATATGGGGGGTCTCCAGTGTGACAGGCCTGGGCTGTATATGGGGGGTCTCCAGTGTGACAGGCCTGGGCTGTATATGGGGGGTCTCCAGTGTGACAGGCCTGGGCTGTATATGGGGGGTCTCCTGTGTGACAGGCCTGGGCTGTATATGGGGGGTCTCCTGTGTGACAGGTCTGGGCTGTATATGGGTGGTCTCCGGTGTGACAGGCCTGGGCTGTATATGGGGGGTCTCCGGTGTGACAGGCCTAGGCTGTATATGGGGGGTCTCCGGTGTGACAGGCCTGGGCTGTATATGGGGGGTCTCCGGTGTGACAGGCCTGGGCTGTATATGGGGGGTCTCCGGTGTGACAGGTCTGGGCTGTATATGGGGGGTCTCCGGTGTGACAGGCCTGGGCTGTATATGGGGGGTCTCTGGTGTGCCAGGTTGGGCTGTATATGGGGGGTCTCTGGTGTGCCAGGCCTGGGCTGTATATGGGTGGTCTCTGGTGTGCCAGGTTGGGCTGTATATGGGTGGTCTCAGGTGTGACAGGTCTGGGCTGTATATGGGGGGTCTCCGGTGTGACAGGTCTGGGCTGTATATGGGGGGGTCTCCGGTGTGACAGGCCTGGGCTGTATATGGGGGGGTCTCCGGTGTGACAGGCCTGGGCTGTATATGGGGGGTCTCCGGTGTGACAGGCCTGGGCTGTATATGGGGGGTCTCCGGTGTGACAGGCCTGGGCTGTATATGGGGGGTCTCCGGTGTGACAGGCCTGGGCTGTATATGGGTGGTCTCCGGTGTGACAGGTCTGGGCTGTATATGGGTGGTCTCCGGTGTGACAGGTCTGGGCTGTATATGGGGGGTCTCCGGTGTGACAGGTCTGGGCTGTATATGGGGGGTCTCAGGTGTGACAGGTCTGGGCTGTAAATGGGGGGTCTCAGGTGTGACAGGTCTGGGCTGTATATGGGGGGTCTCCGGTGTGACAGGTCTGGGCTGTATATGGGGGGTCTCAGGTGTGATTGGTCTGGGGGTCTCCTCTCCCCCATCACTGTGCTCGGCCTCTACCCGTGGTCCGGGCTCTCAGCCCCGGCCTGCAGATGGAGGCTCCGGCGTCCCCGGGCCGCGGCCTGGCCTCCCCCATCCCCCCGGTTACCTGCCAGGCTCCGGGCGTCCTCTCTCCGCCGGGGTCTCGGGTCTCCGGATCAGGGGGCTGCGAGGCCTCGGCCAATGAGCGCGGGGAGCGGGCGCGGCCTCCTCCTCCTCCCCCCGGCCCGGAGCGGCCTCCTCCCTCCACACCGCACGTCACTGGCGGCGGAGAACCGGCAGCTCCAGGCCGCGCCGCCCTCACCGTCTCACGGCAGGAGCTCGGACCCCAGGACCGACAGTCTCCTCGTCCTCATCACTGCGGGCCCTGCGGGTGTGACGGGTCGTGAGGCTCTACCGGCTCCGCTCCTCACGCGCAGGCCCGTCCTTGTGCTGCGGCTGCTGCACCGGGGCCTCCATTGTCCCGTGCGTGACCCAGGGGCTCCGCCACAGAGAAGACCGTGGCGAGAGAACACGGAGCAGTTACCCATAGCAACCAATAACATCGCCGCTTTCATTTTTCCACCTGTAAGCGAAGCATGCATTTGATTGGTTGCTAAGGGCGAACAGATATAAACACGAATTTTAGTGGTTGCGGTTTTTCCAAGCTGATTTAAACCATAATTTAATTGGTTGATATCAGCAAGAGAGCAGCTTCATTGGTTGCTAAGGTCACCTGTATAGGGAATTAAAGCAGTGATCGGATTGGTTGCTATGCCTATGAAGGGATTGAAAGAAATGACCTGATTGGTTACCATTAACCTCTGCTCTCAAAACTATAAAAGCAGTGATTTGATTGGTTGCTAAGGGTAACACCACCATTTTGTTTGTTTTCATACATAACCTACAATAATTAAAACACCACAACAGCAGGAAACGGGAGTGACGTGACAGGAGTCGGGAGTGACGTGACAGGAGTCGGGAGTGACGTGACAGGAGGCGGGAGTGAGGTGACAGGAGTCGGGAGTGACGTGACAGGAGTCGGGAGTGAGGTGACAGGAGCCGGGAGTGACAGGAGGCGGGAGTGAGGTGACACAAGAAGCGGGAGTGACGTGACAGCAGCTGGGAGTGACGTGACAGGAGCCGGGAGTGACAGGAGGCGGGAGTGAGGTGACAGGACGCGGGAGTGAGGTGACAGGACCCATGAGTGAGGTGACAGGAGCCGGGAGTGACAGGACATGGGAGTGAGGTGACAGGACGCGGGAGTGAGGTGACAGGAGCCGGGAGTGACAGGACATGGGAGTGAGGTAACAGGACACGGGAGTGATACAGTAACACCGCGTTCAGTTTTATTAACACATGGAGGATTATGGGGTATGATGAGGACGGCGGCGATCCATCACTCCGCCATAATAACAGAATATTGCAGATAAATGTTCACAGGCAGCAACAATATAAACGGAGGCAGTCAGCGCACCACACACTGTGATGTTACTAATAGTTGTACACTGGTTTAATTTGTGGACGTCCAAAGCTAATAGGCCGGTGGTCCCAGGCGGCACTCTGGCTGGACGGCTCCGGGGACAGCGGCGGATAGTTGGCTGGAGCGAACGCAGGCCTCGAAACCCTCTGAAAAAAGACACAAGAGACGACAAATGAGGTGAATGTTATACATAACCGCCATAATGGTGATTACAGCACGACGAACACAATCACCGGAGGAGGGCAGAAAAAATCACCGGAAGAGGGCAGAAACAAATCACCGGGAGAGGGAAGAAACAATCACCGGAAGAGGGAAGAAACAATCACCGGAAGAGGGAAGAAACAATCACCGGAAGAGGGCAGAAACAATCACCGGGAGAGGGCAGAAACAATCACCGGGAGAGGGCAGAAACAATCACCGGGAGAGGGCAGAAACAATCACCGGGAGAGGGCAGAAACAATCACCGGAAGAGGGAAGAAACAATCACCGGAGGAGGGCAGAAACAATCACCGGAAGAGGGCAGAAACAATCACCGGAAGAGGGAAGAAACAATCACCGGAAGAGGGCAGAAACAATCACCGGGAGAGGGCAGAAACAATCACCGGAGGAGGGCAGGAACAATCACCGGAGGAGGGCAGGAACAATCACCGGAAGAGGGCAGAAACAATCACCGGAAGAGGGCAGAAACAATCACCGGAAAACAATCACCGGAGGAGGGAAGAAACAACAACAATCACAAGAAAATGGCAGATCAAGGCGTAAACAACTATCACTGGTAAAGGGAAGATCGGGGCAAAAACAGACCGAAGAGACCCAATACATCTAATATTCCAGTCACAGCCAAAGTTGCATCCAAAACAATGATACATGGAAAAAAGTATGTGCCCCCCTTACACACACACACACGCTTATCAGATAGAGAAGTGCAATCCATCCCTGCAGAGAACATGTCTCCTTTAGAGTCCGGTGGCATGCTTGGTGATGTACGGCTCGGCATTGTGCTTGGTGATGTACGGCTCAGCATTGTGCTTGGTGATGTATGGCTCGGCATTGTGCTTGGTGATGTACGGCTCGGCATTGTGCTTGGTGATGTACGGCTCGGCATTGTGCTTGGTGATGTACGGCTCGGCATTGTGCTTGGTGATGTACGGCTCGGCATTGTGCTTGGTGATGTACGGCTCAGCATTGTGCTTGGTGATGTACGGCTCGGCATTGTGCTTGGTGATGTACGGCTCGGCATTGTGCTTGGTGATGTGCGGCTCAGCATTGTGCTTGGTGATGTGCGGCTCAGCATTGTGCTTGGTGATGTACGGCTCAGCATTGTGCTTGGTGATGTACGGCTCAGCATTGTGCTTGGTGATGTACGGCTCAGCATTGTGCTTGGTGATGTACGGCTCAGCATTGTGCTTGGTGATGTACGGCTCAGCATTGTGCTTGGTGATGTACGGCTCAGCATTGTGCTTGGTGATGTACGGCTCGGCATTGTGCTTGGTGGTGTACGGCTCGGCATTGTGCTTGGTGGTGTACGGCTCGGCATTGTGCTTGGTGATGTACGGCTCAGCATTGTGCTTGGTGGTGTATGGCTCAGCATTGTGCTTGGTGATGTACGGCTCGGCATTGTGCTTGGTGATGTACGGCTCGGCATTGTGCTTGGTGGTGTATGGCTCAGCATTGTGCTTGGTGACGTACGGCTGCAGCTGGTCGGCCATGAAGCCCCCGGCTGGCGCAGTGTTTGTGCTGATGTTATCAGAGGAGGTCTGGACTCTGCAGTTATGGGGTCAGCAGAGTGTCGGGGACTTTTCTTTCGTTTACTCCTCAGCACTCGGCCCCCCCACTCTGTAACGTTCCGGGGTCTCCTGTTCTTGGTTGAGTTGCTGCGGCTCCTTCCACTTCTCTATAATGATCACTCATCGGTGATGGGGAAGATTCAGGAGGAAGAAACATCTAAATCCATGAACAACAATTCTATTCCCTGACAGCAAGCACCGACAGTGAGGGGCTTTATGCGTGTGATGTCGGGCGCTGGCTGCACCGAGTGTGGGGTGCACGGGGGTCCTATACCTGAGCGGTGACTGGTCACAGCATTGCTGACACTTACTGCATACTGCGGCTCCTCGTATTCCTGCTCTGGGACTCGGCTGCCAGAATTCTGAGATTGCTGCCGTCCTTCAAAGTAACTGGAGGATCGAGCGACAGGAGGAGCATCAGAGTAATATCTGCAATACAGGAGATGGCGTTACCCTACACCCCACTCTCCGTCTCCACACCCCCAAAACTGCCTTTTTACAGGATTTCTCTAAGGCAAGGATCACACGTTGCGTTTTTGCTGCGGTTTTTTTCAGCAGGAAAATCTGCTTCCAAGAAGGAGGCGGGGCTGCGTTGTTTCATTTTTGGTGTCATTTGTGTTCAGTACATGTATAAATAAAGTTAGTTTAATTTACCACAAAAGCAGCAAAAACTGCAAGAAACGCTGTAAAAATGCAACATGTAAACATAGCCTTCAAGTAAAAAATGTAATGTATGTACACACAGTGACCGCACCAGCAGAATAGTGAGTGCAGCTCTGGAGTATAATACAGGAGGTAACTCAGGATCAGTAATGTAATGTATGTACACAGTGACTGCACCAGCAGAATAGTGAGTGCAGCTCTGGAGTATAATACAGGAGGTAACTCCGGATCAGTAATGTAATGTATGTACACAGTGACTGCACCAGCAGAATAGTGAGTGCAGCTCTGGAGTATAATACAGGAGGTAACTCAAGATCAGTAATGTAATGTATCTGTACAGTAACTGCACCAGCAGAATAGTGAGTGCAGCTCTGGATTATAATACAGGAGGTAACTCAGGATCAGTAATGTAATATATGTACTCAGTGACTGCACCAGCAGTATAGTGAGCGCAGCTCTGGAGTATAATACAGGAGGTAACTCAGGATCAGTAATGTAATGTATGTACACAGTGACTGCACCAGCAGAATAGTGAGTGCAGCTCTGGAGTATAATACAGGAGGTTACTCAGGAGGATCAGAAATGTAATATATGTACACAGTGACTGCACCAGCAGAATAGTGAGTGCAGCTCTGGAGTATAACACAGGAGGTAATTCAACATCAGTACAGGATGTTAGTAAGTCAGTTGACAACTATAATTGTGAACATTAGATATTGGGGTCCACATTCTCTCCGCACTTTCATACTCACTTCAGTCCGCGAGGTTTCGGTAGTACGGCTGGCGGCACGTTCTGAGGTGCAGTTTGTATTTTCGGCTGCACTCGCTCCTGGACATTGACCTTAGAGAGAGGAAATGATTTTTTTCAGTCATTTTAATCCACAAATTCTGAATCTGATATATTGTAAACGTCTCGTTACCGCTGAGCGCTCCAAATATTGGCGAGAAATCTCCGGATCGGGAACATATGACAGGTTCTTATGTGTATTAGTCGACTTTCTCTCTAAATTTCTAAAAAAAATAATTAATAAATGTTTAAAAAAATAGAAAATGAAAATACATTTCAAAAGAGACACCTCCCAAAATTCATCATTCCATGATGCCACACCCCTTATACTACAGCCCGCCCCCTGATGATGACATCACTGATATGACATGATCAGACATGAGGCCACACCCCTTATACTACAGCCCCGCCCCCTGATGATGACATCACTGATATGACATGATCAGACATGAGGCCACACCCCTTATACTACAGCCCCGCCCCCTGATGATGACATCACTGATATGACATGATCAGACATGAGGTCACACCCCTTATACTACAGCCCCGCCCCCTGATGATGACATCACTGATATGACATGATCAGACATGAGGTCACACCCCTTATATACAGCACCAGCTCTTCCTCTATTACTGCTGACACCCCGCCTGTAGACATGTGTGAGGGGTTGTCAGCTCCGCCCCCTGTCACGGAGTGATTTCTCCTCTATGTGGCGACATTGTAATGAATTGATACTTCTTTTTCTGTTATGGATATTGGATCCATATTTGCAGTCGGTGTCCGGTGTCGGACATTTGGGGCTGACAGTTGTCACTTACTTTGCCTCTTTTACCCTCCTCCCGTGCGGCTTTGTCTTGCAGAAGTGAATGACCTGTGCTGTGACGCCAACCACAAAAGCCAGCGCCACGGCGGGGAAGATGCAGAGGACGATCATGTCCAGGGTGCTCCACAGCTGGTTGCACTTCGCCCCCAGGTACCAGTAGTTTCCATTGGGGCCTCTGTAGAAGGGGCAGCTGCGGAGTAAGACGACCAGGCGTTAATACAGTGTGAATCTACCCTGAGGGCCCCGTCTGGCAGGACTGCTCCTGCCCCGATGGCCCCGTGTGGCTGGACCTGTCCTGTCCCGAGGGCCCCACATGGCCAGACTTGTCCTGCCCTGAGGGCCCCGTCCTGCCCCAAGGGCCCCATGTGGTCAGAGTCGTCCTGCCCCGATGGCCCCGTCTGGCCAGACTCATCCAGCCCCGATGGCCCCGTCTGGCTGGACCTGTCCTGCCCCGAGGGCCCCATGTGGCCAGACTTGTCCTGCCCCGAGGGCCCCGTCTGGCTAGACTCGTCCTGCCCCAAGGGCCCCGTGTGGCCAGACTCGTCCTGCCTCGATGGCCCCGTCTGGCCGGACTCATCCTGTCCCAATGGCCCCATCTGGCCAGACTCGTCCTGCCCCGATGGCCCCGTCTGACTGGACTCGTCCTGCCCCGATGGCCCCTTCTTGACTGGACTTGTCCTGCTCTGATGGCTCCTTCTTGACTGGACTGGTCCTGCCCGATGGCCCGGTCTGGCTGGACTCAACCTGCCCCGATGGCCCGGTCTAGCTGGACTCGACCTGCCCCGATGGCCCCGTCTGACTGGACTTGTCCTGCCCCGATGGCCCAGTCTGACTGGACTCGTCCTGCCCCAATGACCCTGGACTCGTCCTGCCCCGATGGCCCCGTCTGACTGGACATGTCCTGCCCCGATGGTCCCGTCTGGCTGGACTCGTCCTGCCCCGATGGCCCTGTCTGACTGGCCCCGTCTGACTGGACTCGTCTTGCCCCGATGACCCGGTCTGGCTGGACTCGACCTGCCCCGATGGCCCGGTCTGGCTGGACTCGTCCTGCCCCAATGGCCCGGTCTGGCTGGACTCGACCTGCCCCGATGGCCCCGTCTGACCGGACATGTCCTGCCCCGATGGTCCCATCTGGCTGGACTCGTCCTGCCCCGATGGCCCAGTCTGACTGGCCCCGTCTGACTGGACTCGTCCTGGCCCGAGGGCCCCGTCTGACTGGACATGTCCTGCCCCGATGGTCCCGTCTGGCTGGACTCGTCCTGCCCCGATGGCCCTGTCTGACTGGCCCCGTCTGACTGGACTCGTCCTGCCCCGAGGGCCCTGTCTGACTGGACTCGTCCTGCCCCGATGGCCCTGTCTGACTGGCCCCGTCTGACTGGACTCGTCCTGCCCCGAGGGCCCTGTCTGACTGGACTCGTCCTGCCCCGAGGGCCCCGTCTGACTGGACTCGTCCTGCCCCGAGGGCCCCGTCTGACTGGACTCGTCCTGCCCCGAGGGCCCTGTCTGACTGGACTCGTCCTGCCCCGAGGGCCCCGTCTGACTGGACTCGTCCTGCCCCGAGGGCCCCGTCTGACTGGACTCGTCCTGCCCCGAGGGCCCTGTCTGACTGGACTCGTCCTGCCCCGAGGGCCCCGTCTGACTGGACTCGTCCTGCCCCGATGGTCCGGTCTGGCCAGACTCATCGTTTATCGTCACAAAGAGAGTGAATAGGAGACAATACAGAAAGGCACAGCACAAGAAATGACGCTTGCACCATTAAAGGGGCAGCATCAGTTTGGTGCCCCCTGTAGAGGATCTTTTAATTAGGCCGTCTAAAGTGACAATGGATATAATCAGAAAGAAAATGGATGGTGGTATAATGTACAGAACACTAGAGACGCATTATCCCAGATCTCTGGATACAGCCTGCAGTGTAAAGAACAGGGGTTTCATTATGGTTTTCATGGGAAGGTGAAGGTTGATGCACATACATGTATATACAATGTATCCTTCTGGTCTTTACTGCACACAAACTAAAATTTAATTATAGCAGATAGGCACAATTCCAGAAATCCGCCATGCTTTACACTGCCAGTAAGGTTATGCTTTATTGTTTCTCCCAGCGATACCCCCAGGACATTCGCGCTCGTTACCTGCAGAACGGTTGGCTGCTTTTACAGCTGCATGCAATGCCGCTGGGGCAGAAGCCGCCGGTGTCCCCGGTGCAGGGGCCGAAATCCTCCACATCCGCGCAGCTGGCTGTAATGGGACAAAAGAAGCCGCCATTATCAGGAATGAGCCCATATTAGCCGCTCACTAGTGATGAGCGAGTATGCTTGTTACTACTCGGTACTCGCACGAGTATCACTGTACTCGGGCTACTCTCGCGATACTCGTGCTGTACTCGTGGTCTTCATCCCTGCATGTTGGCGCTCTTTTGAGAGCCAGCCCTCATGCAGGGATTGGCTGGCAGACCACTGCAATGCCACAGCCCTGTTAGTTGTGGAATTGCAGTGATTGGCCGGCCTGCACAGCGTGACCGAGCCTTTATACCGGCGGGCGCGCTGTGCTCTGCACACAGCCATCTCATATTCCATGCTTTCCACGCCCACAGGCGCCTATGATTGGTTGCAGTGAGACACGCCCCCACACTGAGTGACAGGTGTCTCACTGCACCCAATCACAGCAGCCGGTGGGCGGGTCTATACTGTGCAGTAAAATAAATAAATAATTAAAAAAAATGGCGTGCGGTCCCCCCAATTTTAATACCAGCCAGATAAAGCCATACGGCTGAAGGCTGGTATTCTCAGGATGGGGAGCCCCACGTTATGGGGAGCCCCCCACCCTAACAATATCAGTCAGCAGCTGCCCAGAATTGCCGCATACATTAGATGCGACAGTTCTGGGACTGTACCCGGCTCTTCCCGATTTACCCTGGTGCGTTGGCAAATCGGGGTAATAAGGAGTTAATGGCAGCCCATAGCTGCCAATAAGTCCTAGATTAATCATGTCAGGCGTCTCCCCGAGATTCCTTCCATGATTAATCTGTAAATTACAGTAAATAAACACACACACCTGAAAAATCCTTTATTAGAAATAAAAAAACACTAACAAAGTCCCTCATTACCAATTTATTAACCCCGACAAACCCTACATGTCCGGCGTAATCCACAGTCCTCCAGCGTCGCGTCCAGCTCTGCTGCATGGAAGTGACAGGAGCTGCAGAATACACCGCCGCTCCGGTCAGCTTCACACAGCAACTGAGGTGAGTATAGCGATCAGCTGAGCTGTCACTGAGGTTACCTGGATCCAGCGGTGGCCGCGGGTAACCTCAGTGACAGCTCAGCTGATCGCGCTACTCACCGCCGCTCCGGTCAGCTTCACACAGCAACTGAGGTGAGTAGCGCGATCAGCTGCTGTCAGTCACGTAACTCACGGCCACCGCTGGATCCAGCGGTGCCGCGATTAACCTCAGTGACAGCAGCTGATCGCTATACTCACCTCAATTGCTGCATGGAGCTGACCGGAGCGGCGGTGAGTAGCGCGATCAGCTGAGCTGTCACTGAGGTTACCCGCGGCCACCGCTGGATCCAGGTAACCTCAGTGACAGCTCAGCTGATCGCGCTACTCACCTCAGTTGCTGTGTGAAGCTGACCGGAGCAGCGGTGTATTCTGCAGCTCCTGTCACCTTCATGCAGCACAGCTGGACGCAACGCTGGAGGTCCGTGGATTACGCCGGACATGGAGGGTTTGTCGGGGTTAATAAATTGGTGATGAGGGACTTTGTTAGCGTTTTTTATTTCTAATAAAGGATTTTTCGGGTGTGTGTGTTTTTTAACTGTAATTTACAGATTAATCATGGAAGGTATCTCATAGACGCCTGACATGATTAATCTAGGACTTATTGGCAGCTATGGGCTGCCATTAACTCCTTATTACCCCGATTTGCCAACGCACCAGGGCAAATCGGGAAGAGCCGGGTACAGTCCCAGAACTGTCGCATCTAATGTATGCGGCAATTCTGGGCGGCTGCTGACTGATATTGTTAGGGTGGGGGGCTCCCCATAACGTGGAGCTCCCCATCCTGAGTATACCAGCCTTCAGCCGTATGGCTTTATCTGGCTGGTATTAAAATTGGGGGGACCGCACGCCGTTTTTTTTTAATTATTTAATTATTTATTTCACTGCACAGTATAGACACGCCCACCGGATGCTGTGATTGGGTGCAGTGAGACACCTGTCACTCAGCGTGGGGGCGTGTCTCACTGCAACCAATCATAGGCGCCGAAAAGCAGGAAAGCAGGGAATACGAGATTGTTTAATCTCCGGCTTTTTCAATAGAGGAAAAGCCGCCGGAGTTTAGTGAACAGCTGTGCAGCGCCGCGCCGGTGATCGGGGAACGGTAAGTAAGAGAGAGGGGGGGGAACTGACCGACAGACTGTGAGAGGGGGACAGACAAGACAGAGAGAGACCGACAGAGCGAGACCGACCGACGGGAGATAGAATGAAAAAAAAAATGACCGACATCGCTAGTAAAAAGCACAAAACGTGCGTTTTGGACATCGGAGTGCCACACAATGTTTTACGTAAAATCTTTCATGTATTAATCTCAAAAAGTAACATACACCAGCTCTATCTCACTATTGGGTATGTGCCCTTAACATTTCCGCCATGAAAATTCATTTTGGTGTCATTTTGGAAGGTTTTCTGGTGAGTCCGTAAAAATGGCGTGAAACGCGGACAAAATTGTTCACAGCTGTGACTTTTCAGTGATAAATGCTTCAAGGGGTCTTCCCCATGCTGTTGCCATGTCATTTGAGCACTCTTCTGAGACTTTTGTGACATTTTTATGGTTTCTCCATGCTGCCGGTGGTCATTTCACAAAAATACTCGGGTCTCCCATAGGATAACATTGGGCTCGGTGCTCGGGCCGAGTACACGAGTATCTTGGGAGGCTCGGCCCGAGCCTCGAGCACCCGAGCTTTTTAGTACTCGCTCATCACTACCGCTCACATGTGCTTGTGCCCCAATACTGAGTCCACGTGTCAGGTTTATGGGCCGATAATAATACATTTGGCAACTAAAAGGGTTTTTCCAGGACTCGTATACCGATGACCTATAATCAATATCGGTTTGGTCTTCACCAGTCGTTTGCGGCTCCATTGCGGTTGTAAGTGGACAGAACAGCGCCACCACTACTTAGTAGCCATTCTTGGTTACTGCAGCTAATAATAGAGGCTGAACTGCAGTACCAAGAGCTGCCACCGTTACATTGGCTGTGTGCGCACAACGGCGCATCCACTGAGGTTTTCCGAGGTGTGATGGCTTCAGCCGGTCGTCTTTTTCCTAAAGCTGCTTTGCTGATGGTTTTTGCAGCAAATACCCAAACAGCTGAGCGGCGGGGGGCACCGGGTGTGAGACCCCCACTGTGATGACATCTATCACCCCTCCAAAGGACAAGTCATCGCTATACAAGTCCTGACGACAGCTTTATCCCTTGAAAATAAACTTCAAAATGTCTAAATTTGCCTCCAGGATCTCGGCTTCCAGTCACTTCATTCCTCATACCCAGAGGCTACAGATATGAGTTTGTTACAGTGTGTCAGCGCAGGCAGAGCGGCACCGATCAGATCGGGGATTGTTACCGTCCTGCCGGCTCCGGACTGCACAGACCTGATACACAGCAACATAACGACCCGAAATCCGGATTATAATAATAGAGTGAGTCTTACGTTCTCCGCTCGTCACCGCCACCAAGACACACAAGACGGCAGAAACCACGCCAAGGCGCAAGGAAGACATCGCATCCGAAGACAAATCACAGGAACCTATGAGGAGTCTCATCCCGAAGGAAGAACTTATGTTACTGCAAATTACTGATTAACAGCAGCAGATAAAGAAGCGGAGATCAGTCTGCAATAGATGGGAACGGCTGATCCAATCTACAGGTGAGTCACTATACACAGGTCACTGATACTGCGATATACCTGTATTATACTCCAGAGCTGCACTCACTATTCTGCTGCTGCAGTCACTGTGTACATACATTACTGATCCTGAGTTACCTCCTGTATTATACTCCAGAGCTGCACTCACTATTCTGCTGGTGCAGTCACTGTGTACATACATTACATTACTGATCCTGAGTTACATCCTGTATTATACTCCAGAGCTGCACTCACTATTCTGCTGGTGCAGTCACTGTCTACATACATTACATTACTGATCCTGAGTTACCTCCTGTATTATACTCCAGATCTGCACTCACTATTCTGCTGGTGCAGTCACTGTGTACATACATTAATTACTGATACTGCGATATATCCTGTATTATACTCCAGAGCTGCACTCACTATTCTGCTGGTGCAGTCACTGTGTACATACATTACATTACTGATCCTGAGTTACATCCTGTATTATACTCCAGAGCTGCACTCACTATTCTGCTGGTGCAGTCACTGTCTACATACATTACATTACTGATCCTGAGTTACCTCCTGTATTATACTCCAGAGCTGCACTCACTATTCTGCTGGTGCAGTCACTGTGTACATACATTAATTACTGATACTGCGATATATCCTGCATTATACTCCAGAGCTGCACTCACTATTCTGCTGGTGCAGTCACTGTGTACATACATTACATTACTGATCCTGAGTTACATCCTGTATTATACTCCAGAGCTGCACTCACTATTCTGCTGGTGCAGTCACTGTGTACATACATTACATTACTGATCCTGAGTTACATCCTGTATTATACTCCAGAGCTGCACTCACTATTCTGCTGGTGCAGTCACTGTGTACATACATTACATTACTGATCCTGAGTTACCTCCTGTATTATACTCCAGAGCTGCACTCACTATTCTGCTGGTGCAGTCACTGTGTACATACATTACGTTACTGATACTGCGATATATCCTGTATTATACCCCAGAGCTGCACTCACTATTCTGCTGGTGCAGTCACTGTGTACATACATTATATTACTGATCCTGAGTTACCTCCTGTATTATACCCCAGAGCTGCACTCACTATTCTGCTGCTGCAGTCACTGTGTACATACATTACTGATCCTGGGTTACCTCCTGTATTATACTCCAGAGCTGCACTCACTATTCTGCTGGTGCAGTCACTGTGTACATACATTATATTACTGATCCTGAGTTACCTCCTGTATTATACCCCAGAGCTGCACTCACTATTCTGCTGGTGCAGTCACTGTGTACATACATTACTGATCCTGAGTTACCTCCTGTATTATACTCCAGAGCTGCACTCACCATTCTGCTGGTGGAGGATGAATAAAGTCAGATAGACATTTTGAGCTCTGAATATATACATAATGCCTTAATGTACTGACACTATAGATCTGATAATTGTGCACATTTAAACCTCCACATACTCTTCATCATACAGATATTCCCGTGCCGGTCCTTTGGGATATATCCCGGTGTTGGATACATGCTGCACTTGCTTGTTGATTGCTTTCCTTATATTTTGCAGACTTGCTTTCTTTAGCTCTTGCTTGTGGTGCTGCAGGTTCAGAGCTCGATCACTCCTCTCCGCCTCGTAGGCTCCATCACTCTGGTAGAATGGACACGGCTCGTCCAGGAGATGATGGCGCACAAGATCCAATCCCATACAAAGTAAGAAGTGAACCCGGCCCTCATATGGAATCTGGTCAGGACGGGAGGAAAAAAGTCAAAAAGTGTAATCTCTTTGTCAGCTTCAAGTTTTTACAATATTTCAAGGTGTTTTACACCAGAAAATTGGCAACTACACCTCGATAGATCAGGCCTATTTGCATAGATTTTTAAGACCATGTGTTATGTATTTTTGCAGTGTCCGTGCTCCCAGACGCCGTGCTGCTGCTGCGTGTGCTGCTGCTGCGTGTGCTGCTGCTGCTTCTGCTGCTGCTGTGTGTGCTGCTGCTGCGTGTGCTGCTGCTGCGTGTGCTGCTGCGTGTGCTGCTGCTGCATGTGCTGCTGCTGCATGTGCTGCTGCTGCGTGTGATGCTGCTGCTGCATGTGATGCTCAGTGTCCCTTGTACCTTCCGTCAGTGCAGAATCTGGGCTCTATTTAATGATGTTTTCCGGGATCTTTCCCAATTTGAGCGGTGGAGCAGGAGGCGGCGAGGCTCAGACAGGGAAGGTCCTGCAACACCGATTCCTGTAGGGGGCACTTATATTTCTGCAGTGCAGCACTGGAGGGTGCAGTATTGGGGGGCGCTGCACTTGACGGCACAGTATTGAGGGGCGCTGCACTGGAGGGCACAGTATTGGGGGGTGCTGCACTAGAGGGCACAGTATTGGGGGGCGCTGCACTGGAGGGCACAGTATTGGGGGGCGCTGCACTGGAGGGCACAGTATTGGGGGGCGCTGCACTGGAGGGCACAGTATTGGGGTGGCGCTGCACTGCAGGGCACAGTATTGGGGGGCGCTGCACTGGAGGGCACAGTATTGGGGGGCGCTGCACTGGAGGGCACAGTATTGGGGGGGCGCTGCACTGGAGGGGCACAGTATTGAGGGGCGCTGCACTGGAGGGCACAGTATTGGGGGGCACAGTATTGGGGGGGCTGCACTGGAGGGCACAGTATTGGGGGGCGCTGCACTGGAGGGCACAGTATTGAGGGGTGCTGCACTGGAGGGCACAGTATTGGGGGGGTGCTGCACTGGAGGGCACAGTATTGGGGGGCGCTGCACTGGAGGGCACAGTATTGAGGGGCGCTGCACTGGAGGGCACAGTATTGGGGGGGTGCTGCACTGGAGGGCACAGTATTGGGGGGCGCTGCACTGGAGGGCACAGTATTGGGGGGGCGCTGCACTGGAGGGCACAGTATTGAGGGGTGCTGCACTGGAGGGCACAGTATTGGGGGGCGCTGCACTGGAGGGCACAGTATTGGGGGCCGCTGCACTGGAGGGCACAGTATTGGGGGGGCGCTGCACTGGAGGGGCACAGTATTGGGGGGGCGCTGCAGTCGAGGGCACAGTATTGGGGGCGCTGCACTGGAGGGGCACAGTATTGAGGGGCGCTGCACTGGAGGGCACAGTATTGGAGGGCACAGTATTGGGGGGTGCTGCACTGGAGGGCACAGTATTGGGGGGTGCTGCACTGGAGGGCACAGTATTGGGGGGTGCTGCACTGGAGGGCACAGTATTGGGGGGTGCTGCACTGGAGGGCACAGTATTGGGGGGGGGCGCTGCACTGGAGGGCACAGTATTGGGGGGTGCTGCACTGGAGGGCACAGTATTGGGGGGCGCTGCACTGGAGGGCACAGTATTGGGGGGGCGCTGCACTGGAGGGGCACAGTACTGGAGGGCACAGTATTGGGGGGCGCTGCACTCGAGGGGCACAGTATTGAGGGGCGCTGCACTGGACGGCACAGTATTGGGGGTGCTGCACTGGAAAGCGCAGTATTGGGGGGCGCTGAACTAGAGGCTGCGGCATTGGGGGGCGCTGCACTGGAGGCCACAGTATTGGGGGAACTACACTGGATTTTTTCTAACAAAACCCAATACTTGTCTAGGCACAATGTGCAGCTGGGTCACTGTACCCAAGCTGAGCAGATGTTTGGGGCGCTGTTGGGAAGATTCGGTACATACAGTTAGGTCCAGAAATATTTGGACAGTGACACAAGTTTTGTTATTTTTGCTGTTTACAAAAACATGTTCAGAAATACAATTCTATATATAATATGGGCTGAAAGTGCACACTCCCAGCTGCAATATGAGAGTTTTCACATCCAAATCAGAGAAAGGGTTTAGGAATCATAGCTCTGTAATGCATAGCCTCCTCTTTTTCAAGGGACCAAAAGTAATTGGACAAGGGACTCTAAGGGCTGCAATTAACTCTGAAGGCGTCTCCCTCGTTAACCTGTAATCTATGAAGTAGTTAAAAGGTCTGGGGTTGATTACAGGTGTGTGGTTTTGCATTTGGAAGCTGTTGCTGTGACCAGACAACATGCGGTCTAAGGAACTCTCAATTGAGGTGAAGCAGAACATCCTGAGGCTGAAAAAAAAGAAAAAATCCATCAGAGAGATAGCAGACATGCTTGGAGTAGCAAAATCAACAGTCGGGTACATTCTGAGAAAAAAGGAATTGACTGGTGAGCTTGGGAACTCAAAAAGGCCTGGGCATCCACGGATGACAACAGTGGTGGATGATCGCCGCATACTTTCTTTGGTGAAGAAGAACCCGTTCACAACAACTGAAGTCCAGAACACTCTCAGTGAAGTAGGTGTATCTGTCTCTAAGTCAACAGTAAAGAGAAGACTCCATGAAAGTAAATACAAAGGGTTCACATCTAGATGCAAACCATTCATCAATTCCAAAAATAGACAGGCCAGAGTGAAATTTGCTGAAAAACACCTCATGAAGCCAGCTCAGTTCTGGAAAAGTATTCTATGGACAGATGAGACCAAGATCAACCTGTACCAGAATGATGGGAAGAAAAAAGTTTGGAGAAGAAAGGGAACGGCACATGATCCAAGGCACGCCACATCCTCTGTAAAACATGGTGGAGGCAACGTGATAGCATGGGCATGCATGGCTTTCAATGGCACTGGGTCACTTGTGTTTATTGATGACATAACAGCAGACAAGAGTAGCCGGATGAATTCTGAAGTGTACCGGGATATACTTTCAGCCCAGATTCAGCCAAATGCCGCAAAGTTGATCGGACGGCGCTTCATAGTACAGATGGACAATGACCCCAAGCACACAGCCAAAGCTACCCAGGAGTTCATGAGTGCAAAAAAGTGGAACATTCTGCAATGGCCAAGTCAATCACCAGATCTTAACCCAATTGAGCATGCATTTCACTTGCTCAAATCCAGACTTAAGACGGAAAGACCCACAAACAAGCAAGACCTGAAGGCTGCGGCTGTAAAGGCCTGGCAAAGCATTAAGAAGGAGGAAACCCAGCGTTTGGTGATGTCCATGGGTTCCAGACTTAAGGCAGTGATTGCCTCCAAAGGATTCGCAACAAAATATTGAAAATAAAAATATTTTGTTTGGGTTTGGTTTATTTGTCCAATTACTTTTGACCTCCTAAAATGTGGAGTGTTTGTAAAGAAATGTGACAATTCCTACAATTTCTATCAGATATTTTTGTTCAAACCTTCAAATTAAACGTTATAATCTGCACTTGAATTCTGTTGTAGAGGTTTCATTTCAAATCCAATGTGGTGGCATGCAGAGCCCAACTCGCGAAAATTGTGTCACTGTCCAAAGATTTCTGGACCTAACTGTATGCCCCTTGTCTTGTGCCCATTTCTTTATAGCCCCAGTGTTGGCCCTGTGGCTAATGTGCTATAACCCAGCACTTGTGCTCAGACCTCACATTCCAGATTAGGGATCTGTAGGAGGCTCCTCATCGTTCCCCCCCTGGTGCCCGCACTTATGCACGCCATGGAGGGGTCCCTTGCCAGGATGGCTGCATTCCCTCCTTTCTTGCTCCTGGGCCCCATATTGCAGGGTCCTTTGGCGGAGAACTCGTGACCTCTTTTGCAGGTAGCTGTGAGCCTTAATAACCCGAGCGTCCTCCTCGCCCGGAAACGTCTTCATATCTGGAGGGACTTTGCCTCATTGCACCCTGGACTCGGATTATTCCTCTTCCCACTTCCTTTTATTGTGATTACATTCATCCCAATATGTCTGTAATTGATATTTACTGGCAGTGGTCCCCGGGGATTAAAGGTCGGGGGCCGCGCTCAGCCACGGATTTCAGAAACTTTCCATTTTCGGCCTTGAGCAGACGCACAGTTCAGCGGCTCAGAGCCCTCTTCGCCGGTGGCGGGGCGCACGGTTCAGTCTCCTCCACACACAGGGAGCACTAGACAACTCACATTATAAAGATCAGACGATTCCATTCACCAGAATTTTGGTAAAAATTTGTTTTTGTGACAATCGTAATTGCGCAAAAATGTAGCAACGTTTAGCTTTTCTAATGTCAGCCTAACTAAAAAAAGAGAGCAAACATTGCATACAGGAATATAAACCCGCATTACTGTAAAGGAAATACATGTAGAAACTGAGACACTTAGCCCATAAAAAGGCCAGTCTTATGTGAGCCCAGCAGCCAGCGTCGAGGCGTATCGCTTATGCTGGGTCCTCACCTAAATGCCTCTACCCTGCCTGAACAGCCCGCAATGTGATGGTCGGGTAGGAACCTGCTATTAGGAAATTACATGTCACCTTAAGCTGGTGGGAAGGAAGGAGAGAAGGCACGACACTAGAATCTGAAAAGAGAAAACTGACGGCACTTCCTAACAGACAAATGTGAACAGGTGCAAACTGAACATGAAATATACTCTAACAAGTAAACTGCACCCCTATAATGTCGATATTGGATAACATGATTTTTTTTTGTAATATCCCTTTAAGAGGAATGGGATTTGTAATAAAAACAAAAAATATAAATAAAAAAATCAAGAATTATCGGCTCCACGATAAGCAGAGTGTGAATAACGTATCACCGCAGGCACCTGGGAATCAATAGACGGAATAAGGAAACACAAGAGGGAAAAACACAAGACATAAAAGGATCATAAATATGTGATAAAGTCACTGGAAACAAGTAGTACAAAGTACAAGTGCCCGGCGGCAGTGCCACATACACAGGAGCAGAGCAGGTCACACCAAAACGGACCAGCGTTTCGCCAAAAGGCTTTGTCTGGGCCCAAAAATGTGTCACTTACAACTTGATATTTTTTGATTATTTTTAATGCTGTTTTATCATGTAAGACAATAAAGTATATTCATATATTCTCTGCTATCATGTCCTGCATGTAGGCATTCAGTGAATGGGTATTCCTGTGCTTCTGCACATAGAACGCTGAGATTCCTGGGATTTGGGATAAATGCTTTCTCCATCTTTGTCCTTCATGAATGTGGCGCATCTCTCAGATGTCACCACCAGAAGTGTCCTCCACCCGGTCAATAAGACCCGCCAGATGCTGCGGTATTTCCTCTACAGCAGAGCACGGAGGTGTGAACAGAGCATTGGAGACATTAGTGGGCTTCAGTATGTGACCCCCCAGCACCGGGACGCCCCGGATAAGACACTTTACACTTTTATTGCAGTTTGTCCTCAGAGGTGAGTGATTCCCCCATTATATCCCCAGTGCTCAGGCTCGCTGCTGCGGAGACGCGGCCTCCATTGTGAGTCGTAGCTTATGTCACAATCAGGAACTCCAGCTCCGGAGAAATCCGAGGATGTGAAGAGGGTAAGACTGCGGCGAGAACATCTGGAGGAGGACGGCTCAAGATCAGAAGCCGCAAGGTGGAGAATCCCAGCACCCCGGAGCCATGCAGTCTACATCCAGGGCCTAGCACAGACCGGGCCCGGAAGAAGGAGGACAGCGGCACCCGTCACAATGGCGCAGAGAAGACCACATTTACCATTCGCAAGGCCAAACCGGACGACTGTCCTGAGCTGCTGCAGATGATCAAAGTAAGAGCCCCCCGGGGGAACACGCCGCGCGTTTCACCAATATCCAGTACAGCCATACAGGTCTATACGAGCAAGGGTTCAGAATCACAGACCTCCCACCATACAGGGAAAGGGGTCATAAAGGAAAGATACAAGGATCTGATCATTCTCCACATGAGACAGCGCCACTCTCATCCATGGCTATGTCTGGTACTGCACCGCACATGGGGGGCCAGCTGGAGCAAAGACCCTTTAAATCCCAAAAAGTGTGACTGATGTGGAGATTAATAACCTGATCCCATGAACTGAGCAGGGACATTTGTCCTGAAATACTTTGTGCTGCTGTGAGCCTTCATGTTCCATATTCTTATTTTATAGGAACTCGCAGATTATGAGAACATGTCCAACGCTGTGGAATTAACGGAGAAAGGTGAGAGGTGAACACGAGGGGTTACTGATGATTGTGACACAATGTATCCAGCGACTGTCATCACTCCCACACATCAGTAAACGGCACTTGTGATTGGACAGATACAATGTAACATTTCAATGTCATGGACACTCTGGGGACCTCCGCCAGGACCTGCTGTGCGGATTTTAAGGACTTGTTTGATAGGGACTACTCCCTACTCCGCTGCATGCTCAGCCCAGATTCTCCATTGGGCTTTAGGACTCACATGTCCGGCACCACTCACTTATGGTGCAGACTGAGCATGTGCGGATGGCCTTTGGTTGCACATGCTCAGTACTGATCGTCAGGCTCGTGTGATCTTCCCTCCTACGTCCAGGCGGAGAAAGAAGTAGTAATGCAGAACCAGGTGCGGTGCTGGTGAGAGGAGCGAGGAGGACAAGTGTGTGCTTATGGGAAGTGCAGTCCTGGATGCAGGAAGCCGGACCGCACGGGGGAGACGAGTGAGCACCCCCTAAAGAAAGGTTCTTATAATACACGACATTCTAAGGATATTACGGAGGTATTTACAGCATTTAGAAAAGGGGTTGAAAAGTCATTTTTGGTGATGGACAATCCCTTTAAATCGATGCAGAATTTCAGTGTATTTTTCCATGTGGAGGACGAGATCCGGAGCCGAATCTCAGGCGGATTTTATCTTCTCCCATCTCATGTAGACAGTCCCTTATTATTATTATTATTATTATTATTATAGTCCGGTCTCCCTCTCCTTTACTAGATTTACTGGAAGACGGATTTGGAGCGCACCCCTATTACCACTGCCTCATAGCGGAGGTGCCAACGAGCGGGGGCCTCATAGCGGAGGTGCCAACTAGCGGGGGCCTCAGAGCGGAGGTGCCAACGAGCAGGGGCCTCAGAGCGGAGGTGCCAACGAGCAGGGGCCTCAGAGCGGAGGTGCCAACTAGCGGGGGCCTCAGAGCGGAGGTGCCAACGAGTGGGGGCCTCATAGCAGAGGTGCCAGCGAGCGGGGGCAGCGAGGGTAAGTGGGGTCTTATGGGCAGAGGTCAGTGATGCCGCAGTGTGATCTGTAGTCATAGTCGTCTCCTTACAGGCAGCACAAACGTCGGATTCGCCATGTATTATTTCACGTACGACCCGTGGACTGGAAGATCGCTTCATCTAGAGGAATTCTACGTGAAGGAACCGTATCGAGGTGAGACCCAATCTCCTGACCCAGCCCCATGTAGAAGCATCGTCACCACCCCGAGCCTCGGCCGGTGTCACCAACGTCACATGTATGCTTCTCCACAGGCATCGGGATCGGGTCAGAAATACTGAAGAGGATAAGTCAGGTGGGTGTACTGATTTATATACAATGTGGACAGAGGATATGGAGCCCGGTATAAAGATAACCAGAGCAAGACAAGCAGGGGATACTGGGAGATTAGAGCTCTGAAACTGATGAGCGCAGCTCTGAAGTATTATACAGGAGGCAACTCAGGATAATTAATGTATGTGCACAGTGACTGCACCAGCAGAATAGGGAGTGCAGCTTTGGAGTACAATACAGGAGGTAACTCAGGATCAGTAATGTAATGTATGTACACAGTGACTGCCCTAGCAGAATAGTGAGTGCAGCTCTGGGGTATAATACAGGAGGTAACTCAGGATCAGTAATGTAATGTATGTACACAGTGACTGCACCAGCAGAATAGTGAGTGCAGCTCTGGGGTATAATACAGGAGGTAACTCAGGATCAGTAATGTAATGTATGTACACAGTGACTGCACCAGCAGAATAGTGAGTGCAGCTCTGGGGTATAATACAGGAGGTAACTCAGGATCAGTAATGTATGTACACAGTGACTGCACCAGCAGAATAGTGAGTGCAGCTCTGGAGTATAATACAGGAGGTAACTCAGGATCAGTAATGTAATGTATGTACACAGTGACTGCACCAGCAGAATAGTGAGTGCAGCTCTGAAGTATAATAAGGAGGTAACTTAGGATCAGTAATGTATGTACACAGTGACTGCACCAGCAGAACAGTGAGTGCAGCTCTGGAGTATAATACAGGAGGTAACTTAGGATCAGTAATGTAATGTATGTACACAGTGACTGCACCAACAGAATAGTGAGTACAGCTCTGGAGTATAATACAGGAGGTAACTAAGGGTCAGTAATATAATGTATGTACACAGTGACTGCACCAGCAGAATAGTGAGTGCAGCTCTGGAGTATAATACAGGAGGTTACTCAGGATCAGTAATGTAATGTATGTACACAGTGACTGCTCCAGCAGAATAGTGAGTGCAGCTCTGGAGTATAATACAGGATCAGTAATGTATGTACACAGTGACTGCACCAGCAGAATAGTGAGTGCAGCTCTGGAGTATAATTCAGGATCAGTAATGTATGTACACAGTGACTGCACCAGCAGAATAGTGAGAGCAGCTCTGAAGGATAATACAGCATAATATAATGGAGGTGCGGTTACATTTTGTGCCCGTTACTTGCTACCTTTCTGTGCAGTGATATGCATGATGTATATAAGAATTTCACATATATTCTGAGTATAATCCCCAGGCTGATCCCCTGTCTTGTCTTGGTGTAATGGGTATAATCCCCGGGCTGATCCCGTCTTGTCTTGGTGTAATGGGTATAATCCCCGGGCTGATCACCTGTCTTGTCTTGGTGTAATGGGTATAATCCCCGGGCTGATCCCCTGTCTTGTCTTGGTGTAATGGGTATAATCCCCGGGCTGATCCCCTGTCTTGTCTTGGTGTAATGGGTATAATCCCCGGGCTGATCACCTGTCTTGTCTTGGTGTAATGGGTATAATCCCCGGGCTGATCACCTGTCTTGTCTTGGTGTAATGGGTATAATCCCCGGGCTGATCCCCTGTCTTGTCTTGGTGTAATGGGTATAATCCCCGGGCTGATCACCTGTCTTGTCTTGGTGTAATGGGTATAATCCCCGGGCTGATCCCGTCTTGTCTTGGTGTAATGGGTATAATCCCCGGGCTGATCACCTGTCTTGTCTTGGTGTAATGGGTATAATCCCCGGGCTGATCACCTGTCTTGTCTTGGTGTAATGGGTATAATCCCCGGGCTGATCCCCTGTCTTGTCTTGGTGTAATGGGTATAATCCCCGGGCTGATCCCCTGTCTTGTCTTGGTGTAATGGGTATAATCCCCGGGCTGATCACCTGTCTTGTCTTGGTGTAATGGGTATAATCCCCGGGCTGATCCCCTGTCTTGTCTTGGTGTAATGGGTATAATCCCCGGGCTGATCCCCTGTCTTGTCTTGGTGTAATGGGTATAATCCCTGGGCTGATCACCTGTCTTGTCTTGGTGTAATGGGTATAATCCCCGGGCTGATCCCCTGTCTTGTCTTGGTGTAATGGGTATAATCCCCGGGCTGATCCCCTGTCTTGTCTTGGTGTAATGGGTATAATCCCCGGGCTGATCCCCTGTCTTGTCTTGGTGTAATGGGTATAATCCCCGGGCTGATCCCGTCTTGTCTTGGTGTAATGGGTATAATCCCCGGGCTGATCACCTGTCTTGTCTTGGTGTAATGGGTATAATCCCCGGGCTGATCACCTGTCTTGTCTTGGTGTAATGGGTATAATCCCCGGGCTGATCCCCTGTCTTGTCTTGGTGTAATGGGTATAATCCCCGGGCTGATCACCTGTCTTGTCTTGGTGTAATGGGTATAATCCCCGGGCTGATCCCCTGTCTTGTCTTGGTGTAATGGGTATAATCCCCGGGCTGATCCCCTGTCTTGTCTTGGTGTAATGGGTATAATCCCTGGGCTGATCACCTGTCTTGTCTTGGTGTAATGGGTATAATCCCCGGGCTGATCCCGTCTTGTCTTGGTGTAATGGGTATAATCCCCGGGCTGATCACCTGTCTTGTCTTGGTGTAATGGGTATAATCCCCGGGCTGATCACCTGTCTTGTCTTGGTGTAATGGGTATAATCCCCGGGCTGATCCCCTGTCTTGTCTTGGTGTAATGGGTATAATCCCCGGGCTGATCCCCTGTCTTGTCCTGGTGTAATGGGTATAATCCCCGGGCTGATCCCCTGTCTTGTCTTGGTGTAATGGGTATAATCCCCGGGCTGATCACCTGTCTTGTCCTGGTGTAATGGGTATAATCCCTGGGCTGATCACCTGTCTTGTCTTGGTGTAATGGGTATAATCCCCGGGCTGATCACCTGTCTTGTCTTGGTGTAATAAGTATAATCCCCGGGCTGATCACCTGTCTAGTCTTGGTGTAATGGGTATAATCCCCGGGCTGATCCCCTGTCTTGTCTTGGTGTAATGGGTATAATCCCCGGGCTGAACACCTGTCTTGTCTTGGTGTAATGGGTATAATCCCCGGGCTGATCCCCTGATTTGTCCTGGTGTAATGGGTATAATCCCCGGGCTGATCACCTTTCTTATCTTGGTGTAATGGGTATAATCCCCGGGCTGATCACCTGTCTTGTCTTGGTGTAATGAGTATAATCCCCGGGCTGATCCCCTGTCTCGTCTTGGTGTAATGGGTATAATCCCCGGGCTGATCACCTGTCTTGTCTTGGTGTAATGGGTATAATCCCTGGGCTGATCCCGTCTTGTCTTGGTGTAATGGGTATAATCCCCGGGCTGATCACCTGTCTTGTCTTGGTGTAATGGGTATAATCCCCGGGCTGATCCCCTGTCTTGTCTTGGTGTAATGGGTATAATCCCCGGGCTGATCCCCTGTCTTGTCTTGGTGTAATGGGTATAATCCCCGGGCTGATCACCTGTCTTGTCTTGGTGTAATGGGTATAATCCCCGGGCTGATCACCTGTCTTGTCTTGGTGTAATGGGTATAATCCCCGGGCTGATCCCCTGTCTTGTCTTGGTGTAATGGGTATAATCCCCGGGCTGATCACCTGTCTTGTCTTGGTGTAATGGGTATAATCCCCGGGCTGATCCCGTCTTGTCTTGGTGTAATGGGTATAATCCCCGGGCTGATCACCTGTCTTGTCTTGGTGTAATGGGTATAATCCCCGGGCTGATCACCTGTCTTGTCTTGGTGTAATGGGTATAATCCCCGGGCTGATCCCCTGTCTTGTCTTGGTGTAATGGGTATAATCCCCGGGCTGATCCCCTGTCTTGTCTTGGTGTAATGGGTATAATCCCCGGGCTGATCACCTGTCTTGTCTTGGTGTAATGGGTATAATCTCCGGGCTGATCCCCTGTCTTGTCTTGGTGTAATGGGTATAATCCCCGGGCTGATCCCCTGTCTTGTCTTGGTGTAATGGGTATAATCCCTGGGCTGATCACCTGTCTTGTCTTGGTGTAATGGGTATAATCCCCGGGCTGATCCCCTGTCTTGTCTTGGTGTAATGGGTATAATCCCCGGGCTGATCCCCTGTCTTGTCTTGGTGTAATGGGTATAATCCCCGGGCTGATCCCCTGTCTTGTCTTGGTGTAATGGGTATAATCCCCGGGCTGATCCCGTCTTGTCTTGGTGTAATGGGTATAATCCCCGGGCTGATCACCTGTCTTGTCTTGGTGTAATGGGTATAATCCCCGGGCTGATCACCTGTCTTGTCTTGGTGTAATGGGTATAATCCCCGGGCTGATCCCCTGTCTTGTCTTGGTGTAATGGGTATAATCCCCGGGCTGATCACCTGTCTTGTCTTGGTGTAATGGGTATAATCCCCGGGCTGATCCCCTGTCTTGTCTTGGTGTAATGGGTATAATCCCCGGGCTGATCCCCTGTCTTGTCTTGGTGTAATGGGTATAATCCCTGGGCTGATCACCTGTCTTGTCTTGGTGTAATGGGTATAATCCCCGGGCTGATCCCGTCTTGTCTTGGTGTAATGGGTATAATCCCCGGGCTGATCACCTGTCTTGTCTTGGTGTAATGGGTATAATCCCCGGGCTGATCACCTGTCTTGTCTTGGTGTAATGGGTATAATCCCCGGGCTGATCCCCTGTCTTGTCTTGGTGTAATGGGTATAATCCCCGGGCTGATCCCCTGTCTTGTCCTGGTGTAATGGGTATAATCCCCGGGCTGATCCCCTGTCTTGTCTTGGTGTAATGGGTATAATCCCCGGGCTGATCACCTGTCTTGTCCTGGTGTAATGGGTATAATCCCTGGGCTGATCACCTGTCTTGTCTTGGTGTAATGGGTATAATCCCCGGGCTGATCACCTGTCTTGTCTTGGTGTAATAAGTATAATCCCCGGGCTGATCACCTGTCTAGTCTTGGTGTAATGGGTATAATCCCCGGGCTGATCCCCTGTCTTGTCTTGGTGTAATGGGTATAATCCCCGGGCTGAACACCTGTCTTGTCTTGGTGTAATGGGTATAATCCCCGGGCTGATCCCCTGACTTGTCCTGGTGTAATGGGTATAATCCCCGGGCTGATCACCTTTCTTATCTTGGTGTAATGGGTATAATCCCCGGGCTGATCACCTGTCTTGTCTTGGTGTAATGAGTATAATCCCCGGGCTGATCCCCTGTCTCGTCTTGGTGTAATGGGTATAATCCCCGGGCTGATCACCTGTCTTGTCTTGGTGTAATGGGTATAATCCCCGGGCTGATCACCTGTCTTGTCTTGGTGTAATGGGTATAATCCCCGGGCTGATCCCCTGTCTTGTCTTGGTGTAATGGGTATAATCCCCGGGCTGATCCCCTGTCTTGTCTTGGTGTAATGGGTATAATCCCCGGGCTGATCCCCTGTTTTGGTGTAATGGGTATAATCCCCGGGCTGATCCCCTGTCTTGTCTTGGTGTAATGGGTATAATCCCCGGGCTGATCCCCTGTCTTGTCTTGGTGTAATGGGTATAATCCCCGGGCTGATCACCTGTCTTGTCTTGGTGTAATGGGTATAATCCCCGGGCTGATCCCCTGTCTTGTCTTGGTGTAATGGGTATAATCCCCGGGCTGATCCCCTGTCTTGTCTTGGTGTAATGGGTATAATCCCTGGGCTGATCACCTGTCTTGTCTTGGTGTAATGGGTATAATCCCCGGGCTGATCCCCTGTCTTGTCTTGGTGTAATGGGTATAATCCCCGGGCTGATCCCCTGTCTTGTCTTGGTGTAATGGGTATAATCCCCGGGCTGATCCCCTGTCTTGTCTTGGTGTAATGGGTATAATCCCCGGGCTGATCCCGTCTTGTCTTGGTGTAATGGGTATAATCCCCGGGCTGATCACCTGTCTTGTCTTGGTGTAATGGGTATAATCCCCGGGCTGATCACCTGTCTTGTCTTGGTGTAATGGGTATAATCCCCGGGCTGATCCCCTGTCTTGTCTTGGTGTAATGGGTATAATCCCCGGGCTGATCACCTGTCTTGTCTTGGTGTAATGGGTATAATCCCCGGGCTGATCCCCTGTCTTGTCTTGGTGTAATGGGTATAATCCCCGGGCTGATCCCCTGTCTTGTCTTGGTGTAATGGGTATAATCCCTGGGCTGATCACCTGTCTTGTCTTGGTGTAATGGGTATAATCCCCGGGCTGATCCCGTCTTGTCTTGGTGTAATGGGTATAATCCCCGGGCTGATCACCTGTCTTGTCTTGGTGTAATGGGTATAATCCCCGGGCTGATCACCTGTCTTGTCTTGGTGTAATGGGTATAATCCCCGGGCTGATCCCCTGTCTTGTCTTGGTGTAATGGGTATAATCCCCGGGCTGATCCCCTGTCTTGTCCTGGTGTAATGGGTATAATCCCCGGGCTGATCCCCTGTCTTGTCTTGGTGTAATGGGTATAATCCCCGGGCTGATCACCTGTCTTGTCCTGGTGTAATGGGTATAATCCCTGGGCTGATCACCTGTCTTGTCTTGGTGTAATGGGTATAATCCCCGGGCTGATCACCTGTCTTGTCTTGGTGTAATAAGTATAATCCCCGGGCTGATCACCTGTCTAGTCTTGGTGTAATGGGTATAATCCCCGGGCTGATCCCCTGTCTTGTCTTGGTGTAATGGGTATAATCCCCGGGCTGAACACCTGTCTTGTCTTGGTGTAATGGGTATAATCCCCGGGCTGATCCCCTGACTTGTCCTGGTGTAATGGGTATAATCCCCGGGCTGATCACCTTTCTTATCTTGGTGTAATGGGTATAATCCCCGGGCTGATCACCTGTCTTGTCTTGGTGTAATGAGTATAATCCCCGGGCTGATCCCCTGTCTCGTCTTGGTGTAATGGGTATAATCCCCGGGCTGATCACCTGTCTTGTCTTGGTGTAATGGGTATAATCCCCGGGCTGATCACCTGTCTTGTCTTGGTGTAATGGGTATAATCCCCGGGCTGATCCCCTGTCTTGTCTTGGTGTAATGGGTATAATCCCCGGGCTGATCCCCTGTCTTGTCTTGGTGTAATGGGTATAATCCCCGGGCTGATCCCCTGTCTTGTCTTGGTGTAATGGGTATAATCCCCGGGCTGATCCCCTGTTTTGGTGTAATGGGTATAATCCCCGGGCTGATCCCCTGTCTTGTCTTGGTGTAATGGGTATAATCCCCGGGCTGATCCCCTGTCTTGTCTTGGTGTAATGGGTATAATCCCCGGGCTGATCCCGTCATGTCTTGGTGTAATGGGTATAATCCCTGGGCTGATCACCTGTCTTGTCTTGGTGTAATGGGTATAATCCTCGGGCTGATCCCCTGTCTTGTCCTGGTGTAATTGGTATAATCCCCGGGCTGATCACCTGTCTTATCCTGGTGTAATAATGGGTATAATCCCGGGCTGATCCCCTGTTTTGGTGTAATGGGTATAATCCCCGGGCTGATCCCCTGTCTTGTCTTGGAGTAATGGGTATAATCCCCGGGCTGATCACCTGTCTTGTCTTGGTGTAATGGGTATAATCCCCGGGCTTATCCCCTGTCTTGTCTTGGTGTAATGGGTATAAATCCCGGGCTGATCCCCTGTCTTGTCCTGGTGTAATGGGTATAATCCCTGGGCTGATCACCTGTCTTGTCTTGGTGTAATGGGTATTATCCCCGGGCTGATCCCCTGTCTTGTCTTGGTGTAATGGGTATAATCCCCGGACTGATCCCCTGTCTTGTCTTGGTGTAATCGGTATAATCCCCGGGCTGATCCCCTGTCTTATCTTGGTGTAATGGGTATAATCCCCGGGCTGATCCCCTGTCTTGTCCTGGTGTAATGGGTATAATCCCTGGTCTGATCCCCTGATTTGTCTTGGTGTAATGGGTATAATCCCCGGACTGATCCCCTGTCTTGTCTTGGTGTAATGGGTATAATCCCCGGGCTGATCCCCTGTCTTGTCTTGGTGTAATGGGTATAATCCCCGGGCTGATCCCCTGTCTTGTCTTGGTGTAATGGGTATAATCCCCGGGCTGATCCCCTGTCTTGTCTTGGTGTAATGGGTATAATCCCCGGGCTGATCCCCTGTCTTGTCCTGGTGTAATGGGTATAATCCCCGGGCTGATCCCGTCTTGTCTTGGTGTAATGGGTATAATCCCCGGGCTGATCCCCTGTCTTGTCCTGGTGTAATGGGTATAATCCCCGGGCTGATCACCTGTCTTGTCCTGGTGTAATGGGTATAATCCCTGGGCTGATCACCTGTCTTGTCCTGGTGTAATGGGTATAATCCCCGGGCTGATCCCCTGTCTTGTCTTGGTGTAATGGGTATAATCCCCGGGCTGATCACCTGTCTTGTCTTGGTGTAATGGGTATAATCCCCGGGCTGATCCCCTGTCTTGTCTTGGTGTAATGGGTATAATCCCCGGGCTGATCCCCTGTCTTGTCTTGGTGTAATGGGTATAATCCCCGGGCTGATCCCCTGTCTTGTCTTGGTGTAATGGGTATAATCCCTGGGCTGATCCCCTGTCTTGTCTTGGTGTAATGGGTATAATCTCCGGACTGATCCCCTGTCTTGTCTTGGTGTAATGGGTATAATCCCCGGGCTGATCCCGTCTTGTCTTGGTGTAATGGGTATAATCCCCGGGCTGATCCCCTGTCTTGTCTTGGTGTAATGGGTATAATCCCCGGGCTGATCCCCTGTCTTGTCTTGGTGTAATGGGTATAATCCCCGGGCTGATCCCCTGTCTTGTCTTGGTGTAATGGGTATAATCCCCGGGCTGATCCCCTGTCTTGTCCTGGTGTAATGGGTATAATTCCCGGGCTGATCCCCTGTCTTCTCCTGGTGTAATGGGTATAATCCCCGGGCTGATCCCCTGTCTTGTCTTGGTGTAATGGGTATAATACCTGGGCTGATCACCTGTCTTGTCTTGATGTAATGGGTATAATCCCCGAGCTGATCACCTGTCTTATCCTGGTGTAATAATGGGTATAATCCCGGGCTGATCCCCTGTTTTGGTGTAATGGGTATAATCCCCGGGCTGATCCCCTGTCTTGTCTTGGAGTAATGGGTATAATCCCCGGGCTGATCACCTGTCTTGTCTTGGTGTAATGGGTATAATCCCCGGGCTGATCACCTGTCTTGTCTTGGTGTAATGGGTATAATCCCCGGGCTGATCCCCTGTCTTGTCTTGGTGTAATGGGTATAATCCCTGGGCTGATCCCCTGTCTTGTCTTGGTGTAATGGGTATAAATCCCGGGCTGATCCCCTGTCTTGTCTTGGTGTAATGGGTATAAATCCCGGGCTGATCCCCTGTCTTGTCTTGGTGTAATGGGTATAATCCCCGGGCTGATCACCTGTCTTGTCTTGGTGTAATGGGTATAATCCCCGGGCTGATCACCTGTCTTGTCTTGGTGTAATGGGTATAATCCCCGGGCTGATCACCTGTCTTGTCTTGGTGTAATGGGTATAATCCCTGGGCTGATCCCCTGTCTTGTCTTGGTGTAATGGGTATAAATCCCGGGCTGATCCCCTGTCTTGTCTTGGTGTAATGGGTATAATCCCCGGACTGATCCCCTGTCTTGGTGTAATGGGTATAATCCCCGGACTGATCCCCTGTCTTGTCCTGGTGTAATGGGTATAATCCCCAGACTGATCCCCTGTCTTGTCCTGGTGTAATGGGTATAATCCCCGGACTGATCACCTGTCTTGTCTTGGTGTAATGGGTATAAATCCCGGGCTGATCCCCCTGTCTTGTCATGGTGTAATGGATATAATCCCCGGACTGATCCCCTGTCTTGTCTTGGTGTAATGGGTATAATCCCCAGGCTGATCCCCTGTCTTGTCTTGGTGTAATGGGTATAATCCCAGGCTGATCACCTGTCTTGTCTTGGTGTAATGGGTATAATCCCCGGGCTGATCCCCTGTCT
Organism: Anomaloglossus baeobatrachus; assembly: GCF_048569485.1. Classification (NCBI taxonomy): domain Eukaryota; kingdom Metazoa; phylum Chordata; class Amphibia; order Anura; family Aromobatidae; genus Anomaloglossus; species Anomaloglossus baeobatrachus. The sequence continues at coordinate 14,775,394 of NC_134361.1, forward strand.
TGTCTTGGTGTAATGGGTATAATCCCCGGGCTGATCCCCTGTCTTGTCTTGGTGTAATGGGTATAATCCCCGGGCTGATCCCCTGTCTTGTCTTGGTGTAATGGGTATAATCCCCGGGCTGATCCCCTGTCTTGTCCTGGTGTAATGGGTATAATCCCCAGGCTGATCCCCTGTCTTGTCCTGGTGTAATGGGTATAATCCCCGGGCTGATCCCGTCTTGTCTTGGTGTAATGGGTATAATCCCCGGGCTGATCCCCTGTCTTGTCTTGGTGTAATGGGTATAATCCCCGGGCTGATCCCCTGTCTTGGCTTGGTGTAATGGGTATAATCCCCGGGCTGATCACCTGTCTTGTCTTGGTGTAATGGGTATAATCCCCGGGCTGATCCCCTGTCTTGTCTTGGTGTAATGGGTATAATCCCTGGTCTGATCACCTGTCTTGTCTTGGTGTAATGGGTATAATCCCCGGACTGATCCCCTGTCTTGTCTTGGTGTAATGGGTATAATCCCCAGGCTGATCCCCTGTCTTGTCTTGGTGTAATGGGTATAATCCCAGGCTGATCACCTGTCTTGTCTTGGTGTAATGGGTATAATCCCCGGGCTGATCCCCTGTCTTGTCTTGGTGTAATGGGTATAATCCCCGGGCTGATCCCCTGTCTTGTCTTGGTGTAATGGGTATAATCCCCGGGCTGATCCCCTGTCTTGTCTTGGTGTAATGGGTATAATCCCCGGGCTGATCCCCTGTCTTGTCCTGGTGTAATGGGTATAATCCCCAGGCTGATCCCCTGTCTTGTCCTGGTGTAATGGGTATAATCCCCGGGCTGATCCCGTCTTGTCTTGGTGTAATGGGTATAATCCCCGGGCTGATCCCCTGTCTTGTCTTGGTGTAATGGGTATAATCCCCGGGCTGATCCCCTGTCTTGTCTTGGTGTAATGGGTATAATCCCCGGGCTGATCACCTGTCTTGTCTTGGTGTAATGGGTATAATCCCCGGACTGATCCCCTGTCTTGTCTTGGTGTAATGGGTATAATCCCCGGACTGATTCCCTGTCTTGTCTTGGTGTAATGGGTATAATCCCTGGGCTGATCACCTGTCTTGTCTTGGTGTGATGGGTATAATCCCCGGGTTGATCACCTGTCTTGTCTTGGTGTAATGAATAATCCCTGGGCTGATCACCTGTCTTGTCTTGGTGTAATGGCTATAATCCCTGGGCTGATCCCCTGTCTTGTCCTGGTGTAATGGGTATAATCCCCGGGCTGATCCCCTGTCTTGTCTTGGTGTAATGGGTATAATCCCCGGGCTGATCCCCTGTCTTGTCCTGGTGTAATGGGTATAATCCCCGGGCTGATCCCCTGTCTTGTCTTGGTGTAATGGGTATAATCTCGGGCTGATCCCCTGTCTTGTCTTGGTGTAATGGGTATAATCCCCGGGCTGATCCCCTGTCTTGTCCTGGTGTAATGGGTATAATCCCCGGGCTGATCCCCTGTCTTGTCTTGGTGTAATGGGTATAATCTCGGGCTGATCCCCTGTCTTGTCTTGGTGTAATGGGTATAATCCCCGGGCTGATCCCCTGTCTTGTCTTGGTGTAATGGGTATAATCTCCGGGCTGATCCCCTGTCTTGTCCTGGTGTAATGGGCTGATCACCTGTCTGGTCTTGGTGTAATGGGTATAATCCCCGGGCTGATCCCCTGTCTGGTCTTGGTGTAATGGGTATAATCCCCGGGCTGATCCCCTGTCTTGTCCTGGTGTAATGGGTATAATTCCCGGGCTGATCACCTGTCTTGTCTTGGTGTAATGGGTATAATCCCCGGGCTGATCCCCGGTCTTGTCTTGGTGTAATGGGTATAATCTCGGGCTGATCCCCTGTCTTGTCCTGGTGTAATGGGTATAATCCCTGGGCTGATCACCTGTCTTGTCTTGTCTTGGTGTAATGGGTATAATCTCGGGCTGATTCCCTGTCTTGTCCAGGTGTAATGGGTATAATCCCCGGGCTGATCCCCTGTCTTGTCTTGGTGTAATGGGTATAATCCCTGGGCTGATCCCCTGTCTTGTCTTGGTGTAATGGGTATAATCCCCGGGCTGATCCCCTGTCTTGTCCTGGTGTACTGGGTATAATCCCCGGGCTGATCCCCTATCTTGTCTTGGTGTAATGGGTATAATCCTCGGGCTGATCCCCTGTCTTGTCCTGGTGTAATGGGTATAATCCCTGGACTGATCCCCTGTCTTGTCTTGGTGTAATGGGTATAATCCCTGGGCTGATCCCCTTTCTTGTCCTGGTGTAATGGGTATAATCCCCGGGCTGATCCCCTGTCTTGTCTTAGTGTAATGGGTATAATCCCTGGGCTGATCACCTGTCTTGTCCTGGTGTAATGGGTATAATCCCCGGGCTGATCCCCTGTCTGGTCTTGGTGTAATGGGTATAATCCCCGGGCTGATCCCCTGTCTTGTCTTGGTGTAATGGGTATAATCCCCGGGCTGATCCCCTGTCTTGTCTTGGTGTAATGGGTATAATCCCCGGGCTGATCACCTGTCTTGTCTTGGTGTAATGGGTATAATCCCCAGGCTGATCCCCTGTCTGGTCTTGGTGTAATGGGTATAATCCCTGGGCTGATCACCTGTCTTGTCTTGGTGTCCTGGGTATAATCCCTGGGCTGATCCCCTGTCTGGTCTTGGTGTAATGGGTATAATCCCCGGGCTGATCACCTGTCTTGTCTTGGTGTAATGGGTATAATCCCCGGGCTGATCCCCTGTCTTGTCTTGGTGTAATGGGTATAATCCCCGGGCTGATCACCTGTCTTGTCTTGGTGTAATGGGTATAATCCCCAGGCTGATCCCCTGTCTGGTCTTGGTGTAATGGGTATAATCCCTGGGCTGATCACCTGTCTTGTCTTGGTGTCCTGGGTATAATCCCTGGGCTGATCCCCTGTCTGGTCTTGGTGTAATGGGTATAATCCCTGGGCTGATCCCCTGTCTTGTCCTGGTGTAATGGGTATAATCCTTGGGCTGATCCCCTGTCTTGTCCTGGTGTAATGGGTATAATCCCTGGGCTGATCCCCTGTCTTGTCCTGGTGTAATGGGTATAATCCCTGGGCTGATCCCCTGTCTTGTCCTGGTGTACTGGGTATAATCCCTGGGCTCTCGTCTGTAGGAGGCCGTCGCTCAGCGCTGCAGTGAAATCTACTTTCTGGTTTTGTCCTCGAACGCGTCCTCCATACAGTTCTACAAGAGGAGAGGAGCTGCCGACCTGTCGGAGGAGGACGGCTGGCACCTGTACAGCTTCTCTCAGGACGCCCTGCAGCGGATGGCGGAGCGAGACTGAACCTGGGGCCGGCACCATAAGGATTATCCAGATACTTAAGAGTCAGACATTAAGAAACGCACCCCCCTATCTGAAGCCAGGAACGGCGGCCGGGCGCAGGGGGTCGTCTGTAACTTGCACAAACAGGTCGCTTTGTTTCCATGAACTATACACGGACCTGGCAGAAGGTTCGGCCCAAGACAAATGGAACCTGGCAATAAAAAGACCCAACACGACGAGACGCTGCCGCGGTTTCTGGAGTCCTTCTTTATTATAACTACATCTCTCTGGAGATCAGCGGCAGCTATAATGTCTGCAGGTGGTATCATGCAGGGGCGTCCGCTGCTCCAGTGCCAGTCCCTCCAAGACCCCCTGCCAATGGCATCTACCACACTACCTGCCTTGTCTTGTCCGTGGCTGTGCTACACCCTGCCAATGATATGATCTATCCCGCTGGCTTGCCCCGCCTCCTGTCATTCATGTGATCTACCCCGCTGGCTAGCCCCGCCTCCTGTCATTCATGTGATCTACCCCGCTGGCTTACCCCATCCCCCGTCATACATGTGATCCATCCCGCTGGCTTGTTCCCCCCCGTCATACATGTGATCCATCCCGCTGGCTTGCTCCCCCCATCATTCATGTGGTCCATCCCGCTGTCTTGCTCCCCCCATCATACATGTGATCCATCCCGCTGTCTTGCTCCCCCCATCATTCGATCCATCCCGCTGGCTTGCTCCCCCCATTATTCATGTGATCCATCCCGCTGGCTTGCTCCCCCCATCATTCATGTGATCCATCCCGCTGGCTTGCTCCCCCCATCATACATGTGATCCATCCCGCTGGCTTTCTCCCCCCATCATTCGATCCATTCTGCTGGCTTGCTCCCTCCATCATTCAGGTGATCCATCCTGCTGGCTTGCTCCCCCCATCATTCATGTGATCCATCCCGCTGGCTTGCTCCCCCCATCATTCGATCCATCCTGCTGGCTTGCTCCCCCCCATCATTCGATCCATCCCGCTGGCTTGCTCCCCCCATCATTCATGTGATCCATCCCGCTGGCTTGATCCCCCCAACATTTATGTGATCCATCCCGCTGGCTTGCTCCCCCCATCATTCGATCCATCCTGCTGGCTTGCTCCCCCCATCATTCGATCCATCCTGCTGGCTTGCTCCCCCCATCATTCGATCCATCCCGCTGGCTTGCTCCCCCCATCATTCATGTGATCCATCCCGCTGGCTTGATCCCCCCAACATTTATGTGATCCATCCCGCTGGCTTGCTCCCCCCATCATTCGATCCATCCCACTGGCTTGCTCCCCCCATCATACATGTGATCCATCCCGCTGGCTTGCGCCCCCCATCATTCATGTGATCCATCCTGCTGGCTTGCTCCCCCTATCATTCATGTGATCTATCCCGCTGGCTTGCTCCCCCCATCATTCGATCCATCCCGCTGGCTTGCTCCCCCCATCATTCATGTGATCCATCCCGCTGGCTTGTTTCCCCCGTCATTTATGTGATCCATCCCGCTGGCTTGCTCCCCCCATCATTCATGTGATCCATCCCTCTGGCTTGCTCCCCCCATCATTCATGTGGTCCATCCCGCTGTCTTGCTCCCCCCCATCATTCATGTGATCCATCCCGCTGGCTTGCTCCCCCCATCATTCATGTGGTCCATCCCGCTGTCTTGCTCCCCCCCATCATTCATGTGGTCCATCCCGCTGGCTTGCTCCCCCCATCATTCATGTGGTCCATCCCGCTGTCTTGCTCCCCCCCATCATTCATGTGGTCCATCCCGCTGTCTTGCTCCCCCCATCATTCATGTGATCCATCCCGCTGTCTTGCTCCCCCCCATCATTCATGTGATCCATCCCGCTGGCTTGTTCGCCCCATCATTCATGTGGTCCATCCCGCTGTCTTGCTCCCCCCCATCATTCATGTGGTCCATCCCGCTGTCTTGCTCCCCCCCATCATTCATGTGGTCCATCCCGCTGTCTTGCTCCCCCCCATCATTCATGTGGTCCATCCCGCTGTCTTGCTCCCCCCATCATTCATGTGGTCCATCCCGCTGTCTTGCTCCCCCCATCATTCATGTGGTCCATCCCGCTGTCTTGCTCCCCCCCATCATTCATGTGGTCCATCCCGCTGTCTTGCTCCCCCCCATCATTCATGTGGTCCATCCCGCTGTCTTGCTCCCCCCATCATTCATGTGGTCCATCCCGCTGTCTTGCTCCCCCCATCATTCATGTGGTCCATCCCGCTGTCTTGCTCCCCCCATCATTCATGTGGTCCATCCCGCTGTCTTGCTCCCCCCATCATTCATGTGGTCCATCCCGCTGTCTTGCTCCCCCCCATCATCATGTGGTCCATCCCGCTGTCTTGCTCCCCCCATCATTCATGTGATCCATCCCGCTGTCTTGCTCCCCCCATCATTCGATCCATCCCGCTGGCTTGCTCCCCCCATCATTCATGTGGTCCATCCCGCTGTCTTTCTCCCCCCCATCATTCATGTGATCCATCCTGCTGGCTTGCTCCCCCCCATCATTCATGTGATCCATCCCGCTGTCTTGCTCCCCCCCATCATTCATGTGGTCCATCCCGCTGTCTTGCTCCCCCCATCATTCATGTGGTCCATCCCGCTGGCTTGCTCCCCCCATCATTCATGTGGTCCATCCCGCTGTCTTGCTCCCCCCATCATACATGTGATCCATCCCGCTGTCTTGCTCCCCCCATCACTCATGTGATCCATCCCGCTGGCTTGCTCCCCCATCATACATGTGATCCATCCCGCTGGCTTGCTCCCTCCATCATTCGATCCATCCCGCTGGCTTGCCCCGCCCTCTGTCATTCATGTGATCCATCCCGCTGTCTTGCTCCCCCCATCATTCATGTGATCCATCCCGCTGTCTTGCTCCCCCCATCATTCATGTGATCCATCCCGCTGGCTTGCTCCCCCCATCACTCATGTGATCCATCCCGCTGGCTTGCTCCCCCATCATACATGTGATCCATCCCGCTGGCTTGCTCCCCCCATCATTCGATCCATCCCGCTGTCTTGCTCCCCCCATCATTCATGTGATCCATCCCGCTGGCTTGCTCCCCCCATCATTCATGTGATCCATCCTGCTGACTTGCTCCCCCACCATACATGTGATCCATCCCGCTGGCTTGCTCCCCCCATCATTCGATCCATCCCGCTGGCTTGCTCCCCCCATCACTCATGTGATCCATCCCGCTGGCTTGCTCCCCCATCATACATGTGATCCATCCCGCTGGCTTGCTCCCCCCATCATTCGATCCATCCCGCTGTCTTGCTCCCCCCATCATTCATGTGATCCATCCCGCTGGCTTGCTCCCCCCCATCATTCATGTGATCCATCCTGCTGGCTTGCTCCCCCATCATACATGTGATCCATCCCGCTGGCTTGCTCCCCCCATCATTCGATCCATCCCGCTGTCTTGCTCCCCCCATCATTCATGTGATCCATCCCGCTGGCTTGCTCCCCCCATCATTCATGTGATCCTTCCCCCTGGCTTGCTCCCCCATCATACATGTGATCCATCCCGCTGGCTTGCTCCCTCCATCATTCAATCCATCCCGCTGTCTTGCTCCCCCCATCATTCATGTGATCCATCCCGCTGGCTTGCTCCCCCATCATACATGTGATCCATCCCGCTGGCTTGCTCCCCCCATCATTCGATCCATCCCGCTGTCTTGCTCCCCCCATCATTCATGTGATCCATCCCGCTGGCTTGCTCCCCCCCATCATTCATGTGATCCATCCTGCTGGCTTGCTCCCCCATCATAGATGTGATCCATCCCGCTGGCTTGCTCCCCCCATCATTCGATCCATCCCGCTGGCTTGCTCCCCCATCATACATGTGATCCATCCCGCTGGCTTGCTCCCTCCATCATTCGATCCATCCCGCTGGCTTGCTCCCCCATCATACATGTGATCCATCCCGCTGGCTTGCTCCCCCCATCATTCGATCCATCCCGCTGTCTTGCTCCCCCCATCATTCATGTGATCCATCCCGCTGGCTTGCTCCCTCCATCATTCGATCCATCCCGCTGGCTTGCCCCGCCCTCTGTCATTCATGTGATCCATCCCGCTGTCTTGCTCCCCCCATCATTCATGTGACTTTCCCTGCCCGATACAGAACGCTGTCAGTGACAGTCTGAATAATGGCTGCCGCACTCACCATTGAGGTACAGAGGCAATGTGTGTGATGCCCGGACCCGCCTTCATTATTCGGATGGACCATAGTGACAGAATAATAACCGCACACAGGACCGCAGCCTTATGCGGATTAATAAAGCCGTTTCCACCTTAGACCTTCCCAGTATGACCAGTGATGAACAGGATCGGACCCCATCGTGTGCGGGACACATCTCCCATTTATTTTAGCAAATGTGACAAAGTGAGGCACCTGAGTCTGAAGGGTTAATAAAGTTCATAGAATCGGCGGAGACGCCTCAGACCGGAGCTGGGGGGACGTCCGGGTCAGGTTCTGGTGCTGTACAGGTCCACGTCCTCCGGGTTGGACTGTCCGTGGTCCACAAGTTCTGGCGGAGGCTGAAACTTCACGTCCTTTGGCTGCTCTGTAATAAATAGAAGCATCCGGGGGTCACTCCGGGGGGGACTGGGGGTCATTCATTCATCGGGTGCATGTAACAACAAAACTGCTTTCTGTGTAACTGAAGGTTTTTTTTTATTTTTTGGGGGCGGTGAAGGGGGGGGGGGGGGGTTTCCTGTAAATTCAGCTTATTGTAGGGTTGAAACTTTTTAACAGCCCATGGCCCGATCCATGATGTGCAGGGCTTTTTTTTTTTAATTTACCTTTTTTTTTTTTGGTCTTTTATCAATTATAATCTATTTAAAATGACACCGATAGTTTATGAATTTTGTGCAAATTAAAATACTCTTCACTTTTTTGCCTTTAGCTTTATTTTTTTTAAATCTCCCTCAGGCGCTTACACCAACCCTTCAGTATGTTATTTATCCTCCAGAGCAGAACTCAGCATTCTGCAGAATAAACATACTGTATTATGGTGTCTAAGGGGAAGACGCTAAGCAATAAAACCGCATGATGTTACTTTCCAAGCCCCAGTAATGGAGACCAGTCACTACGAGCTGCAGCACAATCCTCAGACCCTGCACAGAGCTATTATGGATGTGTCCTCCTGCAATGCTGCATCTGCACCGTCTGATCGCACTGGAAACGCTCAGCTATATATACACAGAATATCATCATTATTATTGCTACATGTGGTGACGATAACAAAGGTTATAATCTCGGCATGACCGGTGTGATCACTTCAGGTAGCAGTGTGTCGCTGACGGGTTGTGTGATGGTGACAGGAGCTGATAATCGGTTTCTTTACCTGTGGGGACGTTGCTGGAGCCGGGTTCTGCTCGCTCTGCAGATAAGCTGCTGGGTTCCTGCTGCGCCTGTACATGGTGCTCTGCGGGTGGCTCCGCTGCTGTGGCACCGCTGTCCTCTTCTCTCGCGGCCTCCTGTCAGGAATGAGAGCAACAATCAGATCAGTCCAGGCCGAGCAACGCCGAATAACTGCAGATGGGAAACTCCGCGCCACGTCCTCCATCACTGTCAGAAAAAGCCACAAATCAGCACCACAGCTAATCCTATACAACGAGCTGCAAAAGCCTAAGCCCAGAGTAACCCACACTCACACTCACACTCACAGGGGCGGACAGATTTGGTGACTTTTTTATTCTTTACTTATTTTGAGCTAAAAATTAATTTTTCAGTTTTGCTTTCATTAAAACTTTAGCAGTTTGTTTTTTATAGTCCCTTTGTTTCCCCGCACATTCAACTTCAATGTGGTTAAAGGCAATAAATCAGATAAGAGGAGCTGAGAATAAAGCAGAAAAATGCATCACCAAAAGTAATGAGCGGGCACTACCATGCTCGGGTGCTCAGTACTGGTAACTAGTGATGAGCGGGCACTACCATGCTCGGGTGCTCAGTACTGGTAACTAGTGATGAGCGGGCACTACCATGCTTGGGTGCTCTGTACTGGTAACTAGTGATGAGCGAGCACTACCATGCTCGGGTGCTCAGTACTGGTAACTAGTGATGAGCGGGCACTACCATGCTCGGGTGCTCAGTACTGGTAACTAGTGATGAGCGGGCACTACCATGCTCGGGTGCTCTGTACTGGTAACTAGTGATGAGCGGGCACTACCATGCTCGAGTGCTCAGTACTGGTAACTAGTGATGAGCGGGCACTACCATGCTCGGGTGCTCAGTACTCGTAACTAGTGATGAGCGGGCACTGCCATGCTCGGGTGCTCAGTACTCGTAACTAGTGATGAGCGGGCACTACCATGCTCAGGTGCTCAGTACTGGTAACTAGTGATGAGTGGGCACTACCATGCTCAGGTGCTTAGTACTGGTAACTAGTGATGAGCAGGCACTACCATGCTCGAGTGCTCAGTACTGGTAACTAGTGATGAGCGGGCACTACCATGCTCGGGTGCTCAGTACTCGTAACTAGTGATGAGCGGGCACTGCCATGCTCGGGTGCTCAGTACTCGTAACTAGTGATGAGCGGGCACTACCATGCTCAGGTGCTCAGTACTGGTAACTAGTGATCAGCGGGCACTACCATGCTCGGGTGCTCAGTACTGGTAACTAGTGATGAGCGGGCACTACCATGCTCAGGTGCTCAGTACTGGTAACTAGTGATGAGCGGGCACTACCATGCTCAGGTGCTCAGTACTGGTAACTAGTGATGAGCGGGCACTACCATGCTCGGGTGCTCAGTACTCGTAACTAGTGATGAGCGGGCACTACCATGCTCGAGTGCTCAGTACTGGTAACTAGTGATGAGCGGGCACTACCATGCTCGGGTGCTCAGTACTCGTAACTAGTGATGAGCGGGCACTACCATGCTCGTCTGCATGGTAGTGCCCACTCATCACTAGTTACCAACTCTCCAGTCAAAGTGAGCTGAATGATGGATTCTCAGCGCCATTTGGCAGACAGTAATAAACAGTACAATACATAGCCTATAGACGCCAGGTGGTGCAACACTTTTTAATAAAATCCACTTTCAAATAAGGTTTTGAGTCTTAAATAAATGCATTTCATAAAAACTAAGTCCCCTATCAGCGGAGCGCCCCTTTATTGCTCCATTCTCCGTCTCCATTCACCTTCGCGTCCTCTGATTGGACCGGGGTAGCCGCTTCGTTCTTCGGTTCTGTTTTCCACAAGGCGCTCACGGCTTGGTACGTCCGGTGACCCGCGCTGTATATCTTCTTACCAGTTACCTATGGAATCAGAAGATCCGAGTGTCAGCCAGAAACGCCCCTGCATCTGCTGCAATAGATGCTCCAATTCACTGACAGCAAGCAGAGATGTACAATATGCTGACTCCTCATGTTTCCATCCCCGCCCCGCCCCCTTTCTGGACTCTCAGCGGAGGTGATAAGATCTTTACCTTGGCAAATATAACAGCGTGTGCGGGATAACAGACGGACGCGCCCAGTGCGGCCAGCCCCGCCGGGTACACCAGCCTCTTCAGCCTGGAGCCTAGAAAACGAGGAGCGGAGGATGACATCGGGCACAAAGGACAATTATCTTTATATCCACGATACTTTGTATCTTTAATGACCCGTATCAAGGACACTGTGTAGCGCGTTTACAGGATTAACACTTTATTGTCTGGTTCTGTGTGCGTATAGTGCGCAACCCCATATAATGAATATTGGGGGAGCAGGAGGCCCATTCATTACATGGACAAAATCCCCGGGCTCCGGGTCATACACTGAGAAATTCTGAGTGATGACACCATGTCCACAGCACATGACCGCTGCAGCCAATCACTGCTTCCGCCAGTTTTATGCTGTGCTCATTGATTGGCTGAGCGGGCGCATGCTGTAGACGTGATGTCATCACCGCAGCCGTGTCAGCACAGATCAGCGGAGAGCAGGGGCAGGACATCAATATGGATGAAGTGTAAAAGAGGAAAATCCCTTTAAGGCCTCGTTTGGTCGCCATTACATGCGCTCCTGACATACAGTCAACTACTGAGTATTTGAGAAAGCCGGGGGGACACCCGTGTCGCTGCCACCACCCCCATCACTGATTTACCCACAGGGGGTGAAAGGTTGAATGATTCCCCATTTTTTGGCCCCAATACTCCCTCCACTCCAGTGCACCCCGGTCATCCACAGGCGCTCGTCCACAGGCGCTCGTCCACAGGCGCTCGTCCACAGACGCTCAGCCACAGGCGCTCGTCCACAGGCGCTCAGCCACAGGCGCTCACAGGCGCTCGTCCACAGGCGCTCGTCCACAGGCGCTCGTCCACAGGCGCTCAGCCACAGACGCTCAGCCACAGACGCTCAGCCACAGGCGCTCGTCCACAGGCGCTCAGCCACAGGCGCTCACAGGCGCTCGTCCACAGGCGCTCGGCCACAGGCGCTCGGCCACAGGCGCTCGTCCACAGGCGCTCAGCCACAGACGCTCAGCCACAGACGCTCAGCCACAGGCGCTCGTCCACAGGCGCTCAGCCACAGGCGCTCACAGGCGCTCGTCCACAGGCGCTCGGCCACAGGCGCTCGGCCACAGGCGCTCGGCCACAGGCGCTCGGCCACAGGCGCTCGGCCACAGGCGCTCGTCCACAGGCGCTCAGCCACAGTCTTCTATATTGCGTCTATAGGAAGAAGTGGCATTGTAAAGCAGGAACTCACCTTTCCTGGCTAAAACCAATCCGGCCAGTCCACTGACGGAGATGATCCCCACCCGGGGCAGAAACTCGGGGGGCGGATTCTTCAGGTAAACGTAACTATCTGGAAAAGGGAGAAATGGAAATGTCGGGTCATTGTGTCTCCTCATCTACAGATCAAAGCTCAGATATTGGTGACTGGTGGGATCCAGCACCGGCTCCGCTCTGCTGTGTGCTGGTCCCAGTACATGGAGCAGAGCAGCGCAGCTACATACACTGCACAGCGTCCATTTTTGGTACTGCAGATCCTATTCACTTTAATAGGAGCCATGCTGCAGAACTGAGAATGGCCACTACAGTGTATGGAGCTGTGAGGAGCTGCAGTGCTGATAACGGGTGCTACAGTGTATGGAGCAGAACTGCAGTATTGGGAACGGGCACTACAGTGTATGGAGCAGAACTGCAGTATTGGGAACGGGCACTGCAGTGTATGGAGCTGTGAGGAGCTGCAGTACTGGGAATGGGCACTACAGTGTATGGAGCTGTGAGGAGCTGCAGTGCTGATAACGGGAGCTACAGTGTATGGAGCAGAAATACAGTACTGGGAATTGGCACTACAGTGTATGGAGCAGAACTGCAGTATTGGGAACAGATACTACAGTGAATGGAGCTGTGAGGAACTGCAGTGCTGAGAGCGGCCACTACACGGTGTATGGAGCAGAGCTGCAGTACTAAGAACGGATACTGCAGTGTATAGAGCAGAACTGCAGTACTGGGAATGGGCACTACAGTGTATGGAGCTGTGAGGAGCTGCAGTACTGAGAACGTCCACTACAGTGTATGGAGCTGTGAGGAGCTGCAGTACTGGGAATGGTCACTACAGTGTATGGAGCTGTGAGGAGCTGCAGTACTGGGAATGGGCACTACAGTGTATGGAGCTGTGAGGAGCTGCAGTACTGAGAATGGGCACTACACGGTGTATGGAGCTGTGAGGAGGTGCAGTACTGAGAATGGGCACTACAGTGTATGGAGCTGTGAGGAGGTGCAGTACCGAGAATGGGCACTACAGTGTATGGAGCTGTGAGGAGGTGCAGTACTGGGAATGGGCACTACAGTGTATGGAGCTGAGGGGCTAAACTGCAGTACTGAGAACGGGCACTGCAGTGTATGGAGCTGTACTTTATGCCCCTCATCCTGTAAATAGCTAATATTAATTACTTCTAAGCACATTTCGCCAAGGGTCGTCCATCATTCAAGATAATACATGTATATTGGGGCTGAGAATATTTTATTTTTGCAGGTGAGTATCACTACATCTTCTGCGTCATTTGGCTTTTACAGACTCTATCTCCCTAAACTTTGGTGTGGTGTGTACAGCAGCTGAGAGGAGCAAAGAAAAAACCAAACCAAAAGAAAGGTACAAACTGCACATTCAGACCGTCACAGCGAGCTCACTGACAGATCCTCAGTGAACTCAGTCTGCAGTCAGCAATAGGCTACCGAATGCAAACAATGCAATATTGGTGACGACATCAAATTGCAAAAATTATTTTATATTTACTTAAACATGCATTCAAAGGGAATCTACCAGACCCCTCCCCCCACTCACACTGTATATATATATATATATTATATACACCGGCATGGAGCCCTTAGATATGTAAGGCTATGTGCGCACGTTGCGTATTTACATGCAGCTACGCTGCGATCTGCACCGCAGCGTAACTGCATGCGTCCTGCGTCCCCTGCACAACCTATAGAGATTGTGCAGGAGCCGTGCGCACGTGGCGTATTAGAGCGCAGTGATTCGGCTGCTGCCCGAAGCGCGCGTTCTAAGAAGTGACATGTCACTTCTTTTGTGCGTATTGGTTGTAATGTCGGTCTCTCTCTCTGTCTGTCTGTCGGTCTCTGTGTCTCCCTGTCGGTCGGTCTCTCTCTCTGTCGGTCTATCTCTCTCCCCCCTCTCTCATACTCACCGATCAGCTGCACGGCTGTCACACTGCTGCGGCGGCTTCTCTTGCTTTTGAAAATGCCGGCCGCCCATTATTCAATCTCATATTCCCTGCTTCCCCCGCCCACCGGCGCCTATGATTGGTTGCAGTCAGACACGCCCCCATGCTGAGTGACAGCTGTCTCACTGCAACCAATCACAGCCGCCGGTGGGCGGGTCTATGTAGTGCAGTAAAATAAATAATTTAAAAAAAAAACGGCGTGCGGTCCCCCCCAATTTTGATACCAGCCAAGGTAAAGCCACATGGCTGAAGGCTGGTATTCTCAGGATGGGGAGTCCCACGTTATGGGGCGCCCCCCAGCCTAAAAATATCAGCCAGCAGCCGCCCGGAATTGCCGCATGGATTAGATGCGACAGTCCCGGGACTGTACCCGGCTCATCCAGAACTGCCCTGGTGCGGTGGCAATCTGGGTAATAAGGAGTTAAATGGCAGCAGCCCATAGCTGCCACTAAGTCCTAGTTAATCGTTGCAGGTGTCTATGAGACATCCCCAATGATTAACCTGGTGAAAGTAAATAAACACATACACCCGAAAAATCCTTTATTTGAAATAAAAGACAAAAAACATCCATGCGCGAAATGCCTTAAAAATGGCTTTAAAATGGATTTGGAGCATGGGGACGATTATCTCGGGATTGCAAGATAACCAAACAAAACTTTTCGTGGATTTCCACTTATTTTATTAAATATCATCTCCAAGAAAATTATTTGCATATTTCCAAAAGATTCTTCACCATTATTACATTCAAAGTGCAGCAAAAAAATGGGAACAAACGGACGAGCCCTTACCTTTCCCAAACTGTATGGTTTCTTCTACCCCATTCCGGGCTGAGGTGACGGCGTTCTATAGGAAATAGGATACAATGTGAGCGGGACATTCAGGCCTCCCCCGCCCGGGTAACACACAATCACTAGACTTGTACACAGCTGAGGGTTTGTTACAGGGAAGGCGTCCAATACAGGGAGGCAGGTACATCATAGAAGATTCCAAAATGTACGGACCACGGCAGCCAATCACAGGCCGAAGCAATGACCTAGGCGCCACCATTTCTGCAGGTGATTGGCTGCAGAAGTCCGGCACCCGTCCTCCTCACAAGCAGCACAGAGATTGGCGCAACCCCCAGGTAGTACTGAGAGCAAAACTGTGCGGATCAGTAAGGTATGGTTCATTTTTTTTTTTTTTTATGTTAAAGGGAATCTGTGACCAGGTTTTTATCATCAAATCTGAGAGCAGCATAATGTAGGGACAGAGATAATGATTCCAGCGATGTGTCACTTACTGGGCTGCTTAGTGTAGTTTCATAAGATCACTGTTTAATCAGCAGGAGATTATCATTACAGGACTCCTTGGCATGCTGCAGGTAGTCCAGCATATTCATGATCTCTGTATAACTGTGAGATCTGCAGCAGAGAAAACAGTGATTTTTATCAAAATGACAGCAAACAGCTCAGTAAGTGACACATAACTGGAGTCAGGGTCTCTGCCCCTACATTATGCTGCTCTCAGATGGGGGAGCAAAAACCTGGTGACAGATTCCCTTTAAGCATGATAGGTCAACCACTTTATGTTTTATTTACAAAAGTCCAGAAACCCCATTAAGTTTGCCGGTTGACCAGTAAGTTGGAGACCACCAGCAGGACCCCAGATCTGACATGCTTCCTATACTGAGGGGTCAGTCACACTCTGTGCCATAACTCACCTCAGTCCAGGTCACTGCAGGCCACACTGTTTTCCGCACTGCAGAGAACACGCACTGCACGCGGCCCGGCGGCGCTTCAATGAATCTTGATTCTTGGGGAGGAATGGCGTAAACTGACAACTGCGAGGAAAAGGGAAGAAGGTGATGAGCGAGGACAACCCTGCGTAAACGAGTAACACCCCAATAGTACTGGAGCGGCACCACTCACCATGGCTGACACTGTGCCCCACTTACCTGTTGGGGGTTCAGTCGATTACCCTTAGCTTCTCGGTCAGACAAGGCATAAAGGCCATAGGAGGAGACGACCAGCCCCGCCGGTACTGCGGCCACCTTCATCATCTGGAGAGGAAGAACATGCGCTAACAGAACAGAAGCCTTATATAATACCAAGAAAAGCAGTGACGTGTGCGTGTGCGTGTGCACGTGTGTGTGTGTGTGTGTCCATAAAATATAGCAGGGAAGTATGGTGGATCAATGGTTAGCACCGCAGTCTTATGGTGGATCAGTGGCTGGCACCGCAATCTTGCCTTGCTGGGTTCAAATCCTACCAAGGACGAGATCTGCAAGGAGTCTGTATGTCCTCCCCAGGTTTGCGTGGGTTTCCTCCCACACTCCAAAGATATAGTGATAGGGAATTTAGATTTTGAGTCCTAAGTTGGACAGTAATGTTCACATCTGTAAAGTGCTGTGAAATTAATACGGTAGTGCTAGTATCCGGTGACCGCCCGTCACCTCCGTCCTCAGCATTCGGTGACCGCCCGTCACCTCCGTCCTCAGCATTCGGTGACCGCCCGTCACCTCCGTCCTCAGCATTCGGTGACCGCCCGTCACCTCCGTCCTCAGCATTCGGTGACCGCCCGTCACCTCCGTCCTCAGCATTCGGTGACCGCCCGTCTCCTCCGTCCTCAGTATTCGGTGACTGCCTTTCCCCTCTATTACTTCTTCTCGTCACTTGTACATACTAGGCAGGAGGTTGTTCCAAACATCTTGGAGAACTCACCACAGATTTTCAAAATGCAGTCTGGCATCATGTTGAAAATTGGCTCCTGGGACACTTTAGAGAAATGGCGGCAACACTGGTTCCACCACAAAATCAACATAACACTGAACTGTTAGTGCACTGGGAATAAAGGCTAGAGGGGTCCGGCTACTGCATATCATGACCCCCTCACACCAGAATTCTGGGAGTAAGATCGGGGTGCCGTTCCTTGTGAAAGCATCTTCATGGTTTTGCCACATGGTCTCCAGATAGACACAGGAAACTAGAATGGAGCAATGGAGACAGGAGTAGAGGTTGGTCCTCCTCAGCGCTAAGTCCCTCTATTGTCTTGGATGGAGCAATATCCAGATTGGTGGCCAATGCAATGAGAAACCTTCCCAGGGGAACAGGAAAGGGTCTGAGGAGCCATTTTCCAACATGAAAACCAAAGGCTGCATGTTGCTGGTACTACTTTGAGCCACCTGCGTGGCCTAAACGTGCTTCTATGGCTGCAGCATCCCCAGACTCGTCTCCCATGGCTGCAGTGTCTGTGGACTCGTCTCCCGTGGCTGCAGCGTCTCCAGTCTTGTCTCCCGTGGCTGCAGCGTCTCTGGACTTGTCTCCCATGGCTGCAGCGTCTCCAGTCTTGTCTCCCACGGCTGCAGCGTCTGTGGACTCTGGAGGTTGTGATTCTTCCCATTTTCCACCACGTGCAGATTAGTGGCGTCTCCACCCTGCAATCTCCATCATTCACATCTTCTTGGTGTAGATTGTATATAGATAAAAACTTGAACACTGGATTATGGGATGTGAGCGCTGGACCAGCGGTGTCCACTGTATACACTATAGGGCCTCTTTCAAACATCTGTGTTTCAGGTACATGTGACATCTGTTTTCACGGATGCCACATGTACCCATGTTATTCTAACTCACACATCTGTGTTTTCACATGGACCGTGTGGCCCGCATGGACATACAGAGACATGTCCGTTCTTCTCAGACAGCTGATGTCACACGGGCCTCCCACTGATGTGATCTGTGTGACATCAGTGACACGTACCGAAGAAAACACGGGTCTTTCAGATAAAAAGATTTTCTATACTCACTTGTCTCCAGCCCTGCTGTCTTCGGCACTGCTGTCACTTGCTTCCGGGCCTGCTCATTATGCTCATGAATATTCACTGCACTGCGGACATAGAAGCAGCAGCAACTCTGGAAATACTATCGCCAAGCACAGGCGAGTATCCAGCAGTGTGTATGCGGCTGCGGCGTTATGGTGTCATCGGAGTGTCCAATGAACTCGGATGACCTTCTGACGTCACTGCCGAGTGACCCGCGCTACCGTGGGGGCTGTGACAGTGACTTCACGGGTTCATCAGAGTTCATTGGGAACTCCGATGACACCATGATGTCACTGTAGCGGCCGTACACATAATGCTGTGGGTGCCCCTGTGGTGACCTGGGCTGACCTCATCTCAGGTCACTGCAGGGAAGTACATACAGCTGTGTGTGCCTGCAGGGGCTGCTCTCACAATTAATGGGGAACGTTCAGTTCTCCATTGAATGTACCAGCAGGTATGGGATCGAAGTGAGCCCTCCCCCAATTGGATTGAGGCGGATCAGGATTAGGGCCTTGACAGGGAAATGAATTGGAAAAAAGGGTGTCTCTTGTCTTGATTTGCTAATTTTCTCTTTTTATGTCTTTTCATTCACTTTTGAGGAACGTCGTGGGACTTTGCAATGGATCATAGCGGACATTTTGCATTTTTTTTAAAAAATGAAAAACTAAATTGTTGAATGAGGGTTGGAGTTGGTTTTTTTTGTTCAAATAAAATGTTTTATTCTAGTTTCAACTACTGGATTAGTAATGGCAGTGTCAGCTAGACGCCCACCCATTACTAATACCAGGGCTTGATGCCAGCTCTAGCTGGCATCAACCCCACAAATATTACCGTTTGCCACCGCACCAGGACAACGGGAACAGCCGGGTCCAGCACCAGAATTGGCACATCTAACGGATGCGCAACTTCAGAGGCGGCTGCAGGCTTCTATTATTAGGCTAGAAAGGGCCAAATAACAGTGGCCCTTCCCACCCTAATAATATCAGCCCCCAGTTGTCTGCTGTATATCTGCTGGTTTTAGTAAAATGGAGGGGACCGCAGGTCATTTTTTTTTAAATAAAAATTCTGCAAAACAGCTGGCCAAGCTATCGCTCTCTGCTCTATCTATCTATTCTATATGTTCTTTCATATTTTCTTTATATCTCTCTTTTTATCTGTTACATCTATCATTTTTCAGGCTTTGTCCATATTAAGAATCCATTAATTTCAGTATCATGCTTTTTTTTACTGGTAAAACGGATGTCACACGGATGACCATGCCGCTGCGTGTGGCACATACATGTTTAACCATAGACGCGTGAAAGAGGCCTCAGGCAGCGAAGTGTCACAGAAGGGTGAATTAAATCTCTGCACTTTATTGTACATCTTGTCTGCGAGGCTGAGATAGTGTGTGTGTGTGTATATATATGTGTATGTGTATATATGTATAGATATAGAGTGTGTGTGTGTGTGTGTGTGTGTGTGTGTATGTATGTATGTCTGTTTGTGTGTGTGTGTGTGTATGTATGTGTATGTGTGTATATGTGTGTGTGTGTGTGTATGTATGTCTGTATGTATATGTGTGTGTGTGTAGCAGTGATATTACATTCACAGAACTACAAGTCCCAGCATTCCCGTCCCCGGCTGCAGTCTGTCACAATCCGGCACTCACCTTGGACACCATGTGGGCGTCCTCCTCCTCCTCCTGCTGCTGTTCCTCCTCCTTCTCGTGGCGCAGAGTGTACGTCACTACAGAAAGCAGCGAGGACCAAACCTCGTAACAGCGTGGCGCAGTCTGATGACGTTTCCCCCGGGCTTGGCTGTCATTGGCGGCTGGGGACGGGGCGGAGTTGCGGTCAGTCGCCGCTGTGTGTCGTTCACATTGCTTCCCTTGTGTACAGTGTGCGATTAACCCTTTATGTCATACAACCTGAC
The DNA here is from genome assembly GCF_048569485.1 of Anomaloglossus baeobatrachus. Taxonomy (NCBI): domain Eukaryota; kingdom Metazoa; phylum Chordata; class Amphibia; order Anura; family Aromobatidae; genus Anomaloglossus; species Anomaloglossus baeobatrachus. The sequence continues at coordinate 14,795,113 of NC_134361.1, forward strand.
CCTTGTATACAGTGTACATGGCTCCGCTCCCTCTTCAAGGGGATGTCCCGGAATTCTTCCACTGACGTCACAGCAGAGGTTGCGGCCTCCTCTCCGCCTCCTCTCTTGCTCCTGCCTGTGTTTGCGGTATATCCGGGATTATTCTACATCACACGCTGTCACCGTTATGCCCGGTTATAGCGGCTGCCAGTGCCGGCCTGTGCGGAGGGGCTGATAACAGAGAGCACAGGGTGCATGTCCAGAGTGTGAGGTCCGGATGTGCGTTTTCTACAGTTTTTTTTCAGAGATGATGAGCAGACACGGCTCCAACACCGCGCAATACAAATGTGCACCGTACCCGCACAGTATAACGGACACAACCGTGCACCGTACCCGCACAGTATAACGGACACAACCGTGCACCGTACCCGCACAGTATAACGGACACAACCGTGCACCGTACCCGCACAGTATAACGGACACAACCGTGCACCGTACCCGCACAGTATAACGGACACAACCGTGCACCGTACCCGCACAGTATAACGGACACAACCGTGCACCGTACCCACACAGTATAACGGACACAACCGTGCACCGCACCCGCACAGTATAACGGACACAACCGTGCACCGTACCCGCACAGTATAACGGACACAACCGTGCACCGTACCCGCACAGTATAACGGACACAACCGTGCACCGTACCCGCACAGTATAACGGACACAACCGTGCACCGTACCCGCACAGTATAACGGACACAACCGTGCACCGTACCCGCACAGTATAACGGACACAACCGTGCACCGCACCCGCACAGTATAACGGACACAACCGTGCACCGTACCCGCACAGTATAACGGACACAACCGTGCACCGCACCCGCACAGTATAACGGACACAACTGTGCACCGTACCCGCACAGTATAACGGACACAACCGTGCACCGTACCCACACAGTGTAACGGACACAACCGTGCACCGTACCCACACAGTATAACGGACACAACCGTGCACCGCACCCACACAGTATAACGGACACAACCGTGCACCGCACCCACACAGTATAACGGACACAACCGTGCACCGTACCCACACAGTATAACGGACACAACCGTGCACCGTACCCACACAGTATAACGGACACAACCGTGCACCGTACCCACACAGTATAACGGACACAACCGTGCACCGTACCCGCACAGTATAACGGACACAACCGTGCACCGTACCCGCACAGTATAACGGACACAACCGTGCACCGTACCCACACAGTATAACGGACACAACCGTGCACCGCACCCGCACAGTATAACGGACACAACTGTGCACCGCACCCGCACAGTATAACGGACACAACTGTGCACCGCACCCGCACAGTATAACGGACACAACTGTGCACCGTACCCGCACAGTATAACGGACACAACCGTGCACCGTACCCACACAGTATAACGGACACAACTGTGCACCGTACCCACACAGTATAACGGACACAACCGTGCACCGTACCCACACAGTATAACGGACACAACTGTGCACCGTACCCGCACAGTATAACGGACACAACCGTGCACCGTACCCACACAGTATAACGGACACAACCGTGCACCGTACCCACACAGTATAACGGACACAACCGTGCACCGCACCCGCACAGTATAACGGACACAACTGTGCACCGCACCCGCACAGTATAACGGACACAACTGTGCACCGCACCCGCACAGTATAACGGACACAACTGTGCACCGTACCCACACAGTATAACGGACACAACCGTGCACCGCACCCGCACAGTATAACGGACACAACTGTGCACCGTACCCGCACAGTATAACGGACACAACCGTGCACCGTACCCGCACAGTATAACGGACACAACCGTGCACCGCACCCGCACAGTATAACGGACACAACTGTGCACCGTACCCGCACAGTATAACGGACACAACCGTGCACCGTACCCGCACAGTATAACGGACACAACCGTGCACCGTACCCGCACAGTATAACGGACACAACTGTGCACCGTACCCGCACAGTATAGCGGACACAACCGTGCACCGTACCCGCACAGTATAACGGACACAACCGTGCACCGCTCCCACACAGTATAACGGACACAACCGTGCACCGCACCCACACAGTATAACGGACACAACCGTGCACCGCACCCGCACAGTATAACGGACACAACCGTGCACCGTACCCGCACAGTATAACGGACACAAACGTGCACCGCTCCCGCACAGTATAACGGACACAACCATGCACCGTACCCGCACAGTATAACGGACACAAACGTGCACCGCTCCCGCACAGTATAACGGACACAACCGTGCACCGTACCCGCACAGTATAACGGACACAACCGTGCACCGCACCCGCACAGTATAACGGACACAACTGTGCACCGTACCCGCACAGTATAACGGACACAACCGTGCACCGCACCCACACAGTATAACGGACACAACCGTGCACCGTACCCGCACAGTATAACGGACACAACTGTGCACCGTACCCACACAGTATAACGGACACAACCGTGCACCGCACCCACACAGTATAACGGACACAACCGTGCACCGTACCCACACAGTATAACGGACACAACCGTGCACCGTACCCGCACAGTATAACGGACACAACCGTGCACCGCTCCCACACAGTATAACGGACACAACCGTGCACCGTACCCGCACAGTATAACGGACACAACCGTGCACCGTACCCGCACAGTATAACGGACACAAACGTGCACCGCTCCCGCACAGTATAACGGACACAACCGTGCACCGCACCCGCACAGTATAACGGACACAACTGTGCACCGCACCCGCACAGTATAACGGACACAACCGTGCAACGCACCCGCACAGTATAACGGACACAAACGTGCACCGCACCCGCACAGTATAACGGACACAACCGTGCACCGTACCCGCACAGTATAACGGACACAACCGTGCACCGTACCCGCACAGTATAACGGACACAACCGTGCACCGTACCCGCACAGTATAACGGACACAACCGTGCACCGTACCCGCACAGTATAACGGACACAACCGTGCACCGCACCCACACAGTATAACGGACACAACTGTGCACCGTACCCACACAGTATAACGGACACAAACGTGCACCGTACCCACACAGTATAACGGACACAACCGTGCACCATACCCACACAGTATAACGGACACAACCGTGCACCGTACCCACACAGTATAACGGACACAACCGTGCACCGTACCCACACAGTATAACGGACACAAACGTGCACCGCACCCGCACAGTATAACGGACACAACCGTGCACCGCACCCACACAGTATAACGGACACAACCGTGCACCGCACCCACACAGTATAACGGACACAACCGTGCACCGTACCCACACAGTATAACGGACACAACCGTGCACCGCACCCACACAGTATAACGGACACAACCGTGCACCGTACCCACACAGTATAACGGACACAACCGTGCACCGTACCCACACAGTATAACGGACACAAACGTGCACCGCACCCGCACAGTATAACGGACACAACTGTGCACCGTACCCGCACAGTATAACGGACACAACCGTGCACCGCACCCACACAATATAACGTACACAACCGTGCACCGTACCCGCACAGTATAACGGACACAACCGTGCACCGTACCCGCACAGTATAACGGACACAACCGTGCACCGTACCCACACAGTATAACGGACACAACCGTGCACCGCACCCGCGCAGTATAACGGACACAACCGTGCACCGCACCCACACAGTATAACGGACACAACCGTGCACCGTACCCACACAGTATAACGGACACAACCGTGCACCGTACCCGCACAGTATAACGGACACAACCGTGCACCGTACCCGCACAGTATAACGGACACAACCGTGCACCGTACCCACACAGTATAACGGACACAACCGTGCCCCGTACCCACACAGTATAACGGACACAACCGTGCACCGCACCCACACAGTATAACGGACACAACCGTGCACCGTACCCGCACAGTATAACGGACACAACCGTGCACCGTACCCGCACAGTATAATGGACACAACCGTGCACCGCACCCGCACAGTATAACGGACACAACCGTGCACCGTACCCGCACAGTATAACGGACACAACCGTGCACCGTACCCGCACAGTATAACGGCCACAACCGTGCACCGCACCCGCACAGTATAACGGCCACAACCGTGCACCGTACCCACACAGTATAACGGACACAACCGTGCACCGTACCCGCACAGTATAACGGACACAACCGTGCACCGCACCCGCACAGTATAACGGACACAACCGTGCACCGTACCCACACAGTATAACGGCCACAACCGTGCACCGCACCCGCACAGTATAACGGACACAACCGTGCACCGTACCCACACAGTATAACGGACACAACCGTGCACCGTACCCGCACAGTATAACGGACACAACCGTGCACCGCACCCGCACAGTATAACGGCCACAACCGTGCACCGTACCCACACAGTATAACGGACACAACCGTGCACCGTACCCGCACAGTATAACGGGCACAACCGTGCACCGTACCCGCACAGTATAACGGCCACAACCGTGCACCGTACCCGCACAGTATAACGGACACAACCGTGCACCGCACCCACACAGTATAACGGACACAACCGTGCACCGCACCCACACAGTATAACGGACACAACCGTGCACCGCACCCACACAGTATAACGGACACAACCGTGCACCGCACCCGCACAGTATAACGGACACAACCGTGCACCGTACCCGCACAGTATAACGGACACAACTATGCACCGTACCCGCACAGTATAACGGACACAACCGTGCACCGTACCCGCACAGTATAACGGACACAACCGTGCACCGTACCCGCACAGTATAACGGACACAACCGTGCACCGTACCCGCACAGTATAACGGACACAACTGTGCACCGTACCCGCACAGTATAACGGACACAACCGTGCACCGCACCCGCACAGTATAACGGACACAACCGTGCACCGTACCCGCACAGTATAACGGACACAACCGTGCACCGCACCCGCACAGTATAACGGCCACAACCGTGCACCGTACCCACACAGTATAACGGACACAACCGTGCACCGTACCCGCACAGTATAACGGGCACAACCGTGCACCGTACCCGCACAGTATAACGGCCACAACCGTGCACCGTACCCGCACAGTATAACGGACACAACCGTGCACCGCAGCCACACAGTATAACGGATACAACCGTGCACCGCACCCACACAGTATAACGGACACAACCGTGCACCGTACCCACACAGTATAACGGACACAACTATGCACCGTACCCGCACAGTATAACGGACACAACCGTGCACCGTACCCGCACAGTATAATGGACACAACTGTGCACCGTACCCGCACAGTATAACGGACACAACCGTGCACCGCACCCGCACAGTATAACGGACACAACCGTGCACCGTACCCGCACAGTATAACGGACACAACCGTGCACCGTACCCGCACAGTATAACGGACACAACCGTGCACCGTACCCACACAGTATAACGGACACAACCGTGCACCGTACCCGCACAGTATAACGGACACAACCGTGCACCGTACCCGCACAGTATAACAGACACAACCGTGCACCGTACCCCCACAGTATAACGGACACAACCGTGCACCGTACCCTCACAGTATAACAGACACAACCGTGCACCGTACCCGCACAGTATAACGGACACAACCGTGCACCGTACCCGCACAGTATAACGGACACAACCGTGCACCGTACCCGCACAGTATAACGGACACAACTGTGCACCGTACCCACACAGTATAACGGACACAACCGTGCACCGTACCCGCACAGTATAACGGACACAACCGTGCACCGCACCCGCACAGTATAACGGACACAACCGTGCACCGTACCCACACAGTATAACGGACACAACCGTGCACCGCACCCACACAGTATAACGGACACAACCGTGCACCGCACCCACACAGTATAACGGACACAACCGTGCACCGTACCCACACAGTATAACGGACACAACCGTGCACCGTACCCGCACAGTATAACGGACACAACCGTGCACCGTACCCGCACAGTGTCAGGCCGGTTTCAGATGTCCGTGTTTAACACCAGTCATGCATGGTTATGGTCACACGTGTGACATCCGTGTTTGCATACGTGTGACATCCGTGTTTGCATACTTGTGACATCCGTGTTTGCATACGTGTGACATCTGTGTTTGCATACTCGTGACATCCGTGTTTGCATACGCGTGACATCCGTGTTTGCATACTCGTGACATCCGTGTTTGCATATGCGTGACATCCGTGTTTGCATACTCGTGACATCCGTGTTTGCATACGTGTGACATCCGTGTTTGCATACTCGTGACATCCGTGTTTGCATACGTGTGACATCCGTGTTTGCATACGTGTGACATCCGTGTTTGCATACGCATGACATCCGTGTTTGCATACTTGTGACATCCGTGTTTGCATACTCGTGACATCCGTGTTTGCATACGCGTGACATCCGTGTTTGCATACTCGTGACATCCGTGTTTGCATACTCGTGACATCCGTGTTTGCATACGCGTGACATCCGTGTTTGCATACTTGTGACATCCGTGTTTGCATACGTGTGACACATACTGAGTAAAACACGTGTCTCTGCAATGAAAAGATTTTCTATATTTACCTGTATCCAGCTATGCTGCCTCCCGCTCCTGATCCCCGCTCATTATTTTCATTGATTATTCACTGCCCGAGGATGTGGAAGCCGTAGCACCGCTGGTGACATCGCCGGAGACAGGTGAGTATACAGCAGAATGGGCAGTGACATTTAGGGGGTCATTGGAGTCCCCAATGAACTCTCATGAACCCCTGGAAGTCACCATGGTGACACTCGCTGTAGCGCAGTTGTTGCGGGGGTGTCATTCATTGGGAAATGCGATGACCTCCTGGACGTCCCTGCACACACACTGCTGGCAGGATACTCCCCTGTCACTAGCGATGCTGTCCTCGGCGGTGCTGTCTCCAGCGCTGTCACTGCCATGCCCGTGCTCCCAGCTTCTCACTGCAGTGAATAATCAATGAATATAATGAGCGGGGGTCAGGAGCGGGAGGCAGCATAAATATAGAAAGTCTTTTTATTTAAAAACCTGTGTTTTCTCCGGTCCTTGTCACACTGATGTGGTCCTTGTAACACCCGTGCTGCCGGAGATAAAATGGACACGTCTCCGTGTGAAGCCTGCAACACACATCCGTGCCGCCGATACGTGTTTGGTACGTTTTGCCACGTACCGGTGGCATGTGCACCAATGTTACCCTATGGTAACAGGCACACACACGTAAAGCCACATGGAACGTGTGTCGGTGTGGTTTGTACGTGTGTGCGTTTTTAAACACGGCTGACATGTCCACGTTTGTCCGGCATCACGCAGACACGGACCCGCTAAAGTCAATGAGTCCATGTCTGCATGCACGTGACACGGACCATGTATGTGTGCTTTCTGTACGGTTCGTGCTCGTTTTTTTTTAATGGTGAAACAGCTCAAGACACACGGACTGCACACGGACATGACACGTGTCTCACGCATACACGGACATTCAACACACACGCACAGCAAGCATACGCCATCACACTGATGCCACATGTACCGGAGAAACGGACATCCAAAACGGAACACGGACCTGAAAAACGGACCGCGAGACACGCACGTGTTTTTTTTTACGGACGTGTGTTTCAGGTCTGAAATAGCGGGGCCACACAGTCCGTGTGAAAACACAACCTTGTGAGTACACAATAGGGTAACATGGGTACGTTGTGACATCCATGTTAAAAACTGATGTCACACGTACCTAAAACACGGACGTCTGAAACCAGCCTAACGGACACAACCGTGCAACGTACCCACAGAATGTAACTGCGCGCTTTCCGGACAGTTCCCGCACCACACAACGTATCCGTACAACGCTACCGTGCAACGTAACCGGATCCTATCCAGACGGCTCCAGCTCTGCCAAACGTAACCAGACAACACAACCGTGCAATGTACCTGTGCAATGTAGCAGACACAACATAACTGCAACGTACCTGTGCAATGTAGCAGACACAACATAACTGCAACGTACCTGTGCAATGTAGCAGACACAGCATAACCACACATTCTCGGGACGGCTCCAGTACTGCACACTCTCAGGATGGCCCCAGTACCCGCACACTCTCAGGATGGCCCCAGTACCCGCACGCTCTCAGGACGGCCCCAGTACCCGCACGCTCTCAGGACGGCCCCAGTACCCGCACGCTCTCAGGACGGCCCCAGTACCCGCACGCTCTCAGGACGGCCCCAGTACCCGCACGCTCTCAGGACTGCTCCAGTATCAGCACTCTCTCAGGACGGCTCCAGTAATTGCACGACACCAGGATGGCCCCAGTACTGCATATTCTCAGGACGGCTCCAGTACCCGCACGCTCTCAGGATGGCTCCAGTACCCGCACACTCTCAGGACGGCTTCAGTACCCACACGCTCTCAGGACGGCTCCAGTACCTGCACACTCTCAGGACGGCCCCAGTACCCGCACGCTCTCAGGACGGCTCCAGTACCCGCACGCTCTCAGGACGGCCCCAGTACCCCCACGCTCTCAGGACGGCTCCAGTACCCGCACGCTCTCAGGACGGCCCCAGTACCCGCACGCTCTCAGGACTGCTCCAGTATCAGCACTCTTTCAGGACGGCTCCAGTAATTGCACGACACCAGGATGGCCCCAGTACTGCATATTCTCAGGACGGCTCCAGTACCCGCACGCTCTCAGGATGGCTCCAGTACCCGCACACTCTCAGGACGGCTCCATTACCCGCACGCTCTCAGGACGGCTCCAGTACCCGCACGCTCTCAGGACGGCCCCAGTACCCGCACGCTCTCAGGACTGCTCCAGTATCAGCACTCTCTCAGGACGGCTCCAGTAATTGCACGACACCAGGATGGCCCCAGTACTGCATATTCTCAGGACGGCTCCAGTACCCGCACGCTCTCAGGATGGCTCCAGTACCCGCACACTCTCAGGACGGCTTCAGTACCCACACGCTCTCAGGACGGCTCCAGTACCTGCACACTCTCAGGACGGCCCCAGTACCCGCACGCTCTCAGGACGGCTCCAGTACCCGCACGCTCTCAGGACGGCCCCAGTACCCCCACGCTCTCAGGACGGCTCCAGTACCCGCACGCTCTCAGGACGGCCCCAGTACCCGCACGCTCTCAGGACTGCTCCAGTATCAGCACTCTTTCAGGACGGCTCCAGTAATTGCACGACACCAGGATGGCTCCAGTACTGCATATTCTCAGGACGGCTCCAGTACCCGCACGCTCTCAGGATGGCTCCAGTACCCGCACACTCTCAGGACGGCTCCATTACCCGCACGCTCTCAGGATGGCCCCTGTACCCGCACGCTCTCTGGACGGCTCCATTACCCGCACGCTCTCAGGACGGCTCCATTACCCGCACACTCTCAGGATGGCCCTTGTACCCGCACGCTCTCAGGATGGCTCCAGTACCCGCACACTCTCAGGACGGCTCCATTACCCGCACGCTCTCAGGACGGCTCCATTACCCGCACGCTCTCAGGATGGCCCTTGTACCCGCACGCTCTCAGGATGGCTCCAGTACCCGCACACTCTCAGGACGGCTCCATTACCCGCACGCTCTCAGGATGGCCCCTGTACCCGCACGCTCTCAGGATGGCTCCAGTACCCGCACACTCTCAGGACGGCTATATTACCCGCACGCTCTCAGGATGGCCCCTGTACCCGCACGCTCTCAGGATGGCCCCTGTACCCGCACGCTCTCAGGATGGCTCCAGTACCCGCACACTCTCAGGATGGCTCCAGTACCCGCACACTCTCAGGACGGCTCCAGTACCCGCACACTCTCAGGATGGCTCCAGTACCCGCACACTCTCAGGACGGCTCCATTACCCGCACGCTCTCAGGATGGCCCCTGTACCCGCACGCTCTCTGGACGGCTCCATTACCCGCACGCTCTCCGGACGGCTCCATTACCCGCACGCTCTCTGGACGGCCCCAGTACCCGCACGCCCTACGGATGGTTCAAGCAGTCGTACGCTCTGAGGATGGCTCCGATATCACCTCTGCCGTTCCTGAGTTTACAGAGGAGCCGCCCTCATGACCCGATGCTGTAACGACGCAGACACATCACACGTTTTTTTCTGTCTTTTATTCATCCAAGAGCCGTGAATTTGAAGTCTCCATCCTCGCACCCGTATGAGGTCTTGTGTGACTTTTTAGGGACAAGTTCTAGTTTTAGTGACATCACGGCCTTCATTATATAATGTATGGAAAAACGGGAAAAAAATTCCAAGTACAGTGAATAGTGGAAAAAAAAACAAAAAACCTCCGCCATTGTGTGTTGGGTTTTGTTATTACATCGTTCTTTGTGTAGTAAACGTGACCTGGCGGCACGATTCTCCGAGTCAGCGCAATTACGCCGACACAAGACTTGTAGAGTTTTATATTTATCTGGTGGAAAAAAAAAGGGAAATCTGTAACAAAAAAAGATCCCGTTTGTCTCGACGTTTCCTGAGCCCCGATACATTTGTATTTTTCCATCTGTGGAGCTGAGTGCGGTTCGTTAAGCTTTAATGATACCGTTTTGGGTCCATATGATTTTTATCCTGTTATTCTGGTGGAGAATTGGTTTTTTTTTTTTACTTTTATTGTTGTAAAATGATTTTTCTTATCAGTATTAAATGTAACTGCCATAAAAACCCATCGCCACTGCTTGTGCAGGGGCTGATGGGAGCTGGAGCATTCGTGCACCATCCGTGCCGCCTAATAAATGTCGCTGTCAGTGATTGATAGCAGCAGTTACATCTTGCTCGCTCCGTTACGGGCAGATGCCGGCCATATACGCAGCTCCTGAGCCCACGCCATACACAGAGCCAATAAGGTTGTAGGATTACATTCTACATCAGGAATGGGTTAAATGTTCTGCGAAGATGAATATCCCGTCAGTAAAATCCGGCAATGGTGGAGAAATCCGCCAGACTCCGAGTCCGTTGCCAAGAAAAGCAGACAGAAGTTCCCCTTTAATCAGTTTATTGATTACACATGGTAACGATTAAAAAAGTATAATAATAATAATATAGAATAATGCCGTGAAACAAGGAAACAATAATGGCGTGAATGTGGCGTCGTCGTTAGTAATGGCCATCACTTAAACATTATGACCTGACATGCGCACGACACACCACGCTCTGGTGACAATATCGGAATTACGCCCCTCCCTCTCCACCCGCTCCCCCCCCCCCAAGAAAAAAAAAAAAGAATGAAAAACTATTCTGAAAGTTTACAAAGTAACAGTTCTGCCGCCATTGTGTGGATCAGTACACGGGAAGAGCGCCCTCTGGTGGAGCAGTGCTGCATTACACAGAGGGCCGCGACGCTTCCCAACAGTCTGATGCAGTTTGGTTTGGTCGTCATATTGCTGCTAGAATGTGGAGTATGCTATCTACACTGGGGACGCTGGTGTGTACTGCTCTGTACACTGTGCATGGATTGCACACCGGCCCGGTTAGTGCTTTGGTGTTTAATAAGAATAATAAGGAATAAAAACCAAGCGTAACGCGTTTTACTTCACAATTCATAAAGTGCAAACCATAGCAGAGGGATGAGTGCTCCGTACGCTGCGATGCATGGTCCCCGGCTCCTCGCTGATATACAGTCTGTTAGTGCATGTGCGGCCGGGTGACCAGGTTCTGGGGAGGAAGCTACATTGCTGCATTGTTGGGTCTCGTAAGGCCGAGGCTTGTCAGGTTCCTTTGTCGTGATTGACAGCTCGTGTCAGCGGCGGTTCCCATACACTGCGTCAGATCAGGGCTGCACCTCCGGACACGTCAGCTGCTTTGTAATCATAATTCTGCAAATATCATGTCTTATCCTTGAGTCAACTCCGGAGCAGCATTTACAATTCTGCAGCTTTCCGAATAATAATCATGGCTTCAGGACCTTACATTTTTATACCAGTTCCAAGTTACGTCTTGACCCAAACTTCAATCAACCCCCAGAGCTGAACTCACAATTCTGCTGGTTTTCTTTAAACACCTAGGCTTCTGGACCTCACATTTTGCTTATCTCCTTACTGGATGAGTGTTTTACAAAATCTCACACTAGTTCCAAATCACGTGTGTCCTATTCTTGACACTTCTCCACAGCTGTATCCACAATTCTTTTCTATTAATGTCTAGGTTTCAGGGCCACTCACATCACTGTTCTACCAGCTGGATAAATGGCTTTACAGAATTTCACACCATTTCCAGGTTACATGATATTTTATTCTCCAGAGCTGCATTCACAATTCTGCTATAATAATAATACCTCGACTTTACGACCTCACATTTCACTGTTTTAACAGTGTCGTTACATAGTTTGATAACAGTTATATCCTCCAGAGCTTTATTCACAATTCTGCTGCTTCTGAATGTCACATTTCACTACGTGCTGGCTCATTGTCTTAAAGGAGACTCTCACACTCTTTCCAAGTTATATCATGTATTATCCTCTTCCAGAGTTGCATTCACTATTCTGCCATTAGTCTGCTGTGCATTCCACAGAAAAATGGTCAGTGCAGATCTGGATACAACAGCCGAATTGTGACTGCAGCTCTGGAGGTGACTGAAGTGTGAGCCAGGCTGAACAGCAGAATAGTGACTGCTGCTCTGGAGGTGACTGAAGTGTGAACCAGGCTGTAACAGCAGAATAGTGACTGCAGCTCTGGAGGTGATTGAATTGTGAGCCAGGCTGTAACAGCAGAATAGTGACTGCAGCTCTGGAGGTGACTGAAGTGTGAGCCAGGCTGTAACGGCAGATAAGTGACTGCAGTTCTGGAGGATAAGACATGATGTAACAGCAGAATAATGATTGCAGCTCTGTAGGTGACTGGAGTATAAGGTAGAATCTGACAGCAGAATAATAACTGCTGCTCTGGAGGTGATTGGAGGATAAAGCATAATGTAAAAGCAGAATAAAAACTACAGCTCTGGAGGTGACTGGAATATAAGACACAATGTAAAAGCAGAATAATGACTGCAGCTCTGGAGGATAAGACATGATGTAACAGCAGAATAATGACTGCAGCTCTGGAGGATAAGACATGATGTAACAGCAGAATAATGACTGCAGCTCTGGAGGATAAGACATGATGTAACAGCAGAATAATGACTGCAGCTCTGGAGGATAAAACATGATGTAACAGCAGAATAATGACTGCAGCTGTAAAGGTGTCTTGAGTATAATGCATCATGTAAGCAGAATAGTGATTGCAGCTCTGGAGATGACTGACATAAGTTAGGATGTAAAAGCAGAATAGTGACTGCAGCTCTGGAGATGACTGACATAAGTTAGGATGTAAAAGCAGAATAGTGACTGCAGCTCTGGCTGGGAATGCTGAGCTCCAGCTCGGTGGTGCTCGATATGGCGTCATCATAGAGCTTTTCTGTTCCTCACAATGTGACGATTCATTTGGTTTCATATCGATATTTACTGTTACAGGATGTGGAGAGTTTGATGCTTGTAGTTTTGGTTAAAAATAGTTTTTGCAATTTATTTTTGAATCTTTGATATAATTTGTGTTACACTTTGTCACTGCAGGCCGCAGAAAGAGTCACCAGTGAATGGGTCAGCGAGCTCGTTCTCTGGGGCGTAATCTGTGGGTTATCTGCACACGGCATCTTTTGCCGCTGACTTTTCATGCAGAATAACGTAGGTTTTTTTTCTTGAAGCGTCTTTTATGTAGTTTTTTCGGTTGTATCCTCAGCTCTATTCTGTCGGTTTTCACCAGCGGTGCTTTTTGTGGAGAGTTTTACAATGGTTTTTGTCATTTTCTTCAATAACTAAGATATTAATAGCAGTTTTTTTTAACTAAAAATGATTCTAAAATGCTGAAAAAAGAACACCTTGTGACGTCTTTTGATCCTTCACATTGAATCCAGCGTAAAGTACAGAAGGCTCCAGAACAACGGACCGGACACTTCTTTATAGCACTTGTCATTTTTAGAAACCTGAAGTGGTAAAATGACGCTCCAAGCCTGAACGTGGAAGCAAAATGCAGAGGGTTGATCTTTTGTGCTATTTTTCTGTGTCTGAATCCGCCTGAATAAGGGTACTTTCACACTTGCGTTATTTTCCTTCCGTTACAATCCGCCCTTTTGGGAAACAGCGGAATCCGTTAACGGATTCCGCTGTTTCCCATAGACTTGTATGGTTGACGGATTGTACCAAAAGGAGCTGCGTTGCTTCCGCTGGGCGACGCTCCGTTGCTTCCGCCCAGCGGGAGGAACGCAGCATGTAACGTTATTTTGAGCAGCGGAATCCTCTGGATTTCACTGCGCATGCTCTTTTTTTTTTTTTTTTTTTTTTTTTTTTTAAATCAAACTTTATTTTGGCTCGCGGTGGCCGAACGTTCAGCTGAGCGCCCGGCCGTCGGCAAGCGACAGCGCTCAGCTGAATGACCGGCCACCAGCATGCCCGGCCGCCGGCAAGTCACAGCGCTCAGCTGAGCGCCCGCCCGCCGGCATGCCCGGGCGCCGGCAAGTGACAGCAATCAGCTGATCACCCGGCGGCCGGCTGCAGGGAGCGATCAGCTGATCACCCGGCGGCCGGGAGCGATCAGCTGATCACCCGGCAGCCGGCTGCAGGGAGCGATCAGCTGATCACCCGGCAGCCGGGAGCGATCAGCTGATCACCCGGCAGCCGGGAGCGATCAGCTGATCACCCGGCGGGCGGGAGCGATCAGCTGATCACCCGGCGGCCGGCTACTGGGAGCAATCAGCTGATCACCCAGCGGCCGGCTGCAGGGAACGATCAGCTGATCGTTCACTATAGTCTGCCGCTGGTAAAACCGGGAAAAAAAAAAAAAAAAAAATCAAAACGAATTGCGTTGTTTTGCAGCATCCGTTGCATCCGTTGTGTCACTATATGCAACACATCCGTTGCATCCGTTACACAACGCAATGCAACGGATACCGTTCAACGCAAGTGTGAAAGTAGCCTAAGCCGTTGTGTGCACACAGCCCTATACGTCCTGCTGAATTCCTGCACTCTCAGGGTTACGCCCCAGGGATGGAGCTCACTGACAGTCACTGGTCATCGCTATGTACAGATATTCATAGAGATTGTACAAGACTATGAAGATTTAATGACTCTCTATTGCAAAAAATAATTTTTAGGCCAAAAAATACTTACGTCTAAATAAAAATAAAAAAAACACCTCCAAAGGTGACCGGATCCTTTCCAGCTGACTCTATCACTTCTCCAATCACACGTCTTAAAGAGTTAGGTCATGTGCCCACGGGAGAAAGTAACCGCAGATTTTGCCGCGGGAATCCCGTGGATGTTCTAGATTTTCCAGATAAATCCGCAGGTTTATGCTAGTACCATGTTATCCTATGCGATTTGAGTGCTGTATCAATGCTGCGGTATTTGCGGCTGCGGAATATTCTGCGGATTTCCCGCAGCCGCACGTAACCGCATGTCCATTAGTCATGCGGAATTATCTGCGGAATTCCTGCCTTTCCACTATGGAGATACTGGGAGGGAATTCTGCACGAAATCCGCACTGTTTCCGCAGGTTTACCGCAACAATTCCGCAGAAATACCGCAGCAATGGATAGCTGCGGATTCCGGGGAGCAGCTGCGTGAACCTTCCGCAGGTACGATGTCCAATTGGCACATGGCCTAAAACCCCTCTTCGTAGAAGGATATTGTGGGAACAAGCACTTTTACAAATGAATGCCCATTAAAATTTGCAGCTGTATTTTTGTTTTGTTTACAGTTCGTTGCCTAGGGGACCGACCACCGCTGTTGTTTAGCTTGTAAGCACGGTGATGAAGATGTCAGAGATTAGGAGGTGACAGTCAGCGCCACGATCCTGGACAGCTTCAGTACAGTGCTTGTAAGAACAGCAGAAAACAGCTTGTAAGCGCTGTGCATTCTCTGCTGTTTAGCAGAAGTTGGTCTCCAAGACGACGAGCTGTAAACAAAATAAAAGCGTCAATATATGAAGTAACTTTCCCAGGATCCAAAATGGGAACAGGTCCTCTCGGCACATTATGGGTCACCCCCTTCTCTTCTCATCATTTCATTAGGGGGAAAGTTCTGGCCCAGATTTAGATTTATTCTGGAAATTCATTTGCGTCATTCTCAGCTTCTTCTCATCTCTATAGCTGTGAATCTGTCGGATTGACTCTGGAATGACACAGATTACAGGACTTCTGCCAGGATGACGTAAATCAATCATTTTATACAAAGACATTCAGCAATCTGCCATTCACAACATCTCTGCTTGCTGTCAGCAAATAGGACCGTTCTTGGTAACAAATCAAAAAACAGTCTTGGCTTAAAGGGGTTCTCCGATAACGCTGATTTCTCCATCGGGGGGCGATCTACGCTGATGCCAGTGCAGGGTTGGTATCATCCCACCAGGCATATGTCAGTGTAATGTCATCAGCTTAATGAAAAGGGAGCAATCCTTAATAATTCTCACAGCGGAGGGTTTGATACAATGTATCAAGAGTAGACGACAATCCTCAGTGAGCTAAAAACAGCAGCACAAATCCTCTACAGACACATTGTTACAATGTATCAGTGCAGTTATCAGTACAGAGCATTGTCCAGACTGGATACAGATGTAACAAACCCTCACCTGTGAGAAGTATTCAGTACACTTTCAGCACACATTGATACTGTGGTATAACGCACAGCGCAGACCCGATGTGCGTGAAGTGTCGCAGCCTGAACCTCGGAATAGACGAAGAGATACATAACACAAAGAGCAGCAATGGTGGCTGCATTTCTGGCAGCTGCGTCCCTGGTGGTTGCGTTCCTAGCAGCTGCGCCCCTGGTGGTTGCACCCCTGGCAGCTGTGCCCCTGGCGGCTGCGTTCCTGACCGCTGTGCCCCTGGCGGCTGCGTTCCTGACCGCTGTGCCCCTGGCGGCTGCGTTCCTGACCGCTGTGCCCCTGGCGGCTGCGTTCCTGACCGCTGTGCCCCTGGCGGCTGCATTCCTGACCGCTGTGCCCCTGGCGGCTGCGTTCCTGACCGCTGTGCCCCTGGCGGCTGCATTCCTGACCGCTGTGCCCCTGGCGGCTGCGTTCCTGACGGCTGCTTCCCTCGGGTCAATCCGGACATGGACAGGAGAATAAAGTCTCAGTGCAGCTCCGTCACAATGTCTGAGTTTTGCAAAACCGTTTTTATTATTTCTTTTGTTAACAAAATGTTTGTTTTTATATAACTTTGTATCTTCCTACATATAGAACAATAAATAATCGCTACCATCGTCATAGTCTGTACATCAGTATTCACCCCTCCTCCATCACGCCATTCTCCTCCCGCGGCAACACGGGGTTAATTCATTTATAAAAAATATTCCGGTATATATGTGCCTATATATAGATCTATGTATTTATATATATTTATAGGTTTATATAGGTAACAAATCGACAGGCGATATTTACAGTCCTCGCTGACCCCCCGGTCTCTCCTCCCAGTTCTGGGTAACCTTCCATCCTTTACTGGTCACTGCCCACTATGTGGCATCGGGCAGCGTAATGACGCCCCCGCAGATCGGCATCACTTATTGGCAACGTTGCGCAGGTTGATTGTGTGGAAGCCTCACAATAAAGAGGGATCAGTGAATTACAGGAGACAATCGTTGCCCCCGCCATTGGGTCGTCAGGAGGAGCTCAACAATCGGCTCCAGGAGAACTGAATTTAGCTCAAGTTTTATAAATACAATTCACATATATCTAAGGCCCAGTTCACATGTCCCGTAATCCTCCTGGAGAATGGATCCATTAATGGATTCCTATTTATCTTCCCTTAAAAATGAAAAAAAAAAACCGGATTGACTATAAATGCAAAAAAACGGATGGATAAATAGCAATCCGTCAGCGGATCCGTTCTCCATAGATTCCAATGTTTAAAAAAAATGGAACCTCACATCTTCATTTTCCACCCAGAACTGGGGGGCGACACCACTCTTCACCCCGGGAGGTTTACGTTTTTTGGGGGGTCAGTTCCTTTAAGGACAAACATGCAATAATATCAGTGACAACTTCCCCATAGGAGCGAAGCTCAATCACAGTGACTCGCTGTGAAACGCTGGATGGTGGAGGGGTCAGTCCCCTGAGAACAGGGGGGAATCACAGTGACCTGTTCAGGGGCATGGGGGGCTCCGTATTCACAGTGACGGGGACCAGAGGAGCAGCTCGGGGGGCAGTGAGAGGGGAATCTGCTTCTATTCTGCTGCTGCGGGTCTATAATGGATGCAATGGTGCTTCACTCTCAGATTTAAAGGGACACTCCATCTTTACACACGTATACATTATATCAGACAGCGACAGCCATTAGTTCAGCAGCTGATACTCTGTAAATCCCAATTATCTGTGCATGAAAAATGAAGAAGTAAATATGTCTCATGGGTGACAATTTGTGATCATCGGGCGGCTCTACAGATCGGGGCTTGTTCTGGAATCCTGTGCACTGACATCTTGTATCGCTGTGATTGTGTGATGCCATCATGTGATAATATCAAGTCCCAGTGCAACCAGCACATTGTATACTGCCCGATATGGTCACGAGATGGTATCACATGCGGCACTCTGCACAGACGTGCGGCTCCTGACTGTGAGGCGGCTCCTGACTGTGAGGCGGCTCCTGACTGTGGGGCGGCTCCTGACTGTGGGGCGGCTCCTGACTGTGGGGCGGCTCCTGACTGTGAGGAGGCGCCGGACTGTGAGGAGGCGCCTGACTGTGGGGCGGCTCCTGACTGTGAGGAGGCTCCTGACTGTGAGGAGGCTCCTGACTGTGGGGCGGCTCCTGACTGTGGGGCGGCTCCTGACTGTGAGGAGGCTCCTGACTGTGAGGAGGCTCCTGACTGTGAGGAGGCTCCTGACTGTGGGGCGGCTCCTGACTGTGAGGAGGCTCCTGACTGTGAGGAGGCTCCTGACTGTGAGGAGGCTCCTGACTGTGAGGCGGCTCCTGACTGTGAGGCGGCTCCTGACTGTGAGGAGGCTCCTGACTGTGAGGCGGCTCCTGACTGTGGGGAGGCTCCTGACTGTGGGGAGGCTCCTGACTGTGGGGAGGCTCCTGACTGTGGGGCGGCTCCTGACTGTGAGGCGGCTCCTGACTGTGGGGAGGCTCCTGACTGTGGGGCGGCTCCTGACTGTGAGGCGGCTCCTGACTGTGAGGAGGCTCCTGACTGTGGGGCGGCTCCTGACTGTGAGGCGGCTCCTGACTGTGAGGAGGCTCCTGACTGTGAGGAGGCTCCTGACTGTGGGGCGGCTCCTGACTGTGGGGCGGCTCCTGACTGTGAGGCGGCTCCTGACTGTGAGGAGGCTCCTGACTGTGGGGCGGCTCCTGACTGTGGGGCGGCTCCTGACTGTGAGGCGGCTCCTGACTGTGAGGAGGCTCCTAACTGTGGGGCGGCTCCTGACTGTGAGGCGGCTCCTGACTGTGGGGCGGCTCCTGACTGTGGGGCGGCTCCTGACTGTGGGGCGGCTCCTGACTGTGGGGCGGCTCCTGACTGTGGGGCGGCTCCTGACTGTGGGGAGGCTCCTGACTGTGGGGAGGCTCCTGACTGTGGTGCAGCCATCACAAATGTGCGGCTCCTGACTGTTGGGCTGCTCCTGACTGTGAGGCGGCTCCTGACTGTGGGGCGGCCATCACAGATGTGCGGCTCCTGACTGTGAGGCAGCTCTGACTGTGGGGCAGCCATCACAGATGTGCGGCTCCTGACTGTGAGGCAGCTCTGACTGTGGGGCGGCCATCACAGATGTGCGGCTCCTGACTGTGAGGCAGCTCTGACTGTGGGGCGGCTCCTGACTGTGGGGCGGCTCCCGACTGTGGGGCGGCTCCCGACTGTGGGGCGGCCATGTGTAAAGTACTGCACAATGTAAGTTGTGAGTCATTTCTTGTGCAATGTTTAGTTTTCTAATGCGGAGCACCCCTTCAATCACAGCATTATCAGTGCACAGGTGCCTATCGCTTCACCTTTAACACCCAGGAAAACATTGGAACATAAGAAATGGAAACTGATCTGGGGGACCTGAGATTCTCGCTTTGGAAACTAAGAACAATTACTGGATGACGAGTTGATTACTTCTCGCTAGATTCGGTTTATGTGCAATGCCGCCATGACGTGATCACCTGACTCGGTGCCGCCCGCGAACCTCAGTAACATTCATGGGTGTTAGATGAGTGTAGATGAAATATCAGAAGAACAGAAAACTAAGTTCTACAACTGCACATCTAGCAATTCCATAATCTGCAGTTACATGTGAGGCTGTCACTTTAAATGGGTCTGAAGTGCAACATATTGGGCTGAGAGATCAGCGCTGACGTCTGGATTCTGCTGACGTCTGGATTCTGCTGACGTCTGGATTCTTCGCCATCGCCTCTTTACAAGATTTGGGGGCTGTCCTTGTAACCATTTGTCATCGCAGTTATGGTCGGCAGATTAATCGGACCTGATACATTGTGTCCACCACCAATATAGGAGAAGGTGTGATGTTCACTGCTCCCGTCACTGCAGAGCAAGTCCCTAGTGAAATGCGTGAACCGTTTCCCTCCGGACCATGATGATCGTAAAAAGAAATGTCCCTGAAAGTGACATCTATGACAGAAAGCATAAGACAAACCTCGAGCTCGATCGTCAGATATTACAGAGGCTGGAAGAACCCGGAGCGTGGCACGTATTGGATTTCCATCTCCTAGTGAGACGCGTTTCGCATACATTGACTTCAATGGACTCACTGTTGGCATTTCCCTTTCAGTCCATAGGTGGACTCCGTCGCGTTGAACTAATTGGATTCACATATGACTGACCCGCCTCGTTTCGCTTCCAGTCCATAGACACAGTCACAGGCTAGTGGCACAGTAATCACAGTGGAGAGAGCAATGTCCACCTTAGCTGAAGCATCCTGTACACGGATGGTGACTGGGTCCCCAAGCTCCCGGCGATCGGCGGTTTCGCATTTCAAGCTTTCGTGCAGGAAAACCGCGGTCTGCAAGATGCACAATGGTCATCGTAAGGCACTAAGGGGCTGAGCCGAATACTCATGTGCAGCCTGGAACGTCTTTCTCTGCTCCCAGGAAATTCAGAATTAATGAGGATGAAAATAGAGAATTGTGATGGCGGGGGTCTGGTCTATACATAGATAGGGGGTCCTCGGCGGACGGCGTATCTACATATATCTAGGGAATGGCTCGGGGGCTGTCACCTTGTACATCGCAGTGGAAGCTTCCCGTCTACACGGGCTGGAGGCTGCCATTCTGTGCACTGGGCGCCATGGATGTAGGATAGTCACTGGCCACGTGACTGGAGCCGGCGCGGTTCACACAATGGCCGCTCGCTGGATATCCGGGGAGCTCCTGACATTTTACATGGATGCCGACCCTGATACATACAGCAAAGCAAAGGAAATCCGCAAAAAAAGAACTCTGCTCGGTCATGCAATGTGATAGGCATCTGGTGGCGCTATTCTCGTATCCAATCTATTTACAATCCATTGATTACATTATGTACAAATATTACAGTGCTTCTCTGGGGTCACAAGTCATGGCGGCACCTGGGGGGCTCCCGCCGGTCACACGTGCGTCTCGATGAAGGAATGGGTGTGTGAGATCTGAGCCGCCGGTGCCGCCGGGTCCGAGGCTCCGTTCTGAGGTTTCAGGGTTCCGCTGTACTCACAAATATCCATAAAAAACTCAAAGTTTTTCTGCTTCCAGTCTTTGAACTTCTTGGTCGTCAGAGTCGGGTCATCGAGGAGAGAGTTGATGACGGAGAGGTCGCCTTCCTTCGCCTGCAACAAGAGGAGAGACACTATTACCCTGCAGCTGTCTATGGACACGAGCGCCAGATGTTCACGATTTCCAAGATCTCTGCTGGTGTCAGCGACATCGAAAGGCGAAAACCTGCCCAGACCCAAATGTCCTGCCCAGACCCAGACGTCCTGCCCAGACCCAGATCTCCTGCCCAGACCCAGACGTCCTGACGAGACCCAGATCTACTGCCCAGACCCAGACGTCCTGCCCAGACCCAGACGTTCTGCCGAGACCCAGACATCCTGCCCAGACCCAGACGTCCTGCCCAGACCCAGACGTCCTGCCCAGACCCAGACGTCCTGCCCAGACCCAGACGTCCTACCCAGACCCAGACGTCCTGCCCAGACCCAGATCTCCTGCCCAGACCCAGACGTCCTGCCCAGACCCAGACGTCCTGCCCAGACCCAGACGTTCTGCCGAGACCCAGACGTTCTGCCCAGACCCAGACGTCCTGCCCAGACCCAGACGTCCTACCCAGACCCAGATGTCCTACCCAGACCCAGATCTCCTGCCCAGACCCAGATCTCCTGCCCAGACCCAGAAGTTCTGCCGAGACCCAGACATCCTGCCCAGACCCAGACATCCTGCCCAGACCCAGACGTCCTGCCCAGACCCAGATGTCCTACCCAGACCCAGATCTCCTGCCCAGACCCAGAAGTCCTGCCCAGACCCAGAAGTCCTGCCCAGACCCAGATCTCCTGCCCAGACCCAGACGTCCTGCCCAGACCCAGACGTCCTGCCCAGACCCAGATGTCCTGCCCAGACCCAGATGTCCTGCCCAGACCCAGATGTCCTGCCCAGACCCAGATCTCCTGCCCAGACCCAGATCTCCTGCCCAGACCCAGACGTCCTGCCCAGACCCAGACGTCCTGCCCAGACCCAGACGTCCTGCCCAGACCCAGATCTCCTGCCCAGACCCAGACGTCCTGCCCAGACCCAGACGTCCTGCCCAGACCCAGACGTTCTGCCCAGACCCAGACGTTCTGCCCAGACCCAGACATCCTGCCCAGACCCAGACGTCCTGCCCAGACCCAGACGTCCTACCCAGACCCAGATCTCCTGCCCAGACCCAGATCTCCTGCCCAGACCCAGACGTCCTGCCCAGACCCAGATCTCCTGCCCAGACCCAGACGTCCTGCCCAGACCCAGACGTCCTGCCCAGACCCAGACGTCCTGCCCAGACCCAGGTGTCCTGCCCAGACCCAGATCTCCTGCCCAGACCCAGGCGTCCTGCCCAGACCCAGGCGTCCTGCCCAGACCCAGATCTACTGCCCAGACCCAGACGTCCTGACGAGACCCAGACGTTCTGCCCAGACCAAGACGTTCTACCCAGACCCAGACCTCCTGCCCAGACCCAGACATCCTGCCCAGACCCAGGCGTCCTGCCCAGACCCAGACGTCCTGCCCAGACCCAGACGTCCTGCCCAGACCCAGACGTCCTGCCCAGACCCAGGTGTTCTGCCCAGACGTCCTGCCCAGACCCAGGTGTTCTGCCCAGACCCAGACGTCCTGCCCAGACCCAGACGTTCTGCCCAGACCCAGACGTCCTGCCCAGACCCAGACGTCCTGCCCAGACCCAGGTGCTTTGCCCAGACCCAGGTGTTTTGCCCAGACCCAGGTGTTCTGCCCAGACCCAGGTGTTCTGCCCAGACCCAGGTGTCCTGCCCAGACCCAGACGTCCTGCCCAGACCCAGACCCAGATCTCCTGCCCAGACCCAGGTGTCCTGCCCAGACCCAGGTGTTCTGCCCAGACCCAGATGTCCTGCCCAGACCCAGACGTCCTGCCCAGACCCAGGTGTCCTGCCCAGACCCAGACGTCCTGCCCAGACCCAGACCCAGATCTCCTGCCCAGACCCAGGTGTCCTGCCCAGACCCAGGTGTTCTGCCCAGACCCAGACGTCCTGCCCAGACCCAGACGTCCTGCCCAGACCCAGGTGTCCTGCCCAGACCCAGACGTCCTGCCCAGACCCAGACCCAGATCTCCTGCCCAGACCCAGGTGTTCTGCCCAGACCCAGGTGTCCTGCCCAGACCCAGACGTCCTGCCCAGACCCAGGTGTCCTGCCCAGACCCAGACGTCCTGCCCAGACCCAGACCCAGATCTCCTGCCCAGACCCAGGTGTCCTGCCCAGACCCAGGTGTTCTGCCCAGACCCAGACGTCCTGCCCAGACCCAGACGTCCTGCCCAGACCCAGACGTCCTGCCCAGACCCAGGTGTCCTGCCCAGACCCAGACGTCCTACCCAGACCCAGACCCAGATCTCCTGCCCAGACCCAGGTGCTTTGCCCAGACCCAGGTGTTCTGCCCAGACCCAGGTGTCCTGCCCAGACCCAGACGTCCTGCCCAGACCCAGATCTCCTGCCCAGACCCAGATCTCTTGCCCAGACCCAGACGTCCTGCCCAGACCCAGATCTCCTGCCCAGACCCAGACGTCCTGCCCAGACCCAGACGTCCTGCCCAGACCCAGATCTCCTGCCCAGACCCAGATCTCCTGCCCAGACCCAGACGTCCTGCCCAGACCCAGGCGTCCTGCCCAGACCCAGGCGTCCTGCCCAGACCCAGGCGTCCTGTCCAGACTCAGACATCCTGCCCAGACCCAGATCTCCTGCCCAGATGTCCTGCCCAGACCCAGATCTCCTGTCCAGACTCAGACGTCCCGCCCAGACCCAGGTGTTCTGGAGACGAGGGTTGTTAAAGTTGCATGCAATCTAGACAAATTATTCAGTCTGCACACAGGACCGAAACAATGTATCGGGAAGGTAACAATGTAACGAGTGACTATCAAGATCTCCAATCTGTGGCAAAACAACTCCTCCCAGCAGGTCCTTATAGTGTGCAGCTGGGAGTTGTAGTCTCGCCACTGGTTTGTACAGATACAGTGTAACAAGGTGCAGCCCTGTGCAGGGATTTGGAGCATTAGATGTGCTGCAGTGGAGAGGTGGATACAGCTTGGACATCTTTGCCTTCTAGGGTCTCGTCGTGGGTCACGTGAGGGGTCTTCTGGGGGTTTCTTACCTTTAAGGTGCTCTTCAGGACTCGGATGCGGTGCAGCTTCTCGTTGAGGACGGGGTCGTTGCTCCTCTTTATGAAGGATCTCCTGAACTCCTGCTTGGTGGATAGCCTCTGCTCCCCGAATGCGGACAGGCTGGCCTGCTCCAGCGTCTTGTACAGCTCCTGCAGGCCGTCCGTGCTGCACCACGTCTCTTTCTTGTTATCTAGGGCGGAGACGTGAGGAGGTTACAGGGCTGAGCGCTGATGGGACCCCGCACGATGTCGCACTGGGGTCTAGGCAGAACAGGACATTAATGTAACATTCTGCACGATACGAATGTATCACCGCCACCAGGGGCGCTACTGGGGCGAAATCTACGACTGAGAAGCTTCACATTGAGCCGTGTTATTGGGAGCCCTGTATACAGATTTTTACCCTGTTGTCTTGTGAATGGGGAGCAGCACGGACCCCTCCACAAAAACTATCAATCATCCCACATAGAGCGAAAAGTAGACGCACTCTTCTCACTCCTGCTGTTATTCAGCACCGGTTCTGAAACCGGAAAAAGCCTTGACTTGCCATGGCGGCGCCCAGACCCGGCACAGCGGCACCTAGACCTGACACAGAGGCGCCCAGACCCAGCACAGCGGCACCTAGACCTGACACAGCGGCGCCCAGACCCGGCACAGCGGCACCTAGACCCGGCACAGCGGCGCCCAGACTCGGCACAGCGGCACCTAGACCCGGCACAGCGGCGCCCAGACCCGGCACAGCGGCGCCCAGACCCGGCACAGCGGCGCCCAGACCCGGCACAGCGGCGCCCAGACCCGGCACAGCGGCGCCCAGACCCGGCACAGCGGCACCTAGACCCGGCACAGCGGCGCCCAGACCCGGCACAGCGGCACCTAGACCCGGCACAGCGGCGCCCAGACCCGGCACAGCGGCACCTAGACCTGACACAGAGGCGCCCAGACCCGGCACAGCGGCACCTAGACCTGACACAGAGGCGCCCAGACTCGGCACAGCGGCGCCCAGACCCGGCACAGCAGCGCCCAGACCCGGCACAGCGGCACCTAGACCTGACACAGAGGCGCCCAGACCCGGCACAGCGGCGCCCAGACCCGGCACAGCAGCGCCCAGACCCGGCACAGCGGCACCTAGACCTGACACAGAGGCGCCCAGACCCGGCACAGCGGCACCTAGACCTGACACAGAGGCGCCCAGACCCGGCACAGCGGCACCTAGACCTGACACAGAGGCGCCCAGACTCGGCACAGCGGCACCTAGACCTGACACAGAGGCGCCCAGACTCGGCACAGCGGCACCTAGACCCGGCACAGCGGCGCCCAGACCCGGCACAGCAGCGCCCAGACCCGACACAGAGGCGCCCAGACCCGACACAGAGGCGCCCAGACTCGGCACAGCGGCACCTAGACCTGACACAGAGGCGCCCAGACTCGGCACAGCGGCGCCCCAAGCTGAACCAGATGTGGGAGCGAGGAGGGTCAGACTCTAATCTGGTCTGGAGCCGATGTTAAAGGGATTGTCCCTCAAATAATATCAATGATCTATCTTGAAAACAGATCATCAATATCAGATTGGTGGGGGTCCAACACTCAGCACTCCCACCCATCACTATATGACTGGACAAATCTTTTAAAACGGGACTGGTTTGAGGTGGGATAATAACACAGGGGCCTGATATTTATATAGGGGGTCTGGGCACAAGTGTGATATTAATTTTGATGCCTCAGATATTATTATAAGGGTCTGCTCAGGAGTGTGATATGAATATAGGGGTCCGCTCTGGAGTTTGATGATCTTATAGGTGTCAGGCTTCGGGTTTGAATATTAGGGAATATATATATTTATAATATATTGAATTTAGGGATTCTGGTGTGGGGTCTGAAGCAGATTAAGGGGCCTAGTCTGGGATTACTATATACGGTAACTCCGGTTTGGAGTCTAAATAGTTTTAGTTGGTCTGGTCTGGGGTCTACAGTTAATATAGGGGTCTGTTCTGGGGTCTGCCGTTAATATAGGGGTCTGAGGTTAATATAAGGGTCTGCAGTTAATATAGGGATCTGGTCTGGGGTCTGCAGTTAATATAGGGATCTGGTGTGGGGTCTACAGTTAATATAGGGATCTGGTCTGGGGTCTGCAGTTAATATAGGGATCTGGTGTGGGGTCTACAGTTAATATAGGGATCTGGTCTGGGGTCTGCAGTTAATATAGGGATCTGGTCTGGGGTCTGCAGTTAATATAGGGATCTGGTCTGGGGTCTGCAGTTATATAGGGGTCTGCAGTTAATATAGGGATCTGGTCTGGGGTCTGCAGTTAATATAGGGATCTGGTGTGGGGTCTGCAGTTATATAGGGATCTGGTTTGGGGTTTGCAGTTATATAGGGGTCTTTTCTGGAGTCTGCAGTTAATATAAGGGTCTGGTCTGGGGTCTGCAGTTAATATAAGGGTCTGGTCTGGGGTCTGCAGTTAATATAGGGGTCTGCAGTTAATATAAGGGTCTGGTCTGGGGTCTGCAGTTAATATAGGGGTCTGGTCTGGGGTCTGAAGTTAATATAGGGGTTTGGTCTGGGGTCTGCTGTTACTATCAGAGTCTGGTGTCTGCAGTTAATATAAGGGTCTGGTGTCTGCAGTTAATATAGGGGTCTGGTCTGGGGTCTGCAGTTAATATAGGGGTCTGGTCTGGGGTCTGAAGTTAATATAGGGGTCTGGTCTGGGGTCTGAAGTTAATATAGGGATCTGGTCTGGGGTCTGCCATTAATATAGGGGTCTGCAGTTATATAGGGGTCTGGTCTGAAGTCTGCAGTTTATATAGGGGTCTGGTCTGGAGTCTGCAGTTAGTACAGGGGTCTGGTCTGAGGTCTGCTGTAAATATAGGGGTCTGCAGTTATATAGGGGTCTGGTCTGGAGTCTGCAGTTAGTACAGGGGTCTGGTCGGGGGTCTGCTGTAAATATAGGGGTCTGCAGTTATATAGGGGTCTGGTTTGGAGTCCGCAGTTAATACAGGGGTCTGGTTTGGGGTCTTATCGATATAGGAGTATAAATACATTCAGCGCAGCCCTTTTCTATAAGCCGCTGCCCTCTGTACGGATAATCCCATATGATGCAGGCTCTCCCAGGCCATTCCTATAAGCCCCGTACAGGCGGCCATACACACTGGGTTGCTGCTCTTCACCTTCTTTGCTGGAGCTGCTGTGCTTCCTCTTCAGCGGCTCCTCCTCGGGCTTTTCCTCTAAGAGGCTGGCATTGTTCTTGTTACGGTTTTTCCCTCTGGCGTCCCGGTTTCTGGGTAAACTTTGGCTGCGCTGTTTTTGCGTCCTGGTGTGCACCGCGTGGCCCCTGGGACATTCCGCCAATGGAAAGGGCCCGTCCCGTTCATGGTTGTGGCGCCTCTGGACAGGTAGCGTCGCTTGTCTTCTCCTTTCCGGGGACATTCCTGTCCGTCCAGCTACATATTCAGGGTCCGGGGGGACGGTCTGGAGGAAGTGGAGTCCTGAACTGGTCAGAGGGGTTTCTATGAGATCCTGCCAGGACCGTCGCTCCCGGAACGTGGGCCGACAGCCGGAGGAGTGTGTGCTGCCCAGTGCGTCCGGCCTGGACTCTTCAGCGGAGGAGTGCGAGTAGGTGGATTCGCTGGAAAAGTGGCGTCCGTGCTTCTGTTCTGGAAACGGACTCGAGGAATTCACCTGGAAAACCAAAATTACAATCTTAAAGAGTCACTCCACCCAAAACACAGCGTCACTCGTCCAGCCAATATAACAGCACCAGCTCCTCATCTATTACTGCCGACAACCCGACTGTATACATCTGTGAGAGGTTGTCAGCCCCACCCCGTGGATCACACATGGGACCACACCCCTTCTATACAGCCCCACCCCCTGGAGATGACATCACTGATATAATGACATGTGATCAGACATGAGACCACACCCCTTCTATACAGCCCCACCCCCTGGTGATGACATCACTGATATAATGACATGTGATCAGACATGAGACCACACCCCTTCTATACAGCCTCACCCCCTGGTGATGACATCACTGCTATAATGATGTGATCAGACATGGGACCACACCCCTTCTATACAGCCCCACCCCCTGGTGATGACATCACTGATATAATGACATGTGATCAGACATGGGACCACACCCCTTCTATACAGCACCACCCCCTGGTGATGACATCACTGATATAATGATGTGATCAGACATGGGACCACACCCCTTCTATACAGCACCACCCCCTGGTGATGACATCACTGCTATAATGATGTGATCAGACATGGGACCACACCCCTTATATACAGCCCCACCCCCTGGTGATGACATCACTGATATAATGATGTGATCACACATGAGACCACACCCCTTACATACAGCCCCGCCCCCAGTGATGACATCACTAATATAATGACATGTGATCAGACATGAGACCACACCCCTTATATACAGCCCCACCCCTGGTGATGACATCACTGATATAATGACATGTGATCACACATGAGACCACACCCCTTATATACAGCCCCACCCCCTGGTGATGACATCACTGATATAATGATGTGATCACACCCCTTCTATACAGCCCCACCCCCTGGTGATGACATCACTGATATAATGATGTGATCACACATGAGACCACACCCCTTCTATACAGCTCCTCCCCCTGGTGATGACATCACTGATATAATGATGTGATCACACATGAGACCACACCCCTTATATACAGCCCCACCCCCTGGTGATGACATCACTGCTAGAATGTGATCACACATGAGACCACGCCCCTTATACTACAGCCCCACCCCCGTTTCCGATATGAAGCATGAAAAGCAGATAATGATGTGGAGTTTTTTGGGAGAAATCATTTACAGCCAGAGACCCCCATGATGTCTGATGCAAAGCTGGCGGAGCCCAATCATCCCCATCCCCCTGTGCACTCACTGAGGAGTTGCGATGATAGTTGTCGCTCGCTGTCGTCTGAGGTTCTTGTTTTAAGGTCATGGATCCATCGATGTCGTCCTGGTCACTTTCACTCCAGTAATCTGCTGATGAGAGGCAGCGTCACAGCGTGTCCACCCCTCCTGCCGTCTACACTGTATACTTTCATGTATTATTAAATAGGTCTCTTAGACCTGAGGAGGCGTGTGTACTTACCATGACAGAACAGCTGTTTGACTTTTTTCTTAAACCTCCCCTAATATTAATATGAAAGTTCTAGTGAAAATGATAAATTGCTCATTTTGTTATCAGGATTATTTAGATATTTTAACAGCAACTTTTAAAGTAAGTACACCAGCCTCATCAGGTCTGACAGATGTATCATTTATACAATTTGTATTGCAAAATCTGAAGACAGATCCGCATTAAATCAGAGGTGCGCAGCCTCTCCAGCCCTGAGGGCCATACTGACGGCTCCTGGCACATTGGCGGTGAACGTGTCTGTAGTTAATGATGAGTGTTCATGTCTTTTTGGGTGGAAAAGCACGTAAACAATTATTTTACCTTCGTTGGGTCTGATGTCTTTTTCATCTGGTGTGTACCCGATAGCAGCAAGGCCGAGGCGATTCATCCATCTACAGGGGGACACAAAAGCCATTAGATTGTAAGCTCACACGCCCAGGGTTCACTTGCAATGCACGACAACTATAAGTGTATTATTGTCACATCATGGACATTTACAGTACATACATATATATTCATACACATAAATTCATACACATAAATTCATATACATATGTCACAGTTCACATGTGATCAGACATTTTGCATCTCAGCACTTGTTCTCTTTATTGTTGTCCCGATGGTCGGTTATCGCTGTATTCTGATACTAGTCCACTAGATGGCAGCAGATCTTATATATTCACTGCATAGGAGGACACATTCTGGATTTTTTGTATTCAGCGCCAGCACAGTGCTCTGTCATATACAGTGGGTACGGAAAGTATTCATACCCCTTTACATTTTTCACTTTATTTCATTGCAGCCATTTGGTATTTTTTCTCATTAATATACACTCTGCTCCCATCACCCATCTTGACAGAAAAAAAACAGAAATGTAGATATTTTTGCAAATTTATTAAACAAGAAAAACTGAAATCTCCCATGGTCATAACTATTCAGCCCCTTTGCTCAGTATATCACATGGTCATAAGTATTCAGCCCCTTTGCTCAATATATCACATGGGTATAAGTATTCAGCCCCTTTGCTCAGTATTGAGTAGAAGCCCCCTCCCTTTTGAGCTAGTACAGCCATGAGTCTTCTTGGGATCCTGGATTTGGGGATCCTCGGCCATTCTTCCTTGCAGATCCTCTCTAGTCCCGTCAGGTTGGATGGTGAACGTTGGTGGACGCCATTTTCAGGTCTCTCCAGAAATGCTCAATTGGGTTTAGGTCAGGGCTGTGGCTGGGCCGGTCAGGAATGGTCACAGAGTTGTTCTGAAGCCGCTGCTTTGTTATTTTAGCTGTGTGCTTAGGGTCATTGTCTTGTTGGAAGGTGAAGCTTCAGCCAAGTCTGAGGTCCAGAGAACTCGAGAAGAGGTTTTCTTCCAGGATATCTCTGACTTGGCCGCATTCATCTTTCCTTCAATTGTAACCAGTCGTCCTGTCCCTGCCCCCATAGCATGATGCTGCCACCACCATGCTTCACTGTGGGGATTGTGTTGGGCAGGTGATGAGCAGTGCCTACTTTTCTCCACACATACCACTTGGAATTATCACCAGAAAGTTCTATCTTGGTCTCATCAGACCAGATAATCTTATTTCTCATAGTCTGGGAGTCCTTCATGTGTTTTCTGCAAAATCTTTGCGGCTTTCATAGGTCTTGCACTGAGGAGAGGCTTCCATCAGCCACTCTGCCATAAAGGCCCGACTGGTGAAGGCTGCAGTGATAGGTGACTTTGTGAAGCTTTCTCCCATCTCCCTACTGCATCTCTGGAGCTCAGCCGCAGTGATTTTGGGGTTCTTCTTTACCTCTCACCCAGTCTCTTCTCCCACGATTGCTCAGTTTGGCTGGACGGCCAGGTCTAGGAGGAGTTCTGCTGGTCCCAAACGTCTTTCATTTAAGGATTATGGAGGCCACTGTGCTCTTAGGAAGCTTGAGTACTGCAGAAATTCTTTTGTAACCTTGGCCAGATCTGTGCCTTGCCACAATTCTGTCTCTGAGCTCCTTGGGCAGTTCCTTTGACCTCATGATTCTCATTTGGTGTGACATGCAGTGTGAGCTGTGAGGTCTTATATAGACAGGTGTGCGCCTTTCCAAATCACGTCCTATTAGCTGGACTCCAATGAAGGAGTAGAACCAGCAAAAGGGTCTGAATACTTAGGAACATGTGAAATTTCAGTTTTTCTTGTTTAATACATTTGCAAACATTTCTACATTTCTGTATTTTTCTGCCAAGATGGGGGAATGGGGAAGAGTGCACATTACTGAGAAAAAAAATGAACTTTTTTGAATTTACCAAATAGCTGCAATGAAACAAAAAGTGAAAAATGTAAAGGGGTCTGAATACTTTCTGTATCCACTGTACAGCTCCAACAAAGTGCTCCCTTATAGAAAGCTCGAACAGAGTGCTCCCCTGTACACAGCTCCAGCAGAGTGCTCCCCTGTACACAGCTCCAGCAGAGTGCTCCCCTGTACACAGCTCCAGCAGAGTGCTCCCCTGTACACAGCTCCAGCAGAGCGCTCCCCTGTACACAGCTCCAGCAGAGTGCTCCCCTGTACACAGCTCCAGCAGAGTGCTCCCCTGTACACAGCTCCAGCAGAGCGCTCCCCTGTACACAGCTCCAGCAGAGCGCTCCCCTGTACACAGCTCCAGCAGAGTGCTCCCCTGTACACAGCTCCAGCAGAGTGCTCCCCTGTACACAGCTCCAGCAGAGTGCTCCCCTGTACACAGCTCCAGCAGAGTGCTCCCCTGTACACAGCTCCAGCAGAGTGCTCCCCCATACACAGCTCCAGCAGAGCGCTCCCCCATACACAGCTCCAGCAGAGCGCTCCCCCGTACACAGCTCCAGCAGAGCGCTCCCCCGTACACAGCTCCAGCAGAGTGCTCCCCTGTACACAGCTGCAGCAGAGTGCTCCCCTGTACACAGCTCCAGCAGAGTGCTCCCCCATACACAGCTCCAGCAGAGTGCTCCCCTGTACACAGCTCCAGCAGAGTGCTCCCCTGTACACAGCTCCAGCAGAGTGCTCCCCTGTACACAGCTCCAGCAGAGTGCTCCCCTGTACACAGCTCCAGCAGAGTGCTCCCCTGTACACAGCTCCAGCAGAGTGCTCCCCTGTACACAGCTCCAGCAGAGTGCTCCCCCATACACAGCTCCAGCAGAGTGCTCCAGTGTACACAGCTCCAGCAGAGTGCTCCCCTGTACACAGCTCCAGCAGAGTGCTCCCCTGTACACAGCTCCAGCAGAGTGCTCCCCCATACACAGCTCCAGCAGAGTGCTCCCCTGTACACAGCTCCAGCAGAGTGCTCCCCTGTACACAGCTCCAGCAGAGTGCTCCCCTGTACACAGCTCCAGCAGAGTGCTCCCCTGTACACAGCTCCAGCAGAGTGCTCCCCTGTACACAGCTCCAGCAGAGCGCTCCCCTGTACACAGCTCCAGCAGAGCGCTCCCCTGTACACAGCTCCAGCAGAGCGCTCCCCCATACACAGCTCCAGCAGAGTGCTCCCCTATACACAGCTCCAGCAGAGTGCTCCCCCATACAGAGCTCCAGCAGAGTGCTCCCCTGTACACAGTTCCAGCAGAGTGCTCCCCTGTACACAGCTCCAGCAGAGTGCTCCCCCGTACACAGCTCCAGCAGAGTGCTCCCCCATACACAGCTCCAGCAGAGTGCTCCCCTGTACACAGCTCCAGCAGAGTGCTCCCCCATACACAGCTCCAGCAGAGTGCTCCCCCATACACAGCTCCAGCAGAGTGCTCCCCCATACACAGCTCCAGCAGAGTGCTCCCCCATACACAGCTCCAGCAGAGTGCTCCCCCATACACAGCTCCAGCAGAGTGCTCCCCCCATACACAGCTCCAGCAGAGTGCTCCCCCATACACAGCTCCAGCAGAGTGCTCCCCCATACACAGCTCCAGCAGAGTGCTCCCCCATACACAGCTCCAGCAGAGTGCTCCCCCATACACAGCTCCAGCAGAGTGCTCCCCCATACACAGCTCCAGCAGGGTGCTCCCCTGTACACAGCTCCAGCAGAGTGCTCCCCCATACACAGCTCCAGCAGAGTGCTCCCCCATACACAGCTCCAGCAGAGTGCTCCCCCATACACAGCTCCAGCAGGGTGCTCCCCTGTACACAGCTCCAGCAGAGTGCTCCCCCATACACAGCTCCAGCAGAGTGCTCCCCCATACACAGCTCCAGCAGAGTGCTCCCCCATACACAGCTCCAGCAGGGTGCTCCCCTGTACACAGCTCCAGCAGGGTGCTCCCCCATACACAGCTTCAGCAGAGTGCTCCCCTGTACACCGTTCCAGCAGAGTGCTCCCCCATACACAGCTCCAGCAGAGTGCTCCCCCGTACACAGCTCCAGCAGAGTGCTCCCCCATACACAGCTCAACCAGAGTGCTCCCCCATACACAGCTCCAGCAGAGTGCTCCCCCATACACAGCTCCAGCAGAGCGCTCCCCTGTACACAGTTCCAGCAGAGTGCTCCCCTGTACACAGCTCCAGCAGAGTGCTCCCCTGTACACAGCTCCAGCAGAGTGCTCCCCCATACACAGCTCCAGCAGAGTGCTCCCCTGTACACAGCTCCAGTAGAGTGCTCCCCCATACACAGCTCCAGCAGAGTGCTCCCCCATACACAGCTCCAGCAGAATGCTCCCCTGTACACAGCTCCAGCAGAGTGCTCCCCCATACACAGCTCCAGCAGAGTGCTCCCCCATACACAGCTCCAGCAGAGTGCTCCCCCATACACAGCTCCAGCAGAGTGCTCCCCCATACACAGCTCCAGCAGAGTGCTCCCCCATACACAGCTCCAGCAGAGTGCTCCCCCATACACAGCTCCAGCAGAGTGCTCCCCCATACACAGCTCCAGCAGAGTGCTCCCCTGTACACAGCTCCAGCAGAGTGCTCCCCCATACACAGCTCAAGCAGAGGGCTCCCCCGTACACAGCTCCAGCAGAGTGCTCCCCTGTACACAGCTCCAGCAGAGTGCTCCCCTGTACACAGCTCCAGCAGAGTGCTCCCCTGTACACAGCTCCAGCAGAGTGCTCCCCCATACACAGCTCCAGCAGAGGGCTCCCCCGTACACAGCTCCAGCAGAGTGCTCCCCTGTACACAGCTCCAGCAGAGTGCTCCCCCATACACAGCTCCAGCAGAGTGCTCCCCCATACACAGCTCCAGCAGAGTGCTCCCCTGTACACAGCTCCAGCAGAGTGCTCCCCCATACACAGCTCCAGCAGAGGGCTCCCCCGTACACAGCTC
Source organism: Anomaloglossus baeobatrachus (assembly GCF_048569485.1). NCBI lineage: Eukaryota > Metazoa > Chordata > Amphibia > Anura > Aromobatidae > Anomaloglossus > Anomaloglossus baeobatrachus. Next base: position 14,830,463 of record NC_134361.1, read on the forward strand.
CAGCAGAGTGCTCCCCTGTACACAGCTCCAGCAGAGTGCTCCCTCATACACAGCTCCAGCAGAGTGCTCCCCCATACACAGCTCCAGCAGAGGGCTCCCCCATACACAGCTCCAGCACAGTGCTCCCCCATACACAGATCCAGCAGAGCGCTCCCCCATACACAGCTCCAGCAGAGTGCTCCCCCATACACAGCTCCAGCAGAGTGCTCCCCTGTACACAGTTCCAGCAGAGTGCTCCCCTGTACACAGCTCCAGCAGAGTGCTCCCCCATCGACAGCTCCAGCAGAGTGCTCCCCCATACACAGCTCCAGCAGAGTGCTCCCCTGTACACAGCTCCAGCAGAGTGCTCCCCCATACACAGCTCCAGCAGAGTGCTCCCCCATACACAGCTCCAGCAGAGCGCTCCCCTGTACACAGCTCCAGCAGAGCGCTCCCCCATACACAGCTCCAGCAGAGTGCTCCCCCATACACAGCTCCAGCAGAGTGCTCCCCCATACACAGCTCCAGCAGAGTGCTCCCCCATACACAGCTCCAGCAGAGTGCTCCCCCATACACAGCTCCAGCAGAGTGCTCCCCCATACACAGCTCCAGCAGAGTGCTCCCCCATACACAGCTCCAGCAGAGTGCTCCCCTGTACACAGCTCCAGCAGAGTGCTCCCCCATACACAGCTCAAGCAGAGGGCTCCCCCGTACACAGCTCCAGCAGAGTGCTCCCCTGTACACAGCTCCAGCAGAGTGCTCCCCTGTACACAGCTCCAGCAGAGTGCTCCCCTGTACACAGCTCCAGCAGAGTGCTCCCCCATACACAGCTCCAGCAGAGGGCTCCCCCGTACACAGCTCCAGCAGAGTGCTCCCCTGTACACAGCTCCAGCAGAGTGCTCCCCCATACACAGCTCCAGCAGAGTGCTCCCCCATACACAGCTCCAGCAGAGTGCTCCCCTGTACACAGCTCCAGCAGAGTGCTCCCCCATACACAGCTCCAGCAGAGGGCTCCCCCGTACACAGCTCCAGCAGAGTGCTCCCCTGTACACAGCTCCAGCAGAGTGCTCCCCCATACACAGCTCCAGCAGAGTGCTCCCCCATACACAGCTCCAGCAGAGGGCTCCCCCATACACAGCTCCAGCAGAGTGCTCCCCCATACAAGATCCAGCAGAGCGCTCCCCCATACACAGCTCCAGCAGAGTGCTCCCCCATACACAGCTCCAGCAGAGTGCTCCCCTATACACAGTTCCAGCAGAGTGCTCCCCTGTACACACCTCCAGCAGAGTGCTCCCCCATCGACAGCTCCAGCAGAGTGCTCCCCCATACACAGCTCCAGCAGAGTGCTCCCCTGTACACAGCTCCAGCAGAGTGCTCCCCCATACACAGCTCCAGCAGAGTGCTCCCCATACACAGCTCCAGCAGAGCGCTCCCCTGTACACAGCTCCAGCAGAGTGCTCCCCCCCATACACAGCTCCAGCAGAGTGCTCCCCCATACACAGCTCCAGCAGAGTGCTCCCCTGTACACAGTTCCAGCAGAGTGCTCCCCTGTACACAGCTCCAGCAGAGTGCTCCACTGTACACAGCTCCAGCAGAGTGCTCCCCTGTACACAGCTCCAGCAGAGTGCTCCCCTGTACACAGCTCCAGCAGAGTGCTCCCCCGTACACAGCTCCAGCAGAGTGCTCCCCTGTACACAGCTCCAGCAGAGTGCTCCCCTGTACACAGCTCCAGCAGAGTGCTCCCCCGTACACAGCTCCAGCAGAGTGCTCCCCCATACACAGCTCCAGCAGAGTGCTCCCCTGTACACAGCTCCAGCAGAGTGCTCCCCTGTACACAGCTCCAGCAGAGTGCTCCCCCATACACAGCTCCAGCAAAGTGCTCCCCCGTACACAGTTCCAGCAGAGTGCTCCCCTGTACACAGCTCCAGCAGAGTGCTCCCCCGTACACAGCTCCAGCAGAGTGCTCCCCCATACACAGCTCCAGCAGAGTGCTCCCCTGTACACAGCTCCAGCAGAGTGCTCCCCTGTACACAGCTCCAGCAGAGTGCTCCCCCATACACAGCTCCAGCAAAGTGCTCCCCCGTACACAGTTCCAGCAGAGTGCTCCCCTGTACACAGCTCCAGCAGAGTGCTCCCCCATACACAGCTCCAGCAGAGTGCTCCCCTGTACACAGTTCCAGCAGAGTGCTCCCCTGTACACAGTTCCAGCAGAGTGCTCCCCCATACACAGCTCCAGCAGAGTGCTCCCCCATACACAGCTCCAGCAGAGTGCTCCCCTGTACACAGCTCCAGCAGAGCGCGCTCCCCTGTACACAGCTCCAGCAGAGTGCTCCCCCATACACAGCTCCAGCAGAGTGCTCCCCCATACACAGCTCCAGCAGGGTGCTCCCCCATACACAGCTCCAGCAGAGTGCTCCCCTGTACACAGCTCCAGCAGAGTGCTCCCCCATACACAGCTCAAGCAGAGGGCTCCCCCGTACACAGCTCCAGCAGAGTGCTCCCCCGTACACAGCTCCAGCAGAGTGCTCCCCTGTACACAGCTCCAGCAGAGTGCTCCCCTGTACACAGCTCCAGCAGAGTGCTCCCCCATACACAGCTCCAGCAGAGGGCTCCCCCGTACACAGCTCCAGCAGAGTGCTCCCCCGTACACAGCTCCAGCAGAGCGCTCCCCTGTACACAGCTCCAGCAGAGTGCTCCCCTGTACACAGCTCCAGCAGAGTGCTCCCCCCATACACAGCTCCAGCAGAGTGCTCCCCTGTACACAGCTCCAGCAGAGTGCTCCCCCATACACAGCTCCAGCAGAGTGCTCCCCTGTACACAGCTCCAGCAGAGTGCTCCCCCATACACAGCTCCAGCAGAGTGCTCCCCCATACACAGCTCCAGCAGAGTGCTCCCCTGTACACAGCTCCAGCAGAGTGCTCCCCCATACACAGCTCCAGCAGAGTGCTCCCCCATACACAGCTCCAGCAGAGTGCTCCCCCATACACAGCTCAAGCAGAGGGCTCCCCCGTACACAGCTCCAGCAGAGTGCTCCCCCGTACACAGCTCCAGCAGAGTGCTCCCCTGTACACAGCTCCAGCAGAGTGCTCCCCCGTACACAGCTCCAGCAGAGTGCTCCCCTGTACACAGCTCCAGCAGAGTGCTCCCCCATACACAGCTCCAGCAGAGTGCTCCCCTGTACACAGCTCCAGCAGAGTGCTCCCCCATACACAGCTCCAGCAGAGTGCTCCCCTGTACACAGCTCCAGCAGAGTGCTCCCCCATACACAGCTCCAGCAGAGTGCTCCCCCATACACAGCTCCAGCAGAGTGCTCCCCTGTACACAGCTCCAGCAGAGTGCTCCCCCATACACAGCTCCAGCAGAGTGCTCCCCCATACACAGCTCCAGCAGAGTGCTCCCCCATACACAGCTCCAGCAGAGTGCTCCCCCGTACACAGCTCCAGCAGAGTGCTCCCCTGTACACAGCTCCAGCAGAGTGCTCCCCTGTACACAGCTCCAGCAGAGTGCTCCCCCATACACAGCTCCAGCAGAGGGCTCCCCCGTACACAGCTCCAGCAGAGTGCTCCCCTGTACACAGCTCCAGCAGAGCGCTCCCCCATACACAGCTCCAGCAGAGTGCTCCCCCATACACAGCTCCAGCAGAGTGCTCCCCTGTACACAGTTCCAGCAGAGTGCTCCCCTGTACACAGCTCCAGCAGAGTGCTCCCCCATACACAGCTCCAGCAGAGGGCTCCCCCATACACAGCTCCAGCAGAGTGCTCCCCCATACACAGATCCAGCAGAGCGCTCCCCCATACACAGCTCCAGCAGAGTGCTCCCCCATACACAGCTCCAGCAGAGTGCTCCCCTGTACACAGTTCCAGCAGAGTGCTCCCCTGTACACAGCTCCAGCAGAGTGCTCCACCATCGACAGCTCCAGCAGAGTGCTCCCCCATACACAGCTCCAGCAGAGTGCTCCCCTGTACACAGCTCCAGCAGAGTGCTCCCCCATACACAGCTCCAGCAGAGTGCTCCCCTGTACACAGTTCCAGCAGAGTGCTCCCCTGTACACAGCTCCAGCAGAGTGCTCCACTGTACACAGCTCCAGCAGAGTGCTCCCCTGTACACAGCTCCAGCAGAGTGCTCCCCTGTACACAGCTCCAGCAGAGTGCTCCCCCATACACAGCTCCAGCAGAGTGCTCCCCTGTACACAGCTCCAGCAGAGTGCTCCCCTGTACACAGCTCCAGCAGAGTGCTCCCCCGTACACAGCTCCAGCAGAGTGCTCCCCCATACACAGCTCCAGCAGAGTGCTCCCCTGTACACAGCTCCAGCAGAGTGCTCCCCTGTACACAGCTCCAGCAGAGTGCTCCCCCATACACAGCTCCAGCAAAGTGCTCCCCCGTACACAGTTCCAGCAGAGTGCTCCCCTGTACACAGCTCCAGCAGAGTGCTCCCCCATACACAGCTCCAGCAGAGTGCTCCCCTGTACACAGTTCCAGCAGAGTGCTCCCCTGTACACAGTTCCAGCAGAGTGCTCCCCCATACACAGCTCCAGCAGAGTGCTCCCCCATACACAGCTCCAGCAGAGTGCTCCCCTGTACACAGCTCCAGCAGAGCGCTCCCCTGTACACAGCTCCAGCAGAGTGCTCCCCCATACACAGCTCCAGCAGAGTGCTCCCCCATACACAGCTCCAGCAGGGTGCTCCCCCATACACAGCTCCAGCAGAGTGCTCCCCTGTACACAGCTCCAGCAGAGTGCTCCCCCATACACAGCTCAAGCAGAGGGCTCCCCCGTACACAGCTCCAGCAGAGTGCTCCCCTGTACACAGCTCCAGCAGAGTGCTCCCCTGTACACAGCTCCAGCAGAGTGCTCCCCTGTACACAGCTCCAGCAGAGTGCTCCCCCATACACAGCTCCAGCAGAGTGCTCCCCCATACACAGCTCCAGCAGAGTGCTCCCCCATACACAGCTCCAGCAGAGTGCTCCCCCGTACACAGCTCCAGCAGAGTGCTCCCCTGTACACAGCTCCAGCAGAGTGCTCCCCTGTACACAGCTGCAGCAGAGTGCTCCCCTGTACACAGCTCCAGCAGAGTGCTCCCCCATACACAGCTCCAGCAGAGTGCTCCCCTGTACACAGCTCCAGCAGAGTGCTCCCCTGTACACAGCTCCAGCAGAGTGCTCCCCTGTACACAGCTCCAGCAGAGTGCTCCCCTGTACACAGCTCCAGCAGAGTGCTCCCCTGTACACAGCTCCAGCAGAATGCTCCCCTGTACACATCTCCAGCAGAGTGCTCCCCTGTACACAGCTCCAGCAGAGTGCTCCCCTGTACACAGCTCCAGCAGAGTGCTCCCCCATACACAGCTCCAGCAGAGTGCTCCAGTGTACACAGCTCCAGCAGAGTGCTCCCCTGTACACAGCTCCAGCAGAGTGCTCCCCTGTACACAGCTCCAGCAGAGTGCTCCCCTGTACACAGCTCCAGCAGAGTGCTCCCCTGTACACAGCTCCAGCAGAGTGCTCCCCCATACACAGCTCCAGCAGAGTGCTCCCCTGTACACAGCTCCAGCAGAGTGCTCCCCTGTACACAGCTCCAGCAGAGTGCTCCCCCATACACAGCTCCAGCAGAGTGCTCCCCTGTACACAGCTCCAGCAGAGTGCTCCCCCATACACAGCTCCAGCAGAGTGCTCCCCTGTACACAGCTCCAGCAGAGTGCTCCCCCATACACATCTCCAGCAGAGGGCTCCCCCGTACACAGCTCCAGCAGAGTGCTCCCCTGTACACAGCTCCAGCAGAGTGCTCCCCCATACACAGCTCCAGCAGAGTGCTCCCCCATACACAGCTCCAGCAGAGTGCTCCCCCATACACAGATCCAGCAGAGTGCTCCCCCATACACAGATCCAGCAGAGCGCTTCCCCATACACAGCTCCAGCAGAGTGCTCCCCCATACACAGCTCCAGCAGAGTGCTCCCCTGTACACAGTTCCAGCAGAGTGCTCCCCTGTACACAGCTCCAGCAGAGTGCTCCCCCATCGACAGCTCCAGCAGAGTGCTCCCCCATACACAGCTCCAGCAGAGTGCTCCCCTGTACACAGCTCCAGCAGAGTGCTCCCCCATACACAGCTCCAGCAGAGTGCTCCCCCATACACAGCTCCAGCAGAGCGCTCCCCTGTACACAGCTCCAGCAGAGTGCTCCCCCATACACAGCTCCAGCAGAGTGCTCCCCCATACACAGCTCCAGCAGAGTGCTCCCCTGTACACAGCTCCAGCAGAGTGCTCCCCCATACACAGCTCCAGCAGAGTGCTCCCCTGTACACAGTTCCAGCAGAGTGCTCCCCTGTACACAGCTCCAGCAGAGTGCTCCACTGTACACAGCTCCAGCAGAGTGCTCCCCTGTACACAGCTCCAGCAGAGTGCTCCCCTGTACACAGCTCCAGCAGAGTGCTCCCCCATACACAGCTCCAGCAGAGTGCTCCCCTGTACACAGCTCCAGCAGAGTGCTCCCCTGTACACAGCTCCAGCAGAGTGCTCCCCCGTACACAGCTCCAGCAGAGTGCTCCCCCATACACAGCTCCAGCAGAGTGCTCCCCTGTACACAGCTCCAGCAGAGTGCTCCCCTGTACACAGCTCCAGCAGAGTGCTCCCCCATACACAGCTCCAGCAAAGTGCTCCCCCGTACACAGTTCCAGCAGAGTGCTCCCCTGTACACAGCTCCAGCAGAGTGCTCCCCCATACACAGCTCCAGCAGAGTGCTCCCCTGTACACAGTTCCAGCAGAGTGCTCCCCTGTACACAGTTCCAGCAGAGTGCTCCCCCATACACAGCTCCAGCAGAGTGCTCCCCAATACACAGCTCCAGCAGAGTGCTCCCCTGTACACAGCTCCAGCAGAGCGCTCCCCTGTACACAGCTCCAGCAGAGTGCTCCCCCATACACAGCTCCAGCAGAGTGCTCCCCCATACACAGCTCCAGCAGGGTGCTCCCCCATACACAGCTCCAGCAGAGTGCTCCCCTGTACACAGCTCCAGCAGAGTGCTCCCCCATACACAGCTCAAGCAGAGGGCTCCCCCGTACACAGCTCCAGCAGAGTGCTCCCCTGTACACAGCTCCAGCAGAGTGCTCCCCTGTACACAGCTCCAGCAGAGTGCTCCCCTGTACACAGCTCCAGCAGAGTGCTCCCCCATACACAGCTCCAGCAGAGGGCTCCCCCGTACACAGCTCCAGCAGAGTGCTCCCCTGTACACAGCTCCAGCAGAGCGCTCCCCTGTACACAGCTCCAGCAGAGTGCTCCCCTGTACACAGCTCCAGCAGAGTGCTCCCCTGTACACAGCTCCAGCAGAGTGCTCCCCTGTACACAGCTCCAGCAGAGTGCTCCCCCATACACAGCTCCAGCAGAGCGCTCCCCCATACACAGCTCCAGCAGAGCGCTCCCCCGTACACAGCTCCAGCAGAGCGCTCCCCTGTACACAGCTCCAGCAGAGTGCTCCCCTGTACACAGCTGCAGCAGAGTGCTCCCCTGTACACAGCTCCAGCAGAGTGCTCCCCCATACACAGCTCCAGCAGAGTGCTCCCCTGTACACAGCTCCAGCAGAGTGCTCCCCTGTACACAGCTCCAGCAGAGTGCTCCCCTGTACACAGCTCCAGCAGAGTGCTCCCCTGTACACAGCTCCAGCAGAGTGCTCCCCTGTACACAGCTCCAGCAGAATGCTCCCCTGTACACAGCTCCAGCAGAGTGCTCCCCTGTACACAGCTCCAGCAGAGTGCTCCCCTGTACACAGCTCCAGCAGAGTGCTCCCCCATACACAGCTCCAGCAGAGTGCTCCAGTGTACACAGCTCCAGCAGAGTGCTCCCCTGTACACAGTTCCAGCAGAGTGCTCCCCTGTACACAGCTCCAGCAGAGTGCTCCCCCATACACAGCTCCAGCAGAGTGCTCCCCCGTACACAGCTCCAGCAGAGTGCTCCCCTGTACACAGCTCCAGCAGAGTGCTCCCCTGTACATAGTTCCAGCAGAGTGCTCCCCTGTACACAGCTCCAGCAGAGTGCTCCCCTGTACACAGCTCCAGCAGAGTGCTCCCCCATACACAGCTCCAGCAGAGTGCTCCCCTGTACACAGCTCCAGCAGAGTGCTCCCCCATACACAGCTCCAGCAGAGTGCTCCCCCATACACAGCTCCAGCAGAGTGCTCCCCCGTACACAGTTCCAGCAGAATACTCCCCCATACACAGCTCCAGCAGAGTGCTCCCCCATACACAGCTCCAGCAGAGTGCTCCCCTGTACACAGCTCCAGCAGAGTGCTTCCCCATACACAGCTCCAGCAGAGTGCTCCCCTGTACACAGCTCCAGCAGAGTGCTCCCCTGTACACAGCTCCAGCAGAGTGCTCCCCTGTACACAGCTCCAGCAGAGTGCTCCCCCATACAGAGCTCCAGCAGAGTGCTCCCCTGTACACAGTTCCAGCAGAGTGCTCCCCTGTACACAGCTCCAGCAGAGTGCTCCCCCGTACACAGCTCCAGCAGAGTGCTCCCCCATATACAGCTCCAGCAGAGTGCTCCCCTGTACACAGCTCCAGCAGAGTGCTCCCCCATACACAGCTCCAGCAGAGTGCTCCCCTGTACACAGCTCCAGCAGAGTGCTCCCCCATACACAGCTCCAGCAGAGTGCTCCCCCATACACAGCTCCAGCAGAGTGCTCCCCCATACACAGCTCCAGCAGAGTGCTCCCCCATACACAGCTCCAGCAGAGTGCTCCCCCATACACAGCTCCAGCAGAGTGCTCCCCCATACACAGCTCCAGCAGAGTGCTCCCCCATACACAGCTCCAGCAGAGTGCTCCCCCATACACAGCTCCAGCAGAGTGCTCCCCCATACACAGCTCCAGCAGAGTGCTCCCCCATACACAGCTCCAGCAGGGTGCTCCCCTGTACACAGCTCCAGCAGAGTGCTCCCCCATACACAGCTCCAGCAGAGTGCTCCCCCATACACAGCTCCAGCAGAGTGCTCCCCCATACACAGCTCCAGCAGGGTGCTCCCCTGTACACAGCTCCAGCAGAGTGCTCCCCCATACACAGCTCCAGCAGAGTGCTCCCCCATACACAGCTCCAGCAGAGTGCTCCCCCATACACAGCTCCAGCAGGGTGCTCCCCTGTACACAGCTCCAGCAGGGTGCTCCCCCATACACAGCTTCAGCAGAGTGCTCCCCTGTACACCGTTCCAGCAGAGTGCTCCCCCATACACAGCTCCAGCAGAGTGCTCCCCCGTACACAGCTCCAGCAGAGTGCTCCCCCATACACAGCTCAACCAGAGTGCTCCCCCATACACAGCTCCAGCAGAGTGCTCCCCCATACACAGCTCCAGCAGAGCGCTCCCCTGTACACAGTTCCAGCAGAGTGCTCCCCTGTACACAGCTCCAGCAGAGTGCTCCCCTGTACACAGCTCCAGCAGAGTGCTCCCCCATACACAGCTCCAGCAGAGTGCTCCCCTGTACACAGCTCCAGCAGAGTGCTCCCCCATACACAGCTCCAGCAGAGTGCTCCCCCATACACAGCTCCAGCAGAATGCTCCCCTGTACACAGCTCCAGCAGAGTGCTCCCCCATACACAGCTCCAGCAGAGTGCTCCCCCATACACAGCTCCAGCAGAGTGCTCCCCCATACACAGCTCCAGCAGAGTGCTCCCCCATACACAGCTCCAGCAGAGTGCTCCCCCATACACAGCTCCAGCAGAGTGCTCCCCCATACACAGCTCCAGCAGAGTGCTCCCCCATACACAGCTCCAGCAGAGTGCTCCCCCATACACAGCTCCAGCAGAGTGCTCCCCTGTACACAGCTCCAGCAGAGTGCTCCCCCATACACAGCTCAAGCAGAGGGCTCCCCTGTACACAGCTCCAGCAGAGTGCTCCCCCATACACAGCTCCAGCAGAGGGCTCCCCCGTACACAGCTCCAGCAGAGTGCTCCCCCATACACAGCTCCAGCAGAGTGCTCCCCCATACACAGCTCCAGCAGAGTGCTCCCCCATACACAGCTCCAGCAGAGGGCTCCCCCGTACACAGCTCCAGCAGAGTGCTCCCCTGTACACAGCTCCAGCAGAGTGCTCCCCCATACACAGCTCCAGCAGAGTGCTCCCCCATACACAGCTCCAGCAGAGTGCTCCCCTGTACACAGCTCCAGCAGAGTGCTCCCCCATACACAGCTCCAGCAGAGGGCTCCCCCGTACACAGCTCCAGCAGAGTGCTCCCCTGTACACAGCTCCAGCAGAGTGCTCCCCCATACACAGCTCCAGCAGAGTGCTCCCCCATACACAGCTCCAGCAGAGGGCTCCCCCATACACAGCTCCAGCAGAGTGCTCCCCCATACACAGATCCAGCAGAGCGCTCCCCCATACACAGCTCCAGCAGAGTGCTCCCCCATACACAGCTCCAGCAGAGTGCTCCCCTGTACACAGTTCCAGCAGAGTGCTCCCCTGTACACAGCTCCAGCAGAGTGCTCCCCCATCGACAGCTCCAGCAGAGTGCTCCCCCATACACAGCTCCAGCAGAGTGCTCCCCTGTACACAGCTCCAGCAGAGTGCTCCCCCATACACAGCTCCAGCAGAGTGCTCCCCCATACACAGCTCCAGCAGAGCGCTCCCCTGTACACAGCTCCAGCAGAGTGCTCCCCCATACACAGCTCCAGCAGAGTGCTCCCCCATACACAGCTCCAGCAGAGTGCTCCCCTGTACACAGTTCCAGCAGAGTGCTCCCCTGTACACAGCTCCAGCAGAGTGCTCCACTGTACACAGCTCCAGCAGAGTGCTCCCCTGTACACAGCTCCAGCAGAGTGCTCCCCTGTACACAGCTCCAGCAGAGTGCTCCCCCATACACAGCTCCAGCAGAGTGCTCCCCTGTACACAGCTCCAGCAGAGTGCTCCCCTGTACACAGCTCCAGCAGAGTGCTCCCCCGTACACAGCTCCAGCAGAGTGCTCCCCCATACACAGCTCCAGCAGAGTGCTCCCCTGTACACAGCTCCAGCAGAGTGCTCCCCCATACACAGCTCCAGCAGAGTGCTCCCCTGTACACAGCTCCAGCAGAGTGCTCCCCTGTACACAGCTCCAGCAGAGTGCTCCCCCATACACAGCTCCAGCAAAGTGCTCCCCCGTACACAGTTCCAGCAGAGTGCTCCCCTGTACACAGCTCCAGCAGAGTGCTCCCCCATACACAGCTCCAGCAGAGTGCTCCCCTGTACACAGTTCCAGCAGAGTGCTCCCCTGTACACAGTTCCAGCAGAGTGCTCCCCCATACACAGCTCCAGCAGAGTGCTCCCCCATACACAGCTCCAGCAGAGTGCTCCCCTGTACACAGCTCCAGCAGAGCGCTCCCCTGTACACAGCTCCAGCAGAGTGCTCCCCCATACACAGCTCCAGCAGAGTGCTCCCCCATACACAGCTCCAGCAGGGTGCTCCCCCATACACAGCTCCAGCAGAGTGCTCCCCTGTACACAGCTCCAGCAGAGTGCTCCCCTGTACACAGCTCCAGCAGAGTGCTCCCCCATACACAGCTCAAGCAGAGGGCTCCCCCGTACACAGCTCCAGCAGAGTGCTCCCCTGTACACAGCTCCAGCAGAGTGCTCCCCTGTACACAGCTCCAGCAGAGTGCTCCCCCGTACACAGCTCCAGCAGAGTGCTCCCCCATACACAGCTCCAGCAGAGGGCTCCCCCGTACACAGCTCCAGCAGAGTGCTCCCCCGTACACAGCTCCAGCAGAGTGCTCCCCCATACACAGCTCCAGCAGAGTGCTCCCCCATACACAGCTCCAGCAGAGTGCTCCCCTGTACACAGCTCCAGCAGAGTGCTCCCCCATACACAGCTCCAGCAGAGGGCTCCCCCGTACACAGCTCCAGCAGAGTGCTCCCCTGTACACAGCTCCAGCAGAGTGCTCCCCCATACACAGCTCCAGCAGAGTGCTCCCCCATACACAGCTCCAGCAGAGGGCTCCCCCATACACAGCTCCAGCAGAGTGCTCCCCCATACACAGCTCCAGCAGAGTGCTCCCCCATACACAGCTCCAGCAGAGTGCTCCCCTGTACACAGCTCCAGCAGAGTGCTCCCCCATACACAGCTCCAGCAGAGGGCTCCCCCGTACACAGCTCCAGCAGAGTGCTCCCCTGTACACAGCTCCAGCAGAGTGCTCCCCCATACACAGCTCCAGCAGAGTGCTCCCCCATACACAGCTCCAGCAGAGGGCTCCCCCATACACAGCTCCAGCAGAGTGCTCCCCCATACACAGCTCCAGCAGAGTGCTCCCCCATACACAGCTCCAGCAGAGTGCTCCCCTGTACACAGTTCCAGCAGAGTGCTCCCCTGTACACAGCTCCAGCAGAGTGCTCCCCCATCGACAGCTCCAGCAGAGTGCTCCCCCATACACAGCTCCAGCAGAGTGCTCCCCTGTACACAGCTCCAGCAGAGTGCTCCCCCATACACAGCTCCAGCAGAGCGCTCCCCTGTACACAGCTCCAGCAGAGTGCTCCCCCATACACAGCTCCAGCAGAGTGCTCCCCCATACACAGCTCCAGCAGAGTGCTCCCCTGTACACAGCTCCAGCAGAGTGCTCCCCTGTACACAGCTCCAGCAGAGTGCTCCCCCATACACAGCTCCAGCAAAGTGCTCCCCCGTACACAGTTCCAGCAGAGTGCTCCCCTGTACACAGCTCCAGCAGAGTGCTCCACTGTACACAGCTCCAGCAGAGTGCTCCCCTGTACACAGCTCCAGCAGAGTGCTCCCCCATACACAGCTCCAGCAGAGTGCTCCCCTGTACACAGCTCCAGCAGAGTGCTCCCCCATACACAGCTCCAGCAGAGTGCTCCCCTGTACACAGCTACAGCAGGGTGCTCCCCTGTACACAGCTCCAGCAGAGTGCTCCCCTGTACACAGCTCCAGCAGAGTGCTCCCCTGTACACAGCTCCAGCAGAGTGCTCCCCTGTACACAGCTCCAGCAGAGTGCTCCCCCATACACAGCTCCAGCAGAGTGCTCCCCCATACACAGCTCCAGCAGAGTGCTCCCCTGTACACAGCTCCAGCAGAGTGCTCCCCCATACACAGCTCCAGCAGAGTGCTCCCCCATACACAGCTCCAGCAGAGTGCTCCCCTGTACACAGCTCCAGCAGAGTGCTCCCCTGTACACAGCTCCAGCAGAGTGCTCCCCTGTACTCAGCTCCAGCAGAGTGCTCCCCTGTACACAGCTCCAGCAGAGTGCTCCCCTGTACACAGCTCCAGCAGAGTGCTCCCCTGTACACAGCTCCAGCAGAGTGCTCCCCTGTACACAGTTCCAGCAGAGTGCTCCCCCATACACAGCTCCAGCAGAGTGCTCCCCTGTACACAGCTCCAGCAGAGTGCTCGCCTGTACACAGCTCCAGCAGAGTGCTCGCCTGTACACAGTTCCAGCAGAGTGCTCCCCCATACACAGCTCCAGCAGAGTGCTCCCCTGTACACAGCTCCAGCAGAGTGCTCCCCCATACACAGCTCCAGCAGAGTGCTCCCCCATACACAGCTCCAGCAGAGTGCTCCCCCATACACAGCTCCAGCAGAGTGCTCCCCCATACACAGCTCCAGCAGAGTGCTCCCCCATACACAGCTCCAGCAGAGTGCTCCCCTGTACACAGCTCCAGCAGAGTGCTCCCCCATACACAGCTCCAGCAGAGTGCTCCCCCATACACAGCTCCAGCAGAGTGCTCCCCCATACACAGCTCCAGCAGAGTGCTCCCCCATACACAGCTCCAGCAGAGTGCTCCCCTGTACACAGCTCCAGCAGAGTGCTCCCCTGTACTCAGCTCCAGCAGAGTGCTCCCCTGTACACAGCTCCAGCAGAGTGCTCCCCTGTACACAGCTCCAGCAGAGTGCTCCCCTGTACACAGCTCCAGCAGAGTGCTCCCCTGTACACAGCTCCAGCAGAGTGCTCCCCTGTACACAGCTCCAGCAGAGTGCTCCCCCATACACAGCTCCAGCAGAGCGCTCCCCTGTACACAGCTCCAGCAGAGCGCTCCCCTGTACACAGTGTCAGGACACTGCTGCCTCCTGAGCTGAGATGCTTATATGATACTCTCTGCTTATGATAGGGGTTATGGTCTTCACTCCTGATATTTCGGTGATGTCAATGGTTATTATTAGTTTGGTCGCCTCCTGCTGTTTTTCCTGTTCTGTGCAGAAAAAGCAAAAGATATAGCAATCCCCCCCAGGTGTGAGACGTGTGGACACTGGTGGCGTCCGGTGGGCACGGCGAGGGCTGTCCTTAGTGGCCGCCGCTCACTTTGGTGCAGGTTCCTCTGGATTAGGACAGATACTGATGTGTAACTGCAAATAATAATCAGCAGAGGCCGCGGATTCAGCTGCGCCCCCTCCACCGCCGCCGCACACAATGCTATAGACGCAGCCATAAATACACAGCGCCATCCGCACATCCCTCCACACAAGAGCAAATGATTAAAATGACAGAACACAAAAGCGGCACCACAATGGCGCCAACCCCCGGCCCATCTGCCCCATTCTTCACAGGAGAATTCATCTGCTGCGCCAATCATCGGAAGCTTCGCATTCCGCTCACATCCCAGCACCGCGCTGCCCGCTCTGTGCCAGCCCCTCCTAGCACCCAGAATGATACCCCCAATGCCACAGTCAGATGTGCCAGTGACCCCTAAATGCCTGATGTTGGCCGGGGGCAGGTGACCCCTAAATGCCTGATGTTGGCCGGGGTCAGGTAACCCCTAAATGTCTGGTGTTGGCCGGGGGCAGGTAACCTCTAAATGCCTGAAGTTGGCCGGGGGCAGGTGACCCCTAAATGTCTGATGTTGGCCAGGGGCAGGTGACCCCTAAATGCCTGAAGTTGGCCAGGGGCAGGTGACCCCTAATTGTCTGAAGTTGGCCGGGGACAGGTAACCTCTAAATGCCTGATGTTGGCCGGGGCAGGTAACTCCTAAATGTCTGAAGTTGGCCGGGGGCAGGTGACCCCTAAATGCCTGATGTTGGCCGGGGACAGGTAACCTCTAAATGTCTGATGTTGGCCAGGGGCAGGTGACCCCTAAATGCCTGATGTTGGCCGGGGGCAGGTATCCCCTAAGTGCCTGATGTTGGCCGGGGACAGGTGACCACTAAATGCCTGATGTTGGCCGGGGACAGGTAACCCCTAAATGTCTGAAGTTGGCTGGGGGCAGGTAACCTCTAAATGCCTGATGTTGGCCGGGGACAGGTGACCACTAAATGTCTGGTGTTTGCCGGGGGCAGGTAACCCCTAAATGTCTGAAGTTGGCCGGGGGCAGGTGATCCCTAAATGTCTGGTGTTTGCCGGGGGCAGGTAACCCCTAAATGTCTGAAGTTGGCCGGGGGCAGGTGACCCCTAAATGTCTGAAGTTGCCTGGGGGCAGGTGACCACTAAATGCCTGATGTTGGCCGGGGGCAGGTGACCCCTAAATGTCTGAAGTTGGCCGGGGACAGGTGACCACTAAATGCCTGATGTTGGCCGGGGGCAGGTGACCACTAAATGCCTGATGTTGGCCGGGGGCAGGTGACCACTAAATGCCTGATGTTGGCCGGGGACAGGTGACCACTAAATGCCTGATGTTGGCTGGGGACAGGTGACCACTAAATGCCTGATGTTGGCTGGGGACAGGTGACCACTAAATGCCTGATATTGGCTGGGGACAGGTGACCACTAAATGCCTAATGTTGGCTGGGGACAGGTGACCACTAAATGCCTGATGTTGGCCGGGGGCAGGTGACCACTAAATGCCTGATGTTGGCTGGGGACAGGTGACCACTAAATGCCTGATGTTGGCTGGGGACAGGTGACCACTAAATGCCTGATGTTGGCTGGGGACAGGTGACCACTAAATGCCTGATGTTGGCCGGGGACAGGTGACCACTAAATGCCTGATGTTGGCCGGGGGGCCGGGAGTGATGAGAAGTTCTCAAACTTTCCAAAAACATTGTATATGTCAGTTCCTCGGCATTTTTGGGATCTCTGCTGACATTATTCTGAAGACGTGGCCAGGACCAGTGATAACTCCGATCTCAGATGCTTAACCTCTGAGAAGATGCAATAAATAATGACATTAATGGAGAAAGTCAATAACAGAACATTCAGCCACTTCAGATCTCCTCGTCTTCACCGCGTCACGGACCATAAGCCGGGCAGCATCAAACAAGCAAAGAGCAGTATCCAGCACGGGAAGAAAGGAATTCTCCGGGTAATATTTCCATCTGATTTTATTCCATATGTCAAGACGTATTTTCCCCTTGTATAGGGGCTGTCTGTTATCCACTATGTATATGCCAAGTACATATGGAATAAATCACCCGGAGAATGCCTTTCTTCCCGTGCTGGATAATACTTTTAAAAAGTGAAGAATCGCCTCCAAAAATAGCTGTGGTGCCAAGAAGACAAAAACACAGCAGCGTTCCCCAGTCCTGAGCTGATACATTGTAACAAAGCGATGCCATTTTATCCTGGATGGTAGTAACTCGTGTAAAAGAGCGGAGGTACTCCCAGTACAGGACGCATTATCTTGATATGATATTACAGGAATATCTGGCTGTAAGGTGGACAATAGTATCGTGCCACTACATGTAAGTATTTATTTGCACTGTATATCACAGTTTTATCTTAGCACTATATGCTAGTATTGTTTGGGCTGGATATGGCAGTATTATCATAGCATTGTATAACAGCATTAATAGTATTATATGGCAGTATTATATGGACTGTACGTAGCAGTATATTGTGCCACTACATGTAAGTTTTATACTGTACGTGGCAATACTATCTCGGCACTATATGAAAGCATGAGTTGGGCTGTATATGGCAGTATTATCTGGCACTCTATGGAAGTATTAGTTGGGCTCTATATGGCAGTATTATCTGGCACTATATGGAAGTATTAGTTGGGCTGTATATGGCATTATTATCTGGCACTATATGGCAGTATTAGTTGGGCAGTATATGGCATTATTATCTGGCACTATATGGAAGCATTAGTTGGGCTGTATATGGCATTATTATCTGGCACTATATGGAAGTATTAGTTGGGCTGTATATGGCAGTATTATCTGGCACTATATGGCAGTATTAGTTGTGCTGTATATGGCAGTATTATCTGGCACTATATGGAAGTATTAGTTGGGCTGTATATGGCATTATTATCTGGCACTATATGGCAGTATTAATTGGGCAGTGTATGGCATTATTATCTGGCACTATATGGAAGTATTAGTTGGGCTGTATATGGCATTATTATCTGGCACTATATGGCAGTATTAGTTGTGCTGTATATGGCAGTATTATCTGGCACTATATGGAAGTATTAGTTGGGCTGTATATGGCATTATTATCTGGCACTATATGGCAGTATTAATTGGGCAGTATATGGCATTATTATCTGGCACTATATGGAAGTATTAGTTGGGCTGTATATGGCATTATTATCTGGCACTATATGGCAGTATTAGTTGGGCTGTATATGGGAGTATTATCTGGCACTATATGGAAGTATTAGTTGGGCTGTATATGGCAGTATTATCTGGCACTATATGGAAGTATTAGTTGGGCTGTATATGGCATTATTATCTGGCACTATATGGAAGTATTAGTTGGGCTGTATATGGCATTATTATCTGGCACTATATGGCAGTATTAGTTGGGCTGTATATAGGAGTATTATCTGGCACTATATGGAAGTATTAGTTGGGCTCTATATGGCAGTATTATCTGGCACTATATGGAAGTATTAGTTGGGCAGTATATTGCAGTATTATCTGGCACTATATGGAAGTATTAGTTGGGCAGTATATGGCATTATTATCTGGCACTATATGGAAGTATTAGTTGGGCTGTATATGGCAGTATTATCTGGCACTATATGGAAGTATTAGTTGGGCTGTATATGGCAGTATTATCTGGCACTATATGGAAGTATTAGTTGGGCTGTATATGGCATTATTATCTGGCACTATATGGCAGTATTAGTTGGGCAGTATATTGCAGTATTATCTGGCACTATATGGCAGTATTAGTTGGGCAGTATATTGCAGTATTATCTAGGCAAAATGAGGATGAAATCTGGAGCAACAGGCACAAGGTACAGAGAGGGGGGTGTCGGGACCCTCGGAATCTCACCTGTTCATCTCCTCCAGACAGTCCGTGGCGAAGAAGAAACTCTTTATTTTTGGGTGACAGGCTTTAAAGGCGCTGGAAGGAAAGCACAGAATATATGTTATCTCAGTCACCAAAAAAAGGGAAACACAGAATACATGGTCTGAATCTGACAGCCTCTATATGCAGCCCTGGATTCGGCACCCCTATATACAGCCCTGTATCCGGTGCCCCCTATATGTAGTCATTCCCTCATTATCCGTGTACTACATACTTTATACATTGGTGCCATAATATAAACGGAGTTTCCTGATTTTTCCAATAATCATCTCCACAAAACCTTCACACTATGTTCCTAAAATACTTTCTGCTGCTGTGCCCCTATTTCTCTCCATAATCACCCCCCCATCACTTTTTCCACTATATAATATTCCACCTAAACCCCTCCCCCAGCAGATCAGGTCACTTCTGTCCTGAAATGCTCTGTGCTGCTTGTCATCTTCCTCTTATCACTATGTGACGCTCAGTCTCCTGCAGCACTCGCCTCTCCTGAAATGCTCTGTGCTGCTTGTCATCTTCCTCATATCACTATGTGACGCTCAGTCTCCAGCAGCACTCGCCTCCTCTCCTGAAATGCTCTGTGCTGCTTGTCATCCTCCTCATATCACTATGTGACGCTCAGTCTCCAGCAGCACTTTCCTCTCCTGAAATACTCTGTGCTGCTTGTCATCCTCCTCTCATCACTATGTGACGCTCAGTCTCCAGCAGCACTCGCCTCTCCTGAAATGCTCTGTGCTGCTGGAGAGCCGGTCAGTCTGCGGTGCAGTGTAATCGTGACGTCAGCGCGGTACTCACTGTTTCTTCCTACATTCGATGGCCCGGTCTATCCTGAATTCGGGTAAGCTGATGAAACCTTCCGCCTTCTCATCCTGGAGGAAGAAAGCAACAATGTATCCACGTCAGAAATAAGCAGTCGACCATCAGATAGCAGCTGGCAAGCACCCCCCTCCCCGGGACCAGCAGTATTGTGTGTGCAGCTCTGGATGTAACTAGAGTAATGCGGGACTGATAACTCTGACTGCAGAGCGCAGTGTGAGCACTGAGGGGATCAGTCAGCATGGAGGACGCTCAGCCCCACCATCTTCAGGCAGCTTTCCTATATGTTACAGCTGCTTTTCGCCCCTTATCCTATACGTCTTGCTGGAATCTGCAGATGTGGTGCCAGCGATCCCACCCTGGCTTCACCCGTTGCAGCTGTGGTGCATTTTCTGTTGCAATCTTACAAAATTGTTGCAGATTTGTGACAATTGCAGAAAACGCTGTAAACGTGTCCACGGCAGCGTGGTGAGCGTTCATGCGGCGTGGTGCGAGCATTCATACGGCGTGGTGTGAGCATTCATGCGACGTGGTGTGAGCATTCATGCGGCGTGGTGTGAGCATTCATGCGGCGTGGTGAGAGCATTCATGCGGCGTGGTGTGAGCGTTCATGCGGCGTGGTGTGAGCGTTCATGCAGCGTGGTGTGAGCGTTCATGCAGCGTGGTGTGAGCGTTCATGCAGCGTGGTGTGAGCGTTCATGCAGCGTGGTGTGCGCGTTCATGCAGCGTGGTGTGCGCGTTCATGCAGCGTGGTGTGCGCGTTCATGTGGTGTGGTGTGGGTGTTAATGCTGCGTGGTGTGGGTGTTCATGCGGCGTGGTGTGAGCGTTCATGTAGCGTAGTGTGAGCATTCATGCGGCGGGGTGTGAGCGTTCATGCGGCGGGGTGTGAGCATTCATGCAGCGTAGTCTGAGCATTCATGCGGCGTGGTGTGAGCATTCATGCGGCGTGGTGTGAGCGTTCATGCGGCGTGGTGTGGGCGTTCATGCGGCGTGGTGTGAGCGCTCATGCGGCGTGGTGTGAGCATTCATGCAGCGTAGTGTGAGCATTCATGTGGCATGGTGTGAGCATTCATGCAGCGTGGTGTGAGCATTCATGTGGTGTGGTGCGAGCATTCATGCAGCGTAGTGTGAGCATTCATGCGGCGTGGTGTGAGCATTCATACGGCGTGGTGTGGGCGTTCATGTGGCGCGGTGTGAGCGTTCATGCGGCGTGGTGTGTGTTCATGCGGCGGGGTGTGAGCGTTCATGCGGCGGGGTGTGAGCGTTCATGCGGCGGGGTGTGAGCGTTCATGCGGCGGGGTGTGAGCGTTCAGCGGGCGGCGGTGGCTACTCACGTTCTGGTTGGTGTACCAGTACAGGGACGAGTCTTTCAGGATGAACCAGTACTTTTTCCACTTCTGTGTGAAGTATCCTCTGGCGTCCTTCTTTTTCCATAACCAGCCCTCGCAGTCACCGTGCCCGAGGTCTTTGCAGGAAATTCGCCGTCTGCTGCCGCTGGTGAGCGACCCTCCTAAAATAAAGGGGAAATTCAATGTGGACAGCGGAGGTAGCACGTCCCCCCCCCCCGCGATGAGCCGAGGACGGAATCGCGGATGTGCAGATTACTGGCTCCATTTTTTCAGAATCCTGACACTTTAGAATTTATTTTACAAAAAGTGTAAGATTTTTTTTTTACCTTTTGATCGTTTTTTGGTTTTGACCCTCAGCGAAGCGTAATGGAAAGACTGCGAGAGAGGAAAAAGAGCTGTAACAACAGAAGATAACAAATAACACACCGACAGCGTATATAGCGTATCCCGCGGTCAGGACACGGGGCGCCGAGACAGACGTGTATCCCCGAGATCAGGACACGAGGCGCCGAGACAGACGTGTATCCCCGAGATCAGGACACGGGGCGCCGAGACAGACGTGTATCCCCGAGATCAGGACACGGGGCGCCGAGACAGACGTGTATCCCCGAGATCAGGACACGGGGCGCCGAGACAGACGTGTATCCCCGAGATCAGGACACGGGGCGCCGAGACAGACGTGTATCCCCGAGATCAGGACACGGGGCGCCGAGACAGATGTGTATCCCCGAGATCAGGACACGGGGCGCCGAGACAGACGTGTATCCCCGAGATCAGGACACGGGGCGCCGAGACAGATGTGTATCCCCGAGATCAGGACACGGGGCGCCGAGACAGACGTGTATCCCCGAGATCAGGACACGGGGCGCCGAGACAGATGTGTATCCCCGAGATCAGGACACGGGGCGCCGAGACAGACGTGTATCCCCGAGATCAGGACACGGGGCGCCGAGACAGACGTGTATCCCCGAGATCAGGACACGGGGCGCCGAGACAGATGTGTATCCCCGAGATCAGGACACGGGGCGCCGAGACAGACGTGTATCCCCGAGATCAGGACACGGGGCGCCGAGACAGACGTGTATCCCGAGGTCAGGACACGGGGCGCCGAGACAGACGTGTATCCCCGAGATCAGGACACGGGGCGCCGAGACAGACGTGTATCCCCGAGATCAGGACACGAGGCGCCGAGACAGACGTGTATCCCCGAGATCAGGACACGGGGCGCCGAGACAGACGTGTATCCCCGAGATCAGGACACGGGGCGCCGAGACAGACGTGTATCCCCGAGATCAGGACACGGGGCGCCGAGACAGACGTGTATCCCCGAGATCAGGACACGAGGCGCCGAGACAGACGTGTATCCCCGAGATCAGGACACGGGGCGCCGAGACAGACGTGTATCCCTCAGGTAAGGACACGGGGCGCCGAGACAGACGTGTATCCCCGAGATCAGGACACGGGGCGCCGAGACAGACGTGTATCCCCGAGATCAGGACACGGGGCGCCGAGACAGACGTGTATCCCCGAGATCAGGACACGAGGCGCCGAGACAGACGTGTATCCCCGAGATCAGGACACGGGGCGCCGAGACAGACGTGTATCCCCGAGGTCAGGACACGGGGCGCCGAGACAGACGTGTATCCCCGAGATCAGGACACGGGGTGCCGAGACAGACGTGTATCCCCGAGATCAGGACACGGGGCGCCGAGACAGACGTGTATCCCCGCGGTCAGGACACGGGCGGCCGAGACAGACGTGTATCCCCAAGATCAGGACACGGGGCGCCGAGACAGACGTGTATCCCCAAGATCAGGACACGGGGCGCCGAGACAGACGTGTATCCCCGAGATCAGGACACGGGGTGCCGAGACAGACGTGTATCCCCAAGATCAGGACACGGGGCGCCGAGACAGACGTGTATCCCCGAGATCAGGACACGGGGCGCCGAGACAGACGTGTATCCCCGAGATCAGGACACGGGGCGCCGAGACAGACGTGTATCCCCGAGATCAGGACACGGGCGGCCGAGACAGACGTGTATCCCCAAGATCAGGACACGGGGCGCCGAGACAGACGTGTATCCCCGAGATCAGGACACGGGGTGCCGAGACAGACGTGTATCCCCAAGATCAGGACACGGGGTGCCGAGACAGACGTGTATCCCCGAGATCAGGACACGGGCGGCCGAGACAGACGTGTATCCCCAAGATCAGGACACGGGGCGCCGAGACAGACGTGTATCCCCGAGGTCAGGACACGGGGCGCCGAGACAGACGTGTATCCCGAGGTCAGGACACAGGACGCCGAGACAGACGTGTATCCCCGAGATCAGGACACAGGTCGCCGAGACAGACGTGTATCCCCGAGGTCAGGACACGGGGCGCCGAGACAGACGTGTATCCCCGAGATCAGGACACAGGTCGCCGAGACAGACGTGTATCCCCGAGGTCAGGACACGGGGCGCCGAGACAGACGTGTATCCCGAGGTCAGGACACAGGACGCCGAGACAGACGTGTATCCCCGAGATCAGGACACGGGGCGCCGAGACAGACGTGTATCCCCGAGGTCAGGACACGGGGCGCCGAGACAGACGTGTATCCCCGAGGTCAGGACACGGGGCGCCGAGACAGACGTGTATCCCCGAGATCAGGACACGGGGCGCCGAGACAGACGTGTATCCCCGAGGTCAGGACACGGGGCGCCGAGACAGACGTGTATCCCGAGATCAGGACACGGGGCGCCGAGACAGACGTGTATCCCCGAGATCAGTACACGGGGCGCCGAGACAGACGTGTATCCCCGAGGTCAGAACACAGGGCGCCGAGACACACGTGTATCCCCGAGGTCAGGACACGGGGCGCCGAGACAGACGTGTATCCCCGAGGTCAGGACACGGGGCGCCGAGACACACGTGTATCCCCGAGGTCAGGACACAGAACGCCGAGACAGACGTGTATCCCCGAGGTCAGGACACAGGACGCCGAGACAGACGTGTATCCCGAGGTCAGGACACGGGGCGCCAGCTCCAGCCGCAGCGTTAATGAAGCACAAGGGGCCACACAACCGCTAAGAGCTGTATTCACAATTCTGTTACTTTCTCGGTACCAGAGAATGTTACTATATGGATTGAAGCAGAGCTGTTAGGCTGCTTTCACACATCCGGTTTGAGCAATGCGGCTCAATCCGGCTGTGAAACCTATGCAACGGATGCGGCGAAAACACCGCATCCTTTCCATAAGTTTTTACATGCGGCCCGTCCGTTTTTTTCCAGTTGCGGCACGCTACTGAGCATGTGCAGTGGAAGAAACCGCATGCGGCGGCCGGATGCCTTTTTTGCCGCATCGCGCCGCATCCGGCGTCCATAGGCATGCATTGAAAAATGCGCCGCAGCGGCCGGATGCGGCGCGATGCATTTTTTTTGCCGGAGCAAAAAACGTGCCAGGGAACGTTCCATCCGGCCGCCGCATCGGCTAAATCTGCCGCATGCGGCAAAAACTGGACAGAACGCAAGCCCATGCGGCACAATGCGGTGCCAATGCAAGTCAATGCTGGAAAAAACGAAACTGGCGGCAAAAAAAAACAAAACGGTTTTGTTTTTTCAGCAGAGCGCCGGATTGTTCCGCACTGCTACAGCTGGATGCGTGAAAGTAGCCTTAGTGACCCGGTTTCACCATTACTAAAAAGACAAGATATGGTCAGATTTCAAGAGGAAGCAGCAGAATTGTAAATGCTGCTCTGAATGTGACTGGAGCAGAGGACTTGATTTAACAGCATATTTGTAAATGCAGCTTTGGTGGTGACTGGAGTATACAATTATGAATGCAGCTTTGGTGGTGACTGGAGTGCAGCTCTGGAGGTGGCTGCAGTATATGATTATAGATGCAGCTTTGGTGATGACTGGAGTGCAGCTCTGGAGGTGGCTGGAGTATACAATTATAAATGCAGCTTTGGTGGTGAGTGGAGTATCAGATGTGACATATTTTCGGATCAGTACAAGATAAGTGAAGTACAGGAGGACGCCGTTACTGCGCATTACATGGAGGTCATTGTCAGTGATGGACTGATCAGAGCCGGTGTAAGGAGCGCAGCTCTTGAAGTCACCGGTATCTTCTGCAGAATCTTGAGTCTGTTCTGAGTCTTGCAGCTTGTGATGCTTCTAATTAGCCGCCTTCATCTCCCGCGGATCCTCCGCTCATTACAGCAAACAATGAAGCCGCCGTTAATTACTGATACAGTTTAGTCGTCCGAAGTGGCGCAATTACGAGTCCATTTCTCAAAGTGACGGCAGATTGTAAACCGTTTATGAAGACGTTTATCCGGCGGGTATTGACCTGGGTCAGTCAGCAGTCCCTGGCGGTCAACAGTCATATTATCCCAGCAGCTGCTGGGACTATGACAACACTGCCTGTCACCACATGATCCTTTACCGCTGTGCATTCTGTAGTGCTCTAGTTGCGGTGACACTACATCTCCCAGCATGCCTCGCACAACTCTGGCCATCAGGGCATGCTGGGAGTTGGCCCCCTGATCTATAGGGAGGATCAGATCCTGACATTTTTGGGTTTCGTGATACTTTTTGCTCGTCACCTTCCGTCCTGACAACCGGCCACGTGCTGCAGTCTGTATATGAGGTTGTCAGAGAGGATAATGTGTGGTCGGGGCCGGTTATTTGTCCCTCTGCAGATGACAGCATCTGACAGGGAGTTTAGCGCCCCCCGCAGGCCGGGATCACTCGCTGCTGGCGCTGTAGGATTATTCGGACCGCAGGCTTACGTTCCGTGCGGTGTATATTGTCCGTATCAATCCTTTATACCTTTTCTACTCGTTTCCCAGAGACACAATATTGCGCTGTTTATTACGCGGGCTGCCCGCGGTGGTCGGACGCGATGTTACATCTATTCGGCTTTATCTGCGGGACTTTCCACCTAATCTGCAAAATACATTATAGGAGCATCAATCCGGAGACGTACGGAAAAACTAATGAAAATAAAGCGATCCCGCTGCAGGAAGCCGCTCGCTGCGCTCCAGAATTACAGCACAGACGCGGTAATAACAATAACTTACAGCCACACGCCGAGCGCCAAACCCAGAGCACCGGCAGCAAAACACGGAACACCGGCGTCAATATTCAATTACACTGGCCGCCAGCAAAATAATGCAGAGTTCATCTATTACTGCTGACAACCGGCCTGTATACATGTGTGAGAGGTGTCAGCCCCGCCCCTGGTGATGACATCACTGATATAATGACAGGTGATCAGACAGGAGACCACACCCCTTATACTACAGCCCCGCCCCCTGGTGGTGACATCACTGATACGATGTGATCAGACATGAGGCTACACCCCTTATATACAGCCCCGCCCCTGGTGATGACATCACTGATACGATGTGATCAGACATGAGGTTACACCCCTTATATACAGCCCCGCCCCTGGTGATGACATCACTAATATAATGATGTGATCAGACAGAAGACCACACCTCTTATACTACAGCCCCGCCCCCTGGTGATGACATCACTGATACGATGTGATCAGACATGAGGCTACACCCCTTATATACAGCCCCGCCCCCTGGTGGTGACATCACTGATACGATGTGATCAGACATGAGACCACACCCCTTATATACAGCTTCACCCCTGATGACATCACTGATCTAGTGACATAATCAGAAATGGGGCCACACCCCTTATATACAGCCCCACCCCATGGTGATGACATCAGTTATATAATGACTTGTGATCAGCCATGAGACCACACCCCTTATATACAGCTCTGCCCTTGATGATGACATCACCGATATAGTGAGATGTGATCAGCCATGAGACCACACCCCTTATATACAGCTCCGCCCTTGATGATGACGACATCACTGATATAGTGAGATGTGATCAGCCATGAGACCACACCCCTTATATACAGCTCCACCCTTGATGACATCACTAATATAGTGACATGTGATCAGACATGAGACCACACCCCTTATACTACAGCCCCGCCCCTTAGTGGTGACATCCCTGGGTGTCATATAATGGTGTCCTCGTATGCTGACACTCTGCTGTGCCCCTTTAAGTCCTGACTGAGATTAGATGTGATGTATGCCGGTTCTGTAAGTCGCCATGAACCTGCTGGTTACATAAGACACTTGTGATTTCATTATTTTCCTTCCCTTTAGTCGACCTTCCAGCGAGACTGAACTACTTCTGCATGAATTCATGTACGGAGCTGAATAGCACTTAACACATTAGTGCTGCCTTCCTGCTTCACAATGGAGGCCGAGGACGCGCCGGCATATTGAGCGATTCCCTGCACAGCGGCCGAGCACAGCTGGACGCAGAGGACCGGCAGCCACGCCGCAGGAGTGCAGGAGCACAACACTGTGTAATACTGGGGCAGCATAGTCACCGGATCAATATAATCACCGGATCAATATAATCACCGGATCAATATAATCACCGGATCAATATAATCACCAGATCAATATAATCACCGGATCAATATAATCACCAGATCAATATAATCACTGGATCATTATAACCACTGGATCATCCCCAGAGATCAGTATAATCACCAGATCATTATAATCACCGGATCAATATAATCAGCGGATCATTATAATCAGCAGATCAATATAATCACCAGATCAATATAATCAGCGGATCATTATAATCACCAGATCAATATAATCAGCGGATCAACATATTCACCGGATCAATATAATCACCTGATCAATATAATCACTGGATCATTATAACCACTGGATCATCCCCGGAGATCAGTCTAATCACCGGATCATTATAATCAGCGGATCAATATAATCACCGGATCAATATAATCACTGGATCATCCCCAGAGATCAGTATACTGTAATCTCTGGATCATTATAAGGGTTCGCTCACATAAATCGGATAAGTGCAATCTGGTAACAAAATAATACTTGCATTGCAGTTGGAGCAATGTTAATCAGTCAGAGCTGATCTGAGGGGTTTTCTCGCCTGTATTCGGTCTCAGGAAATAATCTCCGCATACTGCGTATATCGGACGAGACTCGCCAATGCAAGTCTATGGGTGCGAGAAAAAAGTCACACGGAGCATGCGTATGCCTCCGATATTTACAAATACATTACATTCTGTAGCAGAAAACACTGTACATGATTGCAGAATAATAACTGCTGAGAAAAACGCACGTCCTACGGATGCTGGGACACAAGAAATCTCACACTCACACGACATATACAATATCACAAGGATTTCACTCGTCCAACATTTCTGGATGAAAATCAGTGCAATTTTTTATACACAAATGTGAGCATGGCTTAATTCCCAGATCATTACAGTGGCATATAAAAGTTTGGGCACCCCTGGTCAAAATTACTGATACTGTGAATACTTTAGCAAGTTGAAGATTAAATGATCTCTAAAGGTATACAGTTAAAGAGATGACACATCTCCTTCATATTTTAGGTAAAAATAATAATAAAAATTGAAAATATTATATATTAATATCATATATATTATAAAAATAATATTTTACATTTAAGAATTAAAAAAAAAAAGGAAAATGGTCTGATGCAAAAGTTTGTGCACCCTGCATGGCTAGTACCAATGGTAGTAGCACCCCCTTTGGCAAGTATCACAGCTTGTAAGAGCTTTTGTAGCAGCCAAGTGTCTTTCAATTCTTGTTTGAGGGATTTTCCTTAATTCTTCCTTGGAGACATCTTCCAGTTCTGTGAGATTCCTGGCTCGTCTTGCATGCTCTGTTGTTATTTGGAGATGTCTTCCAGTTCTATGAGATTCCTGGCTCATCTTGCATGCTCTGTTCTTATTTGGAGACGTCTTCCAGTTCTGTGAGATTCCTGGCTCGTCTTGCATGCACTGCTCTTCCTTGGAGACGTCTTCCAGTTCTGTGAGATTCCTGGCTTGTCTTGCATGCTCTGTTCTTATTTGGAGACGTCTTCCAGTTCTGTGAGATTCCTGGCTCGTCTTGCATGCACTGCTCTTCCTTGGAGACGTCTTCCAGTTCTGTGAGATTCCTGGCTCGTCTTGCATGCTCTGTTCTTATTAGGAGATGTCTTCCAGTTCTATGACATTCCTGGCTCGTCTTGCATGCTCTGTTCTTATTTGGAGATGTCTTCCAGTTCTATGAGATTCCTGGCTCGTTATGCATGCTCTGTTCTTATTTGGAGATGTCTTCCAGTTCTGTGAGATTCCTGGCTCGTCTTGCATGCCCTTCTCTTCCTTGGAGAGGTCTTCCAGTTCTGTGAGATTCCTGGCTCCTCTTGCATGCTCTGCTCTTCCTTGGAGACGTCTTCGAGTTCTGTGAGATTCCTGGCTCGTCTTGCATTCTCTGCTCTTTTGAGGTCTTGCCATAGATTATCAATGATGTGCAGATCAATGGACTGTGAGGCCATTGTAAAACATTGAGCTTGCTCCTTTTGAGGTCGTCTATTGTGGACTTGATTTTTGTTTAGCATCATTATCCATTTGTAGAAGCCGTCCTCTTTTTCTCTTCTTTTCTCCTCTTTTTCTCTTTTTTTTCTCCTCTTTTCATCCTCAGCTTTTTTACAGATGGTGTTATGTTTGCATCAAGAATTTGTTGAAATTCATTGAATCCATTCTTCCCTCTACCCGTGAAATGTTCCCTGTGCTAATGGCTGCAACACAACCCCAAAGCATGATTGATCCACCCCCATGCTTAATGGCTGGTGAAATATTCTTTCCCTGAAATTCTGTGCCCTTTTTACTCTACACATACCTTTCATCACTGTGGCCACAGATTTCTATTTTAACCTCATCGCTGCACAGGACTTGTTTCCAGAATACATCAGGCTTGTTTAGATGTTCTTTTGCAGACTTCTGACACTGAATTTTATGGTGAGGACGCAGGAGAGGTTTTCTTCTGATGACTCTTCCATGAAGGCCACATTTGAGCAGATGTCTCTGAATAGTAGAACAATATACCACAACTCCAGAGTCTGCTGAATCAAGATGAAGGTCTTTTGCAGTCAGGCAGGGGTACAGATTTTCCTCTCTAGCAATCCTACCTGCAGCTCACTCTCTTCCAGACCCTATCTTCACCTCCACTGTTCCTGATAACTGACATTTCTTAATTACATTTTTTCGAACTGAGGAAAGGGCAACTTGAAAACACATTGCTATCTCCTTATAGCCTTCTCCCACTTTGAGGGCATCACCATTTTCATTTTCAGAGTGCTAGGCAGCTGCTTAGAAGAACACATGGCTGATGTTTATTGGCACAACGTTAGAGGAGGCTGTGTTATGTACTGTAAAGCTGTGAATTTGCATCATCAGATGATAGTGAACAAGTAAGTCATAACACTAGCAGGATAATTGAGGCCTGAACCTTGGTCTAAGTTATCTGAGTACATAAATCTCCAAGGTGCTTAAACTTTTGCATTGGCCCATTTTCCTTTTTGTAATTTTTCAAATGTAAAACATGAAAATATTTTTTTCTTGCCTAAAATACAAAGGAAATGTGTCATCTGTAACTTTCTGCCTTTAGAGATAATTTCATCTGCAACTTGCTTAACTGTTCACGATAACAGTAATTTTGATCAGGGGTGTGCAAACATTTGCATCCCACTGTATATCCACCAGATCCAGTGTCAGACAGGGTCCAGAGAGGTCAGGGGGCCACATTCAGCTGCAGAGCACTATGAGGAGCTGTTGTGCGCGGCGGCCTCCTCTGTCTGCGTCAGATCACAATAGTCTCTGGAGCATTAGAGCAGCAATCCTCCTTACCTTCCTCATGGATGTGGTTCCTTGTCGCTCTATTGCAGAACTCGTGTACCTTAAATCATAAGGAAAAAAACAAATCATAATCCAGAGAGATGACCCCCTGCAATAAGCATTTTTTTTCTTTTTCCTATCTCCAGAGACATCCAAAGCTGCAGTAAATATCCCCTGATTAGCCGTCATTACAGAACAGTGCGTTATGGGAGCAGAAGTTTGAATGCAGCTCTGGATGTGGCTGCAGTATAGTCCGAGTGGTGAGAAAGTAACAAAACGTCATGTATATTTAGATCGCGGAGCGGTAAATTAAAGACGTTTAAAAGGGGTTTCCCACAAATGAAGCTGATTATAATCAAAAGATTTTGCAATAATAATAACTTCCACAATTGGAGGTTATATAAAATGTTCCTTATATATGTGCCACTGCTGTGTACTGTGTAATGGCCGTGTCTGATTATACAGGGACATGGTCTAATTATACCACACCTCCTGGGGCAGGGAGGACGAAAAAAGTATACAGACAGAGCACAGGATCATAACTGAGTCTTTCTGTGAGGTAAAACATTTCTCTGCCTGTTTAAAAAAAATGTTTTACCTGACAGAAAGAATTAGCTCTGATCCTGTGCTGTAATATTTGTTTTCATTTTTCATCCTCCCCGACCCAGGAGATGTGGTATGATCAGACCATGTCCTCTACGGTCAGACACGGCCATTACACAGTACATAGCAGGGGCACCCTGTACAGTCAGACACGGCCATTACACAGTACATAGCAGGGACACCCTGTACAGTCAGACACGGCCATTACACAGTACATAGCAGGGGCACCATGTACAGTCCGACATGGCCATTACACAGTATATAGCAGGGGCACCCTGTATGGTCAGACACGGCCATCACACAGTACATAGCAGGGACACCCTGTACAGTCCGACACGGCCATTACACAGTACATAGCAGGGGCAACCTGTACAGTCAGACACGGCCATTACACAGTACATAGCAGGGACACCCTGTACAGTCCGACACGGCCATTACACAGTACATAGCAGGGGCACCCTGTACAGTCAGACACGGTCATTACACAGGACATAGCAGGGGCACCCTGTACAGTCAGATACGGCCATTACACAGGACATAGCAGGGGCACCCTGTACAGTCAGACACGGTCATTACACAGGACATAGCAGGGGCACCCTGTACAGTCAGACACGGCCATTACACAGGACATAGCAGGGGCACCCTGTATGGTCAGACACGGCCATTACACAGTACATAGCAGGGACACCCTGTACAGTCCGACACGGCCATTACACAGTACATAGCAGGGGCACCCTGTACAGTCAGACACGGCCATTACACAGTACATAGCAGGGGCACCCTGTACAGTCAGACACGGCCATTACACAGGACATAGCAGGGGCACCCTGTACAGTCAGACACGGTCATTACACAGGACATAGCAGGGGCACCCTGTACAGTCAGATACGGCCATTACACAGGACATAGCAGGGGCACCCTGTACAGTCAGACACGGCCATTACACAGGACATAGCAGGGGCACCCTGTACAGTCAGACACGTCCATTACACAGGACATAGCAGGGGCACCCTGTACAGTCAGACACGGCCATTACACAGGACATAGCAGGGGCACCCTGTACAGTCAGACACGGCCATTACACAGGACATAGCAGGGGCACCCTGTACAGTCAGACACGGTCATTACACAGGACATAGCAGGGGCACCCTGTACAGTCAGACACGGCCATTACACAGGACATAGCAGGGGCACCCTGTATGGTCAGACACGGCTATTACACAGTACATAGCAGGGGCACCCTGTACAGTCAGACACGGTCATTACACAGGACATAGCAGGGGCACCCTGTACAGTCAGACACGGCCATTACACAGGACATAGCAGGGGCACCCTGTATGGTCAGACACGGCCATTACACAGTACATAGCAGGGGCACATATATAAGATCTCAGCACAGGAACATTTTACATAACATCCAATTGTGAAAACTATTCTTATTCCAAGACTGATTAAAATAAACTTTGTTCGTGGGAAAACTCCTTAATAAGTGTCTGGACTCAGTCTTAGCTGCTGTTCTCTGTTATCTGTCAGGATACGTTATTTTTGTGATGTGTTAATACATTTTGTTGAACTCAGGATCAGAACAGACAGAAACTGTGGATGAAAAAGGTGACACCGGCCCCTCCCCCACTCATATACTGTAAATGCATTATGTCAGGAGGAAGAAAAAACAGGAAAATAGAATAAAAATAAGACTAACTCTGGAGCAAGGAACATCCCACAGGTCACATCACCGACAGCCAGCAACGACAGATCCGTGACTGGTCAGAGCTTAGACCGAGATCATCATCCTCATCACTATCATCGTCCTCATCATCATCATCCTCATCACTATCATCTTCATCATCCTCCTCATCACTATCATCCTCATCATCCTCCTCATCACTATCATCATACCCATCATCATCACAATTGTTCTCCGCATCATCATCATCATCCTCATCATCACTATCATCCTCCTCCTCATCATCACCCATCACTATCATCCTCATCATCCTCCTCATCATCACAATTATAGTCCTCTTCATCATCCTCATCACCACAATCATCCTTCTCATTACTATCATCCTCATCATTCTCCTCATCATCACAATTATTCTCCTCATCATCATCCTCCTCATCATCACCATCTTCATCACAATCATTCTTCTCCTCCTCCTCCTCATCATCATCATCATGCTCTCCATCATCCTCCCCCTCTCCATCATCCTCCCCCTCCCCATCATTCTCCCCATCATCCTCACCCTCCCCATCATACTCATCATCACTATCATCCTCATCATCCTCCTCATCATCACAATTATAGTCCTCCTCATCATCATCCTCATCACTATCATCATCCTCATCACCACAATCATCCTTCTCATTACTATCATCCTCATCATTCTCCTCATCATCACAATTATTTTCCTCATCATCATCCTCCTCATCATCACCATCTTCATCACAATCATTCTTCCCCTCCCCCTCCCCATCATACTAATCATCACTATCTACATCAGAATCTTCCGCATCATCATCATCACAATCATTCTTCTCATCACTATCTTTATTACAATCATCCTCCTCCTCATCATCATTATCAGTAAAATAACAATTTATAAATATATAATATACAAATATATACATAATCATTTTTCTCGTCACCACAATCGTCATCTTTAATCACCATCAATATAATAATCCCCCCATCATCCCCATCACCTCCACCCTCCTTGTATATCTATGGCAGGAATGAGTGGCGTTTTGCTTAACCTATCACAGGCCATCCATGATTTGGTGAGAACCTTTGCTCTCCGTAGTCACTGGCTCCGCCGGCTGTGAGGCTACGGTCGGTCCAGCTCCGCCGGCTGTGAGGCTACGGTCGGTCCAGCTCCGCCGGCTGTGAGGCTACGGTCGGTCCAGCTCCGCCGGCTGTGAGGCTACGGTCGGTCCAGCTCCGCTGGCTGTGAGGTTACGGTCGGTCCAGCTCCGCCGCCTGTGAGGCTACGGTCGGTCCAGCTCCGCCAGCTGTGAGGCTACGGTCGGTCCAGCTCCGCCGGCTGTGAGGTTACGGTCGGTCCAGCTCCGCCGGCTGTGAGGCTACGGTTGGTCCAGCTCCGCCGGCTGTGAGGCTACGGTCGGTCCAGCTCCGCCAGCTGTGAGGTTACGGTCGGTCCAGCTCCGCCGGCTGTGAGGTTACGGTCGGTCCAGCTCCGCCGGCTGTGAGACTACGGTCGATCCAGCTCCGCCGGCTGTGAGGTTACAGTCGGTCCAGCTCCGCCGGCTGTGAGGTTACAGTCGGTCCAGCTCTGCCGGCTGTGAGGTTAGTCGGTCCAGCTCTGCCAGCTGTGAGGTTACAGTCGGTCCAGCTCCGCCGGCTGTGAGGTTACAGTCGGTCCAGCTCCGCCGGCTGTGAGGTTACGGTCGGTCCAGCTCCGCCGGCTGTGAGGTTACAGTCGGTCCAGCTCTGCCGGCTGTGAGGTTACAGTCGGTCCAGCTCCGCCGGCTGTGAGGTTACGGTCGGTCCAGCTCTGCCGGCTGTGAGGTTACAGTCGGTCCAGCTCCGCCGGCTGTGAGGTTACAGTCGGTCCAGCTCCGCCGGCTGTGAGGTTACGGTCGGTCCAGCTCCGCCGGCTGTGAGGTTACAGTCGGTCCAGCTCTGCCGGTTGTGAGGCTACAGTCGGTCCAGCTCCGCCGGCTGTGAGGTTACAGTCGGTCCAGCTCCGCCGGCTGTGAGGTTACGGTCGGTCCAGCTCCGCCGGCTGTGAGGTTACAGTCGGTCCAGCTCCGCCGGCTGTGAGGCTACAGTCGGTCCAGCTCCGCCGGCTGTGAGGTTACAGTCGGTCCAGCTCTGCCGGCTGTGAGGTTACGGTCGGTCCAGCTCCGCCGGTTGTGAGGCTACGGTCAGTCCATCTCCGCCGGCTGTGAGGTTACGGTCGGTTCATCTCCACCGCGTCCAATTAGTGCTAATAAGGGTGCCACATCTGCCTCACCTGCCCGGGGTTAATTCTTCCCTTGTACACAGACATGGCGATGTTCTGCTCCAGATATCAGAGCTGCACATCTCGCTCCAGTTCTGTCACTTTGTTACAATGTATCAGTGCAGACAAGTATCAGTCTGGGGTTCAGGCTTGGCCTGGATTCATCTGTAGCAAACCCTCAGCTGTGAGATGTATGAGATTGAGATGGGTTTTCAGCCTCTGAAGTGACACTGACAGCAAGCAGAGATCTTGAATTTGGTGATAAAGTAAAGCCTAAATGACATTTCAGAACTTTTTTGCTGCCGATAGAGATTCCTCCCTGCCCCGGTGTGCGCCACTTATTGTCGGATCCCCCCTTTATCCCTCTCCCTCCAGAGTGACCCTTGGTCATTTTAGGACTTCATTGCCCAATGTTAGCGGGAATGTCAATGTTTCATGAAAACCGGATGAATAATGAATTAGGTAAAGTTACAGAAATGAGGAAACCTCTCACAGACCGGATCCATAATTGATGCGGAGTGCCGCTGTAACATTGCAGCACACGGCTCCTCCCCGACCGCGCGGCCTCATCGTATCCTGCGGCGTCTGGGAAGACGTGAAGTCGCTATTTGTGATCCCCGGGGACAGCGAGACAATAACGGAGCGGCCTCCATCATGGACGCAATGAATAATTCATGGTCAGATCCGCCCCATTCATGTACAATGTAACCAACAGCAGCTTCTGCCGTGCTGTGTGAGGGGCGCACAGGTGTCCTGGCCGTGTGAGGGGCGCACAGGTGTCCTGGCCGTGTGAGGGGCGCACAGGTGTCCTGGCCGTGTGAGGGGCGCACAGGTGTCTTGGCAGTGTGAGGGGCACACAGGTGTGCTGGCCATGTGAGGGGCGCACAGGTGTCCTGGCAGTGTGAGGGGCGCACAGGTGTCCTGGCAGTGTGAGGGGCGCACAGGTGTGCTGGCCGTGTGAGGGGCGCACAGGTGTCCTTGCAGTGTGAGGGGCGCACAGGTGTCCTGGCCGTGTGAGGGGCACATAGTCCCCTGAATGTAAAGTTCTTATTCAATGACAGCAAGCAGAGCGGACCAAATCTTAAAGGGCCGGCGTCCAGCTCAATCATTGTATCACAACACGCTCTGTAATCTTCTAATAGACTTTGTGCTTTAATTGTTCTTCATTTTTAAAACATCTGCTTTCTGTCAGTGAATGAAAACACTGCTGTTTACATCCGAAGGCTAATAACAGACCTTGGCCTAATTTCTCTAATATCTGGGGGTTTGGTACAATGGTATAAATCCTGTGTGATCTGAACCCCTCTGCAGTACAAATCACGCTGATAACCTGACAGTTGTTACAATGTGTCAGTCTGGAGTCCACATAAGATTGCATTGTATCAATGTGAAAATGTCACAGAATGCGCAGAGCCCCAGAGCTGCTGTCGTGGGGTGACCCTAGAATAACCGAGGTGGATCCCCCGGACCTCACCCCCTGCAGCACCACATAGCGCTGTATCTAGAGATGGCGGCTCAGGTACATCGTATACACTACGTGTCACATTCAGTGAGCGCTGCAGGATTACATTATTATACAGAGGGATATTGATGTTACTTATTTCACCGCTGATCTTTCTATTAGTTCATTTATTTCCTTTCTGCTCCATCCCCTCCCCCGTATTCTTGACCATAATACATTGAATTGACGTCCAGCGAGCGGCTGATACATAGTAATAAAGATGAATTACCTCTCAGAGTCGCCCCCGATTGTGTCGCCCGCTCTCTGCAAAGGAGAAAGTGAAAAACATTTAGTAACGTGATGAGAGGAGAAAAAGAAACCGAATCATAGATACAAAGTGACAAAGTGACAGAGCGAGGGTCCGGAGTCAGGAAGTGAAGACCGAAACACAGAAACCAACAGTCACATGTAACCAGAGGGATGAACGGCCGAGCCCAGAAATAAAGACATCTGACAGCACAATCACCGACAGCCCGACTCCATCATCCAGTAACACAGATAGAAGAACAATAAAGAGTACATTGCATTACTGATCCAGAGTTACATCCCGCATTATACTCCAGAGCTGCACTCACTATTCTACAGATCCTGAGTTACCGCCTGTATTATACTCCAGAGCTGCACTCACTATTCTACAGATCCTGAGTTACCGCCTGTATTATACTCCAGAGCTGCACTCACTATTCTGCTGATCCAGAGTTACATCCCGCATTATACTCCAGAGCTGCACTCACTATTCTACAGATCCTGAGTTACCGCCTGTATTATACTCCAGAGCTGCACTCACTATTCTGCTGATCCTGAGTTACATCCCGCATTATACTCCAGAGCTGCACTCACTATTCTACTGATCCTGAGTTACCTCCTGTATTATACTCCAGAGCTGCACTCACTATTCTGCTGGTGCAGTCACTGTGTACATACATTACATTACTGATCCTGAGTTACCTCCTGTATTATACTCCAGAGCTGCACTCACTATTCTGCTGGTGCAGTCACTGTGTACATACATTACATTACTGATCCTGAGTTACCTCCTGTATTATACTCCAGAGCTGCACTCACTATTCTGCTGGTGCAGTCACTGTGTACATACATTACATTACTGATCCTGAGTTATCTCCTATATTATACTCCAGAGCTGCACTCACTATTCTGCAGGTGCAGTCACTGTGTACATACATTACATTACTGATCCTGAGTTACCTCCTGTATTATACTCCAGAGCTGCACTCACTATTCTGCTGGTGCAGTCACTGTGTACATACATTACATTACTGATCCTGAGTTACCTCCTGTATTATACTCCAGAGCTGCACTCACTATTCTGCTGGTGCAGTCACTGTGTACATACATTACATTACTGATCCTGAGTTACCTCCTGTATTATACTCCAGAGCTGCACTCACTATTCTGCTGGTGCAGTCACTGTGTACATACATTACATTACTGATCCTGAGTTACCTCCTATATTATACTCCAGAGCTGCACTCACTATTCTGCTGGTGCAGTCACTGTGTACATACATTACATTACTGATCCTGAGTTATCTCCTATATTATACTCCAGAGCTGCACTCACTATTCTGCAGGTGCAGTCACTGTGTACATACATTACATTACTGATCCTGAGTTATCTCCTATATTATACTCCAGAGCTGCACTCACTATTCTGCAGGTGCAGTCACTGTGTACATACATTACATTACTGATCCTGAGTTACCTCCTGTATTATACTCCAGAGCTGCAC
The DNA here is from genome assembly GCF_048569485.1 of Anomaloglossus baeobatrachus. Taxonomy (NCBI): domain Eukaryota; kingdom Metazoa; phylum Chordata; class Amphibia; order Anura; family Aromobatidae; genus Anomaloglossus; species Anomaloglossus baeobatrachus. The sequence goes on from NC_134361.1 coordinate 14,868,324, forward strand.
TCACTGTTCTGCTGGTGCAGTCACTGTGTACATACATTACATTACTGATCCTGAGTTACCTCCTGTATTATACTCCAGAGCTGCACTCACTGTTCTGCCGGTGCAGTCACTGTGTACATACATTACATTACTGATCCTGAGTTACCTCCTGTATTATACTCCAGAGCTGCACTCACTATTCTGCTGGTGGAGTCACTGTGTACATACATTACTGATCCTGTACTGATCCTGAGTTACCTCCTGCATTATACTCCAGAGCTGCACTCACTATTCTGCTGGTGCAGTCACTGTGTACATACATTACTGATCCTGTACTGATCCTGAGTTACCTCCTGCATTATACTCCAGAGCTGCACTCACTATTTGTAGCGACAAAGGGGAAGTTTTATAATACATATGGAGAAAATAGATGCTCCACCTGTTCTATACAGATTTGCGGTTACTCAGGAGATATCTCATTCCTTGTCTGGGCACCAGCAGCAGTTCCCGGTCACTATTCAATTGCCCCCATACCGCTTTGACCCCTCTGCTTGCCCAGTATGGTCCCTGTGTGAAGCCCCCGGCAGCCCTATATCACCTGGTTACATAACATTGTGTTTATCACCAGCATTCTATTATCATGAATGGTGAAACTCCAACAACATGAATGAAATAAAAATCTCAAAACAATATTTGTTAGTGGACAATTCCTTTAAGAAGGCGCCGCTCAGTGCACTGCGGGTCTTATGATGACAGCTCCTAAGTAGCAGCTCTGATAACTGCATAAAAAATAAAACTAAAAAAAGAGGAACAAGATGAGGACAGAAGTCGCAGCACTGAACAAGTTAATGAGCAGCGTGACTGCGAGCTCCTGAGCAAAGCACTAACCCCAATAACCAGGGTCCCTCGATACCAGTAATCGTCCGCGCTCCTGGTGGGCGTTCTCACTTCCCCTTTCCAGGACAGGTGTATGTTGGGGGTCTGTCGTGTGTAGGTGAACCCCTCCCCCAATTCTGGATGGTTTGCAGACATTTTTACTCTTTGAATTTTCCACCTTAAAGTTGTAACAGATTTAAGTTTTGCATCTTAGGAGTCAGGGGCTGAAATACGACTGCAGCGTCCATCATTCTGCCCAATCCAGTGCACTCACACGACAGGGAGCGGATCCCAGAGCTGCTGCAAAAGGGGGATCACTGACACCATGAAGGGCTGCTGACAGTATTCAGATTGCAGCTCTGAATGTGCCTGAAGTAATACAGGAGGTAACTCAGGATCAGTAATGTAATGTATGTGCACAGTGACTGCACCAGCAGAATAGTGAGTGCAGCTCTGGAGTATAATACAGGAGGTAACTCAGGATCAGTAATGTAATGTATGTACACAGTGACTGCACCAGCAGAATAGTGAGTGCAGCTCTGGAGTATAATACAGGAGGTAACTCAGGATCAGTAATGTAATGTATGTGCACAGTGACTGCACCAGCAGAATAGTGAGTGCAGCTCTGGAGTATAATACAGGAGGTAACTCAGGATCAGTAATGTAATGTATGTACACAGTGACTGCACCTGCAGAATAGTGAGTGCAGCTCTGGAGTATAATACAGGATGTAATTCAGGATCAGTAATGTAATGTATGTGCACAGTGACTGCACCAGCAGAATAGTGAGTGCAGCTCTGGAGTATAGTACAGGAGGTAATTCAGAGGCACTATGAGACAGTACAGTTTATGTAAAATTACAGGACATTGTATTTGGTGCCATTAGTCGGGCTCAGGTGGACAGGAATCCTTCTATACTCCGGGGCTGGTATGTGCACCATGGCGCCGGGTTTTCTCTCTGCTCAGTTATTGCGATATTACACTGATGTCTTGTTCAGGGTGAAATGTTTTGGGGATAAAGCTGAGACGTTGAGTGCAGCGCTGCCCCATAACTATGATGAACAGGAGCTACTGAAGACGTCTCAGCGGCCGCCGTGGTAACTCCATTGACCTTGATGCTATAAAGTGGAATGTATATTGCAGGTGAAGGCGTCAGATGGAGATACGAGGATTGTGCGCCCAGTACACGGCAATAATCCATCAGCTCCTGACATTACAAAATCCTAATTATGGCAAACAACAGGTTAATGACATAAACACAACTTCCAAAATATGATGATACCTAATTACAGTGTTGATTGCGCAGCACAGAGCATTTCAGGAAAACCATCTGTTGATCTTGTGGGATATACAGAGAAGCAGGGGCAAGCAACACAGCAGTAGCCTGCTGATACCATGGGGCCAGAGACCGTGAGCTACATGGAGGAAGGAGCAAGTCCCAGCAGCACAGAGGATGTCAGGAGAGGAGGCTGCTGATCTTATAGGAGGTCACAGGCTGAATACAGGAGGTGCAGAGGCCACAGCAGCACAGAGGATGTCAGAAGAGGAGGCTGCTGATCTTATAGGAGGTCACAGGCTGAATACAGAAAGGAGCAGAGGCCACAGCAGCACAGAGGATGTCAGGAGAGGATAGCGCTGATCTTATAGGAGGTCACAGGCTGAATACAGGAGGAGCAGAGGCCACAGCAGCACAGAGGATGTCAGGAGAGGAGGACGCTGATCTTATAAAAAGTCACAGGCTGAATACAGGAGGGAGCAGAGTCCACAGCAGCACAGAGGATGTCAGGAGAGGAAAGCACTAATCTTATAGGAGGTCACAGGCTGAATACAGGAGGAGCAGAGGCCACAGCAGCACAGAAGATGTCAGGAGAGGAGGGCACTGATCTTATAGGAGGTCACAGGCTGAATACAGGAGGGAGCAATGTCCACAGCAGCACAGAGGATGTCAGGAGAGGAGGACGCTGATATTATAGGAGGTCACAGAATGAATACAGGAGGAGCAGAGTCCACAGCAGCACAAAGGATGTCAGGAGAGGAGAGCACTGATCTTATAGGAGGTCACAGGCTGAATACAGGAGGAGCAGAGGCCACAGCAGCACAGAGGATGTCAGGAGAGGAGGGCACTGATCTTATAGGAGGTCACAGGCTGAATACAGGAGGAGCAGAGGCCACAGCAGCACAGAGGATGTCAGAAGAGGAGGGCACTGATCTTATAGGAGGTCACAGGCTGAATACAAGAGGGAGCAGAGACCACAGCAGCACAGAGGATGTCAGGAGAGGAGGACACTGATATTATAGAAGGTCACAGGCTGAATACAGGAGGGAGCAATGTCCACAGCAGCACAGAGGATGTCAGGAGAGGAGGACGCTGATATTATAGGAGGTCACAGGCTGATTACAGGAGGAGCAGAGTCCACAGCAGCACAGAGGATGTCAGGAGAGGAGGACGCTGATATTATAGGACGTCACAGGCTGAATACAGGAGGAGCAGAGGCCACAGCAGCACAGAGAATGTCAGGAGAGGAGGACACTGATCCTATAGGAGGTCACAGGCTGAATACAGTATGAAGCTGAGTCCACAGCAGCACAGACGATGTCAGGAGAGGAGGATGCTGATATTATAGGAGGTCACAGGCTGAATACAGGAGGGAGCAGTGTCCACAGCAGCACAGAGGATGTCAGGAGAGGAGGCTGCTGATCTTATATGAGGTCGCAGGCTGAATACAGGAAGGAGAAGAGGCCACAGCAGCACAGAGGATGTCAGGAGAGGACGATGCTGATCTTAAAGGGGGCCACAGGCTGAATACAGGAGGAGCAGAGTCCACAGCAGCACAGAGGATGTCAGGAGAGGATGGTGCATAACAGGTTCCCCTAGCAGCACAGAGTAATTCAGGATGGGAGTGTGCTTGTCTTGTAAGCGAGTAGTGCTGCTTTCACAACTAATGGTTTGTTACAATGTAGCAGTCTAGACAATCCCAACACATCACAATACAAATCTCTCTCAGTCCTAGCTATTAGCAATGATACACTGTAACAAACCCTCAGTTGTGTGAGCGGGAGAATGAGGGGCGAGAGCCTCCGGATGTAAATAATAATGTTCTCACTCAATGACAGCAAGCAGAGATCTTACATTTATGAAGGATTGAAACAAAAACTGTGACTTTTACAGAACTCTTCGTATAAGATGATTGTTACATTTTGCTGCTTTGTTTGGCGTTTGTGTCCGTTCCCTTCTGTGACCCTTTGGGTTGCAGTTATTTTCCCATTACATTATGTATTATTTTCGTGTTTTCTCTCCACTTGTAACATAAAGTCATTGTCTTTAGAGCAAGGCTTGGATTTGGAGCGGCTGACGTCCCCGCCGGCCACATCACACTCCACACTCAGGTTTTAGAGGAGCAGAAATCATTTTTTGCTGGTATTCTGAGCCCCGGCCGCAGCTCGGATGATTACAGTTTCATTAATGGCTGTTTTAGTGGCACATAAAAGCTGTCAGGACGGATCTGTGTCACCGGACGACGGCCGGGATGAGCAGATGAGGACTGACATTCATTGTGACAGATTGGACGTTTCGTGTGTCTGTGATCAGCTGCACTGCACGAAGGGAAAAAACGCGCAGGGAACGGAAATGGAAGGGGCCGGAGTGCAGCTGTGAGCTCCGGAGTCAGCGGGCACCGGGGCCGAGGGGATGTCAACAGGGACGTAATGTCTATATATTCGGGGTCCACAACCCCCAGGGGCCTCACCCAGGATAATTATCATGAGCCCACAAACTTAAAGGGCCGGTGTCCTGTGATTCAATACCTTCCTTCTCATGATTTATGCTTGCTGTCAATGAATTAAAGCATTGTTTTTGTATCCAGAGACTAAAGCCAGGTCTCGTTATAACTGTGATACATTGTAACATTTTCAGGATAATTTATCAAGAAGAGATCTAGAAAAAGGTAAAAAAAATAAAAATGCAAAGATCTCTGCATGCTGTCATTGAATGGAGCCACACTAACGTTGGCCTACACACACAGCTGAGGGCTTGTTACAGTGTGTGGTGGTAGTTACAGGGATTGTCTATGACTGAAATATTGATGATCTACCCATCAATATTAGAGAGTAGGTGGTCCGACACCCGGTACACCCCACTAAGCTGTTATCAGAGGCTGGTAAACAGTGAACAGAACTAGAACAGCGCCATACACTGTGCAGTGGCCACTCTCGGTACTGCAGCTCAGCTCCTGTAAAATTGTCAGACCCTACCAATCTGATATTAATGTCTAAAGATAGATCCTCAACATTTCAGTCATGGACATCACCTTTAGGGAAATTAGCCTGGACAGGAGACAGACCTGTGGTGCTGCTGTGGGTAGAGGATTGTTTACACTTGAAACAACTGTAACAAACCCCCAGCTGTGCGAACAAGTCTAGATCTATATAGGAATATCAATATCAGAATCATAAAAAAACAGATTCCGGTCATAAACCTGCAGATTTGGGGGTTTATGATGCTCGTCTGCAGACCCTGTCAGTGTACGCAGCACCCCCCAATCTACAATACAGGATTATATACAAGGGCAGGCCCCTCTCTCAGAAGCTGGGTGCTCAGATACATTCGCCATTGTGCTATGTTATAGGTGAGGGGCTCATCAGCCGGTCTGCATACAATCCCGGGGTGCAGACGTAGTTACCCCTGGAGGTGGCTGCACTAGTCACTACCTGACTGCCACCATCACATTCTGCAGGCACGTCTCACCACTCCAGCTTTGTCGCTGCCACCGCCGGGGGCTTTGAAGTTCCCCTGTGATAGATCTTGTTCTTTGTGTTACTTGCAATGAAGTTTCTCTTTGGTTTTATGTGGGGTGCTGCTGAGTGGGGGCGGCGGAAAGGAAGACGCAGCGCAGGAAGCCGACAGTATAATGTGCCATGAGGTATAAATATGTAAAACTTAGCGGCCAACATCTGCATAGGGTAGTACAGTGCAAAAAAAACAAAAAAAGTATTCATTCACTGAATGAGTGAAGCAAGCAGAGATCTTAAAACTAAGGTAATTTAAAGATATTTGATTGTTTTATATGGGGGTGCTCTTAATGCATCTATAGCCTTTAGGTGGATTTGGGGGGTCATTTCCACGTGCCTATCCCTGTGCTCCTTCCATCCTTTCCAGAGACTGGCACTTGTTCACTTTCCTCTATATTTATGGTGACCTTTCTGGACTATGCAGCAAAACTGACTTATCAAAAATTTGACAAAAAGTTTCGTGATGATGTGACCCATAACTTGCAACATGAGGCTCCAGACAATTTTCCTCCCTTAAAAATGGGGAGATCTGCTGCCCTCCTATGTGACGAGACGTCCATCCCAACATGGGTGACACCCTCATGGCTGGGAGTACGGGCGTCTGTTCTGGACAGACGCTGCCTCCTGCATAAGAAATGAAAACTCGGTCAGGGATCCGCAATTCGCCTCTTTTCTTCCCTCCTGGTTTTAACATTTTCTTTTTTTCTTGCTGTCAGCGAATAGAAAAACTCTTGTTCACATTCAAAGCATGAAAAATGTGTTACTCTATTTAGAGGCCAAACAACTGGCCTGATACATAGTAACAAATAACCAGGGACAGAGAATTCTGTGTTGTGGATTGATACATTGTAACATAGATACAATGGGTTCAAGTCTGTGGATGTAATCAAGAATGTTCCTATTTACCAACAGCAAGCAGAGATCTTGGAGACACAAAGTTGCTCTTCATTATACAGCAATGTGAGGCATATTCTCATCATGAACCTGTGGACTGTGAGCCCTCGCGGGCAGGGTCCTCTCTCCTCCTGTAGACTGTGAGCCCTCGCGGGCAGGGTCCTATCTCTTCCTGTAGACTGTGAGCCCTCGCGGGCAGGGTCCTCTCTCCTCCTGTAGACTGTGAGCCCTCGCGGGCAGGGTCCTCTCTCCTCCTGTGGACTGTGAGCCCTCGCGGGCAGGGTCCTCTCTCCTCCTGTAGACTGTGAGCCCTCGCGGGCAGGGTCCTCTCTCCTCCTGTAGACTGTGAGCCCTCGCGGGCAGGGTCCTCTCTCCTCCTGTAGACTGTGAGCCCTCGCGGGCAGGGTCCTCTCTCCTCCTGTGGACTGTGAGCCCTCGCGGGCAGGGTCCTCTCTCCTCCTGTAGACTGTGAGCCCTCGCGGGCAGGGTCCTCTCTCCTCCTGTAGACTGTGAGCCCTCGCGGGCAGGGTCCTCTCTCCCCCTGTAGACTGTGAGCCCTCGCGGGCAGGGTCCTCTCTCCTCCTGTAGACTGTGAGCCCTCGCGGGCAGGGTCCTCTCTCCTCCTGTACCAGTCTGTTTTGTACTGTTAATGATTGTTGTACGTATACCCTCTTTCACTTGTAAAGCGCCATGGAATAAATGGCGCTATAATAATTAATAATAATAATAATAATAATGAACCGTTATAGATGTCAGAAAGATGATGGATTCTCTCCAGAATGCGGCAGCTGCTATAACAATGCGGCTGCACATGGACGTCTCCTCCATTCACTTTTATGGGAATTCAGAAAATAGCCATTAAAGGTCTGTGATCAGAAACCCCTAGAAGAAGTTCTTTGCATAAGATGTTGTGACACACATAACGCTCAGTGATGTCCGGCTCCTATGTGACTAATATGATGTGCCTTGTAGCAGCCGGATAATAGGATTTGTTCACTTCTGTACATGGTTTGGTTTGGGCGGGTGGGGGTTATCCCGGGAGGGTGGGGGTTATCCCGGGAGGGTGGGGGTTATCCCAGGAGGGTAGGGGTTATCCCGGGAGGGTGGGGGTTATCCCGGGAGGGTGGGGGTTATCCCGGGAGGGTGGGGGTTATCCCGGGAGGGTGGGGGTTATCCCAGGAGGGTAGGGGTTATCCCGGGAGGGTGGGGGTTATCCCGGGAGGGTGGGGGTTATCCCGGGAGGGTGGGGTCTTCCCATTTTCAGAAGTCATGAGATTGTGAAAATCAGAGTCTGGATCCGCTCATTTTGCTCTCAGATTTATCAGTATTCCTGGAAGAATCTAACACAATTAGAACCCGGAAACAATGTAACAATTTGTTGTTGACTTCTGTCACATGAAACAAATAGTCCAAGCAGATAAACAGACAGAGCACTTTACCCGGCAGGTCCGGCCCCTTCTTCAGGTCGTCTGTAGGAGATTTTGTAAAATCTTTTTGTTACAATTTTGTGCAAAATGTGACAAAAATCGAGACACAACTGCCGTGCACCAACACCCCCAGAATGACCGAACTGAAGACAAGACGACCAAGAACATCGAGGAAGCCGTAATGAAGAAATAAGTGGGTGAGGGCAAAACAGATAAGGAGAAAACAATAATCTTAATATATGGAGGGCGATACTGAGGTCATCATCCTCCTCATCATCATCCTCACACTGTAACCCGCACAGCAGGTGACGGTACTTACGTGGTATAGCGGGACCGTGTTACTTTCGGCGAGGGAGAAGGTCAGGGCGTCCTGCTGTGTGGGGTCCAGCCTCCCCGCTGAGGTCAGCATGGACGGGCTGATGGGGTAACTGGGGCTGCCCGGGTTCTTGCCTTTTTTCCTGGACCGCCGCCCCGTGTCCCTCTTGTTGTCTTTCTGGGTCACCGGTTCTTCTTGTATTACCAGGATCTTGTCATCGCTCAGGTAGCGCAGAAGGGAATTCTCAGAGTCTGATACAAAAAGATGGATGGAAAAAACAAAAAAATGAAAGGTAAGCAGAGCGCCACACATCCGGGGGCGGGGGGCTCCTGAACCTGTGCACCACGATGAGCATCTCTCAGCTATAGCATATGTCTGTGACCTTTCTGCTCCACCCACTGAAGTCTGATGTACAGACAGAAAATCCCTCAACCTGCAATCCCGGGATAAAGGCCGGCTGCAAATAAGACCACCCAAACTCCACCTATAGTGTGAACTAAGCCCTGAAACACTCACTGTGTCCTCCACAAGATCAGCACAATCCTCTCCTGAAATACTCTGTGCTGCTGGGTCCTGCTTTTTCCTCTATGTATCTCTGTGACCTCCTATAAGATCAGTGCTCTCCTCTCCTGAAATACTCTGTGCTGCTGGGTCCTGCTCCTTCCTCTGTATCTCTGTGACCTCCTATAAGATCAGCGCTCTCCTCTCCTGAAATACTCTGTGCTGCTGGGTCCTGCTCCTTCCTCTATGTATCTCTGTGACCTCCTATAAGATCAGCGCTCTCCTCTCCTGAAATACTCTGTGCTGCTGGGACCTGCTCCTTCCTCTGTATCTCTGTGACCTCCTATAAGATCAGTGCTCTCCTCTCCTGAAATACTCTGTGCTGCTGGGACCTGCTCCTTCCTCTATGTATCTCTGTGACCTCCTATAAGATCAGTGCTCTCCTCTCCTGAAATACTCTGTGCTGCTGGGTCCTGCTCCTTCCTCTGTATCTCTGTGATCTCCTATAAGATCAGCGCTCTCCTCTCCTGAAATACTCTGTGCTGCTGGGTCCTGCTCCTTCCTCTATGTATCTCTGTGACCTCCTATAAGATCAGCGCTCTCCTCTCCTGAAATACTCTGTGCTGCTGGGACCTGCTCCTTCCTCTATGTATCTCTGTGACCTCCTATAAGATCAGTGCTCTCCTCTCCTGAAATACTCTGTGCTGCTGGGACCTGCTCCTTCCTCTATGTATCTCTGTGACCTCCTATAAGATCAGCGCTCTCCTCTCCTGAAATACTCTGTGCTGCTGGGTCCTCCTCCTTCCTCTATGTATCTCTGTGGCCTCCTATAAGATCAGCGCTCTCCTCTCCTGAAATACTCTGTGCTGCTGGGACCTGCTCCTTCCTCTATGTATCTCTGTGGCCTCCTATAAGATCAGCATACTCCTCTCCTGAAATACTCTCTGCTGCAGGGAACCCTACTATTTTGTCCTATATGACCTGTGACCTCCCACTTCTCCTGAAACCCTCTGTGCTGCTGGGGACCCCACACCCTCCTGTTGTGGTACTGGTGGTATTGCACATGGGGAGTTCACAGTTTGCACCCACGGCCGGGCCCTGTACCCCCTGTAGCGCGCAGAGGAAGTGGCATTTAGTGCAGCAGGAAATGGCAAATATCACATTATATAGAGATGTATTCAGATGATTTACAAGACAAACCGCAGAGCCCGGCTCTATGGACGGACTACAAGTCCAAGCAATCCTCCCCAGCCTATACCAGCAGCTTTTAATAATTATTCATTTCTTATGGTTATTATGGACTGTATCTTTCAGAGCTGTCATGTACACGTGGCTTTATTCCAGAGGAGCTGCCACGCCGCCCCATGTAACACTGCAGAGCAATGTAGCGCCCCCTGTCTTTACTTATCACTATTACTAGTAACATATTCGCTGACAGCAAGCAGAGATCTGGAGCACAGGCAGGATGACAGGACGGGCTGTGTCTGATGGATCAGGAGGGAACGTTACCTTTACCTCCGCTCCACATGGGGACTGATACAACATCTGGGCAACTAATGCTCACCCAGGCCTCTGCTGCAGCAGCCCACACCCCTCCCATATCATAGACACAGTCTGGGCTGAAGAGCTGACACTCACCTCTGCTTCCTCTCTTATACATATTGGGCTCTTTGGGGTCTCCAATCCAACTGTATTCTGTCGGCATTGATACCGGCCTCAGGTCTCCTAAGGGGAGAAGAATCTCCGGTCATACATGGAATAGAAGGGGCCTGATGCCCAAGAGCAAGCCCCCGTTACACACGCCGGATTTGCCATTAAATAAGGAGCTGAAGGTTCTGCCAAGACCCATGGACATCTGCAGCCCATCCGAAGAATGGAGCCCTGCACGGGTCCTCCCATAAACAAGGAAATCCGAACCAACCAGGCCTGGACCCTCTCCACCCACAGACCCCAAAGCTGCAGCATGGGGACGTCTCGGGAGGTTATTGACCACTGGAGTCCACAGTGTTAATGTATCAATAAATTGACAATTGGTCTTTACCAGTTTGGGGACTGGACACTGTTGGACTGTAGAAATTCACCAAACCTATAAGACCACGCCTAGTTGTCAATTTATTCTGCAAAATGCAGAATATCTAAAATTGCACCAAAATGTTGACATTTTCATCCATTACCCCCCAATTACAGCTGAATCCGCCATTATTAATAAATGTATCCAATGTGTTATGTCCTGTGAACTTGGCTTCTTTGCAGGAGATCTCCGAGTCTTCCGTCATTTCTCAGATGATGGTTGTTATAGGAAGTTACATCTTGTATCAGGGAGACCCCCAACGAGGAGGCCACCGACACATAAGGGAACACAGACAGTAATTGAGCGCTGAGATATCAGAGCGCAGCAGTCACGGTAGGAGGTGTCAATGGGGGGCGCTGTCCGAGCGAGTCTGCATCTCTGATATATGTCACACATTTCTGATACAAGGTGGAACGTGAATCCTGAGACAGTGGAGGCAGTGAATTGGCGCTGATATATTATGTCATATTTGTAGATTAAAATATGCTGTGAGATACAATATGAAATTCTGAGATAATAGGTCAGTGCGGAGATGTGATGTCATAGTCTGAGATAATAGGTCAGTGCGGAGATATGATGTCATATTCTGGGATAATAGGTCAGTGCGGAGATATGATGTCATATTCTGAGATAATAGGTCAGTGCTGAGATGTGATGTCATATTCTGAGATAATAGGTCAGTGCGGAAATGTGATGTCATATTCTGGGATAATAGGTCAGTGCTGAGATATGATGTCATATTCTGAGATAATAAGTCAGTGCGGAGATGTGATGTCATATTCTGAGATAATAGGTCAGTGCTGAGATGTGATGTCACATTCTGAGATAATAGGTCAGTGCTGAGATGTCATGTCATAGTCTGAGATAATAGGTCAGTGCTGAGATATGATGTCATATTCTGAGATAATAGGTCAGTGCTGAGATATGATGTCATATTCTGAGATAATAGGTCAGTGCTGAGATATGATGTCACATTCTGAGATAATAGGTCAGTGCTGAGATGTCATGTCATAGTCTGAGATAATAGGTCAGTGCTGAGATGTGATGTCACATTCTGAGATAATAGGTCAGTGCTGAGATATGATGTCACATTCTGAGATAATAGGTCAGTGCGGAGATGTGATGTCATATTCTGGGATAATAGGTCAGTGCGGCGATATAATGTCATAGTCTGAGATAATAGGTCAGTGCTGAGATGTGATGTCACATTCTGAGATAATAGGTCAGTGCTGAGATATGATGTCACATTCTGAGATAATAGGTCAGTGCTGAGATGTGATGTCACATTCTGAGATAATAGGTCAGTGCGGAGATGTGATGTCATATTCTGAGATAATAGGTCAGTGCGGAGATATGATGTCATATTCTGAGATAATAGGTCAGTGCGGAGATGTGATGTCATATTCTGGGATAATAGGTCAGTGCTGAGATGTGATGTCATATTCTGAGATAATAGGTCAGTGCGGAGATGTGATGTCATATTCTGAGATAATAGGTCAGTGCGGAGATATGATGTCATATTCTGAGATAATAGGTCAGTGCGGAGATGTGATGTCATATTCTGAGATAATAGGTCAGTGCGGAGATATGATGTCATATTCTGAGATAATAGGTCAGTGCGGAGATGTGATGTCATATTCTGAGATAATAGGTCAGTGCTGAGATGTGATGTCACATTCTGAGATAATAGGTCAGTGCTGAGATGTGATGTCACATTCTGAGATAATAGGTCAGTGCGGAGATGTGATGTCATATTCTGAGATAATAGGTCAGTGCGGAGATATGATGTCATATTCTAAGATAATAGGTCAGTGCGGAGATGTGATGTCATATTCTGAGATAATAGGTCAGTGCGGAGATGTGATGTCATATTCTGGGATAATAGGTCAGTGCGGAGATGTGATGTCATATTCTGGGATAATAGGTCAGTGCTGAGATGTGATGTCATATTCTGGGATAATAGGTCAGTGCGGAGATGTGATGTCATATTCTGGGATAATAGGTCAGTGCGGAGATGTGATGTCATATTCTGAGATAATAGGTCAGTGCAGAGATGTGATGTCATATTCTGGGATAATAGGTCAGTGCGGAGATGTGATGTCATATTCTGGGATAATAGGTCAGTGCGGAGATGTGATGTCATATTCTGAGATAATAGGTCAGTGCTGAGATGTGATGTCATATTCTGGGATAATAGGTCAGTGCGGAGATGTGATGTCATATTCTGGGATAATAGGTCAGTGCTGAGATATAATGTCATATTCTGAGATAATAGGTCAGTGCGGAGATGTGATGTCATATTCTGAGATAATAGGTCAGTGCGGAGATGTGATGTCATATTCTGGGATAATAGGTCAGTGCTGGGATGTGATGTCATATTCTGAGATAATAGGTCAGTGCTGAGATGTGATGTCATATTCTGAGATAATAGGTCAGTGCTGAGATGTGATGTCACATTCTGAGATAATAGGTCAGTGCGGAGATGTGATGTCATATTCTGGGATAATAGGTCAGTGCGGAGATGTGATGTCATATTCTGAGATAATAGGTCAGTGTGGAGATGTGATGTCATATTCTGAGATAATAGGTCAGTGTGGAGATGTGATGTCATATTCTGGGATAATAGGTCAGTGCGGAGATGTGATGTCACATTCTGAGATAATAGGTCAGTGCTGAGATGTGATGTCATATTCTGGGATAATAGGTCAGTGCTGAGATGTGATGTCACATTCTGAGATAATAGGTCAGTGCGGAGATGTGATGTCACATTCTGGGATAATAGGTCAGTGCTGAGATGTGATGTCATATTCTGGGATAATAGGTCAGTGCGGAGATGTGATGTCATATTCTGAGATAATAGGTCAGTGCTGAGATGTGATGTCATATTCTGGGATAATAGGTCAGTGCTGAGATGTGATGTCATATTCTGAGATAATAGGTCAGTGCGGAGATGTGATGTCATATTCTGAGATAATAGGTCAGTGCAGAGATGTGATGTCATATTCTGAGATAATAAGTCAGTGTGGAGATGTGATGTCATATTCTGGGATAATAGGTCAGTGCTGAGATATGATGTCATATTCTGAGATAATAGGTCAGTGCAGAGATGTGATGTCATATTCTGAGATAATAAGTCAGTGCGGAGATGTGATGTCATATTCTGAGATAATAGGTCAGTGCTGAGATATGATGTCATATTCTGAGATAATAAGTCAGTGCGGAGATGTGATGTCATATTCTGAGATAATAAGTCAGTGTGGAGATGTGATGTCATTCTGAGATAATAAGTCAGTGTGGAGATATGATGTCATATTCTGAGATAATAGGTCAGTGCGGAGATGTGATGTCATATTCTGAGATAATAGGTCAGTGCGGAGATGTGATGTCATATTCTGAGATAATAGGTCAGTGCGGAGATGTGATGTCACATTCTGAGATAATAGGTCAGTGCGGAGATGTGATGTCATATTCTGGGATAATAGGTCACTGCTGAGATGTGATGTCATATTCTGAGATAATAGGTCAGTGTGGAGATGTGATGTCATATTCTGGGATAGTAGGTCAGTGCAGAGATATGATGTCACATTCTGAGATAATAGGTCAGTGAGGAGATGTGATGTCATATTCTGGGATAATAGGTCAGTGCTGAGATGTGATGTCATATTCTGGGATAATAGGTCAGTGCGGAGATATGATGTCACATTCTGAGATAATAGGTCAGTGCGGAGATGTGATGTCATATTCTGGGATAATAGGTCAGTGCTGAGATGTGATGTCATATTCTGGGATAATAGGTCAGTGCGGAGATGTGATGTCATATTCTGAGATAATAGGTCAGTGCTGAGATGTGATGTCATATTCTGGGATAATAGGTCAGTGCGGAGATGTGATGTCATATTCTGAGATAATAGGTCAGTGCTAAGATGTGATGTCATATTCTGAGATAATAGGTCAGTGCGGAGATGTGATGTCACATTCTGAGATGACTGGTCATCTGTGTGGTGTACTGTATGTTTTCTAGCCTCCTCTCCATTCTCGGCGTGTGAGGATATCCGCAGCGCCATGTGATGATTATTATCACCGCTGAACGCCCCTCTTTTTTGGCCTCATGTTTTATTTAGCTGCGTCCGTGTGGTGCTGGGAGCAGATGGAGCCGACGCTGGCGACTATTTATAGAGGCTCTATGTTAAATGCAGATAACGCTCGCCCTAATTAGCGCAGTCGCTTCCCGCTCGGAGAGGCCGATGAGGTTACGCGATTGTGAACAGATGAGTGAATCGTCTGCTGCGGCTGCACGGCCGGGACACACGCGCTTCACACTCCGGCTGTGACCGCCGCCGCTCGCTGCTCTGAAGTCTCGGGATCTGTGACATTTTCTGAATTTTGATTTTGTAGAAATTTACATAAAGTTTCCGATCACACGTATTTATGAAGAAGCGTCCGCCGCAGACGGGATCATAAGTGGCGCCAGGAGTCAAGAGGAAGTCACAAAGGCTAGAGTCAGATTAGCTTCACTTCTCTTCTACGGACCCTGATTGACACCAAGTCTTATACTCCAGTCACATCCAGAGCTGCAAGCACAAGTCTGCTGTTACACTGCTTTACACCCAGGCACAGCCAAAGCTGCATGCACAATTCTGCTGTTACACTGCCTTACACCTAGTCACCTCCAGAGCTGCATGCACAATTCTGCTGTTACACTGCTTTACACCTAGTCACCTCCAGAGCTGCATGCACAATTCTGCTGTTCCATTGCTTTACACCCAGAGCTGCATGCACAATTCTGCTGTTCCATTGCTTTACACCCAGACACATCCAGAGCTGCATGCACAATTCTGCTGTTACACTGCTTTACACCTAGCCACCTCCAGAGCTGCATGCACAATTCTGCTGTTCGATTGCTTTACACCCAGTCACATCCAGAGCTGCATGCACAATTCTGCTGTTACACTGCTTTACACCCAGTCACCACCAGAGCTGCATGCACAATTCTACTGTTACACTGCTTTACACCCAGTCACCTCCAGAGCTGCATGCACAATTCTGCTGTTACACTGCTTTACACCTAGTCACCTCCAGAGCTGCATGCACAATTCTGCTGTCCCATTGCTGTACACCCAGAGCTGCATGCACAATTCTGCTGTTCCATTGCTTTACACCCAGAGCTGCATGCACAATTCTGCTGTTCCATTGCTTTACACCCAGGCACATCCAGAGCTGCATGCACAATTCTGCTGTTCTATTGCTTTACACCCAGTCACATCCAGAGCTGCATGCACTGCTTAACACCCAGTCACCTCCAGAGCTGCATCTTCAATTCTGCTCTTACATTGGTAGATATTCCAATTACTTCCGGAGCTGTATTTAATATTTGTCTTATACACCAGTCATAATTGGAGTGGCATTCAAAACTCTGCTCTTACATCCTATCTTAAGGCCCTGTCACACACAGATAAATCTTTGGCAGATCTGTGGTTGCAGTGAAATAATGGACATAATGTTCCATTTGTACACAGCCACAAACCTGGCACTGATTGTCCACAAGTTCACTGCAGCCACAGATCTGCCACAGATCTGCCACAGATCTGCCACAGATCTGCCACAGATCTGCCACAGATCTGCCACAGATCTGCCACAGATCTGCCACAGATCTGCCACAGATCTATCTGTGTGTGTGTGACAGAGACTTTATACTCCAGTCACATCCACAGATGTATATAATATTCTTCTCTTCCATCATGTTATAAACTCTTGTTTCCTCCAGAGCTGCATGCATAATTCTGCAGATACATTATTGTGAGGCAAACCCTGGGATATGAAGATGAATTATGACTTCCAGTCATAATCGCTCTCATCACTCCATGGCAGTGCCCCCTCCCTTCTTGTTCTCAGATGTCCAGCATCTGTGAAGGTGTCACATCCCAGCAACACATCCCATGGCCATCTCCTGTGATATGGAGATTAGGTGATGTGGGAACAATGGACACAGGATGACTCCCTGCCGTGACCCTGTAGTAGGGGCTGCTATCTAGTTAGCCAGCTTGGAAGTATCCAGACAGGACGACTCCAGTAAAAAATGGTTCATATCTCGCAAGCCATATTTCCGATAAATATGGCAACCATAAAAATGGTGTCTCCGCATGCGGACGATGCTGGCACACCCTTTTTATGGGAGCAGGACCTGGGGAAATACCCCAGGCGTGATATCAGCCAATGGGGAACTAGTAGACAAGTCATGAGTCCTCTCGTTCTGTAGCTAAATTCATAGCTGTCACAATGAGAGCGTTGGCGTCCGCCTACGACGCTCCCAAGCAAAGTTATGGCCCATATTCCATGTGTGGATTTTGTCCATAACTCCAGCCAGGGGTGGAGCAGTGCTCCCTCTGAGGTCACTAAGGTAGGAGGGGACCTGGATTTGCCCAGGTTGATAACCCTACTTCGGCCATTTTCCAGTGTTCTTCTGCTCGGGGGCCTGGTTGGGAAAGACCTGTGAGGGAGTTCCTGGAAACCTGGTCTACAGCGCCCCCCTGTGGCCAGACGCACAAGGTAACTGCTGGAACTGTGTATGCCTGTTTGTAAACCATGCTTTATCTGTAACTGTACTCTGACATATGTATATTCTGTAGATTCCCTATTGTATATATTGCAGTTTCTAGTGTGCTTTAGGCTGATTAAATTATATAATTAATCTTGGGCTGTTCTGTTATCTCGATCTTGAATCCCACGTCTGTGTGTTCGGCTAATAGTTACCGTGAAGCGGTTGGTGGCAGCGAGTTGTGCCAAGGATTATTGTGGGGAGGCCAGTGAGATTCGGGGAGATTTTATATATTCCGCCCGCGGAGGTCGGGGGAATATATACCCTACTCTCACCGGGGACCCTTCAATAATCGGCATAAGTAGTATAGCGGCCTCCTTGCTTATTGTCGGGCAATTCCATAATTGGCCTGACTATAAGAGGGGCGCTAGAGAGCGCGTCACGTGCTCTGTCTGTCGGTCGGGAGGTATAAAGGAGGGGTGACCCCCACTTGTTACCCCCCGATTGTGACGTACTGGTAGCCAGCGCGGGGGATTTCTGAGTGACCCCCCCGGTGGTTCGTGACATATTGGTGGCAGCAGTGGGATCGAGATAATAGTGTGTGTGAGTGTGAGACCCATACTCCCAGACACTAAAGACTGCCTGCAGCAGCTGTGGCTGCTGGGGTCTTCAGACTAGCTCAACACTAGAGTGTCAGAGTGCAGATACTGTAAGGTGTGTGGAGGCATCAGGTGTCAGTTCTGTGTCAGTGACCAAAAGTCTGCAAGAATGGCTGATGGCACCAGGAGCAGAGCTATGCAACTGGCCAATGCTAAAGCAGGAGCCGAAGAGAGGGAGGACGGTGCTGTGGACAGTAATGAGGAGGTTGCCCACGAGTCCTCCAGGAGCTCGACGCCAGAAAACCGTTCTGCAGAGGACAGCGCACAACCTGGCAATTATGGACAAGATGAGGAGCAGCTCACCCAAGGGTCCTCAACGAGCCAGATGCCAGCCCTCCGCTCTGCAATGGACAGTGAATCACCAGGCTCCGCAGCGGGCCGCAGATCACCACGTGCCATTCCACCGAGCCTGGGAGGCTCGGATAGCCTTCTTCAAATGGCTATGGCCCTTCTCCAGGCTGGAGACCAGGAGGGCTACAAGGAACTCCTGGCAGAGCGCAGGGCAGAGCGGCAGGCAGCGCGTGAAGAGCGCCAGGCAGAGCGTGAGGCTGCGGAGCGACGGCAACAGGCAGACCGTGACCACCAGCTGCAGCTAGCTCAGCTCCGGCCCTCATCAGCCACACGTGACCTTCAAGACACCAAACTTCCAAAGGTCCGTGTTGAGGACTTCCCAGTGCTGGAGAAGGATGGAGACTTGGACTCTTTCCTGACTGCTTTTGAACGGACTTGCCTGCAGCACCATCTGGACAAGGACCAGTGGGCCAAATACCTGACCCCCCGTTTAAGGGGTAAGGCCCTGGATATCCTTGGGGACTTGCCTGCTGAGGCAGATCAGGGCTACGACACCATCAAGCGGGCCCTGATCCAACAGTACAACCTCACTCCAGAGTCCTACCGCAAGAAGTTCCGGAGCCTACAGAAGGGACCAAAGGACTCCTGGGCTGACCACCGGCGGGCACTTGCCCGAGCTGCCGACCACTGGACCCAAGGCCTGCAGCTTTCCACCGGACCGGAGATCCTGGACTTGTTCATCACGGAGCAACTCTTGTGGAACTGCCCTGAGGATCTCCGCCAGTTCATCCGAGACCAGAAGCCAAAGGGGTCCACGGCTACAGCTGCCCTGGCCGATGACTACACCAACAATCGGGCTCCTGAGGCCAGGAGAGCAGCCACCAGCAGCACCTGGAGAGGGGGTAAGATGAATTCTACGACTGCCCCACCTGCCCCTAGACTGCAGGGGGTGTCCCCCTCAACTCCCCTCTCCAGGCCCATGGCAGAACCAAGACGGTGCCACCAGTGCAACCTACCTGGACACTTCAAGGCCATGTGCCCTCAGCGTCCCAAGGCCCCGGCTCCGTCCCCGTCCCAAGGGCCGCCCAAGGTGTATTGTGTGGGTGGGGGTGGTGGTAGGTCCCTGGACAGCTTCCAACCTGTCACCGTCGGCCGGTCTGTGACCATAGGATTGCGAGACAGCGCCTCGGAGGTGACTCTGGTGCGGCCTGGGATGGTGTCCCCCCAAGACTTGATCCCTGGAAAAACCCTCGCTGTCTCCGGGATTGGAGGCATTGACCCGGCGCTGCCTGTTGCTGACATTTATGTGGACTGGGGCGCAGGGCGAGGGGTGAGGGAGGTGGGGGTAACTGATCGGATCCCCGCAAACGTGCTACTTGGGACAGATTTGGGGCAGATAACCTCCCAGTTTGGGCCCCCACCAAGGGCTGAACCTTCAGCCAGTACGGACGTGCCTCCGGACAATGTTAATGTGTTATCTATGAATGATGTGAGAGAGGGGGGAGTGAACTCTGATATTTCTGCTTGCATAGACACCATAGACACACACTCAGCTGCAGCTGTGACAGGGGAGGGGGTCAGAGAAAGGTGTGACAATGCCTCTACAAGTAACCAGCCAGTGAGCTGGGATCTGTTGCCCTCTGCAGGGATAAGCAGAGAGCAGGGTGCTGCAGGGGGAGGACCAGTGTGTGGGGTGGGGGCTACCACAGCAACTGTGGGGTCCCCAGAGATTTCACAGCGGGGTTCTGTTGCTGCAGGAGGGGAACAGGCAGGTGAGATTGGGGCCGGTCCAGGAGCGGAAGTGCTCCCAGGTAAGATCTCGGTGCAGGGTTCCCCCACAACCGGGGTGTCAGGAAGCCAGGTCGGTCTGCCTGAACCGGCGACTTGGTCAGGAACGGAGGAGGAGCAGGCACGACCCACGGTCGCAGCGGCTGTGGCCGCTGTCACCCGCAGTGGGAGTGCTGGAAGCCCAGGGGCCTCCCGGAGGTCCGATAGCTCTTCCCCTTCTGACCAAGTGGCAGCCGAGTCAGGTGGAGGCCAGGACACAGGTCCCGGGGTACTGACTGAAGATGTGACAGTCTCGTCGATTCTGGCCACATCTAGTCAGGGGTTTCAGGCAGCGTTAGAAGCTGACGACGGCCTGAAAGCTCTTAAGGAGCAGGCGGCACAGCCTCCCTCGGACTCGGACCCGGAGCGAGTGGTCTGGGACCAAGGACGGCTGTACCGGGCCACGGTCCAGCAGGGTTCACCGGAGGCGTGGCCCAGGGACCGACAGTTGGTGGTACCCTATCCGTTCCGGACGGAGTTGTTGCGGATCGCACATGAGATTCCGATGGCCGGACACCTAGGGATCGCTAAGACCAAGGCCAGGTTAAACCAGCATTTCTACTGGCCAAAAATGGGGGCCGATGTGGCTGCCTACTGCCGTTCGTGTGAAACCTGTCAGAGAGTGGGGAAGGCGGGGCCACACCCCAAAGCCCCACTAGTATCTCTGCCAATCATCGATGAGCCTTTCAGGAGGGTGGCTGTGGATCTGGTCGGCCCGCTGGCCATCCCCAGCAGCTCCGGGAAACGCTTCATACTGACGGTAGTGGACTATGCCACCCGGTACCCAGAAGCAGTGGCCTTGTCGTCCATTCGGGCTGACAAGGTGGCCACCGCATTGCTGGAGATTTTCTCCCGAGTGGGTTTTCCCCAGGAAATGCTCACTGACCGGGGGACCCAATTCATGTCCCAGCTGATGGAGGCCCTCTGTAAGCAAGTCCAGGTGCGACATCTGGTGGCCAGCCCGTACCATCCACAGACTAATGGCCTGTGCGAGCGGTTTAATGGCACCTTAAAGCAGATGCTTAAGATGTTGGTCGACTCCCATGGGCGTGACTGGGAGCGGTATCTCCCACACCTGTTATTTGCTTACCGGGAGGTTCCACAGGCCTCAACAGGATTCTCACCGTTTGAGCTCCTGTACGGACGACGTGTGCGGGGCCCCCTGGCTCTGGTGAAAGAGGCTTGGGAAGGGGATTTGGCCACCCCTGGAGTGTCGGTTATCGAGTGTGTCATGCGCTTCCGGGACAAAATGCAGGCCTTGACGCAACTGGTACACGACAATATGGCTCAAGCCCAGGCCGATCAGAAGCGTTGGTACGACCAGAACGCTTGTGAGAGGACCTACCAAGTGGGTCAAAAGGTGTGGGTACTGGTCCCCGTACCACAGGACAAGCTTCAGGCAGCCTGGGAAGGCCCATACCTCGTGTACCAGCAGCTCAACCCTGTGACGTACCTGGTCACCCTGGACCCTGCCCGTGGAAGGCGGAAGCCCTTCCATGTGAACATGATGAAGGCACATCATGAGCGGGAGGCATGTGCGCTCCCCGTGTGCAACCTGCCCGAGGAGGGAGAAGGGGAAACCCTCTTGGATATGCTAGCCCAGGTTAGGGCAGGCGGATCCATTGAGGATGTGGAGGTTGGCCACCAGCTCTTGGAGGACCAACGGTCCCAGCTGTGGGCCACCCTACACCCCTTCCGGGGGTTGTTTACCAACCAGCCCGGAAGGACTAACTTGGCTGTCCATCACGTGGACACTGGGGATCATCCCCCGATCCGGCGTTCAGCATATCGGGTCTCCCTGGAGGTGCAGCAACACATGCGCCAGGAGATTGACGAGATGCTGAAGCTGGGGGTGATCCAGGCATCCAACAGCGCTTGGGCCTCGCCTGTAGTCCTCGTCCCTAAGAAGGACCGAACCACTCGGTTCTGCGTGGACTACAGGGGGCTCAATGCTGTCACGGTCGCCGATGCGTACCCAATGCCACGCATCGATGACCTGCTCGATCGGTTGGCCGGGGCTCAGTACCTGACCATCATGGATCTGAGCCGGGGATATTGGCAGATCCCCCTGACTCGCAAGGCCAGGGAACGCTCTGCCTTTATTACCCCATTTGGACTGTACGAGTCCACGGTGATGCCATTCGGGATGAGGAATGCCCCTGCCACTTTCCAGCGGATGGTCAACACCCTGCTCAAGGGACTTGAAGGGTACGCGGCCGCGTACCTGGATGACATTGCCGTCTTCAGTCCCACCTGGGAAGATCACCTAGAGCATCTAGCACAGGTGCTCAGGCGGATCCACCAGGCAGGTTTGACCATCAAGCCGGGAAAGTGTCAGCTGGCCATGAGCGAGGTCCAGTACCTCGGTCACCGGGTAGGCGGGAGAACACTGAAGCCCGAGCCTGAGAAAGTGGAAGCCATCGCATCCTGGCCCACCCCCAGGACCAAGAAGCAGGTGATGTCCTTCTTGGGGACCGCTGGGTACTATAGGAGGTTTGTTCCATGCTATAGTAGCCTGGCAAAGCCCTTGACGGACCTCACCAAGAAGAAGCTGCCCTCTGCAGTCGATTGGACAATGGACTGCGAGACAGCCTTCCGGGCCCTAAAGGACGCCCTGTCCAGCCCGCCCGTGCTACAGGCAGCCGACTTCACGCGGCCGTTTGTAGTACAGACCGACGCCAGTGACTTCGGCCTCGGTGCGGTGCTCAGCCAGGTGGACTCTGCGAGCCAAGAGCACCCAGTCTTGTACCTGAGCAGGAAGCTGTTACCACGGGAAGTGGCCTATTCCACGATGGAAAAGGAGTGCCTGGCCATAGTGTGGGCCCTGCAGCGTCTGCAACCCTATCTATACGGGCGCCACTTCATCGTGGAGACGGACCACAATCCCCTCAGCTGGTTACACACTGTCTCTGGGACGAATGGGCGATTGTTGCGATGGAGCCTTGCGCTCCAGCAATACAACTTCACCATTCGCCACAAAAGGGGCCGGGACCACGGTAACGCAGACGGGCTGTCCCGACAAGGAGAGGTCGCGGACGGGCGCACGGGGGAACACCGGAGTGTGCTGCCCCCTAGCGCCCTCAAAAGGGGGGAGGTGTGAGGCAAACCCTGGGATATGAAGATGAATTATGACTTCCAGTCATAATCGCTCTCATCACTCCATGGCAGTGCCCCCTCCCTTCTTGTTCTCAGATGTCCAGCATCTGTGAAGGTGTCACATCCCAGCAACACATCCCATGGCCATCTCCTGTGATATGGAGATTAGGTCATGTGGGAACAATGGACACAGGATGACTCCCTGCCGTGACCCTGTAGTAGGGGCTGCTATCTAGTTAGCCAGCTTGGAAGTATCCAGACAGGACGACTCCAGTAAAAAATGGTTCATATCTCGCAAGCCATATTTCCGATAAATATGGCAACCATAAAAATGGTGTCTCCGCATGCGGACGATGCTGGCACACCCTTTTTATGGGAGCAGGACCTGGGGAAATACCCCAGGCGTGATATCAGCCAATGGGGAACTAGTAGACAAGTCATGAGTCCTCTCGTTCTGTAGCTAAATTCATAGCTGTCACAATGAGAGCGTTGGCGTCCACCTACGACGCTCCCAGGCAAAGTTATGGCCCATATTCCATGTGTGGATTTTGTCCATCACTCCAGCCAGGGGTGGAGCAGTGCTCCCTCTGAGGTCACTAAGGTAGGAGGGGACCTGGATTTGCCCAGGTTGATAACCCTACTTCGGCCATTTTCCAGTGTTCTTCTGCTCGGGGGCCTGGTTGGGAAAGACCTGTGAGGGAGTTCCTGGAAACCTGGTCTACAGCGCCCCCCTGTGGCCAGACGCACAAGGTAACTGCTGGAACTGTGTATGCCTGTTTGTAAACCATGCTTTATCTGTAACTGTACTCTGACATATGTATATTCTGTAGATTCCCTATTGTATATATTGCAGTTTCTAGTGTGCTTTAGGCTGATTAAATTATATAATTAATCTTGGGCTATTCTGTTATCTCGATCTTGAATCCCACGTCTGTGTGTTCGGCTAATAGTTACCGTGAAGCGGTTGGTGGCAGCGAGTTGTGCCAAGGATTATTGTGGGGAGGCCAGTGAGATTCGGGGAGATTTTATATATTCCGCCCGCGGAGGTCGGGGGAATATATACCCTACTCTCACCGGGGACCCTTCAATAATCGGCATAAGTAGTATAGCGGCCTCCTTGCTTATTGTCGGGCAATTCCATAATTGGCCTGACTATAAGAGGGGCGCTAGAGAGCGCGTCACGTGCTCTGTCTGTCGGTCGGGAGGTATAAAGGAGGGGTGACCCCCACTTGTTACCCCCCGATTGTGACGTACTGGTAGCCAGCGCGGGGGATTTCTGAGTGACCCCCCCGGTGGTTCGTGACAATTATGTTTTCTAATCTAGTCACATTCAGAGCTGCATTCATAACTCTGCTCTTATACCACATCTTACACTCTGGTCACATCCACAATTCTGCTGTTACATTGTTTACACCCAGTCACATCCACTGCTGCATTTTCAATTTTGCTCCAGTTACATCTAAAACTGTACTTACAATTTGACTGTTGTATAGTCTTGTATGCTAGTCACTATTAGAGCTGCATTCATAACTCTGCTCTTGCTTCATATGTTATACTCCAGTAACATCTAGGCACATAATTCCAGTTTCATCCAGAGCTGAATGTATAATTCTGCCGTTACATCACCTTTTATACTCCAGTTAAATTCCGAGCAGCATTCATAACTCTGCTCTTACATCACATCTTAAGGGTACTTTACATGCTACGACATCGCTAGCAATCTCATTAGCGATGTGAAATTCTAGATCGCAAGTGCGATCTTTAGAGATCGCACATAGGTCATTTTACGCATGTGCGATCTCGAAAGATCGCACTTGCGATCTAGAATTTCACATCGCTAATGAGATCGCTAGCGATGTCGCAGCGTGTAAAGTACCCTTTACATTCTGGACTCATGAACAGCTGCATGCACAATTCTGTTCTTGCATCAAGTTTTATACTCCAGTTTCATTCAGAGCTGCATGCGTAATTCTACTGCTATATTAAGTTTTATACTCCAGTTTCATCCAGAGCTGCATGCGTAATTCTACTGCTATATTAAGTTTTATACTCCAGTTTCATTCAGAGCTGCATGCGTAATTCTACTGCTATATTAAGTTTTATACTCCAGTTTCATCCAGAGCTGCATGCGTAATTCTAATGCTATATTAAGTTTTATACTCCAGTTTCATCCAGAGCTGCATGCGTAATTCTACTGCTATATTAAGTTTTATACTCCAGTTTCATTCAGAGCTGCATGCGTAATTCTACTGCTATATTAAGTTTTATACTCCAGTTTCATCCAGAGCTGCATGCGTAATTCTACTGCTATATTAAGTGTTATACTCCAGTTTCATCCAGAGCTGCATGCGTAATTCTACTGCTATATTAAGTTTTATACTGCAGTCAGACCCACAGTGAAGGTGTGTGCATGTTCTGAGCACCATACTATACATTATATACTCCGGTGTACTGGTGTTTAGCGCTTCGTACCATGTGTTGGCGTCTTTTCTCTTCTCCGTACTCCGGTCGTTCTCCCCCTCTCATATTCTGAGCCGACTTCATGTCCCTCTCCTTCTACGAATGTGTAGTATTTGCCGCTCTCGTGCTCCAGGTAGTAGCTGGGAGACTCGGAGCCCTTCATCACAGATTTGCTGACGCCATATTTATTGATGTCATCGCACGGCACAATGCTAATGTCGTCCCTGCAGGAAGGAAACAAGTGAAAAAACGTGGAGCGCCGGAGAATCGGCGAAAATGTATCATCATCCTGAAAATATACATTGTGTCATCATAATGTAACTGTGTGTGATGATATCCATCATCCTCATCATCACTATCAGTGCATACATCATCTCATATGACATATGATGATATCTCATCATACATGTGACCTCATTGTAAAAAGAAATATATATAATCATCTCATGACAATATACCTGTGCATCGTACTATACATCATCATCAGATCGATCATCCTCACTGTATTCATCATTATCTCATCATCCTCATATAGATCATCACACTACATCATCAGCGACCTCTAGTGCTGGACATCATCACTCATCCGTGTCATCTCCTCATTATGATGTATCTTATCCTTATAATATTCCCATCATCATCATCATCATCTTATTGTCATAGTATATACGTTCATCATCATACATCAGTATCATCCTCTGCTTCATTATTATACATCAGTAGATTAAACCCCAAAGCATATACAGAATCATTTCATAATTCCATCATCCTCCTCCTCATCATCCTCCTCCTCATCATCCTCCTCATTCTCTGGCCTCCTGCACAACATGTTACTATTGATGTTACTGCCGCGGCTTCTTGGATAAGGTGGGCGATCAGATTTAGGCGGGGGCCTGCTCCCTGCTCTGCCCCTGCCCGTCTCATCATGGGGGTCATATGCAGGAAACGATAATATCCCTATTGTAATGTAATCCCCTCTCCTGTACAGAGACTGCTGCTGAGCCTCCGACTATACAAAGCTGAACAGGCAGAGCTTCAGTGTAAAGCATGAGGGACGGAAAGCAGGAAACAGAGCAGCAGACTGAGCAATGAGATGGATGTCAGACACTACGGATACAGCGGCTGGGCTGGAGTCACTGCTCGTAGATGTGCCACACCAGACCACCCATGTATTGTCTACATCCATGTCAACTGGAGAAGTATAAGAAGGAGATTAGGGTATTGCTGAAGTCTGTGCCCCCTGAAATTTTTGCACCCTGAAGTCTCTTCCCCCTCAAGTCTCTGCCCCTTGAGGTTTCTGCCCCCTGACGTTTGTGGCCCCTAAAGTCTCAGCGCCCTAATGTCTCTTCCCCCTGAGGTTTCTGCCCCCTCAAGTCTCTGCCCCTTGAGGTTTGTGCCCCCTGAAGTCTCAGTGCCTTGAAGTCTCTGCCCCCTGAAGGTTCTGTCCCCTAACGTCTCTGCCTCCTGAGGTTTCTGTCCCCTGAGGTTTCTGCCCCCTGAGGTTTCTGTCCCCTGAGGTCTCTGTCCCCTGAGGTTTCTGTCCCCTGAGGTTTCTGTTCCCTAAAGTCTCTGCCTCCTGAGGTTTCTGTCCCCTAAAGTCTCTGCCTCCTGAGGTTTCTGTCCCCTGAGGTTTCTGTCCCCTAAAGTCTCTGTCTCCTGAGGTTTCTGTCCCCTGAGGTTTCTGCCCCCTGAGGTTTCTGTCCCCTGAGGTTTCTGTCCCCTGAGGTCTCTGCCCCCTGAGGTTTCTGTCCCCTGAGGTCTCTGCCCCCTGAGGTTTCTGTCCCCTGAGGTCTCTGCCCCCTGAGGTTTCTGTCCCCTGAGGTCTCTGCCTCCTGAGGTTTCTGTCCCCTGAGGTCTCTGCCCCCTGAGGTTTCTGTCCCCTGAGGTCTCTGCCCCCTGAGGTTTCTGTCCCCTGAGGTTTCTGTCCCGTAGAGTCTCTGTCTCCTGAGGTTTCTGTCCCCTGAGGTCTCTGCCCCCTGAGGTTTCTGTCCCCTGAGGTTTCTGTCCCCTAAAGTCTCTGTCTCCTGAGGTTTCTGTCCCCTGAGGTTTCTGCCCCCTGAGGTTTCTGTCCCCTGAGGTCTCTGCCCCCTGAGGTTTCTGTCCCCTGAGGTCTCTGCCTCCTGAGGTTTCTGTCCCCTGAGGTCTCTGCCCCCTGAGGTTTCTGTCCCCTGAGGTCTCTGCCCCCTGAGGTTTCTGTCCCCTGAGGTTTCTGTCCCGTAGAGTCTCTGCCCCCTGAGGTTTCTGTCCCCTGAGGTTTCTGTTCCCTAAAGTCTCTGCCCCCTGAGGTTTCTGTCCCCTGAGGTTTCTGTTCCCTAAAGTCTCTGCTTCCCCAAGTTTCTTCCCCTTCACGTTTTTGCAATCTAAAGTCTCAGCGCCCTGAGGTTTCTGTTCCCTAAAGTCTCTGCCCCCTGAGGTTTCTGTCCCCTAAAGTCTCTGCCCCCTGAGGTCTCTGCCCCGTGAGGTTGGTGCCCACTGAAGTCTCTGCCCCCTCAAGTCTCTGCCCCCTCAAGTCTCTGCCCCCTCAAGTCTCTGCCCCCTCAAGTCTCTGCTTCCCCAAGTTTCTTCCCCTTCACGTTTTTGCAATCTAAAGTCTCAGCGCCCTGAGGTTTCTGCCCCCTGAGGTTTTTTTCCCCTGAGGTTTCTGCCCCCTGAAGTCTCTGCACATGACCTCCCTGCCCCGAGGTTGCCGACCCTGAAGTTTGTGCCCCCTAAAGTCTTAGCGCCCTGAAGTCTCTGCCCCCTGAAGTCTCTGACCCCTGAAGTCTCTGCCCCCTGAAGTCTCTGCCCCGACATATGAGCTCACTGAAGTCCGTACACTGAAATCAATGGCACATGAATTATTAGTCCCTTCTAGTATAAGCCCCTAATGTCCGTGCCCCCTGCAGTGTGTGCCGTGTGCCCCCTGCATTCGGTGCCCCCTGGGCAGAGATGTTCAGTGGTGGAGGGTCAATAATTCCTCATCATGCGCCATATTCATGCGCCATATTCAGAAAATCTCCCCGATCTTTACCTGGGGCCATAGAGTCCGGACACAGGGGACAGAATGAAGACGTCGTGGAGGGCCGGGCCGTCCAGCTTGGAGGACATCCCCATGGTGCCCGTCGGGGTGGTGTTACCGCTGGTTGGACTGGTGGGAATTACAGGCTGAGAAATAAAAAAAGAAGACGTCAGACACACAGCAACGATCAAACCGTAAAGTATGTGAACCCCCAGTGCAATAATGTATGGTAACAGCGTATGAGAAAAGCGAGGTGTGCAGCTCCCCAATATATTCATGAATGGAGGTTGGAAGGTCACCTGCTGCAAAGCATGGAAAGGGCGTCTCACACAGAGGCTGGCACAGTCGCGTTACACAGAGGCCAGTATAATCTTCTCACACAGAGGTCGGCATGGTTGTCTCACACAGAGGCTGGTGCAGTCTTCTCACACAGAGGCCGGCATGGCCTTCTCACACAGAGGCTAGTGCGGTCTTCTCACACAGAGGCCGGCGCAGTGTTCTCACACAGAGGCCGGCGCAGTCTTCTCACACAGAGGCCGGCACGGCCTTCTCACACAGAGGCCGGTGCAGTCTTCTCACACAGAGGCCGGCATGGCCTTCTCACACAGAGGCCGGTGCGGTCTTCTCACACAGAGGCCGGCGCAGTGTTCTCACACAGAGGCCGGCGCAGTCTTCTCACACAGAGGCCGGCATGGGTGTCTCACACACAGGCCGGCGTGGTCGTCTCACACAGAGGCCGGCGCGGTCGTCTCACACACAGGCCAGCACGGTCGTCTCACACAGAGGCCGGCGCGGTCTTCTCACACAGAGGCTGATGTGGTCGTCTCACACAGAAGCCAGTGCAGTCTTCTCACATAGAGGCCGGCATGGTCTTCTCACAGAGGCCAGCGTGGCCTTCTCACACAGAGGCCGGAGTGGCCTTCTCACAGAGGCCGGCACAGTCTTCTCACACAGAGGCCGGCACGGCCTTCTCACACAGAGGCCTGCATGGCCTTCTCACACAGAGGCCGGCGTGGGCTTCTCACACAGAGGCCGGCGTGGCCTTCTCACACAGAGGGCGGCGTGGCCTTCTCACACAGAGGCCGGCGTGGGCTTCTCACACAGAGGCCGGCGTGGCCTTCTCACACAGAGGCCGGCGTGGCCTTCTCACACAGAAGCCGGCGCAGTCTTCTCACACAGAGGCCGGCAAGGCCTTCTCACACAGAGGCCGGCATGGCCTTCTCACACAGAGGCTGGCGCAGTCTTCTCACACACAGGCCGGCGTGGTCGTCTCACACAGAGGCCGGCGCGGTCGTCTCACACAGAGGCCGGCGCGGTCGTCTCACACAGAGGCCAGCACGGTCGTCTCACACAGAGGCCGGCGCGGTCTTCTCACACAGAGGCTGATGTGGTCGTCTCACACAGAAGCCAGTGCAGTCTTCTCACATAGAGGCCGGCATGGTCTTCTCACAGAGGCCGGCGTGGCCTTCTCACACAGAGGCCGGAGTGGCCTTCTCACAGAGGCCGGCACAGTCTTCTCACACAGAGGCCTGCATGGCCTTCTCACACAGAGGCCTGCATGGCCTTCTCACACAGAGGCCGGCGTGGGCTTCTCACACAGAGGCCGGCGTGGGCTTCTCACATAGAGGGCGGCGTGGCCTTCTCACACAGAGGCCGGCGTGTGCTTCTCACACAGAGGCCGGCGCGGCCTTCTCACACAGAGACCGGCGTGGCCTTCTCACACAGAGGCCGGCGCAGTCTTCTCACACAGAGGCCGGGTTCATGTGGCTTGGCTTCTGTATAATAAAATAATACAGTACAGGTTCTGTACCCCAAAACCTGGCCTGGAGCCGCCCCGCCATCCCACTTCTGCTTCACCTGCACAAATCAGTGAATTGTCTCCAATTTCAGCTGCATAAGCGCTAAAAAGGAGATCAGATCCCGCTGCTAAATATAGCCACAAGGAGCGAGCGGAGTCACAGCGAATGAAAGATTAATCTGCAGCTCCTGCCGACAGCGCGAGGAAACCGTCCACTAATCTCAGGAAGAAACCGCGAAACACACGAGAAACCCGCAAATACCAGAATCAAGACACGTCCACAGCCAATGTCCGAGAGCGACTGCAAGTCTGTGCCCAGAGGAAGACACCAGCCCAAATTACTGCATCTCATTGTACCATAACAGCTGATAACACCAAAGATACACCAGGAATGTATGAGTGCAGCTCTGGAGTATAATACAGGAGGTACTGTAACTCAGGATCAGTAATGTAATGTATACAGTGACTGCACCAGCAGAATAGTGAGTGCAGCTCTGGAGCATAATACAGGATCAGTAATGTATGTATACAGTGACTGCACCAGCAGAATAGTGAGTGCAGCTCTGGAGTATAATGCAGGAGGTAACTCAGGATCAGTAATGTAATATATGTACACAGTGACTGCACCAGCAGAATAGTGAGTGCAGCTCTAGAGTATAATACAGGAGGTAACTCCGGATCAGTAATGTAATGTATGTACACAGTGACTGCACCAGCAGAATAGTGAGTGCAGCTCTAGAGTATA
Source organism: Anomaloglossus baeobatrachus (assembly GCF_048569485.1). Taxonomy (NCBI): domain Eukaryota; kingdom Metazoa; phylum Chordata; class Amphibia; order Anura; family Aromobatidae; genus Anomaloglossus; species Anomaloglossus baeobatrachus. The sequence continues at coordinate 14,899,585 of NC_134361.1, forward strand.
ATACAGGAGGTAACTCCGGATCAGTAATGTAATGTATGTATACTGTGACTGCACCCGCAGAATAGTGAGTGCAGCTCTGGAATATAATACAGGAGGTAACTCAGGATCAGTAATGTAATGTATGTACACAGTGACTGCACCAGCAAAATAGTGAGTGCAGCTCTGGAGTATAATACAGGAGGTAACTCAGGATCAGTAATGTAATGTATGTACACAGTGACTGCACCCGCAGAATAGTGAGTGCAGCTCTGGAGTATAATACAGGAGGTAACTCAGGATCAGTAATGTATGTATACAGTGACTGCACCAGCAGAATAGTGAGTGCAGCTCTGGAGTACAATACAGGATGTAACTCAGGATCAGTAATGTAATGTATGTACACAGTGACTGTACCAGCAGAATAGTGAGTGCAGCTCTGGAGTATAATACAGGAGGTAACTCAGGATCAGTAATGTAATGTATGTACACAGTGACCACACCAGCAGAATAGTGAGTGCAGCTCTGGAGGATAATACAGGAGGTAACTCAGGATCAGTAATGTATGTACACAGTGACTGCACCAGCAGAATAGTGAGTGCAGCTCTGGAGTATAATACAGTATAAATAATGTATATACACAGGGAGTCTCTTGTTTATGGATTTTAAGACGTCTGGTACCTGTAGTGCGAGCGGTTTCCATCTGACATTTTTTAAAAGTGCAGGGGCTGATGCTAAGGTGTTCTGAGGTCTTTTCTTCAGGGTCAGGATGACTCCACTGGGGTCTTCCCTCAGGGCGTTGACCAAATTCTTTAGTTGCCAACCAACCTGAGGAAGGAAAAAGATGAAATGAACATTACACAGGATAGGATTAGATACACAGCTCAACAGACAGTATCACACAGGATAGGATTAGATACACAGCTCAACAGACAGTATCACACAGGAGAGGATTAGATACACAGCTCAACAGACAGTATCACACAGGAGAGGATTAGATACACAGCTCAGCAGACAATATCACACAGGAGAGGATTAGATACACAGCTCAACAGACAGTATCACACAGGAGAGGATTAGATACACGGCTCAGCAGACAGTATCACATAGGATAAGATTAGATACACAGCTGAGCGGACAGTATCACACAGGAGAGGATTAGATACACGGCTCAGCAGAGAATATCACACAGGATAGGATTAGATACACAGCTCAACAGACAGTATCACACAGGAGAGGATTAGATACACAGCTCAGCAGACAATATCACACAGGAGAGGATTAGATACACGGCTCAGCAGACAGTATCACATAGGATAAGATTAGATACACAGCTGAGCGGACAGTATCACACAGGAGAGGATTAGATACACGGCTCAGCAGAGAATATCACACAGGATAGGATTAGATACACAGCTCAGCAGACAGTATCACATAGAATAGGATTAGATACACAGCTGAGCAGACAGTATCACATAGAATAGGATTAGATACACAGCTGAGCAGACAGTATCCCATAAGATAAGATTAGATACACAGCTGAGCGGACAGTATCTCATATTTTTGGATCAGATACACAGCTTGGCAGACAGTATCACACATATTCGGCTTAGATGCTTCCTCCTATAGATGCTGTGTATAGGTGCCGGCGTGGGGGGGGCACTGGTGTGTTATGAGTGTGGACCATACAGAGGTTTTCGGCCCCGGCAGCGGTTACGGTCGTACATATTTCGCCGCTCACATGACTGATCGCTTAATAACGTTCTCAGCGGCATTTTCCAGAAGGCAGAATCCACCGCTGCAAAACACAGCGCAAGAAATAACAACGGGGGATATCCGTTATCTGCAAATGTGATTGTCCGCCGGATGATGATAAATACCGCGCAGAGGGGTAATTACAGAGGAGCCAAGATGCATCTATGCGAGATACAACATGGATATGGGAAGCTCAGCATCTTCTCCAGATAGCAGGGTGGAGGTCTGAAAATGTGATGGGATTAGATGCATCGCCTCGGCAGACAGTATCTCACATCATAGGATTAGATACACAGCTCAGAAAACAAAGTCACATCAAACACTTTATAGGCTTAGATACAATTGCTCAGGAGATAGTATCATACATGATAAGCTTAGATACTGTGGCTCAGCAGACAGTATCAAACATGTTAGGATTAGATACATCACCTAAGTGTGAAAGGATTAAGGAAGATGAAGGCACACCAAACATTTTTTAAGCTAAGATAGAGCGTTTCGAATGATAATATTAAACATAATAAGCTTAGATACTGCATCTCATCAGATAGTATCACACATGATAGGCTTAGGTATTGTATCTCATCAGAGAGTATCACACATAATAGGCATAGATAATGCATCTCATCAGTGTCACACATGATAAGCTTAGATGTTGTATCTCATCCGACAGTATCACACATGATTGATGAGATGCAATATCTAAACCTATCATGTGTGATACTGTCTGATGAGATACAATATCTAAGCCTATCAAGTGTGATACTATCTGATGAGATGCAGTATCTAAACATATCAAATGTGATACTGTCTAATGAGATGCAATATCTAAATCTGACAGTATCACATTTGATATTCTTAGATACTGCATCTCATCAGATAGTATTACACATGCTAGGCTTAGATATTGTATCTCATCAGACAGTATCACATTTAATATGCTTAGATACTGCATCTCATCAGACAGTATCACACATGCTAGGCTTAGATATTGGTACTCATCAGACAGTATCACACATGATAGGCTTAGATACAGTGCTTAGATACAGTGGCGGGTTATTCTGTACGGCTGCCTGGGCCTGTCATTCTCGTATTTCCATTCAGATTCGTTTCTCTCTACGTCGTTTGCGTTCCATATTTAATATGTATATAACAGGAGTCGTGACTAACGCGGCGTTAGAAGATAAAGGACGGCGGACGCGATGTGTCATAATGAAGTAGAGGAGATGAAGAAGCGTGGCGCGGCCTGTAATGTGGGATCCCACAGACGCCGCTGTACGGAGACGCAGAAAATAATTAAGGCGCACTTCAAAGCAAATTCCCCAGACACGCGGCGAGATCGAGCGGGATTTCTGCTCTGTGACAGGTGGAAGATTCCAGGAAAAAGAAGAAGTGTGTTCAGTGTTAAACATGAAAGTTGGCGCCGCAGGTTCTGCTCTGTCTGTTGTGCGAATAATTAGAGCGAAAAGAAACAAAAAACCCAGAAACTACAATGAAACAAATTCTGATTGTAATGTGCTGGTGCTTCCTGGCGGTGCGGAGCGGTGGTGCGTCCCGGCGGTGCGGAGCGGTTGTCGTCCCGGCGGTGCGGAGCAGTGGTGCATCCCGGCGGTGCGGAGCGGTTGTGCGTCCCAGCGGTGCGGAGCGGTGGTGCATCCCGGCGGTGCGGAGCAGTTGTGCGTCCCGGCGGTGCGGAGCGGTGGTGCATCCCGGCGGTGCGGAGCAGTTGTGCGTCCCGGCGGTGCGTCCCGGCGATGCGGAGCGGCGCCCGGCACTGATCACTTACAGGGAGACATCTACCAAGCCTCAGAACCAATCACATCGCTAAATTGTAACAACACGTGATACTTTATTACATCAAACATTCCACAAATCAATACAGTCAATCAGCTGGCTTTACAACTCACCTAACAGCTACAGTCACTTCCAGAGCTGCAATCACAATTAAGTGTCTCATCCGCTCACTTTCAGAGCTGCAATCATAATTCTGCCCTTACTGTACATTGCAGTTTAAAGTTCAATCATATCCAGAGCTGAGCTGCGATCACAATTCTTCCATTACACACAGGTGCAAAATTTGGGTTTATGAAAATATTTTCAAATTTGATGACTGATTCCTTGTTTTCTTATGAACTGACTTAAAAAACACTTCTATTATTAACCATCACATATGGATTTTGAACAAAATGAGCGTGAAATTACATACCAGTGAGATGAAGAAGAAAAGTCTTTAGGCTATGTGCGCACTAGAAATGTGAAGTTTCTCAAGAAAATTTCTTGAGAAACTTCTGCCAGTGAAAGATTTCCGGACCTGCGGAAAAAATCCGCACCAAATCCGCATGCGTTTTTGCCGCGGATTTGCCGCGAATTTGCCGCGGATTTACCGCGGATTTACCGCAGGTTTGTCCCTGCAATAAATAATAAAGATAATCCATAGACAGATAGTGGATAGAGGGAAAGATGGATAGATGAATAGATAGATAGATAGAGGGATAGATAGATAGATGAATAGATAGATAGAGGGATAGATAGATAGAGGGATAGATGGATAGATAGATAGATAGATAGATAGATAGATAGATAGATAGATAGATAGATAGATAGATAGAGGGATAGATAGATAGATGAATAGATAGATAGAGGGATAGATAGATAGAGGGATAGATGGATAGATAGATAGATAGATAGATAGATAGATAGATAGATAGATAGATAGATAGAGGGATAGATAGATAGAGGGATAGATAGATAGATAGATAGATAGATAGATAGATAGATAGATAGATAGATAGAGGGATAGATAGATAGATAGATAGAGGGATGGATAGATAGATAGATAGATAGATAGATAGAGGGATAGATGGATAGATAGATAGATAGATAGAGGGATAGATAGATAGATAGATAGATAGATAGATAGATAGAGGGATAGATAGATAGATAGATGAGAAAAACCTATATAATGTTCCACCTCCCTGCATTTTCTAAGCTGGCACCCTTTAGTGACTTTCATGTGGCACTTAGGCTACTTTCACACCTCCGGTTTTTGCTATGCGGCACAATCCGGCACTTTGCATGAAAATCGCAACCGGTTTTTTTTGCTGCCGGTTGCGATTTTCCTGCATAGACTTTAATTAGTGCCGCATTGTGCCGCATGGCCTTGCGTTCCGTCCGTTTTTTGCCGCATGCGGCAGATGTAGCCGATGCGGCGGCCGGATGGAAAGTTGCCTGGCACGTTTTTTCGTGCGGCAAAAAAAACCGCATCGCGCCGCATTCGGCCGATGCGGCACATTTTTCAATACATGCCTATGGCGGCCGGATGCGGCGCGATGCGGCAATAACCGCATCCGGCCGCCGCATGCGGTTTTTGCCACTGCGCATGCTCAGTAGCATGCCGCAAGCGGCAAAAACCGGACTGGCCGCAAAGGAAAAACCTATGCAAAGGATGCGGTGTTTTCACCGCATCCGTTGCATAGCTTGCACAGCCGGATTGAGCCGCAGAGCTCAAGCCGGATGTGTGAAAGTAGCCTAAAGGGTGCTTAGCCTTGTATTTAGCCATAAAATAAATAAATAATTAAAAAAAAATGACGTGAGGTCCCCCTATTTTTTGTAGCCAGCTAGGGTAAAGCAGACGGCTGCAGCCTGCAGACCACCGCTGGCAGCTTCACCTTGGCTGATAATCCAAAACAGTGGGCACCCCACGCTGTTATTTTAAATTATATAAATAATTTAAAACAAAAAACGTGGGGTCCCCCCCATATTGGATCACCAGCCAAGGTAAAGCGGACAGCTGGGGTCTGATATTCTCAGACTAGGGAGGTCCACTGTTATTGGACACTCCCCAGCCTAAAAATAGCAGGCCGCAGCCGCCCCAGAAGTGGCGCATCCATTAGACGTGCCAATCCTGGCGCTTTGCCCCAGCTCATCCCGCGCCCTGGTGCGTTGGCAAACGGGGTAATATATGGGGTTGATGCCAGATGTGTAATGTCACCTGGCATCAAGCCCTGGGGTTGGTGAGGTCAGGCGTCTATCAGATACCCGACATCACCAACCCAGTCAGTAATAATTAAAAAATAGACAACAAAAAAAGTTTTATTTGAAAAAACACTCCCCAAAACATTCCCTCTTTAACCAATTTATTGAAAAGAGCACAATCAATTCCACGTCCGGCGTAATCCAATAAGGGGGGGGGGGGCACGGCGATCCATACCATAGTCGCTGTCCCAGTCAATGAAAAACAGAATGTTCCCCATTGGCTGGGAGAGCAATGCAGTGACCTGAGCTAACATCAATAGGTCAGCTCAGGTCACTGCAGGGGATGACGAGCGCTGCCATCAGGAGCATAGATGAGATCATTACCTTCTGTGATCATCTCCTGTACTGCTGACGTCAGCGCTGTCACTGACTTATCGCGAGAGCCCGTGACGTCACCGCTAGTGACAGTCTCGGGCCGCTCGCGAGACGGGCATAGACAGCAGTGACAGCGCTGACGTCAGGAGGCAGCAGATCGTCACAGCAGGTAATGATCTCACCTCCTGACAGCAGCGATCGTCATCCCCGCGGCTCCCAGCACTGCAGGATGTCCGTGTCTGCCTGCGCTGCAGCGTGACAGGCTGCTGACACTGCGGGCAGACACTGACACCCTGCAGTGCAGGCAGCGGCGGGGCCGGAGCAGGACACACACTGCACAGACACCTGGAGGTCGCACGGAAGTGCTTCTGTGCGGCGTCCAGGGAGTGCGACGTGTGTTTCCTCTGCTCCTCTTCCTGGCATAATGACATCGCTTCCTGCAAAACCGCAGGCAGCGATGGGCATTACCGCAGGTAAATCGCGGCTATTCCGGTGGTATACCGCACATCATTGCTACCTGCGGAATACCCCCGGAATACCCCCGGTACCTGCGGAAATTAATGGACATGCACATTTTCTCAAGAAAGTTTCTCGAGAAAATTTTCTCAAGAAATTTTCTTGAGAAAAATCCGCACAGTGCGCACAGCTATTTTTTTTTCTCATTGAATTTCATGGGAAATGTCTGCACAAAGATTGCAGACATTTCTCAAGAAATTTCCGGGGCAAATCCGCGGGTAAATCCGCGGGAAAAACGGTCTAGTGCGCACATAGCCTTATTGTAGCCAAAAATCTACACAATGTACAGCGCCTTGTGAAAGTATTCAGCCCCTTGAATTTTTCAACCTTTTCCCACATTTCAGGCTTCAAACATAAAGATAAAATGTTAATGTTCTGGTGAAGAATCAACAACAAGTGACACAATTGTGAAGAGGAACGATATTTATTTCTTATTTTAAACTTTTATGAAAAATAAATAACTGAAACTTGGGGCGTGCAATATTATTCATCCCCTGTAAGTGAATACTTTGTAGCGCCCCCTTTTGCTGCGATTACAGCTGCAGTCTCTGGGGGTATGTGTCTATCAGTTTTGCACATGGAGAGGTGAAATTCTCGCCCATTCTTTGTAAACAGCTGGAGCTGAGTGAGGTTGGATGGAGGCATTTGTGAACAGCAGTTTTCAGCTCTTTCCACAGATTCTCGATTGGGTTCAGGTCTGGACTGTGACTTGGCCATTCTAACACCTGGATACGTTTATTTGGGAACCATTCCATTGTAGATTTTGCTTTATGTTTGGGATCATTGTCTTGTTGGAAGACAAATCGCCGTCCCAGTCTCAGGTCTTTTGCAGACTCCAACAGGTTTTCTTTAAGAATGGTCCTGTATTTGGCTCCATCCATCTTCCCATCAATTTTAACCATCTTCCCTGTCCCTGATGAAGAAAAACAGGCCCAAACCATGATGCTGCCTCCACCATGTTTGACAGTGGGGATGGTGTGTTCAGGGTGATGAGCTGTGTTGCTGTGTTACACCAAACATATCGTTTGGCATTGTGCCCAAATAGTTTGATTTTGGTTTCCTCTGAGCAGAGCACCTTCCTCCACATGTTTGGTGTCTCCAGGTGGTTTGTGGCAAACTTTAAACAACACTTTTTATGGACATCTTTGAGAAATGTCTTTCTTCTTGCCCCTCTTCCATAAAGGCCAGATTTGTGCAGTGTACGACTGATTGTTGTGCTATGGACAGACTCTCCCACCTCAGCTGTAGATCTCTGCAGTTCATCCAGAGGGATCATGGGCCTCTTGGCTGCATCTCTCATCAGTCTTCTCCTTGTGTGAGATGAAAGTTTGGATGGACGGCCGGGTCTTGGTAGATTTGCAGTGGTATGATTCTCCTTCCATTTCAATATGATTGCTTGCACAGGGCTTCTTGGGATGTTTAAAGTTGTGGAAATCTTTTTGTAACCAAATCCGGCTTTAAACTTCTCCACAACAGTATCACGGACCTGCCTGTTGTGTTCCTTGGACTTCATGATGCTCTCTGCGCTTTACACAGAACCCTGAGACTATCACAGAGCAGGTGCATTTATACGGAGACTTGATTACACACAGGGGCTTATATTTATCATCATCAGTCATTTAGGACAACATTGGATCATACAGAGATCCTCAATCACCTCCTGGAGGGAGTTTACTGCACTGAAAGAAAAAGGGATGAATAATATTGCATGCCACGATTTTCAGCTTATTCTTTCTTACAAAAGTTTAAAATAAGCAATACATTTCGTCCCACTTCACAATTGTGTCCATTGTTGTTGATTCTTCACCAGAACATTAACATTTTATCTTTATGTTTGAAGCCTGAAATGTGGGAAAAGGTTGAAAAATTCAAAGGGGCTGAATACTTTCGCAAGGCACTGTATATATAAAAATCTACTGAACATTCATTCTGTAACTTTCTTGAAAATTAATTCTTGCACCTTTTTCTCTTCTTTTTTTTTAAACTTTATTTATTAAAGATTTTTTCCTATCAATAGAATTAAAACAAAAGTCAATATTCAACGTCAGTCAAACTAGACAAGACATCAGGAAGGGAAAAAGATAAGGAAAGAGTAGACGGGAGGGGGGGTGTAAGGGTTAATATAACACAAGTTAGGCGCTGGTCTACCGTATCGAGCAACAGAACAAACAAACGTTCCGTATCGATATCCCATTAGCCAGCGCCGACATATAAATCCCAAGGTGTCCATATCCGCTGGAACTTGTCCATTTGCTGTTTATGCGTGCTGTAAGATATTCCATTCGTCCTGTCTCTTGAATCCTCGGCTTTAGCTGTTGCAGAGTCGGGGCAGAGTCTTTTTCCACGATGAGGCTATTAGACATTTCGCCTCCCATTGCACCATGTAGGGATGTTTGACCTCCGTGTGCGAGATAAGCATATCGTCGTATATATACGTGACATTATCCCCGGTATTGATGCACCCTGCCTGCACACATTCTCTAACATGGTAGGTTTAGAGAATGTAGTTGATTTTACCGTAGATGTGGCCAGGTGACATATCTGTGCATATGAGTAGAAAGCCGCCATCGGGATTCCTGACCCCTCTCGCAGTGCGGAAAAAGATAAAATTGTATTAGTGAGAGGATTAATTATATCTACAAAACTAAAGAGATACGCCTTGAGCCATGGAGCAGTCATTTGGCTGCAGGAAGTCCCTGGTATAGCTGGGGTGAATACAAATGGCGCTAATGAGGGCTTGTCTGAGGTAAGTGGAAACAGTTTTACGGCTATTCCCCAGGTATGTCTGGTAACATTTCCTCTTCTCTTGATACTTTTCTCTATAGAAGACTGCGGATCTTCTCTGTGAAGCCTCCAGAAGTCACCCCCCATCATCTTCACCTGCCATCTACCTTGGCATCGTCCCCCATCATCTTCACCTTCCATCTACATCGGTATCGTCCCCCATCATCTTCACCTTCCATCCACCTTTGTATCGTCCCCCATCATCTTCACCTTCCATCTTCCTTGGTATCATCCCCCATCATCTTCACCTTCCATCTACCTTGGTATCATCCCCCATCATCTTCACCTTCCATCTTCCTTGGTATCATCCCTCATCATCTTCACCTTCCATCTACCTTGGTAACGTCCCCCATCATCTTCACCTTCCATCTTCCTTGGTATCATCCCTCATCATCTTCACCTTCCATCTACCTTGGTATCATCCCCCATCATCTTCACCTTCCATCTACCTTGGTATCATCACCATCATCTTCACCTTCCATCTACCTTGGTAACGTCCCCCATCATCTTCACCTTCCATCTACCTTGGTATCATCCCCCATCATCTTCACCTTCCATCTACCTTGGTATCATCCCCCATCATCTTCACCTTCCATCTACCTTGGTAACGTCCCCCATCATCTTCACCTTCCATCTTCCTTGGTATCATCCCCCATCATCTTCACCTTCCATCTTCCTTGGTATCATCCCCCATCATCTTCACCTTCCATCTTCCTTGGTATCATCACCATCATCTTCACCTTCCATCTACCTTGGTATCGTCCCCCATCATCTTCACCTTCCATCTACCTTGGTATCGTCCCCCATCATCTTCACCTTCCATCTACCTTGGTATCGTCCCCCATCATCTTCACCTTCCATCTTCCTTGGTATCATCACCATCATCTTCACCTTCCATCTACCTTGGTATTGTCCCCATCATCTTCACCTTCCATCTACCTTGGTATGATCCCCCATCATCTTCACCTTCCATCTACCTTGGTATCGTCCCCCATCATCTTCACCTTCCATCCACCTTGGTCTTGTCTCCCATCATCTTTACCTTCCATCTACCTTGGTAACGTCCCCCATCATCTTCACCTTCCATCTTCCCTGGTATCATCCCTCATCATCTTCACCTTCCATCTACCTTGGTATCGTCCCCCATCATCTTCACCTTCCATCTTCCTTGGTATCATCACCATCATCTTCACCTTCCATCTACCTTGGTAACGTCCCCCATCATCTTCACCTTCCATCCACCTTGGTCTTGTCTCCCATCATCTTTACCTTCCATCTACCTTGGTATCGTCCCCCATCATCTTCACCTTCCATCTACCTTGGTATCGTCCCTCATCATCTTTACCTTCCATCTACCTTGGTATCGTCCCCCATCATCTTCACCTTCCATCTTCCTTGGTAACGTCCCCCATCATCTTTAACTTCCATCTACCTTGGTATCGTCCCCCATCATCTTCACCTTCCATCTTCCTTGGTAACGTCCCCCATCATCTTCACCTTCCATCTACCTTGGTATCATCATCATCATCTTCACCTTCCATCTACCTTGGTAACGTCCCCCATCATCTTTACCTTCCATCTACCTTGGTATCGTCCCCCATCATCTTCACCTTCCATCTACCTTGGTAACGTCCCCCATCATCTTCACCTTCCATCTACCTTGGTATCGTCCCCCATCATCTTCACCTTCCATCTTCCTTGGTATCATCACCATCATCTTCACCTTCCATCTACCTTGGTAACGTCCCCCATCATCTTCACCTTCCATCCACCTTGGATTTGTCTCCCATCATCTTTACCTTCCATCTACCTTGGTATCGTCCCTCATCATCTTTACCTTCCATCTACCTTGGTATCATCTACCATCATCTTCACCTTCCATCTTCCTTGGTAACGTCCCCCATCATCTTCACCTTCCATCTTCCTTGGTAACGTCCCCCATCATCTTTACCTTCCATCTACCTTGGTATCGTCCCCCATCATCTTCACCTTCCATCTACCTTGGTAACGTCCCCCATCATCTTCACCTTCCATCCACCTTGGATTTGTCTCCCATCATCTTTACCTTCCATCTACCTTGGTATCGTCCCTCATCATCTTTACCTTCCATCTACCTTGGTATCATCTACCATCATCTTCACCTTCCATCTACCTTGGTATCGTCCCCCATCATCTTCACCTTCCATCTTCCTTGGTAACGTCCCCCATCATCTTTACCTTCCATCTACCTTGGTATCGTCCCCCATCATCTTCACCTTCCATCTTCCTTGGTAACGTCCCCCATCATCTTTACCTTCCATCTACCTTGGTATCGTCCCCCATCATCTTCACCTTCCATCTACCTTGGTAACGTCCCCCATCATCTTCACCTTCCATCTACCTTGGTATCGTCCCCCATCATCTTCACCTTCCATCTACCTTGGTAACGTCCCCCATCATCTTCACCTTCTATCTTCCTTGGTCTCGTCCCCCATCATCTTCACCTTCCATCTACCTTGGTATCGTCCCCCATCATCTTCACCTTCCATCTACCTTGGTATGATCCCCCATCATCTTCACCTTCCATCTACCTTGGTATCGTCCCCCATCATCTTCACCTTCCATCCACCTTGGTCTTGTCTCTCATCATCTTTACCTTCCATCTACCTTGGTAACGTCCCCCATCATCTTCACCTTCCATCTTCCTTGGTATCATCCCTCATCATCTTCACCTTCCATCTACCTTGGCATCGTCCCACATCATCTTCACCTTCCATCTTCCTTGGTATCATCACCATCATCTTCACCTTCCATCTACCTTGGTAACGTCCCCCATCATCTTCACCTTCCATCCACCTTGGTCTTGTCTCCCATCATCTTTACCTTCCATCTACCTTGGTATCGTCCCTCATCATCTTTACCTTCCATCTACCTTGGTATCGTCCCCCATCATCTTCACCTTCCATCTACCTTGGTAACGTCCCCCATCATCTTCACCTTCCATCTACCTTGGTATCGTCCCCCATCATCTTCACCTTCCATCTTCCTTGGTATCATCACCATCATCTTCACCTTCCATCTACCTTGGTAACGTCCCCCATCATCTTTACCTTCCATCTACCTTGGTATCGTCCCCCATCATCTTCACCTTCCATCTACCTTGGTAACGTCCCCCATCATCTTCACCTTCCATCTACCTTGGTATCGTCCCCCATCATCTTCACCTTCCATCTTCCTTGGTATCATCACCATCATCTTCACCTTCCATCTACCTTGGTAACGTCCCCCATCATCTTCACCTTCCATCCACCTTGGTCTTGTCTCCCATCATCTTTACCTTCCATCTACCTTGGTATCGTCCCTCATCATCTTTACCTTCCATCTACCTTGGTATCGTCCCCCATCATCTTCACCTTCCATCTTCCTTGGTATCATCACCATCATCTTCACCTTCCATCTACCTTGGTAACGTCCCCCATCATCTTTACCTTCCATCTACCTTGGTATCGTCCCCCATCATCTTCACCTTCCATCTACCTTGGTAACGTCCCCCATCATCTTCACCTTCCATCTACCTTGGTAACGTCCCCCATCATCTTCACCTTCTATCTTCCTTGGTCTCGTCCCCCATCATCTTCACCTTCTATCTTCCTTGGTCTCGTCCCCCATCATCTTCACCTTCCATCTACCTTGGTATCGTCCCCCATCATCTTCACCTTCCATCTACCTTGGTAACGTCCCCCATCATCTTCCTTCCTTGGTCTCGTCCCCCATCATCTTCACCTTCCATCTACCTTGGTATCGTCCCCCATCATCTTCACCTTCCATCTACCTTGGTAACGTCCCCCATCATCTTCACCTTCTATCTTCCTTGGTCTCGTCCCCCATCATCTTCACCTTCCATCTACCTTGGTATCGTCCCCCATCATCTTCACCTTCCATCTACCTTGGTATCGTCCCCCATCATCTTTACCTTCCATCTACCTTGGTATCGTCCCCCATCATCTTCACCTTCCATCTTCCTTGGTATCGTCCCCCATCATCTTCACCTTCCATCTACCTTGGTATCGTCCCCCATCATCTTCACCTTCCATCTACCTTGGTATCGTCCCCCATCATCTTCACCTTCCATCTACCTTGGTATCGTCCCCCATCATCTTTACCTTCCATCTACCTTGGTATCGTCCCCCATCATCTTCACCTTCCATCTTCCTTGGTATCGCCCCCCATCATCTTCACCTTCCATCTACCTTGGTATCGTCCCCCATCATCTTCACCTTCCATCTACCTTGGTATCGTCCCCCATCATCTTTACCTTCCATCTACCTTGGTATCATCCCCCATCATCTTCACCTTTCATTTACCTTGGTATCGTCCCCCATCATCTTCACCTTCCATCTACCTTGGTATCGTCCCCCATCATCTTCACCTTCCATCTACCTTGGTATCGTCCCCCATCATCTTCACCTTCCATCTACCTTGGTATCGTCCCCCATCATCTTCACCTTCCATCTAACTTGGTATCATTCCCCATCATCTTCACCTTCCATCTTCCTTGGTATCGTCCCCCATCATCTTCACCTTCCATCTACCTTGGTATCGTCCCCCATCATCTTCACCTTCCATCTACCTTGGTCTCGTCCCCCATCATCTTCACCTTCCATCTACCTTGGTATCGTCCCCCATGATCTTCACCTTCCATCTACCTTGGTAACGTCCCCCATCATCTTCACCTTCCATCTACCTTGGTATCGTCCCCCATCATCTTCACCTTCCATCTACCTTGGTATCGTCCCCCATCATCTTCACCTTCCATCTACCTTGGTAACGTCCCCCATCATCTTCACCTTCCATCTACCTTGGTATCATCCCCCCATCATCTTCACCTTCCATCTACCTTGGTATCATCCCCCATCATCTTCACCTTCCATCTACCTTGGTATCGTCCCCCATCATCTTCACCTTCCATCTTCCTTGATAACGTCTCCCATCATCTTCACCTTCCATCTACCTTGGTAACGTCCCCCATCATCTTCACCTTCCATCTACCTTGGTATCGTCCACCATCATCTTCACCTTACATCTTCCTTGATAACGTCTCCCATCATCTTCACCTTCCATCTACCTTGGTAACGTCCCCCATCATCTTCACCTTCCATCTACCTTGGTATCGTCCCCCATCATCTTCACCTTCCATCTACCTTGGTATCGTCCCCCATCATCTTCACCTTCCATCTTCCTTGGTATTGTCCCCCATCATCTTCACCTTCCATCTTCCTTGGTATCGTCCCCCATCATCTTCACCTTCCATCTACCTTGGTATCGTCCCTCATCATGTTCACCTTCCATCTACCTTGGTATCGTCCCCCATCATCTTCACCTTCCATCTACCTTGGTAACGTCCCCCATCATCTTCACCTTCCATCTTCCTTGGTAACGTCCCCCATCATCTTCACCTTCCATCTTCCTTGGTATCGTCCCCCATCATCTTCACCTTCCATCTACCTTGGTATCGTCCCCCATCATCTTCACCTTCCATCTACCTTGGTAACGTCCCCCATCATCTTCACCTTCCATCTTCCTTGGTATCGTCCCCAATCATCTTCACCTTCCATCTACCTTGGTATCGTCCCCCATCATCTTCACCTTCCATCTACCTTGGTATCATCCCCCATCATCTTCACCTTCCATCTACCTTGGTATCGTCCCCCATCATCTTCACCTTCCATCTTCCTTGGTATCGTCCCCATCATCTTCACCTTCCATCTACCTTGGTAACGTCCCCCATCATCTTCACCTTCCATCTACCTTGGTATCGTCCACCATCATCTTCACCTTACATCTTCATTGGTATCGTCCCCCATCATCTTCACCTTCCATCTTCCTTGGTATTGTCCCCCATCATCTTCACCTTCCATCTTCCTTGGTATCGTCCCCCATCATCTTCACCTTCCATCTACCTTGGTATCGTCCCTCATCATGTTCACCTTCCATCTACCTTGGTATCGTCCCCCATCATCTTCACCTTCCATCTACCTTGGTAACGTCCCCCATCATCTTCACCTTCCATCTTCCTTGGTAACGTCCCCCATCATCTTCACCTTCCATCTTCCTTGGTATCGTCCCCCATCATCTTCACCTTCCATCTACCTTGGTATCGTCCCCCATCATCTTCACCTTCCATCTACCTTGGTAACGTCCCCCATCATCTTCACCTTCCATCTTCCTTGGTATCGTCCCCCATCATCTTCACCTTCCATCTACCTTGGTATCGTCCCCCATCATCTTCACCTTCCATCTACCTTGGTATCGTCCCCCATCATCTTCACCTTCCATCTTCCTTGGTATCGTGGCTCCATCTTCTTGACTGTTCACACAGTTTTACTCTTGCAGAGCTGCGTTATCACAGTTTGTAATCATCTTCTATCACAATTCTGCTGATCTTGCACACATTATACTCCAGTCATAGCCAGAGCTGTGCTCACAATTCTACTATTACAAATGTTTATACTTCATTCACATTAATACTTCAGTCACATCAAGAGCAGCAATCACAATTCTGCTACTATCACAGTTTATACTTAGATTCACATCCAGAACTGCAAAACAAAATTCTGCTCTTATATCTCAGGCTATGAGTCCACATACTGGATTTATTCTGAATCAGAAGTGACATACAATTGTTTGCACCTGAAACAATTCTGCAACAAATAGGGCATGGTGCAGAAATCCAGAGCATGCTCATCTATTCCATGCTTCTATGTGGGTCTGTTTAATACCGTGCAGAAACAGATTTATAAAACTAACTGATATGCAAAAAAAAAAGAGCAAGAATGACCCTGCACAGAGAACACAGTACAGAGCAAAGCAGAAGTGTAGAGAAGAGAGATTCCAGAGTGTGACACAAGGGGGAGCTACTGAGACCCGAACATCAGCTAAGAAGCAGAAAGCAAAGAAAAAAGAAAGAGAAACAGAAGACGGTATAACTGTACATAGCAAATGTGGAAGGTTCCATAAAAGTAGAACCTTAGTTACATTCTTGTACATAGCAGCAGTATTATAGTAGTTATATTCTTGTACATAGGGGCAGTATTATAGTAGTTATATTCTTGTACATAGGGGCAGTATTATAGTAGTTATATTCTTGTACATAGGGGCAGTATTATAATAGTTATATTCTTGTACATAGGGGCAGTATTATAGTAGTTACATTCTTGTACATAGGGGCCAGTATTATAGTAGTTATATTATTGTACATAGGAGCAGTATTAAAGTAGTTATATTCTTGTACATAGGGGCAGTATTATAGCAGTTATATTCTTGTACATAGGAGCAGTATTAAAGTAGTTATATTCTTGTACATAGGGGCAGTATTATAGTAGTTATATTCTTGTACATAGGGGCAGTATTATAGTAGTTATATTCTTGTACAAAGGAGCGGTATTATAGTAGTTATATTATTGTACATAGGAGCAGTATTATAGTAGTTATATTCTTGTATATAGGGGCAGTATTATAGTAGTTATATTCTTGTACATAGGGGACAGTATTATAGCAGCTATATTCTTGTACATAGGGGGCAGTATTATAGTAGTTATATTCTTGTACATAGGGGCAGTATTATAGTAGTTATATTATTGTACATAGGAGGAGTATTATAGTAGTTATATTATTGTACATAGGAGCAGTATTATAGCAGCTATATTCTTGTACATAGGGGCAGTATTATAGTAGTTATATTCTTGTACATAGGGGCAGTATTATAGTAGTTATATTCTTGTACACAAGGGGCAGTATTATAGTAGTTATATTCTTGTACATAGGAGCAGTATTATAGTAGTGATATTCTTGTATATAGGGGCAGTATTATAGTAGTTACATTCTTGTACATAGGGGCAGTATTATAGTAGTTATATTCTTGTACATAGGGGCAGTATTATAGCAGTTATATTCTTGTACATAGGGGCAGTATTATAGTAGTGATATTCTTGTATATAGGGGCAGTATTATAGTAGTTACATTCTTGTACATAGGGGCAGTATTATAGTAGTTATATTCTTGTACATAGGGGCAGTATTATAGCAGTTATATTCTTGTACATAGGGGCAGTATTATAGTAGTTATATTCTTGTACATAGGAGCAGTATTATAGTAGTTATATTATTGTACATAGGAGCAGTATTATAGTAGTTACATTCTTGTACATAGGAGCAGTATTATAGTAGTTATATTATTGTACATAGGAGCAGTATTATAGTAGTTATATTCTTGTACATAGGAGCAGTATTATAGTAGTTATATTCTTGTACATAGGGGACAGTATTATAGCAGCTATATTCTTGTACATAGGGGGCAGTATAATAGTAGTTATATTCTTGTACACAAGGGGCAGTATTATAGTAGTTATATTCTTGTACATAGGGGACAGTATTATAGCAGCTATATTCTTGTACATAGGGGGCAGTATAATAGTAGTTATATTCTTGTACACAAGGGGCAGTATTATAGTAGTTATATTCTTGTACATAGGAGCAGTATTATAGTAGTGATATTCTTGTATATAGGGGCAGTATTATAGTAGTTACATTCTTGTACATAGGGGCAGTATTATAGTTGTTATATTCTTGTACATAGGAGCAGTATTGTAGTAGTTATATTCTTGTATATAGGGGGCAGTATTATAGTAGTTATATTCTTGTACATAGGCGCAGTATTATAGTAGTTATATTCTTGTACATAGGGGGCAGTATTATAGTAGTTATATTCTTGCACATAGGGGCAGTATTATAGTAGTTATATTCTTGTACATAGGGAGCAGTATTATAGTAGTTATATTCTTGTACATAGGCGCAGTATTATAGTAGTTATATTCTTGTACATAGGGGGCAGTATTATAGTAGTTATATTCTTGCACATAGGGGGCAGTATTATAGTAGTGATATTCTTCTACATAGGGGCAGTATTATAGTAGTTACATTCTTGTACATAGGGGCAGTATTATAGTAGTTATATTCTTGTACATAGGAGCAGTATTATAGTAGTTATATTCTTGTACATAGGGGGCAGTATTATAGTAGTTATACTCTTGTACATAGGAGCAGTATTATAGTAGTTATATTCTTGTACATAGGGCGCAGTATTATAGTAGTTATATTCTTGTACATAGGGGCAGTATTATAGTAGTTATATTCTTGTACATAGGAGCAGTATTATAGTAGTTATATTCTTGTACATAGGGGGCAGTATTATAGTAGTTATATTCTTGTACATAGGGGCAGTACTTTTGTTGGATAGAGTTTATTTGTTGGAAATATAAAATGTTTCTTCGCTCCTCGTGACGTATAGGAAACTTATGAAGTTATGTAGTACAGGCTCCTCTCGGGGGTGACCTATTCGGAGCAGTGGGTTTGCGGTATAGTTGCTGGGATTCCTCTCTCCTGGCGATTCTTCGTGTCTTTATTTTCGAGGCTTTTCTTCTCCATTGAACTCTGTGATATAATAATGAGCAGGATCTTGAGATAATGATGAGCAGCTCTTCAATCATACATGATAGGTGCGGGCTGAGACTTACTAATGGCGGTGTTACAGCAGGTATTGATCACGCTCCGGTCTCACCAGCTGAAGCCAGCAAATTATTTTGTACCCTCTAATGGAAATGACGAGAACTCTAAAGACTTTATCGATTTCAGCTAAGTGGTCACATGGCTGCTAAAAATGGAATTCCTTATACAGCAACTCGACCCCCCGCCAGTGACCGGGGGTCCCGTCCTGTGTATCCAGGGTAAATGCTAGAAAGTGGCCGATACCGACCGAACCTGGAAGTCAATGACTGACTGCAATCAGCCCCCCGCAGGTATCCGGGGGTTAACGTCACATCATCCACACGACGCTGGGTAACACTGTAAAGCCTTGCACTTTATTTCCATCGTATCTTACACTTCTTTCACATCCAGAGCTGCATTCACAATTCTGCACTTTGTTAGACAGCGGCATCTCCCTGCAGTTCCTCTGTAGTTCAGTGTTTGTATACAGTGAGTCCGGTTACATTGCGGTAGTGTACACAGCATTGGACCATAGGCAATATAGGATTGTACCTCATCCTCCATTCTTTACACTGCAGGCTAGGTTGAGACAGCGTTAGTGCCCTATTATGTATTCCCTGAATATTTCTATACAATCGTTACATTATATTTCAGTAACCGTCTATACCCCAACTGTATCACAGCCGGTCAGCTCCTCCGGCACCAGAATATCTACAGGAGAGGACCGGAGCAAGGGGATAGCAGCGGACCCCCGCTGGAGAGGTCACCGGCTCTACACTTCCCTGCTTCAGGGTCTTCAGTCACCACTGATCATCACCTCAGGACCTGTGCACATTGGGATCCTGGGATCCTGCACCCCTCTCCTGCTCTGGGGACAATTATCAAGGTCCATTAGGTTCAAAGATTTGTTACATTACTGACCTAGTCAGTTAATCTGCCGCCTGCCCTGACCTCTGACTGCCCACTGCTGACTGCCCACTGCTGACCGCCCACTGCTGACTGCTGACTGCCCACTGATGACCGCCCACTGCTGACCGCCCACTGCTGACTGCTGACTGCCCACTGCTGACCGCCCACTGATGACTGCCCACTGATGACCGCCCACTGATGACTGCCCACTGCTGACCGCCCACTGCTGACTGCTGACTGCTGACTGCCCACTGATGACCGCCCACTGATGACCGCCCACTGCTGACTGCTGACTGCCCACTGCTGACCGCCCACTGATGACCGCTCACTGCCTACTACTGACCGCCCACCGCTCACTGCTGACTGCCCACTGCTGACCGCCCACTGCTGACTGCTGACTGCCCACTGCTGACCGCCCACTGCTGACTGCTGACTGCCCACTGCTGACCGCCCACTGCTGACCGCCCACTGCTGACTGCTGACCGCCCACTGATGGCCACCCCCTACCCACTGCCCACTGCTGACCGCCCACTGCTGACTGCCCACTGCTGACTGCCCACTGCTGACCGCCCACTGCTGACCGCCCACTGCCCACTGCTGACTACCCACTGCTGACTGCCCACTGCTGACTGCCCACTGCTGACTGCTGACTGCCCACTGCTGACTACCCACTGCTGACTGCCCACTGCTGACCGCCCACTGCCTACTACTGACCGCCCACCGCTCACTGCTGACTGCCCACTGCTGACTGCCCACTGCTGACTACCCACTGCTGACTGCCCACTGCTGACTGCCCACTGCTGACTGCCCACTGCTGACTGCCCATGGCTGACCGCTCACTGCCGGCCGGCCGCTGCTCACTGCCTACTGCTGTCCGCCCACCGATGACCACTCACCGCATCAATATCTACTTCAGTTGACTGTGATTTTTTTCTGGTTTAGTTTCATGCAGATCACCGCTAGCAGAGACTTTACTGGCAGCAGATCTGTCCTCTGTAGGAAGACAAAATAATTCCCCGGACTCAGCTTCCAAGTTTAGCCACAAACCAAATCCATAATAACCAGTGGGTCCATAAAATCTCTAGTAAGCGCCGTTACATCTGAACTAGAGATGAGTGAATGAAACGCAACAAACAGTAGCGGATACACAGGGTGGGGTCAGCAGAGGTGGGGTGCACTATGAGCTCCTGGGCCGGGGTCTCCTGCACGGAGCGGTGGATAATGGCTGCCCCCCCCGCAGATGTACAGGGTGGGGTCAGCAGAGGTGGGGTGCACTATGAGCTCCTGGGCCGGGATCTCCTGCACGGGGCGGTGGATAATGGCTGCCCCCCCGCAGATGTACAGGGTGGGGTCAGCAGAGGTGGGGTGCACTATGAGTCTCCTGTGCGGGGCGGTGGATAATGGCTTCCCCCCCCCGCAGATGTACAGGGTGGGGTCAGCAGAGGTGGGGTGCACTATGAGCTCCTGGGCCGGGGTCTCCTGCGCGGGGCGGAGGATAATGGCTGCCCCCCCCGCAGATGTACAGGGTGAGGTGAGCAGAGGTGGGGTGCACTATGAGCTCCTGGGCCGGGGTCTCCTGCACGGGGCGGTGGATAATGGCTGCCCCCCCGCAGATGTACAGGGTGGGGTCAGCAGAGGTGGGGTGCACTATGAGTCTCCTGTGCGGGGCGGTGGATAATGGCTGCCCCCCCCGCAGATGTACAGGGTGGGGTCAGCAGAGGTGGGGTGCACTATGAGCTCCTGGGCCGGGGTCTCCTGCGCGGGGCGGTGGATAATGGCTGCCCCCCTGCAGATGTACAGGGTGAGGTGAGCAGAGGTGGGGTGCACTATGAGCTCCTGGGCCGGGGTCTCCTGTGCGGGGCGGTGGATAATGGCTGCCCCCCTGCAGATGTACAGGGTGGGGTCAGCAGAGGTGGGGTGCACTATGTGCTCCTGGGCCGGGGTCTCCTGCGCGGGGCGGTGGATAATGGCTGCACCGCGGCCTCCTGAAGTGGTTAATGAGGCTGCAGGAGAACAGCAGATAATGTGCGGCTGTAAAAATGCGTTTTGCTGTTGAAGTCGCTAATTAAGCTCCATATCGAGCATGTTTGCAGGAAACAGAGCGTATTTTCATATTAGAGCCGCATTCATTTGGACACCATGAGCCGGGTATTTTGACAACACAGCCATAATTAGGAATTCTTGAAATCTCTCCAAAAAGCCGCTCACAGACTGAGGCTCGACAGGAACAAGAGGTTGAGGAATCCAGTTTTGCATTTTAACCATCTGTGATAAATGAAGCTCATGTACCGCAAAGAAATACAAATGTGGAACAGTTCTGCTGATTTCTGAGCCATGAAAGGCGCCAGGAAGAATCTGCAACATCATGGAGCATTTACCCAGTGCACCAGGATAGATCTGCAACATGACAGCGCATTTACCCAGTGCACCAGGATAATACTGCAACATGACAGAGCATTTACCCAGTGCACCAGGATAGATCTGCAACATGACAGCGCATTTACCCAGTGCACCAGGATAATACTGCAACATGACAGCGCATTTACCCAGTGCACCAGGATAGATCTGCAACATGACAGCGCATTTACCCAGTGCACCAGGATAGATCTGCAACGTGACAGCGCATTTACCCAGTGCACCAGGATAGATCTGCAACATGACAGCGCATTTACCCAGTGCACCAGGATAATACTGCAACATGACAGAGCATTTACCCAGTGCACCAGGATAGATCTGCAACATGACAGCGCATTTACCCAGTGCACCAGGATAGATCTGCAACATGACAGCGCATTTACCCAGTGCACCAGGATAGATCTGCAACATGACAGCGCATTTACCCAGTGCACCAGGATAGATCTGCAACGTGACAGCGCATTTACCCAGTGCACCAGAATACTGCAACGTGACAGAGCATTTACCCAGTGCACCAAGATAATAATGCAACATGACAGAGCATTTACCCAGTGCACCAGGATAACAATGCAACATGACAGAGCATTTACCCAGTACACCAGAATACTGCAACGTGACAGAGCATTTACCCAGTGCACGAGGATAATACTGCAACGTGACAGAATATTTACCCAGTGAACCAGGATATTAGTACTGCAACGTGACAAAGCATTTACCCAGTGCACCAGGACAGTACTGCAACGTGACAGAGCATTTAACCAGTGCACCAGGATATTAGTACTGCAACGTGACAGAGCATTTAACTAGTGTACTAGGTAGGATAGTATTGCAATGCGACAAAGCACTTTCCCATTGCACCAGGATAATACTGTAATGTGAAAGAGCATTTACCCATTGCTCCCGGATAAAACAACAACATGACAGAGCATTTACTCACTGTACCAGGATAGTACTGCAATGAGACCGAGCATTTATTTAGTGCACCAGGATCATGCTGTAACGTGAAGGAGCATTTATCCAGTGCACCAGGATAATACTGTAACATGAAGGAGCATTTATCCAGTGCACCAGGATAATACTGTAGCGTGAAGGAGCATTTATCCAGTGCACCAGGATAATGCTGTAACGTGAAGGAGCATTTATCCAGTGCACCAGGATAATGCTGTAACATGAAGGAGCGCTCGGCCACATGCACAGGTGACAGATCCTGCACTGGGGGACATGAGAACATCTTTTTGGGTTGTTTTCGGCCGGTTTACATTATAAGCCCAGCTGGACACTCACCACCGTCTGATGATTCACCTGAATAACCTCATCACCCGCGTGGATCTTCTTGCACTGGTCGGCCGGAGACTGCAGGAAAAAAGACAAAAAGAAAAATAATAATCCAGAGGTGACCAGATCACCGGGGACAAAGCTTCAGGTCCTGCCCCGATCCTGTATCCTCCCTCCTGCCCCGGTCCTGTATCCACCCTCCTGCCCCGGTCCTGTATCCACCCTCCTGCCCCGGTCCTGTATCCACCCTCCTGCCCCGGTCCTGTATCCACCCTCCTGCCCCGGTCCTGTATCCACCCTCCTGCCCCGGTCCTGTATCCACCCTCCTGCCCCGGTCCTGTATCCACCCTCCTGCCCCGGTCCTTTATCCACCCTCCTGCCCCGGTCCTGTATCCACCCTCCTGCCCCGGTCCTGTAGCCACCTTCGTGGAAGGGGCAGAGCGGTGATCAGATCCCCTGGGATAAAGACTCACTCCCTGCCCCGATCCTGTATCCATCCCCCTGGCCGGAGAAGAACTGTGACCAGATCACCTGGGAAAAAGATTCACTCCCCTCCCTGGTCCTGTATCCACCTCCCTGGCTTAGTCCTGTAGCCACCCCCCTGCCCCAATCCTGTATCCTCTTCCCTGCCCCGTTGCTGTATCCATCCCCCTGGCCCGGTCATGTATCCATCCTCCTGGCCCAGTCCTGTATCCATCCCCCTGGCCCGGTCCTGTATTGTATCCATCCTCCTGGCCCAGTCCTGTATCCATCCCCTTGCCCGGCCCTGTATCCTCTCCCCTGCCCCGTTCCTGTATCCATCCCCCTGTCCCGGTCCTGTATCCATCCCCCTGGCCCGGTCCTGTATTGTATCCATCCCCCTGCCCCGGTCCTGTATCCTCTCCCCTGCCCCGGTCCCATATCCTCTCCCCTGCCCCAGTCCCGTATCCTTTCCCCTGCCCCGGTCCTGTATCCATCCTCCTGCCCCGGTCCTGTATCCCTCCTCCTGGCCCAGTCCTGTATCCATCCCCCTGCCCCGGTCCTGTATCCTCTCCCCTGCCCCGGTCCCGTCTCCTCTCCCCTGCCCCAGTCCCGTATCCTCTCCCCTGCCCCGGTCCTGTATCCATCCTCCTGGCCCAGTCCTGTATCCATCCCCCTGCCCCGGTCCTGTATCCTCTCCCCTGCCCCGGTCCTGTATCCTCTCCCCTGCCCCGGTCCTGTATCCTCTCCCCTGCCCCGGTCCTGTATCCACCCCCCTGGCCGGGCGGCGCGTTATCTATTTTACTGTTTATTAGTCCTGTGCTGGGAAATCCAGGTGATTATCCACAAACAGCGCCCCCTATGGGTTAATAAATGAGGTTCTGTAATTTCCGAATATCTCTGTTGAATTCTTTTATGATTTGCAGGTAAATCGTCTCAGGATAAATGAGAGAATTGTGCTGCTAACTCCAAGCACACAGGAACCACCGGATGCAACTGTAACAAATACTCAGCTGTGAAGAGTTTCAGAGCAGGTTTTTGGCCTCCGATGGACTGACAAACCCAGAGTTTATGATGAATGCAGTCCCCTATAAGAGGCCGCAGAGTTCCCCAATAAGAGGCCGCAGAGTTCCCCTATAAGAGGCCGCAGAGTTCCCCTATAAGAGGCCGCAGTCTTCCCCTATAAGAGGCCGCAGTCTTCCCCTATAAGAGGCCGCAATCTTCCCCTATAAGAGGCCGCAGTCTTCCCCTATAAGAGGCCGCAGAGTTCCCCTATAAGAGGCCGCAGAGTTCCCCTATAAGAGGCCGCAGTCTTCCCCTATAAGAGGCTGCAGTCTTCCCCTATAAGAGGCCGCAGAGTTCCCCTATAAGAGGCCGCAGTCTTCCCCTATAAGAGGCCGCAGTCTTCCTCTATAAGAGGCCGCAGAGTTCCCCTATAAGAGGCCGCAGAGTTCCCCTATAAGAGGCCGCAGAGTTCCCCTATAAGAGGCCGCAGTCTTCCCCTATAAGAGGCTGCAGTCTTCCCCTATAAGAGGCCGCAGTCTTCCCCTATAAGAGGCCGCAGTCTTCCCCTATAAGAGGCCGCAGTCTTCCTCTATAAGAGGCCGCAGTCTTCCCCTATAAGAGGCCGCAGTCTTCCCCTATAAGAGGCTGCAGTCTTCCCCTATAAGAGGCCGCAGTCTTCCCCTATAAGAGGCCGCAGTGTTCCCCTATAAGAGGCCGCAGTGTTCCCCTATAAGAGGCCGCAGTGTTCCCCTATAAGAGGCCGCAGAGTTCCCCTATAAGACGCCGCAGTGTTCCCCTATAAGAGGCCGCAGTGTTCCCCTATAAGAGGCCGCAGTCTTCCCCTATAAGAGGCCGCAGAATTCCCCCATAAGTGAGGAATGGCAGAGTTGTACAGAGACGTTCTCTGATGCTGATCCTCCATCGTTATCGTGTCCTCGCCGGCTTCACACCGAGATTTCACCGCAATTAAATGTTTCTCATCTTCGGTAAAGTTCATCCGGAGATCCCGGAGTTTGATGGTTTGATGCTTTGAGCCGCAGGATTATTAAGATGTTTCTGTCAGGGAAGTTCAAGGCATCGTAATTAACAAGCCAAGGGAGCCCCGAGACGTCTCCGGATCCCACCAAGTGCACAGATTAAAAGTGACAAAATCACCCGGACTGTGAGAGCGCAGGGTTCAGAGAGAGTGCATGGCAGCTGCGCAAGCCCCCCTGCCTGTGCACCCCCTCATAGAGGAGGCACAAAGAGGAGATGCCTCATCACCTGCCGGTGCCTCATCATCATCATCACCGGCCATGTGCATCATCATCACCAGCCCTGTGCCTCATCATCATCACCCCTGTGCCTCATCATCATCACCTCCCCTGTGCCTCATCACCATTACCTGCCCTGTGCCTCATCATCATCACCGGCCCTGTGCCTCATCATCACCTGCCCAGTGCCTCATCATCACCGGCCCTGTGCCTCATCATCACCAGCCCTGTGCCTCATCATCACCGGCCCTGTGCCTCATCATCACTGGCCCTGTGCCTCATCATCACCGGCTCTGTGCCTCATCATCATCCCCTGCCCTGTGCCTCATCATCACCAGCCCTGTGCCTCATCATCATCCCCTGCCCTGTGCCTCATCATCATCCCCTGCCCTGTGCCTCATCATCACCGGCCCTGTGCCTCATCATCATCCCCTGCCCTGTGCCTCATCATCACCGGCCCTGTGCCTCATCATCACTGGCCCTGTGCCTCATCATCACCGGCCCTGTGCCTCATCATCATCCCCTGCCCTGTGCCTCATCATCATAGGCCCAGTGCGTCATTATCACCTGCCCAGTGCCTCATCATCATCACCTGCCCTGTGCCTCATAATCATCCCCTGCCCTGCGCTTCATCATTATCCCTTGCCCTGTGCCTCATCGTCGCCTGCCCTGTGCTTCATCACCATCACCTTCCCTGTGCCTCATCACCATCACCTGCCCTGTGCCTCATCATCATCCCCTGCCCTGTGCCTCATCATCACCGGCCCTGTGCCTCATCATCACTGGCCCTGTGCCTCATCATCACCAGCCCTGTGCCTCATCATCATCCCCTGCCCTGTGCCTCATCATCATAGGCCCAGTGCCTCATCATCACCTGCCCAGTGCCTCATCATCTTCACCTGCCCTGTGCCTCACCATCATCCCCTGCCCTGTGCCTCATCAACATCACCTGCCCTGTGCCTCATCATCATCACCGGCCATGTGCCTCATCATCACCAGCCCTGTGCCTCATCATCATCACCGACCCTGTGCCTCATCACCTGCCCTGTGCCTCATCATCAACACCGGCCCTGTGCCTCATCATCATCACCTGCCCTGTGCCTCATCATCATGCCCTGCCATGTGCCTCATCATCATGCCCTGCCCTGTGCCTCATCATCATCCCCGATCCTGTGCCTCATCATCATCCCTTGCCCTATGCCTCATCATCATCCCCTGCCATGTGCCTCATCATCACCAGCCCTGTGCCTCATCATCATCACCGGCCCTGTGCCTCATCATCATCACCGGCCCTGTGCCTCATCATCATCACCGACCCTGTGACTCATCATCATCACCGACCCTGTGACTCATCATCATCCCCTGCCATGTGACTCATCATCACCGGCCCTGTGCCTCATCATCATCACCGGCCCTGTGCCTCATCATCATCCCCTGCCATGTGCCTCATCATCATGCCCTGCGCCTCATCATCATCACCAGCCCTGTGCCTCATCATCATCACCTGCCCTGTGCCTCATCATCATCCCCTGCCCTGTGCCTCATCATCACCGGCCCTGTGCCTCATCATCACTGGCCCTGTGCCTCATCATCACCAGCCCTGTGCCTCATCATCATCCCCTGCCCTGTGCCTCATCATCATAGGCCCAGTGCCTCATCATCACCTGCCCAGTGCCTCATCATCATCACCTGCCCTGTGCCTCACCATCATCCCCTGCCCTGTGCCTCATCATCATCACCTGCCCTGTGCCTCATCATCATCACCGGCCATGTGCCTCATCATCACCAGCCCTGTGCCTCATCATCATCACCGACCCTGTGCCTCATCACCTGCCCTGTGCCTCATCATCAACACCGGCCCTGTGCCTCATCATCATCACCGGCTCTGTGCCTCATCATCATCACCGGCCCTGTGCCTCATCATCATCACCGACCCTGTGACTCATCATCATCCCCTGCCATGTGACTCATCATCACCGGCCCTGTGCCTCATCATCATCACCGGCCCTGTGCCTCATCATCATCCCCTGCCATGTGCCTCATCATCATGCCCTGCGCCTCATCATCATCACCAGCCCTGTGCCTCATCATCATCACCTGCCCTGTGCCTCATAATCATCCCCTGCCCTGTGCTTCATCATTATCCCTTGCCCTGTGCCTCATTGTCGCCTGCCCTGTGCCTCATCACCATCACCTTCCCTATGCCTCATCACCATCACCTTCCCTGTGCCTCATCACCATCACCTGCCCTGTGCCTCATCACCATCACCTGCCCTGTGCCTCATCATCATCACCAGCCCTGTGCCTCATCATCATCACCGGCCATGTGCCTCATCATCACCAGCCCTGTGCCTCATCATCATCACCGACCCTGTGCCTCATCACCTGCCCTGTGCCTCATCATCAACACCGGCCCTGTGCCTCATCACCATCACCAGCTCTGTGCCTCATCACCATCACCTGCCCTGTGCCTCAACACCATCACCTGCCCTGTGCCTCATCACCATCACCTGCCCTGTGCCTCATCACCATTACCTGCCCTGTGCCTCATCATCCCCAGCTGCCCTGTGCCTCATTACCATCTGCCACTTCACCGTCTGCCCTGTGCTTCATTATCACCGTCTGCCCCGTGCCTCGTCACCATCTGCCCCGTTCCTTATCACCCTCTGCTCTGTGCCTCATCACCCTCTGCCATGTGCCTCATCACCCTCTGCTCTGTGCCTCATTACCTGGAGTATTCTTTGACGTATGGCTAGGACTAGCACTATGGTAATCTTGTCGGACGCCCTGCATAATAAAAGCTCTGAGAGTTAATTTCTCACCATTTTCAATGTCTTTGTCTACGGTCAGTGATTGGGAAGATCATCATTTACACCTAGAGGCTGAAATCCCACCCAGACCTGGAACGTCTGAGAGCTGAGGGTCTGTTACACTTGTACCAGTTTAGACAATCCTCGGTGGTGTGGAGGGAGCTGCACTGGGATTGCACTGGAGGACACTGGTGTTCTGTGTGGGTTCAGTTACAGTCCGGGACAGTCCTCGGTGGTGTGGAGGGAGCTGCACTGGGATTGCACTGGAGGACACTGGTGTTCTGTGTGGGTTCAGTTACAGTCCGGGACAGTCCTCGGTGGTGTGGAGGGAGCTGCACTGGGATTGGACTGGAGGACACTGGTGTTCTGTGTGGGTTCAGTTACAGTCCGGGACAATCCTCGGTGGTGTGGAGGGAGCTGCACTGGGATTGGACCGGAGGACACTGGTGTTCTGTGTGGGTTCAGTTATAGTCTTGGACAGTCCTCGGTGGTGTGGAGGGAGCTGCACTGGGATTGGACTGGAGGACACTGGTGTTCTGTGTGGGTTCAGTTACAGTCCGGGACAGTCCTCGGTGGTGTGGCGGGAGCTGCACTGGGATTGGACTGGAGGACACTGGTGTTCTGTGTGGGTTCAGTTACAGTCCGGGACAATCCTCGGTGGTGTGGAGGGAGCTGCACTGGGATTGGACTGGAGGACACTGGTGTTCTGTGTGGGTTCAGTTACAGTCCGGGACAGTCCTCGGTGGTGTGGAGGGAGCTGCACTGGGATTGCACTGGAGGACACTGGTGTTCTGTGTGGGTTCAGTTACAGTCCGGGACAGTCCTCGGTGGTGTGGAGGGAGCTGCACTGGGATTGCACTGGAGGACACTGGTGTTCTGTGTGGGTTCAGTTACAGTCCGGGACAGTCCTCGGTGGTGTGGAGGGAGCTGCACTGGGATTGCACTGGAGGACACTGGTGTTCTGTGTGGGTTCAGTTACAGTCCGGGACAGTCCTCGGTGGTGTGGCGGGAGCTGCACTGGGATTGCACTGGAGGACACTGGTGTTCTGTGTGGGTTCAGTTACAGTCCGGGACAGTCCTCGGTGGTGTGGAGGGAGCTGCACTGGGATTGGACTGGAGGACACTGGTGTTCTGTGTGGGTTCAGTTACAGTCCGGGACAATCCTCGGTGGTGTGGAGGGAGCTGCACTGGGATTGCACTGGAGGACACTGGTGTTCTGTGTGGGTTCAGTTACAGTCCGGGACAATCCTCGGTGGTGTGGCGGGAGCTGCACTGGGATTGGACTGGAGGACACTGGTGTTCTGTGTGGGTTCAGTTACAGTCCGGGACAATCCTCGGTGGTGTGGAGGGAGCTGCACTGGGATTGCACTGGAGGACACTGGTGTTCTGTGTGGGTTCAGTTTAGTCCGGGACAGTCCTCGGTGGTGTGGAGGGAGCTGCACTGGGATTGCACTGGAGGACACTGGTGTTCTGTGTGGGTTCAGTTAGAGTCCGGGACAGTCCTCGGTGGTGTGGCGGGAGCTGCACTGGGATTGCACTGGAGGACACTGGTGTTCTGTGTGGGTTCAGTTACAGTCCGGGACAGTCCTCGGTGGTGTGGAGGGAGCTGCACTGGGATTGCACTGGAGGACACTGGTGTTCTGTGTGGGTTCAGTTTAGTCCGGGACAGTCCTCGGTGGTGTGGAGGGAGCTGCACTGGGATTGGACCGGAGGCCACTGGTGTTCTGTGTGGGTTCAGTTACAGTCCGGGACAGTCCTCGGTGGTGTGTAGGGAGCTGCACTGGGATTGGATCGGAGGACACTGGTGTTCTGTGTGGGTTCAGTTACAGTCCGGGACAGTCCTCGGTGGTGTGGAGGGAGCTGCACTGGGATTGGACCGGAGGACACTGCTGTTCTGTGTGGGTTCAGTTTAGTCCGGGACAGTCCTCGGTGGTGTGGAGGGAGCTGCACTGGGATTGGGCTGGAGGACACTGGTGTTCTGTGTGGGTTCAGTTTAGTCCGGGACAGTCCTCGGTGGTGTGGCGGGAGCTGCACTGGGATTGCACTGGAGGACACTGGTGTTCTGTGTGGGTTCAGTTACAGTCCGGGACAGTCCTCGGTGGTGTGGAGGGAGCTGCACTGGGATTGGACTGGAGGACACTGGTGTTCTGTGTGGGTTCAGTTACAGTCCGGGACAATCCTCGGTGGTGTGGAGGGAGCTGCACTGGGATTGCACTGGAGGACACTGGTGTTCTGTGTGGGTTCAGTTACAGTCCGGGACAATCCTCGGTGGTGTGGCGGGAGCTGCACTGGGATTGGACTGGAGGACACTGGTGTTCTGTGTGGGTTCAGTTACAGTCCGGGACAATCCTCGGTGGTGTGGAGGGAGCTGCACTGGAGGACACTGGTGTTCTGTGTGGGTTCAGTTTAGTCCGGGACAGTCCTCGGTGGTGTGTAGGGAGCTGCACTGGGATTGCACTGGAGGACACTGGTGTTCTGTGTGGGTTCAGTTACAGTCCGGGACAGTCCTCGGTGGTGCGGAGGGAGCTGCACTGGGATTGGACCGGAGGACACTGGTGTTCTGTGTGGGTTCAGTTACAGTCCGGGACAGTCCTCGGTGGTGTGGAGGGAGCTGCACTGGGATTGCACTGGAGGACACTGGTGTTCTGTGTGGGTTCAGTTACAGTCCGGGACAGTCCTCGGTGGTGTGGAGGGAGCTGCACTGGGATTGGACTGGAGGCCACTGGTGTTCTGTGTGGGTTCAGTTTAGTCCGGGGTTCCTTCCTCTCCTCAGTTACTTTATATCCGGCAGAATATAAAATCTGCTGCGTTTGCCGATATTCTTCAGATAAACCATTGGTGCCCCTGGAGCTCTGGACATTTATCCCGTCTTCCCCCGGCTGCGGCCATTTCTGGATTCCTCCATGTTACACATAGATACAATGTATCCAGTGCCGCTCATTATAACTTTCATCCCCCGGGGCCCGGATATAATTGAAATTCACCGAGCGGCAAATTGAAATAAATTTTGGCTGTGGCATTGAAGTCAGTCATATCCGGGCCGGCAGGAGACGCAGGGTCCGGGGAGCGCTGTATGGGGCCATTTACAGGATACATTGCAGGAGGAAAACTAAAAAATAAATAAATAGAAAGCTATCTAATGATTATATAGATATATATCGGCTCCTACAGCTGCACATATCCGGTCACAGCAGCGTATTTTACTTTTGACGTACTTTGTTCCCTTTATATTCTATATATATATATATATATATATATATATATATATTATTTTATCTGTTTAAATGTTTTTTTTTGTTTACAGATGCGTCACGTCCACCCCAAAAACGAGGCGTGCAGCGTGAAATACGGATACACACCGGCGCTGCACTTACGTTCTCCGTGGTCCCTGTGATGACGTGGAGGCCGTCGTACGTGGATTTGATGTACATTCCCTGCAAGAGATGATACGGAAATCACATTATTCAGCGTTCTGTTAAAGTTGGTGTCATTTCTAAAACCTCTGCTTGCTGATGTGAATGAGAATATTTCTGATTACATCCAAGTCGATGTTCACAATGAATTGCTCTACATTTCGCTGCATGTTTACAGCAATTTTGAAAAATGGCCGAATAACTGTAAACCAATCCATTGTACCTGCACTGACACACTGTAACAAATCATGAGCCGTGGAGAGAGATTTGAGGAGCTGATTTGTTTAGTGCTCAACTCTGCCAGGGCTGTGGAGTTGGTAAGCCAAACCTGGACTGCGACTCCGACTGCCATATATTGCTTATATTTAAGTGAAAAATGTATTGTAGTGTATGAATATGTGTATGTGAACATCAGACGTAATCATTTTTATGATACAATAATCAAGATATTTGGATAGAACACAAAATATATTTATTGGATACAACTTTAGAACACAAAAAACTGTGATAAATTGAAAATATGTAATACACTATGTAATATAGATTACATATATATCTTGTGGTGGCAATAGAGGTAATCAGGAGTTAATGGCAGCCCATAGCTGACACTAAAGGGGGCTTTACACGCTACGACATCACTAATGCAAACTCGTTGGGGTCATGGAATTGGTGACGCACATCCGGCCGCATTAGCGATGCCGTTGCGTGTGACACCTATGAGCAATTTTGCATTGTTGCAAAAACGTGCAAAATCGCTCATCGGTGACATGGGGGTCCATTCTCATAAATCGTTACTGCAGCAACACACATCGCTCCGTGTGACGCCGCAGGAACGAGGAACCTCTCCTTACCTGCCTCCCGGCCGCTATGCAGAAGTAAGGAGGTGGGCGGGATGTTACGTCCCGCTCATCTCCGCCCCTCCGCTTCTATTGGGCGGCCGCTCGGTGACGTTGCTGTGACGCCGCACGGACCGCCCCCTTAGAAAGGAGGCGGTTCGCCGGTCACAGCGACGTGGCCGGGCAGGTAAGTATGTGTGACGGGTCTCAGCGATGTTGTGCAGCACAGGCAGCGATTTGCCCGTGTCGCACAACAGATGGGGGCTGGTACCCACACTAGCGATATCGGGACCGATATCGCAGCGTGTAAAGCCCGCTTAAGGGCGGCTTTGCACGTTGCAATATCGCACGTGCGATGTTGGTGGGGTCAAATCGAAAGTGACGCACATCAGGCGTCACTTTCGACATCGTTGTGTGTAAATCCTAGATGATACAATTAAGCAGCGCAAAAGTGTCGTTATCGTATCATCGGTGCAGGCTCCGACTTTTTCATAATTACGCTGCCTAGACAGGTATGATGTAGTTTCTCGCTCCTGCGGCAGCGCACATCGCTGTGTATGAAGCCGCAGGAGCGAGGAACATCTCCTACATGCCCCCGGCGGCTATGGAAGGAAGGAGGTGGGCGGGATGTTTACATCCTGCTCATCTCCGCCCCTCCGCCGCTATTGGCCGCCTGCCGTGTGACGTCGCTATGACGCCGCACGACCCGCCCCCTTAGGAAGGAGGTGGGTCGCCGGCCAGAGCGACGTCGCAGGGCAGGTGAGTGCATGTGAAGTTGGCGTAGCGATAATTTTCGCTACGCCAGCTATCACAAGATATCGCTGCTGCGACGGGGGCGGGGACTATCGTGTGCGACATCGCAGCATCGGCTTGCGGTGTCGCAACATGCAAAGCCCGCCTAAGGGTGGCTTTACACGCTTCGATACTTGTCCCGATATCGCTAGCATGCGACCCGCCCCCATTGTTTGTGCGAAACAGGCATATCGCTGCCCGTCGCGCACAAAATCGCGCACCCACGTCAAACATACTTAGGGTACTTTCACACTTGCGTTCAGCGGAGTCCGTCACTATGGAGAATAGCGCAGTCCGTTAACGCACTGCGCTATTCTCCATAGACTTGTATGGATGACGCACTATAACGCAAGTGTCAGCGTTGCATCCGCCGGACGACGCAGCGTCGTTATTTTGACGCTGCGTCGGGCGGAAGGAACGCAGCATGTAACTTTTTTTGACCAGCGGAATCCTTTGGATTTCACTGCGCATGCTCTCTCTGGCTCCCTCCACCCGTAACCAGGGTACACATCGGGTAACCAAGGAACCCTGGTTACGTGTGCCGGGAGCCCGACACTTCCCCACTCGGCTCCGCCCCCTCCCCGCACTCTGTATGTATACACACACAATCGCACACACACAATCGCACACACACTCTCACACTCACTCACTTGTCCCCCAGCGATGCAGTCCCCGTGGCACTGACGTCCTCAGCCATGGCCCTGCTCGGCTCCACCCACTTCGCACTCCGCCCCCCGCACACATTGTCGGCGACCGAACGATCAGCTGATCACCCGGCGGCTGGCTACTGTGAGTGCAGTTGTCTGCTGTACCTTGGCTGGTTTTAAAAATATTAGTGGAACCCACATCAATTTTTTTTTCTTTTTTTTAAATAAATTAAACAATTAAAAAAAGCGTGGGATCCCCTCTACTTTTCATAACTGACCAAGGTACAGCAGACAGCTGAGGGTTACAGCCTGCAGCTGCTGCAGTTCCTGTGCTGGATGTGAAAAATGGGGGGGACCCCACAGCATTTAAAAATAAATAAATAAATAAACAGCTAGCCAAGCTAGCTATCCTGCTATCAAGCTATTCTATTATTTCTTTCAATCTGTTCTATTTGTTCTTTCTATTATCTACCTATTATCTATATATAATTATTTATTATCTATCTATTCTAGCTATCTATCAATTATCTCATATTTTGTTTCATATTTTGTTTCTCCTTTAAAAAACGCATTAACAAAAACGTGGCAAAAAGTCATGCGTTTTTTGGGCCACAAGAAAAAGATGCAGTCAGAAAGAAGATGCAGCGTGTGAACATAGCCTAGGGAGCAAAAAGTACCATGAGGGCTGATCTTCGCTCCTGTGCTCATGTCACCATTGCACTACACCTCCCATCATTGCTTGTTTTCGTGGATCTTTCTGAAACACGCTGGTAAGAATTTCCCATCAGACAAGGGGCAGAATACCAGGCAGGACCCTGGAGACGGTCGCAGACAACTCTTACCAGGCAGGACCCTGGAGATGGTCGCAGACAACTCTTACCAGGCAGGACCCTGGAGATGGTCGCAGACAACTCTTACCAGGCAGGACCCTGGAGATGGTCGCAGACAACTCTTACCAGGCAGGACCCTGGAGATGGTCGCAGACAACTCTTACCAGGCAGGACCCTGGAGATGGTCGCAGACAACTCTTACCAGGCAGGACCCTGGAGACGGTCGCAGACAACTCTTACCAGGCAGGACCCTGGAGATGGTCGCAGACAACTCTTACCAGGCAGGACCCTGGAGATGGTCGCAGACAACTCTTACGAGGCAGGACCCTGGAGATGGTCGCAGACAACTCTTACCAGGCAGGACCCTGGAGATGGTCGCAGACAACTCTTACCAGGCAGGACCCTGGAGATGGTCGCAGACAACTCTTACCAGGCAGGACCCTGGAGATGGTCGCAGACAACTCTTACCAGGCAGGACCCTGGAGATGGTCGCAGACAACTCTTACCAGGCAGGACCCTGGAGATGGTCGCAGACAACTCTTACCAGGCAGGACCATGGAGATGGTCGCAGACAACTCTTACCAGGCAGGACCCTGGAGATGGTCGCAGACAACTCTTACGAGGCAGGACCATGGAGATGGTCGCAGACAACTCTTACCAGGCAGGACCATGGAGATGGTCGCAGACAACTCTTACCAGGCAGGACCCTGGAGATGGTCGCAGACAACTCTTACCAGGCAGGACCCTGGAGATGGTCGCAGACAACTCTTACCAGGCAGGACCCTGGAGATGGTCGCAGACAACTCTTACGAGGCAGGAGAAATAATATTGTTATTGGAGACAGAATCAGCTCTGCTCTATGTTCTCTGAGGTTTTATTATGTTTTTAGGTTGCACCCTCCGTCCCTCCTGTGGTCGGGGGTCACTTTATTCCTAACCCTTTCCCCTTGTCTCCTCCTGAAGATCGTTCACATTACAGAGCAGCCTCTGATGCCGTTTCCCCTCCAGTTACATTGTAATACACAGTGGCTGCGCCGGCCGCACGCTCCAGACACTGACATTTACTCTCACACTGGAAACCAATGCAGAAAATTCACATTTGATGATTGACTAAACAAGGATGGAAGGAAAATAGAAATTGTTATTGTCCTACAAAACCATCAAACCAGAGAACCGGAACCGGTATTGTGCGAGGAGCGTGAAAAAGGCACCAGTGGGTACATGACAAAGATGGAGGAAGAGCTGCGCACAGTCACTACGTATATCACACAGCTGCAGGCTACTGTAGGGGGTCCGATGTATGATGAGCCCCCTATATCAATCAGAGCTGGAAGCCTGCCGCAAGAGACCCCAAAATATCATCTCAATATCAGGGAACATGTGCTAAAGTGATATTATAAGACAGAAATATAGTGCTGGATGAATAATGTACTGTATATGTCACCAGCAGAATAGTGAGTACAGCTCTGGAGTATAATACAGGAGGTAACTCAGGATCAGTAATGTAATGTATGTACACAGTGACTGCACCAGCAGAATAGTGAGTACAGCTCTGGAGTATAATACGGGAGGTAACTCAGGGTCAGTAATCTAATGTATGTACACAGTGACTGCACCAGCAGAATAGTGAGTGCAGCTCTGGAGTATAATACAGGAGGTAACTCAGGATCAGTAATGTAATGTATGTACACAGTGACTGCACCAGCAGAATAGTGAGTGCAGCTCTGGAGTATAATATAGGAGGTAACTCAGGATCAGTAATGTAATGTATGTACACAGTGACTGCACCAGCAGAATAGTGAGTGCAGCTCTGGAGTATAATACAGGATGTGACTCAGGATCAGTAATGTAATGTATGTACACAGTGACTGCATCAGCAGAATAGTGAGTGCAGCTCTGGAGTATAATACAGGAGGTAACTCAGGATCAGTAATGTAATGTATGTACACAGGGACTGCACTGTTTATGCAGACTACATATATTTGGTCTCTGAATGGGCATCATCTTTCTGCCATGCTTGGTGTGTCACATATGAACTCTTTTTCCTCTGTTAGATCTGCGCAGTGAATTTTATATATTATTGTATATTAGTAATAGCCACCACCATGCGCCCCTCAGTACATGTATTATGTGAGATTATTTCGCCCCGGGGGTTGACCCGTGATTGCAGCTTCCGGGACCTTTAAATATCACGCGGTAACATTAGACCGGCTGCCGCTAATAAACAATTATCATGTTTGAACCAATAATTACATTTTTGCTTCAGGAAATAAAAGGAATCAGATCGATGTCCCATCATTTCTGCTGCTGAATGTGCTGATAATTGTGACCTGCTCGCTCTGCTCTGGGAGCCAACGTGACTCGTAATATTTGAACGGCATTAGAGGAGTTTTCCAGATCTCTGCTTGCTGTCATTGAACGTTACTCTTAGATTCTGGGGGTTTGTCACATTATTCTATGTTCACACATTGTGTTTTGCTGCATTTTTTTGCTTGTTTTTTTTTTCATTGGTTTTATGCAAATAAAAAGCTGCTTTATACAGCACCAGCAAAACCTATGAGATTCCAGAAATCTTTTTTTTTACCTGATTGAAATGGAAAACTGCTGCGTTTTTGAAAGAAGCAGCGTGTCAATTCTTTCAGCAATTTTGCTGCTTTTTCACCATTGAAAGCAATGAGAAAGATACATTGTATAATTACACGTGTAACTGATCGATCCCTGGAACTTATAGCTCTCAGTAGTGAGAAGTAAGAGGTGGGTTTTTGCCATTTGTTGGCAATAATTACAGATATTGAAACTGTAGAGGAATCAAAGCACAGTCTATAAGAAATAGCTCAAACGTTCCATGATGATTATGGGCAATGATGGAAAGAACAAAACCTGACGTCTGAGCACCGCAGATTCCCCTCCACGTCTGCTCATCCGCGCTCAGGGTGGGACCCCATGAGACCTCCAGTTATTTCTCCAATGTATCCCTGTACATATGCATCGTCAGCCCAAGTGGTTAGGCCCCTGGAAACTCCAGGGAGGTCGGGCGGTCCTGGGGCCTGGAGTCGGACCAATTGCTTGGATGGGGTTGTTACCTCGCCCCTGGTGCTATTCGAGTCTTGGTCACCCGCAGCACTTGGCCCCTGCTGCAGTTATAATGTCCGCTCTATATCAGGTCCACCCGGCTTGGATGACACCTGGCACCACCGACTTTGCCACTTACGGCTGTGGCTTGACTCAAAAGCAATTCGCCTTCTCTGTTTGGTAAATCACGGGCGCTCTATTCTGTCAGACGCTGTATATGCCCCAGACTCGAGCAGGAAACCTTCGCTTTACCCCGGCACATGCACCGGTATTACTGCATGGAGCCAATCACCTTACTTATGTGCACTCCGCTCATCTTCACCCATGACATTGTCAGATTGTGGCATTTCTAGGTATCCTCGTTTTTATAGGGCGTTAGGGCTCCTATATGATTACTGCCCTGTCCTACAAGACCTCTCCACCCTCATATACATTGCATAGCGGTACATGTTCCTGTCACCACTCCTCACTCCAGGAAAAAGCATGAGACACCCAGGGATGAAAGAGAAAAGACCCCCCGAACACCTCAATAACATTATATACATGTGAACTCAATAAAGTGCAATAAACCTGACGGACAAGACAAGAGTCCTACACTCCAATAGCACAGTCCTGGGCTACAGTGGACTGGATGACGTGGGCAGGGAAGGAACAGTATGGAGGGCGCGCTTATGAGTCAGGACCATGCCAAAGGAGAGAAGACACTGAGAATACTGCACGTCGTAGTGCCGGCTGTACCTCTACTTGTGTTCACTAACCTGCAGCTGTTGAATGTATTTAGTCAGTTATTGGAAAACCAGAGGAGAACCCTAGAGGCTCCATAGCTGCGGGCGCAGGACGCCATCGTGTGTCACTCACCAGTCCTTCACTTGGCATGATATTGGTGAGATGGACGACCTCCAGGTGAGCCGACTGCGACACCAACGAGTCCGAGGACAGAGAGATGATGTGGTCACAGATTCCCGACAACGTTTTACACTAGAAAATATATAAGAAAGCAGCAATAAGAGCAAATACCCCGACATATCACATCACA
The DNA here is from genome assembly GCF_048569485.1 of Anomaloglossus baeobatrachus. Lineage (NCBI taxonomy): Eukaryota > Metazoa > Chordata > Amphibia > Anura > Aromobatidae > Anomaloglossus > Anomaloglossus baeobatrachus. The sequence continues at coordinate 14,939,235 of NC_134361.1, forward strand.
CAATAGAAGGCAGCAACTCGTTACATTGTAACCTCAGCAACACGCGGAATTATAGATGCAAAAGAAATGGCAACATTCATAACTGCAGAAATATACAGAAATCTGTCAGAAAAATACACTGAATACACACAGGAAAATACACACTGAATACACACAGGAAAATACACACAGGAAAATACACACAGGAAAATATACACTGAATACACACAGGAAAATACACACTGAATACACACAGGAAAATACACACTGAATACACACAGGAAAATACACACTGAATACACACAGGAAAATACACACAGGAAAATACACACAGGAAAATACACACAGGAAAATACACAGGAAAATACACACAGGAAAATACACACAGGAAAATACACACAGGAAAATACACACTGAATACACACAGGAAAATACACACAGGAAAATACACACAGGAAAATACACACTGAATACACACAGGAAAATACACACTGAATACACACAGGAAAATACACACAGGAAAATACACACAGGAAAATACACACAGGAAAATACACACTGAATACACACAGGAAAATACACACTGAATACACACAGGAAAATACACACAGGAAAATATACACAGGAAAATACACACTGAATACACACAGGAAAATACACACAGGAAAATATACACAGGAAAATACACACAGGAAAATACACACAGGAAAATACACACAGGAAAATATACACTGAATACACACAGGAAAATACACACAGGAAAATACACACAGGAAAATACACACAGGAAAATACACACAGGAAAATACACACAAAAATATACACTGAATACACACAGGAAAATACACACAGGAAAATATACACAGGAAAATACACACTGAATACACACAGGAAAATACACACAGGAAAATACACACAGGAAAATACACACAGGAAAATACACACTGAATACACACAGGAAAATATACACTGAATACACACAGGAAAATACACACTGAATACACACAGGAAAATACACACTGAATACACACAGGAAAATACACACAGGAAAATACACACAGGAAAATACACACTGAATACACACAGGAAAATACACACTGAATACACACAGGAAAATACACACAGGAAAATACACACAGGAAAATACACACAGGAAAATACACACTGAATACACACAGGAAAATACACACTGAATACACACAGGAAAATACACACTGAATACACACAGGAAAATACACACAGGAAAATATACACAGGAAAATACACACTGAATACACACAGGAAAATACACACAGGAAAATATACACAGGAAAATACACACAGGAAAATACACACAGGAAAATACACACAGGAAAATATACACTGAATACACACAGGAAAATACACACAGGAAAATACACACAGGAAAATACACACAGGAAAATACACACAAAAATATACACTGAATACACACAGGAAAATACACACAGGAAAATATACACAGGAAAATACACACTGAATACACACAGGAAAATACACACAGGAAAATACACACAGGAAAATACACACAGGAAAATACACACTGAATACACACAGGAAAATATACACTGAATACACACAGGAAAATACACACTGAATACACACAGGAAAATACACACTGAATACACACAGGAAAATACACACAGGAAAATACACACAGGAAAATACACACTGAATACACACAGGAAAATATACACTGAATACACACAGGAAAATATACACTGAATACACACAGGAAAATACACACAGGAAAATATACACTGAATACACACAAGAAAATATACACTGAATACACACAGGAAAATATACACTGAATACACACAGGAAAATATACACTGAATACACACAGGAAAATACACACAGGAAAATACACACTGAATACACACAGGAAAATATACACTGAATACACACAGGAAAATATACACTGAATACACACAGGAAAATACACACAGGAAAATACACACAGGAAAATACACACAGGAAAATACACACTGAATACACACAGGAAAATATACACAGGAAAATACACACAAGAAAATATACACTGAATACACAGGAAAATATACACTGAATACACACAGGAAAATATACACTGAATACACACAGGAAAATATACACTGAATACACACAGGAAAATACACACAGGAAAATATACACAGGAAAATACACACAGGAAAATACACACTGAATACACACAGGAAAATATACACTGAATACACACAGGAAAATACACACAGGAAAATATACACAGGAAAATACACACAAGAAAATATACACTGAATACACACAGGAAAATACACACAGGAAAATACACACTGAATACACACAGGAAAATACACACTGGAAAATATACACAGGAAAATACACACTGAATACACACAGGAAAATATACACTGAATACACACAGGAAAATACACACAGGAAAATATACACTGAATACACACAAGAAAATATACACTGAATACACACAGGAAAATACACACAGGAAAATACACACAGGAAAATATACACTGAATACACACAGGAAAATATACACTGAATACACACAGGAAAATACACACTGGAAAATATACACAGGAAAATACACACAAGAAAATATACACTGAATACACACAGGAAAATACACACAGGAAAATACACACAGGAAAATATACACTGAATACACACAGGAAAATATACACTGAATACACACAGGAAAATACACACAGGAAAATATACACTGAATACACACAAGAAAATATACACTGAATACACACAGGAAAATACACACAGGAAAATACACACAGGAAAATATACACTGAATACACACAGGAAAATATACACTGAATACACACAGGAAAATACACACTGGAAAATATACACAGGAAAATACACACAAGAAAATATACACTGAATACACACAGGAAAATACACACAGGAAAATACACACAGGAAAATATACACTGAATACACACAGGAAAATATACACTGAATACACACAGGAAAATACACACTGGAAAATATACACAGGAAAATATACACAGGAAAATATACACTGAATACACACAGGAAAATACACACAGGAAAATATACACAGGAAAATATACACTGAATACACACAGGAAAATATACACAGGAAAATATACACAGGAAAATATACACTGAATACACACAGGAAAATATACACTGGAAAATATACACAGGAAAATATACACTGAATACACACAGGAAAATATACACTGGAAAATATACACTGAATACACACTGGAAAATACACACAGGAAAAATATACACTGGAAAATATACACAGGAAAAATATACACTGGAAAATATACACAGGAAAAATATACACTGGAAAATATGCACAGGAAAAATATACACTGGAAAATATGCACAGGAAAAATATACACTGGAAAATATGCACAGGAAAAATATACTGCTCAACACTGAAATCACAGCACTAAGAAGGAAAAGGTTTGGAATGATGACAATCACGGGATGGAGACGTCACTGATCTGCAAATGGTGGAGGAATAGAAGCAGAATTTTCACAATATCCCAATTTATTCAGTATGGAGCATATGAGAAATATGATGTGGCAGTGGAGGTGTGGTGTGACATAGTAGGGGGTAGCAGTGGAGGTGTGGTGTGACATAGTAGGGGGTAGCAGTGGTGCTGTGGTGTGACGTGATGGGGGGGTAGCTGTGAGGGCCGGGGAGGACTGGTAGGCCCAGGAGGTGGATCCACTGGACCGAGCACCCCACCTGGAGGGCAGGGTACACGGTAGCTGGAGCACTAACGTGGCAGGAACGGGTGCAGGTATCAGGAAGCAAAGACAGGACCAGGTCACTAAGGTCACAGCGTACTTTAAGGCAGTAATAGGAAACAGGAACAAAGACCTGAGCACCTAGCTCACAAGACAAGGCATAGAAACACAAGCGATGATCAGGCCCCGCCCACATGGAGAGGCCAGTCTTATATACTCAGCACAGCCTCAGGTCATTTCCTGTTGCAGCAGTGCTGGGGCTATAAGACCAGGTGAGTGGGCGCGGCCCGGTCCTATACAGAACATTAGTGATAATCAGACTCCTGAGACCAGGAACAGGACTCTGGGGAGCATGAGCGGGAATGGCAGGCGTGACCGGTGGATGCATGGACTGGACCAGTGAGGAAGGAGCGGTGGTACGCTGGCGAGGCTGGATCAGTGGGTACAGAGCGGTGGCGTGACGCAGGTGTGACTGGCTCAGTGGTTACGGAGCGGTGCCTGGATGGTGAGACCGGCTTAGTAGGTAAGGAGCGCTGCTGGGACACCGGGAGCGTGACAGTACCCCCCCCTTGAAGCCCCCCTCTCCTCGGCCGAGACATGAAGGCGCACCGAAGAGAGGCAGCAACGTACTTCCGGGACAACCAGGACCGGGCCTCAGGACCACAATCCACCCAATCGACCAGGAAGGACTGCTTACCCCGGACCGTTTTCATGGCCACTATGTCCCGTATCTATCGGGGAACCCATGTCAGCGGCAAGGGAGGCAACGGAAAGGGAAGGACAGTCAGAAGCAGGACTGGAATCTTGGACGACCGGATCAGGCGTCTCGGACCGGGTATCAGACAATGTCTCATCCTGGGCAGCCGGTGGAGTCAAAGTCTCATCTCCAGAAGATGGTGGAATCGAGGTCTCAGAGACTGGGGATGATGGAACGACACTGGATAGCGTTGTCTCTTCTTCAGGATCCTGCAGCTTGACTGAGTCAAGTGCCAGGGGCTGATGAACAGGCTGCAAGCAGGTTTCGTGGCACAAGGGACTCCAGCGGGTAATCGCGCCAGAGCGCCAACTAATAACAGGGTCATGGAGTTTCAGCCAGGGCAGGCCCAACAGGAGCTCAGGGGCCATCCTCAGGATCACATAAAAGGCGATGGTCTCCGTATGCGAAGTGCCAACCTGGAGGTTCACAGGCTCGGTGGTAAACCGGACAGGTTTGTAGAGCGGTTTGCTGTCCACTGAGGCGAACCAGAGAGGCTTCTTCAGCGGAGTGACAGGGACCTGGTATTTGTCTACCAGAATCGATGTGGGCCTCAGCTGAAAACCGGGTCCCCTCTGTCGTCACCCGGACAGTTTGTTTAACTGGAACCAAAGGATTTCGGTGGCAAGGGTGGCGGTTCCCACCATCCCTTGGACCTGGGGTCTACCTGGTTTCTCCGGGCAAAAACGGAGCATATGTGAACCGTCTCCGCAATAGAAGCACAGGCCCCGGGCGAGCCGTTCTGCACGGCGTTGCTTGGCTTGGGTCAGACGGTCCAATTGCATGGGTTCTGGCGATAAGTCACGGAAAGGCAGGGACGAGGGAGCGGCAGACCTCTGTGGGGGCAAGATGTGGCGAGATGGTCGCTTCTCCCGGACTATCTCTTTGGGACGCTACTGAAAACGGAGGTCAATCCGAGTGGCCAGGGAAATCAAAGCGTCCAAGGTGCGGGGAACGTCACGGCCGGCGAGTCCGTCTTTGATGCGGCCAGAGAGACCTTCCCAAAAGGCCGCCGTCAAGGCCTCATTGTTCCAGCCCAGCTCAGAGGCGAGCGTGCAGAACTGTATGGCATACTGGCCGACTGTTTGGGTCCCTTGGCATAGCCGGAGGAGCGTAGAGGTCACTGCGGTAGTTCGTCCGGGTTCGTCGAAGGTGCCCCTGAAAGCTCGCAGGAACTCCTGGATGTCGGTGATCATCGGGTCCTCATTTTCCCACAGGGGGTTAATCCAGGCCAGGGCTTCGCCTTCCAGGTGTGACATCAGGAACGCCACCTTGGCCTGGTCTGAGGAAAACAAGTGCGGGAGCAACTGGAAGTGCAGGGAGCACTGGTTCAGGAAACCACAGCAGGACTTGGGATCCCCTGCGTAGCGAGGCGGAGCAGCGAGGCGAAGTTGCGAGGCCGTGGAGGAAACTGGTTCAGACCTGGAGACTGGTTGCTGCGTAGACTCAGACGAGGCGGCGGTCTGCAGCGTATATAACCGGTGGTCCACGGACGCCAGGAATTTCAGCATCCGGTTCAGGGTTTCACGCTGTTGTGCCAGCTCCTGGCGCAGCTCAGCCAGCTCGGATGTTTGCGCTCCAGCGGGATCCATAGCCTGATCATACTGAGAGGACTGGTAAGCCCAGGAGGTGGATCCACTGGGCCGAGCACCCCACCTGGAGGGCAGGGTACACGGTAGCTGGAGCACTAACGTGGCAGGAACGGGTGCAGGTATCAGGAAGCAAAGACAGGACCAGGTCACTAAGGTCACAGCGTACTTTAAGGCAGTAATAGGAAACAGGAACAAAGACCTGAGCACCTAGCTCACAAGACAAGGCATAAAAACACACGCGATGATCAGGGGCCGCCCACATGGAGAGGCCAGTCTTATATACTCAGCACAGCCTCAGGTCATTTCCTGCTGCAGCAGCGCTGGGGCTATAAGACCAGGTGAGCGGGCGCGGCCCGGTCCTATACAGAACATTAGTCAGAATCAGACTCCTGAGACCAGGAACAGGACTCTGGGGAGCATGAGCGGGAATGGCAGGCGTGACCGGTGGATGCATGGACTGGACCAGTGAGGAAGGAGAGGTGATACGCTGGCGAGGCTGGATCAGTGGGTACAGAGCGGTGGCGTGACGCAGGTGTGACTGGCTCAGTGGTTTCGGAGCGGTGCCTGGATGGTGAGACCGGCTTAGTAGGTAAGGAGCGCTGCTGGGACACCGGGAGCGTGACAGTAGCAGTGGTGCTGTGGTGTGACGTGATGGGGGGTAGCAGTGGTGGTGTAGTGTGACGTGATGGGGGTAGCAGTGGTGGTGTGGTGTGACGTGATGGGGGTAGCAGTGGTGGTGTGGTGTGACGTGATGGGGGGTAGCAGTGGTGGTGTGGTGTGACGTGATGGGGTAGCAGTGGTGGTGTGGTGTGATGTGGGACTAGGGGTTGTAGTAGCAGTAAGGGAATCACTACTGACAGGGGTGGCAGTGAGAGTAGCCATAAGGAGGTAGCAGTATTAGGTGGCAATGGGGTAACAGTAGTGGTAGCAGTAGGGGGATGGCAGTGGTGGTAACAGCAGCGGTGGTAGCAGTGTGTAGTGGCAGAGGTGGTAGCAGTAGGGGGGTGGTATTATAAGGTGGAAGTCGTGGTAGCAGTATGAAGTGGCAGTTGTAGTAGCAGTAGTGCAGGTAGCAGCCTGAAGTGGTAAAAGTGGTAGCAGTGTTGGCAGCACTAGCAGTAGTGTGGGGAGCAGCCTGAGGGGGGCAGTGGTGGTAGCTGTGGTGGTAGCACTAGCAGTAGTGCTGGGAGCAGCCTGGAGGGGGCAGTAGTGGTAGCTGTGGTGGCAGCACTAGCAGTAGTGCGGGGAGCAGCCTGAGGGGGCAGTGGTGGTAACAGAGGTGGTAGCACTAGCAGTAGTGTGGTAAGCAGCCTGAGGGGGCAGTGGTGGTAACAGTGGTGGCAGCACTAGCAGTAGTGCGGGGAGCTGCCTGGAGGGGGCAGTGGTGGTAACAGAGGTGGTAGCACTAGAAGTAGTACGGGGAGCAGCCTGGAGGGGGCAGTGGTGGTAACAGAGGTGGTAGCACTAGAAGTAGTACGGGGAGCAGCCTGGAGGGGGCAGTGGTGGTAGCAGTAGTGCGGGGAGCAGCCTGAGGGGGCAGTGGTGGCAGCACTAGAAGTAGTGTGGAAAGTAGCCTGGAGGGGGCAGTGGTGGTAGCAGTAGTACAGGGAGCAGCCTGAGGGGGCAGTGGTGGCAGCACTAGAAGTAGTGTGGAAAGTAGCCTGGAGGGGGCAGTGGTGGTAGCTGTGGTGGTAGCTGTGGTGATAGCTGTAGTGGCAGCACTAGCAGTAGTACAGGGAGCAGCCTGAGGGGGCAGTGGTGGCAGCACTAGAAGTAGTGCGGGGAGCAGCCTGGAGGGGGCAGTGGTGGTATCAGTAGTACGGGGAGCAGCCTGAGGGGGCAGTGGTGGTAGCTGTGGTGGTAGCTGTGGTGGCAGCACTAGCAGTAGTGCGGAGCAGCCTGGAGGAGGCAGTGGTGGCAGCACTAGCAGTAGTGCGGAGCAGCCTGGAGGGGGCGCTTTTTCTTGCCTTCAGTTGATTGTGTACAAGTGTTACCAGTCTAGTGAAGCCTCCGGAGCAGAGATCGCCGCCTCCGTGTTTCTACTGAGGGCTCAGTCCCCACTGGAGGGAGTCCGGGGATTATCATAGAATATCATCTCGCCGAGCATCTGCTCATTACAGGCGCCGCTGCTTATCCCCTCTTCCCAGAGACGCCGTATTTAGTAAATCTTCATCAGTGCAATAAATAAAGACAAAATTCTGAGCACAACAAAGAATATTTAATGATTGAGAATGAATATTCATGAGGCGGCGGCGGCAGAAGCAGGAGTCACTTCCAGTGATTATAAGAAACGATCTGGAAATGGAGGAAATCAAGAGAACTTTCATCTCCGGCAGAAAAGAGCAAAATAACGAGATGATAATTGGGTGGAGAGAACGGAATTAAAATTCATGTGACAACCTCAAATAATAATATCACCTCCACAATTCATGGAAGTCCAACTGGGAAGCCAGTGGTCAACCAAGTGGTACGAGGCTGCATTAAGTGCTCCAGAGCAGGAGTAGTCTCAGGTAATAAAGAGAAGAGATTAGTCCATCGGGAAATATAAGGGGGTTATTCAGAGTGGAGGGAGTGGATCCTGTTACTCCCTCTATGTAACTTATTCATCATGCTCCGCATCCGCACATTCCTCTGCTTAAAGGGATGTTCCCACTTCGGACATTTGTAGACAGACAGAACAATGGCTGCCTCGCTGCGCGGCTCTGCAGACCCCCATCCTCCACCAAGGTCCAATCCCACGTCTATCACACATTTATGTCCTATGTGGGAATGTCAGATAAATACTCTGTGCTGCTGTGAGTCTGTCTGCTGTCAGGATTTCTTCCTCGCGTTTACATGGAGAAGTTAAGATGAATTGTTGTGATATGTAAAATATTTTTCTGAGACGTCTCGGCACAATCGGCGGCGAGTCTGTAAACGACTGGTGGAGATGAAGAGCAGCAGATCCGCATAAACCGAGCGCTGCTCTGGAGTGACAGAAGATAAAGCAGTAAGAGCATGGTAATGTGCAAGAGCGACCCAAAAACTCAATGTATGCCTATGAGGAGCGGAGGGCCCCTAGATTCAACCATAGCTCTCCCTGTCCACATTGGAATTGCTCTGCACAGATGCTACAGGGCTTTACTGCACTAGATGAGCAGGCTTATTGTGTACTGTGCCTTTAAATATTGCTGAAGAAGAGACCTGAGCAGTCTCCAAAGCTGCTATTATCACCATCTTTTCAGTTACCATTAAAAGGTATCAACCACTGAGGACTTCAGTTCTTTTAAACAATTTTTTAAATATTGCTGTAATTGTTACAGTATCATTTGTGTTTGACCTGTTCCTGGGAATGTCTGTCCATACTGGGCTGGAGCTCAAAGTGATCAGGAGTTTACATAGTGCAGAGCAGCAGTAAGATCAGGAGCGCAGAGTCCCCGTGTGAAATGTGCAACAGAGGACAGCAAACAGACATAGAGAAGAGGACTGAGAACAGTCAGCCACAGAGCAGAGGACAGAGAACAATCAGCCACAGAGCAGAGGGCAGAGAACAATCAGCCACAGAGCAGAGGGCAGAGAACAATCAGCCACAGAGCAGAGGGCAGAGAACAATCAGCCACAGAGCAGAGGACTGAGAACAGTCAGCCACAGAGCAGAGGACTGAGAAAAATCAGCCACAGAGCAGAGGGCAGAGAACAGTCAGCCACAGAGCAGAGGACTGAGAACAGCCAGACACAGAGCAGAGGACTGAGAACAATCAGCCACAGAGCAGAGGACTGAGAACAATCAGCCACAGAGCAGAGGACTGAGAACAGTCAGACACAGAGCAGAGGACTGAGAACAGTCAGCCACAGAGCAGAGGACTGAGAACAGTCAGCCACAGAGCAGAGGACTGAGAACAGTCAGCCACAGAGCAGAGGGCAGAGAACAGTCAGCCACAGAGCAGAGGACTGAGAACAGTCAGCCACAGAGCAGAGGACTGAGAACAGTCAGCCACAGAGCAGAGGACTGAGAACAGTCAGCCACAGAGCAGAGGACTGAGAACAGTCAGCCACAGAGCAGAGGACTGAGAACAGTCAGCCACAGAGCAGAGGACTGAGAACAGTCAGCCACAGAGCAGAGGACTGAGAACAGTCAGCCACAGAGCAGAGGACTGAGAACAATCAGCCACAGAGCAGAAGACTGAGAACAATCAGCCACAGAGCAGAGGACTGAGAACAATCAGCCACAGAGCAGAGGACTGAGAACAATCAGCCACAGAGCAGAGGACTGAGAACAGTCAGCCACAGAGCAGAGGACTGAGAACAGTCAGCCACAGAGCAGAGGACTGAGAACAGTCAGCCACAGAGCAGAGGACTGAGAA